>NC_069688.1:56686399-57352337 GCF_023699985.2 Odocoileus virginianus
TTTGATAATTGCTAACTCTGGATGGTAGTATAAAGAGGTTCGTTGTATTTATCTATTTTTGAGTATGTTTAAAATCTTTCTATGTAAGTTTTGTTTTATTTTTTTTGTAAGTTTTGTTTTAAAACATTATCCTAGGTGATATGATGCTAACAATCACAACAACCATTCTATTGTGTCAATAGATTGCTTCCACATGTATAGTTCTCAGTCACAGAGTCTAATACTAACCTCATACTCAAGTTCCACTCAATGGTCATGTAACTGCCTGGGAGACACATTTTTTTAACTTATCTTCACTTTCCTCTCATATATGATATGTCAATAATAACACCTCTGAATAGGTCTCTCTTTGTGTGTATTATACAGCATAATACAAAAATATATCAGCTAACCTTTTTTTATTTTATGTGGTAGAAATCATGCTTTAAATATTTTACTTTACTTAGCATTCAAAATAATCTTATGAGGTAGGTTCAAATACTATCCACAGTTTACAGAGAGGAACTGGAGGCTTGGAGATATGGAATCAATTGCCCAACATCACACAGTTATTATGTTACAGAGCTATGATTTAAACCCAGGGCCAAATTTTTCCAATCAACAATAACAAAAGTCTCAAAGGAAAAAACTTGGTGAATTGCACTACACCAAACCCCAAGAAGAGGCTTCCCTGGCGGCTCAGAAGTAAAGAATCTGCCTGCAATGCAGGATACTGCCTGTAAAGCAGGAGATGTGGGTTCGATCCCTGGGTAGGGAAGATTCCCTGGAGAAGGAAATGGCAACCCACTCCAGTATTCTTGCCTGAAATGCCATGGGCAGAAGAGCCTGGCAGACTACAGTCCACGAGGTTGAAAAGAGCTGGACACAACTGAACAACTAAACGATAATGACAGAAAGTGAGAAAGCTTTATTAAGAAGGAATTGAATGACTAAAGGGTAGATCCTTCAATACCAGTAAAAGTAGCAGATATATACTCAAGCTTTAAAATATATAGATTGGCATAAAACTCTTGAGTATAAGAGTGTTGCCATAGTTCTTTGAATACATGTACATGGCTAGGAATATGATACAAGAAGAGTTTTGAACAAAAAGTTAAGAATGTGTGTGTCTGTGTTTGATATTAAGAAAATGAGAAAAACATTTCTCCAACCAGATTTTTTTTAACCTAACTTTTCCTCTTTATTTTTTTTTCTCATTTTAAAATTACTTTTGGTTTGATTTTCAAATCTAGAGTTTTTGATAGTAGAACTCGGGAATATTCTGAATTATTATTTTTTTGTTGTTGCCTCTGACCAGAATCTTCAAGTTACTTTTTATATTTCTGAAAATGTCTGAAAATTTTGAGATAATGTATGGCAGTCGTTCAAGTGTAATTTTTTTTTGAATGCTGATGAGAAATGATTTTAAATTCTAGCCTTGCTACTTATTGTTTAGATACTTATCTCCTGATTCAAAACAAGGTCAGTATGTGTAAACTGTATCCACACATAACTTTTATAATCTTTTTAGGCCACAATTCATCTTCCCTCCCAATACTTCTAGAATTAAAATTAATACCATGTGATACATGGTTTGTGTTGTCTTCTTCCACCTATTCAACATAATTTGGAAAATGTAGTGAGCAAAATCAATATCCAGAAGAGAAGTGACAGAACAGAGAAGAGAAAGAACAATCTGAGTGGTCCGTAACCTGTGTTAAGAGCCCCATTTCTTTAGAAACTCTTTGTTACCTCATTAAAAAATGAATAGGGAAAAATTATTTTCAATATTAAATTTAAAAAATTAAACTTTTCTGAGTTAGTGTTACAGCTTCTGAGAGCAACTTTCTAAATGCTTCTTATCTAACAATAGCAAAACAGCTATTTAGAAAGTAGCCACAGAATATTTCCCAAATGAAAACAGATGCCCAACAATTAACTTATCTGTTCTTCCACCTGACTCGGGCTGGTACTATCATTCCAGCAACCATTCAGATCCACCAGGAACTTTGACCTGCTGACCCACGACTGTCCAGTGAGCCTCCCGTCAAGCCTAGATCACAAGGTCTGAGCACCAGGACCTCTGCTCTGCAAACGAAGCTAACCTTGCTCTTCCCTTGTTCTTGAGTAACCTTCTGGTAAAACCACAACACTCATCTTTCTATCATTGCATGCCTGCTGCCAGGTGGCTGAAAGTTTCTGAAGAAAATCTCGCAGCCACAGGATTGATCATACTTTAGTAGAATGTATCAACCAAGTGAAATTATCAACCAAGTACTAAAGATCATCTCAAATTCCACAGTAGATATTTTCCCTTACTTTTTTAGACAACACCTTCACACATTTTTCATTTTTCAAACTTTTTTGATAAAACTCAGCTGCTGACTTTACATTTGCTTACTGGAAGGTGAGACTCAGCTCAATGTGTATCCACCAACTGGTTTGTGGGGTTCTATTTTGTCCCGTTGCTCACCTTCATCAGGACTTCATCCTCACAGTTATGCCTTCTTTCTCCTGCATCATCAGTTTTCCCCTTGGAAATGGGTCATTCTTAGAAGTAAAATGGAGTATCTCTCATTCTAAAAAGAGATCAGTGAAATTCTCCCTCGGTCTCTTTCAGCCGCTGTCCCATCTCTCTGCTTACTTTCACAGCAAAACTCCTTAAAAGACTTGGTTATGGTCTCTATTTTCCCACCCACATCCTCCCTTCAGCTGACTCCGAGTTAGCTTTTATTCCTTTCTGCAAAAAGTACCAGTTTGTGTCCACCACAACTTCAACCCAGTTTGGTCTTGCTAGATACTTGAAATAAATTCCACCATAGGTACTGTTAATATGTGTTCTGCAGATAAGGAAACAGGCGTAGAGAATTTTCCTAAGGTGGCACACCTTGTGAATAATAGATTCAGAACTCCAGCCCAGGGAGTCTGACTTCAGGTTCTGCAGTTTTCGGTACAACAGTACAAATGCTTCCTGACACCTTCATCCTCCCTGGCCAGCCTACCCCTACCCTGCCCCTACTTCTGTGCAGTAGATTGAGATTCCTTGTTACAGGCTATTGTATAGCTTAGTATGTCTTCTTCATAGCATATACATCACAGTTTGTGATTATTATGCACACTTACTTTTTCTGTTTTTTAAAATCTGCTTTTCCTACAACTCTGGAGGCCTCTGAAGGCAAAAAGATGTTACCTTTCCATGGGTTATGGTTATCCCTAATATAATACAAAACAGATTTTGAATGAATGAATGTACTAAAATGAATTTAATTGATCTTTGTAGGACAAATTCTAACACAAATCATGTATATGCAATATGTCCCAATATTATAGATCAGTTAGAGTTTAGACAAACGTATAGACACCCATGTGTGCCTCATCCTCTGCGTGAGTGCATGCTAAGTTGCTTCAGTCGTGTTCAACTTTTTGCGACCCTATGGACAGTAGCCCACCAGGCTCCTCTGTCCCTGGGGCTCTCCAGGCAAGAATACTGGAGCGGGTTGCCATTTCCTCCTCCAGCGGATCTTCCCAACCCAGGGATCTGAACCCACGTTTCTTGTTTCTCCTGCATTGGCAGGTGGGTTCTTTACCACTGGGACCACTTGGGAAGCCTATGCATCATCCCATTTGAGGTTAAAAGAGTCCCTTTATCCTGGTAAGTCCATTCACGCTCCTCTCCAATCAACACTCATTCTGCAGCCACTGATCTGAACTGTTTTACTATCTCTCAGTTTTGCCTGTTTAGAAATTCATGCAAACCAAGTCATATCCTTTGTCTTAGTCATTTTCTGTGTAACACTGAAGATATGTATGATACTTACATGTAAGACACATCATGTTTTTAAATATATCAATAGCTTGTTCTTTTTGTTTCTATGTGGTATATCATTGCATAAATTCATGACAATTTGTTTATGTGTTCATCAGCTGATGGATATTTGGGTTGTTTCCAGCTTGTGAAATATAACTGATATATTGTGAATATAACTGATATGAATGTATCAGTACTTCTGTGCACATACAACTTCATTTCTCTTGGGAAGACGCCTACTAGTGGAATTACTGAGATATAACATCTGTGTATGTAACGTCATAAGATACTGCCAAACTGTTTACCTGGGATGTGTGAGAGTTACAACTCATCCATATTTTTGTGAACACTTTTGTGTTGCCAGTATTTGATTGGAGCCTTCTAGTTGGGTATGGAGTGGTATCTCATTGTGGTTTTTAATTTGCATTTCCTAATAAGTAATCTTATTAACTAAATTTTCCTGTGTTTACTGGGATTTAGGAAGTATTTTCTCAGTTCTCCATAGGATTTAATGAAATCATCTATGCATTAAATGAGGACAGAGAAGAGATCCCAGGATGGAACCTTGGAACATTCCAACTTAAGAGCAAAATGTGAATCTATGTGTTTGTTCAGAAATTTAAGATAATTTAATAATTGGAAAAGTCTGTGGAAGTTTTTTTATTGTATTTCTGTACTGTTTTACATAAATCCTGTATGACTTTAATAAAAGTGACCTCAGATGCTTGCAATATTTTCCTGTGATCCTTTATGCTCAGTAGAACATTTATGGATTTCTATGATTAGCTTGCTATGCCTTGCCTCATTCCTGATAAACTGTGCTTCTCCTCAGATATATTACCTCATGGTTAAATGTGGAAAGCAAGATACATACATTTTCTACAAGTATAACCCCAGGAAAATGCTTAACCCAACATAAAATATATAACTGTAAAGAAAAGAATATTTTCCTTCTTGCTCCCCTTCACCTAAGCTGATAATATTTAAAAACCAGAAGCATTGGCTTATAAAATAATGCATAAAAATAAAATCACACTACCTAAAGCAATTGAAAGTGGAAAGAGGAAAGTGAAGTCGCTCAGTCGTGTCTGGCTCTTTGCGACTCCATGGACTGTAGCCTACCAGATTCCTTCGTCCAAGGGATTTTCCAGCCAAGAATACTGGAGTGTGTTGCCATTTCCTTCTCCAGACCTTCCCGACCCAGGAATTGAACTTGGGTCTCCCACATCGTAGGCAGGCACTTTAACGTCTGAGCCACCAGTGAAGTCTGGTGGCTTAAAGCAATTCAGTTCAGTTCAGTTCAGTCGCTCAGTCATGTCCTACTTTTTGTGACCCCATGAACTGCAGCACGCCAGGCCTCCCTGTCCATCACCAACTCTAGGAATCCACCCAAACTCATGTCCATCAAGTCAGTGATGCCATTCAACCATCTCATCCTCTGTCATCCCCTTCTCCTCCTGCCCTCAATCTTTCCCAGCAGCAGGGTCTTTTCAAATGAGTCAACTCTTCACATCAGGTGGCCAAAGTATTGGAGTTTCAGCTTCAACATCAGACCCTCCAATGAACACCCTGGACTGATCTCCTTTAGGATGGACGGGTTGGATCTCCTTTCAGTCCAAGGGACTCTCAAGAGTCTTCTCCAACACTGCAGTTCAAAAGCATCACTTCTTCAGCATTCAGCTTTCTTTATAGTCCAACTCTGAAAATCCACACATGACTACTGCAAAAACCATAGCCTTGACTAGATGGACCTTTGTCGGCAAAGTAATGTCTCTGCTTTTTAATATGCTGTCTAGGTTTATCATAACTTTCCTTCCAAGGAGTAAGCGTCTTTTAATTTCATGGCTGCAGTCACCATATGCAGTGATTTTGGAGCCCCCCAAAAATAAAGTCAGTCACTCTTTCCACTGTTTCCCCATCTATTTGCCATGAGGTGATGGGACCAGATGCCATGATCTTAGTTTTCTGAATGTTGAGCTTTAAGCCAACTTTTCCACTCTCCTCTTTCACTTTCATCAAGAGGCTCTTTAGTTCCTCTTCACTTTCTGCCATAAGGGTAGTGTCATCTACATATCTGAGGTTATGATATTTCTCCCGGCAATCTTGATTCTAGCTTGTGCTTCCTCCAACCCAGCGTTTCTCATGATGTACTCTGCATATGAGTTAAATAAGCAGGGTAACAGCATACATCCTTGACATACTCCTTTTCCTATTTGGAACCAGTCTGTTGGTCCATGTCCAGTTCTAACTGTTGCTTCCTGACCTGCATACAGGTTTCTCAAGAGGCAGGTCAGGTGGTCTGGTATTCCCATCTCTTTCAGAATTTCCGCAGTTTATTGTGATCCACACAGTCAAAGGTTTTGGCATAAGCAATAAAGCAAAAATAGATGTTTTTCTGGAACTCTCTTGGTTTTTCGACAATACATTGGATGTTGGCAATTTGATCTCTGGTTCCTCTGTCTTTTCTAAAACCAGCTTGAACATCTGGAAGTTCACGGTTCACGTATTGCTGAAGTCTGGCTTGGAGAATTTTGAGCATTACCTTACTAACATGTGAGATGAGTGCAACTGTGCGGTATGAGCATTCTTTGGCATTGCCTTTCTTAGGGGTTGGAATGAAAACAGACCTTTTCCAGTCCTGTGGCCACTGCTGAGTTTTCCAAATTTGCTGACATATTGAGTGCAGCACTTTCACAGCATCATCTTTCAGGATTTGAAATAGCTCAACTGGAATTCCATCACCTCCACTAGCTTTGTTTGTAGTGATGCTTCCTAAGGCCCACTTGACTTCACATTCCAGGATGTCTGGTTCTAGGTGAGTGATAATAATTTGTACAGTATTAGTGAATTAAAGCTATAACTATCCAGAGATTAGCTTTCCAGAACTCTCAGGATCCAGGAACAAAATAAACCACAACAAAACAAAAGGCCTCTATGGTGATAAAGAAATAACTAGGATCAATGAACAAAGAGTCAAAAAAAAGCCCAACCCTTCTTTTACCAGTTCAAATGGTCATGTGAAAAGTATTGCAATATCTTGCAATGGCTGAGCAGTGCCTAAACTTTTTTCACATGGTTCACATAAGCAATGATACATAAGGTACCTGAAGGCCCATTGGGATACTCAACACCTCATTAAGTGTCAAGCATTAATCTAAGAGTTGTCTGGAAATTAACTCACGTGATCTTCTGACATCCTAAGATTTTTATGAACTTTGTTCATAGGGAATAACAGAAGTTATATCATTTTTCCAAGATTACAAATGTAGTTAATGATGGAGCTGGGTTTCAAAACCATGTCTAGATCACTCCAAAGACCAACCACAAGGTTGAAATAATTTGGTGAGGTAATAATTATTTATTAGCTATGTCATAAAAGAGAAAGTACCTTGGCTGACCTAATCAACAATCTGCCTGAATCTCACAGCTTCAGCCTCTTTAGAATAAAAAGAT
This sequence comes from Odocoileus virginianus, assembly GCF_023699985.2. NCBI lineage: Eukaryota > Metazoa > Chordata > Mammalia > Artiodactyla > Cervidae > Odocoileus > Odocoileus virginianus. The sequence goes on from NC_069688.1 coordinate 56,693,640, forward strand.
GTAGTTATCATGATGTAGAGTCAAACAGAAGAAAATGGTTAGAAAATACTACCAATATTATGTTTATTTTGTCCATGAACATTGGATGGCTACTGTAGATTAACAATGACTCTTCTGTATCAAGTTGAATACATGATCCCCAATCACAATGAATATTTGTAAACTATGATGCCTTTGAAGACACACAAACCACTATTGTCCAACTATTTGAGATTTGATTCATTTTATAAGTAATTACAAAATAAGACAGAAGAGAGGAAAGTAGAGAAACATATGCAATGTCAAGTACAAATACAGTGCATCAGAAGACATTCCAGAATTCACTATTACACAAATATTTTTGTGCTTATTATATGTCAACATTCTATTAAGCTGTAGGCATAACTCTCTCAATTAATAAAGGAAAGAAGCCTTGCACATTAAGATAACCTTAAAAGAAGAAACAGGCGTCCACATACAGGAAGACTTGTGTAACCTGTTGATGGATCAATGTAACAATGTCTAATTTTCCCTGTATTATGTCAGAGTCACTGAGTACTGGTGTCTAATGCTTTGGTAGATGTCAAGTTATACAAAGCTATGGTGTGACACTGTGTATTCTGTTTTAGTCTGCTTGAGTTGCTGTAGAAAAATATCATATTCTGGATAGCTCAAAAAAGCAATCATTTCTTAGTTCAAGAGGCAGTGAAGTCCAGACTTAAGGTGACACAGATTCAGTGTCTGGTGAAAGTCTGCTTCCTGATTTATAGCTGACCAATCTTTTCACTGTGTTCTCACAAGGCAGAAGAGGTGAGGAATCTCTCAGGGGTCTTTTTTTCTATAAAGGAATTAATCTCATTCAAGAGACGTTTGCCCTCATGACCTAATCATTTCCCATAAGCCCACCCTCATTGGGAATTAGGCTTCAACATGTGAATTTGGGGGAACATAAAAGTCTGTCACATATTCTATCCACCAAATTATACTATGTAACTCTTTTTTTGTTTTAAGTAGTCTTTGGTCAAAAGATCCAAGAATTGTCTATCTCTACTACAATATTCACACAAAGGATTAATAATTGTGGAATAGTAATTATAGTTAAAGAAGCAGAAGTGACAATTACTATTATTTTTTGAAGTATTCACTCTGTTCAGAGAACTGTATCAAATACTTTGCACCTGTGTACACTTACAGAATAAACTTTGTAAATTTTAACCAATCTCTAAGCATGGTCTATGTTCTGAAAAATGCTAGATGGATAAAACCTGGTCTGTTTTGGAGATGAGTGCTACATTCTGGCTGGAACTTAGTGAGTTAACCCCAAGCCATCTGGAACATTCAGCTGTTCAGAATAACTCATTTCCAGGGAGTTCTGTATAGCCGATGACTTATTGGATGAGTTTTCACATAATGTGAATAGAAATGTGAATATCTGTAACATTTAAACACTCAAAATTTCCATAAATGAAAGAAAGTTCAGTGTAAGATTTATCATGACTCAGTTTTTTCTCCCTTCTCAGAATGGTACTTGCATATTTTGGGGAGCTTTTGAATAGGTACCGCTGCAAAATGCAGTAGGTGACAGTTAAACATACGCTTCAGCATTTGCAGAGGATGAATCATGCTCTTTCTCAGTCATTTGGCTTTTCAAGATCTCTATTAAAGAGGAGATGCAAAAACTCTCTCATGACTCTTTTATCTGTCATCAAACTTGTGGCTTTCAAAACACATTGGTTTTGAGTAGCTTTTCATGAAGCACCTTGAAACAGCTTGCCATGGAAATGGAAAAAGGAAGGCAGATGCCTGGAAAAGAAAATTTTTCTTTTAGTTAACATATCACAGAATAGGCCTTGTGCCCAAACTTGAGAATTCAGAATTCTCATTACATCAAAAGAAGTTTCTTTTCTTTTCTTTTTTTTTTTTTCATAAAGCTGTGGATTAGTCCTTAGATTTGAATAAAAATTTCACTCTTGTTCTTGCTCTCTATTTCTTATTTTTTTGCACCTTTGTTTTGTAGGCATTTATTTTTTTAATCTTTTATCTCTTTTCACAGTGAATAATGTCTCTCTGGATGTTTCCAGAAAGGTTAGACCTAATGGGTTCCTAAGAAAACACATGCAATGGTAACTTTCTTATCAGAGGTAAGTGGTAGAAGGCAGAGGTAGGCCTGTCTTTCATCAAGGTAATATTTATAGCTAAGCAAATCAACATTTCAGCTCTGCAAATCCTAAATTTGTTGCCAGACAGTATCTGGATATTGTTTTGTATGTTTTGATTAAATACAGATTCCTTGAACTTTTTTCTAACAAAACCAGAACCCTGCGTTAGTTCTTATTCTTTGTTTTTCCTAGTTAAATCTTGTGATAAATGAGATGTTTAATTAATGACTCATTGCACGGAGTCTGAAGAGTCTCTTTCTTCATAATAGCAGTCAACTAAATAAACTCTTTCTGCAATTTGTAGTTGGATACACAGTAATGATATTTGAAATTCTAAATTACTAAAAAAATAGATTTGAATGCATATAATCTTTATAATCAATTGATAAAATTCATAAGAATTTTCTTGATAGAAACAAAGATAGGAAAATAAGCAGTATTTTTTAAGTCTTTAAATTGTTTCCAATTTCATGCTTTTCTGCATGTACACTGGAAAGGATATTCTTTGTATGATGAACTAACATTGAGTTCAACCTGAATTCCAAGCACTGTGATAGATGCTAGCAAGAGTAAACATAAATTGTTAACATCACTGATTACTGAAAATGTGAGCCCACTCATACTTATAAGCCATCATAACCTGAAGGAATGCATAATCTAAAAATCACACACAAAGTGAGAACAAGAGGTAGTGGGAGCAGACAGTTAATTGGAGACAAAATTATAGTTGACTGTATATGCCATGAAGAAAATTCTTGATTTTATCTATCATTTTGGAAAATTCTGTCTGAATAAATTTGAATTTTTCAAAGATAGTCATGACAATAGGATAGAGAATAAATAAGGTGGAGAAGAAAAGCCAAATTTGAGGTTAGCTTCTGAAGAGACAGAAGACCAGAAGGAATAGTGTGTGGACGTGATGACAAGTCTCAAAATAGGGCAGTGGCTATGGAAATGAAATAAGGGCTGATTAGGGGTATGAATTAAAAAGATGTAGATTGGTTGAATGTGCTTAGAAGGATATAACAAGAGGTAAAGTAGTAAAAAAAATATACATGGTTTCCAGGATATAGCTTGGGTACTAAATGGGTGGCAATGCCAGTTATTAAAACATTGATTATAAGTAAAAAAAAACATTTGGACGAATGAGATAAGATTGCTCAGGACTTAAGTTTTAGAGATACATAGCTATATAAGTGCTGTAAGTTGAAATTGAAAATATACAGTTGTTGCTCCTGTCCTCTTGTATTTGGCATAAAGTTATTCCAATTAAGCTACAATACTATCAATTATGCCATATTTGGGTCCCTGATCAAATAACTTAGTACTTATGAGAGAATGTTCATGGGGAGACAAATCATGGAAAAATCTTTCTATTTGGACTAGTTATTCTTCTTGATCACCGTGGATTTAAATATGTGAAAGATTTAGAAGCACATAGTTTAAAGGGAAATGACTTCTAATGTGGTCTAGGATGTTTGAAACAAAAATATTTGTATCTTATCTTACTTGACATAATATGACCACAAGCCAAGACACATTTATTCCAAGAATTGTGGAAACGGTATGCCTGGTACGGTCTGTTACAAAACTCTGGAGTTAGGCTTTATAAATTTAACCATACTTGGCCTTAAAATGAAATGTTTGTCAGAAAATTATGATGGTTAAGAGAAAGTTTTATCCCAAATCTCATTCTTGGTTGCTATATAACCTTTGTAAATTTAATGGCATTTTTGGATTTTAATCTCATTATATTCAAAACCAAGTTGGTAATAGTCTCTAACTCATGATGCTCTGTAAGAGATGGATTTTGAAACAGGCTAAGCAAAGTCCCTCCCATATTAATAGGCATCAAAAATGTTGTCTATCGTTAATATACAACTTCAATAATAGAGTAAAAGTAATAAGAAATACTATAAGAGTAAAGGTTAAGGTGAAAACATGTAAAGAACAACTGAAATATGGTTACTAATGAAGAGTAAATGTCCTGAAGTCAGAAACTGACTTATCTTTGTTTGTTTGTTTATTATCTGAGCACATAGTAACATTCTAAGAAAAGATGAAAAAAACTGTATCTAAAACATAGGAAGTTTAAAATTTACTTAAAGTAAATTTTAAAATAATACAAAAGTATACAACAGTATGTTTTGGCATTAATAAAAGAACAAGAAACTCAAGAAGAAAAGAAGACAAGTATAAGAAAGTAAAAATAAGTAAGCTTAAGTCCATAGGGTCACAGAGAATTGGACCCAACTGAAGCAACTTGGCACAGCACACTCATGCACACACAAGCTTAAGAAAAATTGTGATGCTAAAAATACTAGACTAATAAAATAAAATTTAAAACATGAGTTAAAAGGAAATAAAAGACATATTTCAATAAACTGTACAAAATTTCAAAATAGAGTAAAATAAAAATACTTATTATGGAGATTTTCAACAAAATCTAACAAATGTTCATAATAAAAGTATCAACAAATGAAGAATAAAAGATGTGTTTCCTCATTTCAATAAAGAGCATCTACTCAAAACCCATAGCTGGTTTTATGTTTAATGGTAAAAGACTGAATGTTTTCTCTCAAAGATAAAGAATAAGACCCGTTTGCTTTTAACACTTCTATTCAACATTATGCCAGTAGTCTTAGCCAGAGAAGTTAGGTAAGAAAAAGAAATGAAAGACCTCTAGATACAAAAATAAGGAGGAAATTATTTCTACTAGCAGAATAGACATGATTTTATAGACAGAAAATCCCAAGGAATTCATATATATATACATACATGTATACGTGCAAGATTCACAAAATTATTAAAGCTAATAAAATAGTTGTGCAAAACTAAAGGTGTGTAACCAATAAATTAAAATCAATTTCTATGCACTAGAACTGGACAGTTGGAAAATAAAATTTTAAAAATAATTTATAATTGCTTGAAAAGGAATATATTTAACAAAGAAATACAAGACTTGTATATCTCAAGAAAGTAAGAAAACAATCCAAACATAAGAGATAGTATTTGAAAGTCATAAATCTGACACAAGTTTTGAAACAATAAACACATTAAAAGAAGCGTAATATCATTAGTGAAAAGGGAAATGCATATCAAAACCACAATAGTGATGCCACTTTATAGTTAATAAAATGTCTGTAATCAAAATAACAGAAAACAGGAAATGTTACTGAGGATGTAGAGAAGTAGGAATCCTCATACACTGTTGATGGGAGTGTAAAATGCTGCATCTGCTTAAGAAAAGAGCTTGGCAGTTTCTTAAAAAGTTAAACATAGATTTACTGTATGGTCTAGAAATTCTACTCCTAGTATACACTCAAGAAAATTGAAAACATATGTTCATAGAAAAACTTGTACACGAGTATTCATAGCAGTGTAGTGCATTATAGGCAAAGAGTAGAAAAACAACAGAAATGTCTATGAACTGATAAACAAATAAACAAAACGTTGCCTATCTATATAAGTAGAATATTATTCAGTCATAAGAAGGAATGAAGTATCGATAATGCAACATGAGTAAACCTTGAAAACATTGTGCAAAGTCGAAGAAGCCAGACACAAAAGGCCCCATATATATATATATATATAATGTGTAGAATTGACAAATACATAGAGATAGAAAGCAGATTAGAAGCTATGATAGTTAATCACATGTGTCAACTTCACCGGGCCAAAGGTTGCCCAGATACTTGTTAGTTGTTATCTCTAAATGTGTCTGTGAGCATTAAAATCATTAAACTGAATAAATTGATCTTGTCAATGCTAGTGGGTATCATCCAATCTGTTGAGGGCTTGAATAGAACAAAAAGTTGAAGGAAAGTTGGATTTCCTCTCTGCTTGAGCTGAGACATCCCTATTCTTCTACCATCATACACCAGCACTCCTTGTTCTTGGCTCCTCTCTTCAAAATAGAACTTACACCATCAGCCCTCCAGTTCTCAGCCATCAGATTTGAACTAGAACAATACCACCAGCTTTCTCCCAGGCCTCCACCTTGTAGATGGCAGATTTGGGACTCACTGGTCTCCATGATCACTTAAGCTAACCTATCATAATAAATTTCTTTCTATCTATCTATCTATATCTTAAGAAGACTCTTAAGAGCCCCTTGGATTGCAAGGAGATCCAACCAGTCTATCCTAAAGGAAATCAGTCCTGGGTATTCATTGGAAGGACTGATGTTGAAGCTGAAACTCCAAAATTTGACCACCTGATGTGAATAGCTGACTCTTTTGGAAAGACCCTGATGCTGGGAGGGACTGGGGGCAGGAGGAGAAGGGGACGAGAGGATGAGATGGTTAGATGGCATTACCAACTCAATGGATATGGGTTTGGGTGGACTCCGGGAGTTGGTGATGGACAGGGAGGCCTGGCATGCTGCGGTTCATGGGGTCACAAAGAGTTGGACATGACTGAGTGACTGAATGGAGCTGATCTATATCTTATTGGTTCTGTTCATCTGGAGAACATGACTAATGCAGTAATTGATAGGAATTGGTTGGAAGGTGAGTGCTAATAGGTATAAGGTTTCTTTTAGGGGTGATAAAAGTATTCTGGAATTAGATAGGCTGCACAGTCTTGTAAAATCCACTGAACATTGTAATTAAACCATGGGATTTTATAGTATGTGAATTTATCTCAATAATTTTTTTTTAAGATATGTAATAAGTAAAGATCTTAAAGTAGGAGGTGTGGCCAAGATGGTGGAGTAGAAAGACCCTGGGCTCACTTTCATCAATGGGTATACTAAAATTATAGTAATTTACAGAGCATCTATTTATGAAACTGACTTGCAGACAAACAGAAAATACTTTCCACAATTAAAGACATAAAGAAGAAACCACAGGGAGATGGGAAGGAGGGCAGAGATGTAATATAGTCAGGACTTGCATTCCCAGGTAGGTGATCCAGAAACTAGGAGGATAAACATAATTGTGGAGGTTCTCCCCAAAGAGTGATGGGTATGAGTCTCATATCAGGCTCTCCAACCTAGGAGTCCTGCATCAAGGAGACAAGAAATCCCCAGAACATCTGGTTTTGAAGGCCAACAGACCTTGCATACAGGAGAACCATAGGAGCCTAGCAAACAGATACTTCACTCTAAAGGGCATATGCAAACTCTCATAAGTTCTGAGTCCCAGCACAGAGACACTGATTTGAAAGAAGCCTGGGTCAGACAAAATTGCTGATCTCTTCAAGACAGGCAGAAGGCAATTGGAACTCTGACTGGGCACATAGATACTAGGGGCAGACATTTGGGGGAGCTCTTTCTACCATGAGGACAATCATGTCAGCAAGCACAATTGTGGGGTCTCCCCTCTGAACCTCTCACCCACCAGCAAGTCAGCACTCTTCCTGGAACCCCAAGAACTGAGCAGCCAGCTGCACCAGAATCAGGCCCACCAACAATTAGCGTGGCACCAGCCCTGGGATCTCCAAGGCTGCAGCCAGCCATGCCAGAGCCTGCCCCAATGCACCAGCAGACCCGCAGCAGTCCCATGAAGCAGGACCTGGCAGCCGACTGGCCCAACTGCCAGTCTTACAAACCAGCACTCTCACAGAGGTCAGTCCAAACACAGTAGCAGAGTCCGCCCAGCCCACAAAAGGCTGCTCTTGAGCATGTGGTTCTGATGACCGGATTATTTAAGAAAAATAATAAAGAAACACAGCTGAAAAATACAATAACTGAAATAACAAATACACTAGAAGGAATCAATAGCAGAGTAGATGATACAGAGGAATGGATCAGTCATCTGAGTAGTGGTAATATGCCAAGCCTAAGAGAAAAAAATAATTTTAAAAACTGAGAATAATTTAGGACACCTCTGGGACAACATCAAATGAATGAATATTCACACTTATAGAGGAAGTGAAAAAGGGGAGAAGAGAGAAGAGGAAGAGAGAAAGGGGAAGAAAATGTATTTAAAGAAATAGTACCTGAAAATGTCCCTAAAATGTGAAAGTATAGGTGCTAGTAGTATAAAGAGTCAAAAACAAAATGAACCCTAAGAGAAGTCAACACCTAAGAGAAGTAACATTAACATTAAATGACAAAAATTAACTAGAGTACCTTAAAAGCAACAAAAGAAAAGCAAGTAGTCACATAAGAGGGAAGACCATCAACTGACTTCTCAGCAGAAACACTGCAGGTCAAAGGGGGATGGCACTTTATATTCAAAATAATAAAAGACAACAACGGCAACAACAACTACATCCACAAGCACTCTACTCAGTATCCATCTTACATTTAGGTCTTTAATACATTTTGAGCTTAGTTTTGTGTATGTCAGAAATCATTCTTTTACATTAGCTCTCCAGTTTTCCAGGTACCACTTATTCTCCATAATACAGTCCTGCTTCCATTATCATAGATTAGTTGAACATAGCTGTGTGAGTTTATTTCTGAGCTTTCAATCCTGTTCTGGTGATCAATATTTCTGTTTTGCTGTCAGTACCATACTGTATTGAAGACTGTAGCTTTGTAGTATAGTCTGAGGCCAGGGAGCTTGATTCCTTCAGTTGCATTTCCCCTTCTCAAGATTGCTTTGTCTATTTGGGGTCTTCTGTGTCTCTATACAAATTTAAAGTTTTTGTTCTAATTCTGTGAAAAATCCCTTTGGTAATTTGATTAGGGCTGCACTGAATCTGTAGATTGTTTTGCGTAGTAATCTTTTTGATTTTACTGATTCTTCCAATCCAATAAAAGAAATGGTATATCTGTTTGTTGTTTTCTCTTTGATTTCTTTCATGAGCATCTTATAGTTTTCAGGGTATAGGTATTTTTCCCCCTCAGGTAAGTCCCTTCTTCAGCATTTTATTTTTTTTATGTAATGGTAAGTAGCATTGTTTTTGTTTTTTTGAATTTTTCTATTTTATCTTTTGTTGTCAGTGTATAGAAATGCAACATATTTCTATGAATTAATTTTATATCCTTCAAATTTTCCAAATTCATTGATAAGCCCAAGTAGTTTTTTGATAGCCTCTTTAGGATTTTCTTTTTATATATATACTATCATTTCAATTTCAAACAATGAGTTTTACTTCTTCATTTAAATTTGGAGTCTTTTTATTTCTGTTTATTCTCTGATTGCTGTGCCTAGGGCTTCCAAAACTATGTTGAATATAATTGGCAACAGTAGACATCCTTGTCCTTTTCCTAATCTAGGAGTGCTTTCATTTTTTACTGTTGAATATGATGTTGGCTGTAGGATGGTTATTCTGTTCAGTTCGGTTGCTCAGTCATGTGTGACTTTCTGCAACCCCATTGACCTGGCAGCATGCCAGGCTTTCCTGTATTTCACCAACTCCCAGAGCTTGATCAATCTCATGTTCATTGAGTTGGTGATGCCATCCAACCATCTCATCCTCTGTCTTCCACTTCTCCTCCTGCCTTCAATCTTTTCCATCATCAGGGTCTTTTTAATTAGTTGGTTCTTCACAACAGGTAGCCATTGGAACTTCAGCTTCAGCATCAGTCTTTTCAATGAATGTTCAGGACTGATTTTCTTTAGGATTGATTGGTTTGATCTCCTTGCTGTCTAAGGGACTCTGAAGAGTCTCTTCCAACACCTATTTGAAAGCATCAATTCTTTGGCGCTCAGCTCTCTTTATGGTCCAACACTTTCATCCATATATGACTATTGAAAAAAACATAGCTTTGACTATATGGATCTTTGTCTGCAAAGTAATGTCTCTGCTTTATAGTTTGCTATCTAGGATTGTCATAGCTTTTCTTCCAAGGAACAAGCATCTTCTAATTTCATGGCTGCAGTCACCATCCAGTGATTTTGGAGCCCAAGAAAATAAAGTCTTCCACAGTTTCCATTGTTTCCCCACTTTGTTGCCATGAAGTGATGGGACCAGATGCCATGATCTTCACTTTTTTAATGTTGAGTTTTAAGCCAGCTTCAACACTCTCTTCTTTTACCTTCATCAAGAGGCTCTTTAGTTCCTTTTTGTTTTCTGCCATAAGGGTGATGTCATCTGTATATTTGAGGTTATTGATATTTCTCCCAGCAATCTTGATTTCAGCTGTGCTTCATCCAGCCCAGCATTTCTCATGATGTACTCTGCATATAAGTTAAATAAGCAGGGTGACAATATACAGCCTTGTCATACTCCTTTCCTGATTTGGCACCAGTCTGTTGTTCCATGTCCAGTTCTAAATGTTGCTTCTTGACCTGCATGCAGATTTCTCAGGAGGTAGGTCAGGTGGTCTGGTACTCCCACCTCTTAAAGAATTTTCCAGTTTGTTTTGATCCAGATAGTCAAAGGGTTTGGCATATTCAATAAAGCAGAAGTAGATGTTTTTCTGTAACTCTCTTGGTTTTCTGATGATCCAATGGATGTTGGCAATTTGCTTTGGTTCCTCAGCCTTTTCTAAATCCAGCTTGAACATCTGGAAGTTCTTGGTTCATGTACTATTGAAGCCAGGCTTGGAGAATTTTGAGCATTACTTTGTAGCATGTGAGATTGAGTGCTATTGTGCAGTAGTTTGAACATTCTTTGGCATTGCCTTTCTTTAGGATAGGAATGAAAACTGACCTATTTGAGTCCTGTGGCCACTGCTGAGTTTTCCAAATTTGCTGACATATTGAGTGCAGCACTTTCACAGCACCATCTTTTAGGATTTGAAATAGCTCAACTGGAATTCCATCAACTGCACTAACTTTCTTTGTATTGATGCTTCCTAAGGCCCACTTGACTTCACATTCCAGGATGTCTGGCTCTAAGTGAGTGATCACACCACTGAGGTTATCTGGGTTGTGAAGATTTTTTTTTTTTTTAATAGTTCTTCTGTGTATTCTTGCCACCTCTTCTTAATATGTCCTACTTGTCATATTTGGCCTTTATTATGTTGAGGTATATTCCCTCTATGCCCACTTTCTGGAGAGTTATCATTATAAATTTGCATTCAATTTTAAGAGTAGCTTTTTCTGCATCTATTGAGAAGATCATATGGTTTATATTCTTCAATTTTTTTTAATGTGGTATATCACACTAATTGATTTGTGGATATTAAAAAATCTTTGAATCCCTGAGATGAATCCCACTTGATCATGGTGTATGATCCTTTTAATATATAATTGGGTTTGGTTTGCTAGTATTCTGTTGAGATGTTTTGAATCTATATTCACCAATGATATTTTTGTGCTATGTTTTTTCTGGTTCTGATAAGGTGATGGTGGACTCGTAGAAAGAGTTTTGGAATGTTCTTTTCTCCTTCTTCTGAAACACTTTGGAAGAGTTTCAGAAAGATAGGTATTGTATATATACACACACATATTTATACATATATATTATACAACAGGTAACATCTTATTACATATACTAGAATATTACACAGCCATGAAAAGAATGAAATAATGCCATTCACAGCAACATGGACGGAACTCAAGTTTATCATACTCAGTGAAGTAAGTCAGAAAGAGAAAGATGAATATCATATGCTGTCTTTCATACAAGGACTCTAAAAAAAGACAAGCGATCTTATTTATAAAGCAGAAACAGAAGCACAGATTTACAAAACTATCTTCTGGTTACCAAAAGGGAAAGGTAGGGTGTGAGGGACAAATTGGGGGTTTGGGATTGACATATACACATTGCTTGATTTAAAATAGATAACTAACTTGTACGCACTTGATAACACAGGAAACTCTGTCCAATTTTCAGTAATAACATAACTGGGAAAATAATTTGAAAAGAATAAATATATGTATATATATAACTGAATCACTTTGTTGTATACATGAAACTAACACTACATTGTAAATTAACTATAGTCCAATATAAAATAAAAATTAGTAAACAATTTAAAGTAACAGTAAAATCATTTTCCTATAATAAACAACTTTTTCCAACCACCACCACCACCACCGACAAAAATACTCTACTTCAGAATACTATCATTCACATTTGAAGGAAAGACCAAGAGTTTTAGAGACACGCCAAAGCTAGAAAGTTTCAGCACCACTACAGGCTTTAAAAGAAACGTTAAAAGAACTTCTCTAAGTGAAAAATTAAAGACCACTGTCAGAAATATAAAAATTATGAAGGCAAAAGCATCTTTGGTTTTGACAAATGCACAGTAAATATAATAGGTCAACCACCTTTAACAACAGTAGGAAGGTTAAAAGAAAAGTAGTAAAGTCATTTATATTTATAACAAGTAATTGAGGGATACACAAATCAAAAAAGTTATTGTAATGTCAAAAACATTAAATCTTAGATGGAGTGAAAGTGCAGGGTCTTTAGAATCCATTCAAACTAAAAAACATCATTCATTAAAATAATCACAAATATATTTATTATATTTATATACAGTTATATGAGTCACATTGTAATCACAAACTGAAAACTTAAAACAGATACATAGAAGGAATCCAAACACAATATCAAATATAGTCATCAAATCACAAAGAAAATGAACAAAGGAAGAAAGAGACAAAAACTGCAAAACAATCCCAAACCAGTTAACAAAGTAGCAATAAGCACATACTTATCAATAAGTACTTTAAATTTAAAAGAACTAAATGCTTCAACCAAAAGATATAGAATAGCTGAATGGATACAAAAACAAGACTTATATATATATATATATATATATATATATATATATATATATATATCCTGCCTACAAGAGACTCATTTCTGATCTGAATACATACACAAACTGAAAGTAAGGGGATGGAAAATGTATTCCATGCAAAAGACAATTAAAAAAAAAAAACTGCAGATAGCAACACTTACATCAGACATAATAGACTTTAAACAAGAAGATATAGCAATTATACCTATGTATGCATTTGAGATAAGAGCATCTAAATATACAAAGCAAAATTAACAAATGCAAAGGAAAAAATTGAAAATAATAGTCACAGTAGGGAAACTTAACACCCCACTTACATCAATAAACTGGTCATTCAGATATTGAATGTCAGTAAGGAAATATGGCTTGAAGGACACATTAGATCATATAAACTTAATGGAACATTTCATCCAAAAGCAGCAGAATACACATTCTTTTCAAGTGCACATGAAACATTCTTCAGTATAGATCACTTGTTCAGCTATAAAAAAAGACTCAGTAAATTTAAGAAGACTGAAATTGTACGAAACATCTTTTCTGACCACAGCGCTGTATATGTGCGTTCAGTTGCTTCAGCTTTATCTGACTCTTTGTGACGCTATGGACTATAGCCCTCCAGGCTTTGGGGGATTCTCCAGGCAAGAATGCTGGAGTGAGTTGCCCTGCGCTCCTCTAGGGGATCTTCCAAAGCCAGGGATCAAACCTACTTACCCTGCATCTCCTGCATCTCAGGCAGATTCTTAACCACATAGCTACCTTGGAAGTCTGAGCACAACACTATGAGACTATAAATCAACTACAAGAAAAACTGCAAAAAAAGAAAAACATGTAGAGGATAAACAGTCAATGGTTCACTCACTAAAACAAACCATAGAGAAATTTTTACAAATACTTACAGACAAATGAATATGGAAACACAATGATAAAAAATCTGTGGGATGCAGCAGAAGCAGTTTTAAGAGGAAATGTAATGGTAATGAAAGTCAACCTCAGGAAAGAAGAAAAATCTTGACTTAACAACCTAACTTTATACCTAAGGGAAGTAGAAAAGCAAGAACAAAGAAATCCAAATTTAGTGGAGAAAAGAAATTATGACGATCAGAGCAGAAATAAGTAAAATAGAAAATAAAAAAACATAGAAAAAAATCAATGACATTAAAAGTTGGTTTATGAAAAGATTAAAAAAATGATAAACTTTTTGCCAAACTCATCAAGAAAAAGAGAGGGCCAAATAAAATCAGAAATAAAAAAGGAGAAGTTACAAGTGACACCACAAAAATATAAAGAATCATGAGAGATTACTACGATTAACAAAATGAACAAAATAAAAGAAATGGATAATTTTTTAGAAATGTACTATCTCCCAAGATTCAATCAACAAGAATTAGAAACTATGAACAGACAAATTAACAGTAATAAAATTGGATCAATAATAAAAAAACCTTCCGTCCAAAATCCAGGACGGATGGTTTCACAGGTTAATTCTACCAAATATTTAAAGAAGAATTGACACCTATCAGACTATTACACCTATTCAGACTTTTCAAAAAAAAACAAAAACAAGGAAAACTCTTCTGAACTCACTCCATTAAGCCAGCATCACTCTAACATCAAAACCAGACCGAGACACCACATACACACAAACAAAACTTACAAGCCAAAGTCACTGGTGAACATAATATTTTTAACAAAATATTAGCAAACTGAGTTTAAAGATTGAAAGGATTATACACCATGATCAAGTAGAATTTATCCCAAGGATGCAAGGATGGTTCAATCTTTGTGAATCAATCCATGTGAAATACCATAACACATAACACCAAAAGACAGTAACAAATTGAAGAATAAAAATCACATGATCATCTCAATATATGTAGAAACGCTTTTGATAAAATTCAATATTCATTTATGATAAAAAAAAACTATCCAGAAAGAGGGTATAGAGGGAACATATCAAAACATAATGAAAGTCATATATGACAAACCTACAGTGAAAATCATATTCAACTATGAAAAGTTGGAAGCATTTCCTCTAAGCCCAGGACTAAGACAAGGGTGCCCCCCTCACTACTTTAATTAAACATAAATATTTGAAATCCTAGCCATACCAGTTACACAAGAAAAAGAAATAAAAAGAGCCAAAATTGGAAAGAAGGAAATAAACTTCATTGTTTGCAGATTACATATTGTTTACAAAAAATCCTAGAGATGTTACCAAGAAATTGTTAGAATTCATTAAGTTGCGGGGTATGAATTAATATACACAATTCTATACACTAACAAGAAACAAAGAAAACAATCTCATTTACAATGGCATCAAAAAGAATAATATGCCTAGGAATAAATCTAACCAAGGATGTAAAAGAACTATGTTCAGAAAGCTGTAAGACATTGATGACAGAAACTGAACATGCCACACACAAGTGGAAATGTATACTCTACTCATAGAGCAGAAGAATTAACATTGTTACAGTGACTCCCCAAGACAATCTACAGATTCAATGGTATCCAAATATCAGTGTCACTTTTCACAGAACTATAACAAATAATTCTAAAATCTGTAAGGACCTTCAATAGCCAAAATAATCTAGAGCAAGGACAAAGCTGGAGATACCATGTTCCCTGATTTCAAACTAAACTATGAAACTACTGTAATCAAAGCAGTATAGTACTGGCACAAAAATGACATATAGACCAATGGAACAGAATAAAGAGCCCGGAAATGAATCCACACTCATATGGACATTTCATATTCAACAGAGGAGACAGAAATATAAAATGGGGAGAAGAGAGCCTTTTCAAGAAATTATACTGGGAAAACTGTATGGCTTCATGCAAAAGGATCACACTGGACTACTTCCTCATATCATATACAGAAATAAATTGAAAATGGAGTTAAGACCTAAATATAAGACCTAAAACCATAAATCTCCTATTAGAAAACAGTCAGTATGCTATTTGACATGGGTTTTAGCAATATTTTTTGGCTATTGCATTTTCAGGCATTGGTGATAAAAGCAAAAATAAACAAATGGGACTACATCAAACTGCTACACTGCACTGCTGCATAGTGAAGGAAGCTACTAGTAAAACAATAAGGCAGCCTATTGAATAGGAAAAAAAAAATTGAGAGTAATCTATGCAACAAGGGGTTAATATCCAAAATACACAAAAACTCATACAACTCAACATCAAAAATAGTAATAATAATAATAACCTGATTGAAAATTGGCAGAAGACCTGAATGGACATTTTCTTCTCAAGAAGGCATACAGATGGCCAACAGACACATGGAAAGATGCTCAACATCACTAGCTATCAGTGAAATGCAAATCAAAATCACTATGACTATTCCCTCACATGTGTGAGAGTGGCTATTATCAAAAAGATATCAAGTAAGTGCTGCTGAGAATGTGCAGAATGGGAATGCTCATACACCATTGGTGGGAATGTAAATTGGTACAGTCACTCGGAAACAGTATGAAAGTTCCTTAGAAAATTAAATGTAGAACTCCCATATGATGTAGTGATTACACTTTTGAAGATTTAAGGGAAGTAGAAACACTAATTTGAAAAAATATATGCACCCCAGTGGTTATTGTAGCATTATAAATGATAGCCAATATATGGAAGCAAACTACATGAGTGAATAAAGAAGCTTATACACACACACACACACACACACACACACACACAATGGACTATTACCCAGACATGAGAAGAATGCAATCTTGCCATTTGCAACAAAACAGATAGGCCTAGAAGGTATTATACTAAGTGAAAATCATCAGAGAAAGACAAATACTGTGTGATTTCTGAAATGAATCTGAAAAACTAAACAAATGAAGCAAAGCAGAAACAGACACATAGACACAGAGAACAAACTGGTAGTTGCTAGAGGGAAAAAGTCTAGAAGTCTGAGTGAAACAGGTATTGATTAAGCAGGTTGTACACCTGAAACTAAAGCAATATTGTAAGTCAATTATACTTCAATTAAAAAAAGAAAAAAAAAAAACATAAAATACCATTTGCCTCCAGACCTGGATTTTGCATCAAAGTAATTAGACTTCAGGACACGTCACTTTCATGGGCCCTCTCAGGCCGTATGAAGGGATGCCGTTCAAGGAGTTACCAGTTTTTGTAAAGTTTATAAATGTAGGAAATTTAGTTGCGATTGGTTAAGAATGACTCCTTTCCATTACAGTTCCCTCTTCAACTCCTTTCCTTTGTGTTGGGTGGCATTAGCACAGCTGTAGGGATCTGGGAGAGGAGGCTAAAAGGGAGCTTATTTTATAAATGTTACTGCTTTATGTCAGTTCAGTTCAGTTCACTTCAGTTCAGTTCAGTCGCTCAGTCATGTCCGACTTTTTGCGACCCCATGAATTGCAGCACGCCAGGCCTCCTTGTCCATCACTAACTCCCGGAGTCTACTCAAACTCATGTCCATCGAGTCGGTGATGCCATCCAACCATCTCATCCTCTGTCGTCCCCTTCTCCTCCGGCCCCCAGTCCCTCCCAGCATCAGGGTCTTTTCAAATGAGTCAGCTCTTCACATCAGGTGGCCAAAGTATTGGAGTTTCAGCTTCAGCATCAGTCCTTCCAATGAACCAGGACTGATCTCCTTTAGGATAGACTGATTGGATCGCCTTGCAGTCCAAGGGACTCTCAAGAGTCTTCTCCAACACCACAGTTCAAAAGCATCAATTTTTCGGTGCTCAGCTTTCTTCACAGTCCAACTCTTACATCCATACATGACCACTGGAAAAATCATAGCCTTGACCAGACGTACCTTTGTTGGCAAAGTAATGTCTCTGCTTTTTAACATGCTATCTAAGTTGGTCATAACTTTCCTTCTTGTAGAGGCTACAGTTAACCAGAGCCGACTCATTAGAAAAGACCCTGATGCTGGGAAAGATTGAAGGCAGGAAGAGAAGGGGACAACAGAAGATGAGATGGTTGAGCAAACTCTGGGAGATGGTGAAAGACAGGGAAGTCTAGCATGCTACAGTCCATGGGGTTGCAGAGTCGGAAACAATTGAGCAACCTAACAATGACAATGAGTCAGAGATTCAGAGAAGAATCTTAATGTAATCTAAGTTCTAAGTAAGATACTTCATGACTTCCTGGTGTGTGAGTGGCTTCCCAGATACTCCTGTTGTGAATGCCGAATTTCCTCTGTGTTATGACCCAGAGTCAAAGATGGATTGCAAAATGGATAAGTCCTGTGACAGCAAGCACCAAGAAGGAAGAGGATAATAGAGGAGGAACAACTTGTACAGAGCAGAAAGTTCATATATAGAAAATCCTTGCAAATCTTACGGCTCCTATGTGGAAGCAAATGGATAGGGCTTCCCCATTGGACTTACATCACATTCTTAAAATGATATAAGAAAAAGACATAAGAGAACACTCTACACTATTAGCAATATAAAGGCAGTAAAAAGAAAATTCAGTCAGCACTGCTGGAAGAAAAACAGAATTGTATTTCTATTCTCTCTACAGAAAATGATTGCACATCATCCTCTGAACAGATACTTCAAAATTTGTACTTCCTTGTGATTTCTTTTCCTTACAGAAATTAAAAATTAACTTTACTTAGTAATTTTGTAATCTTTTTATTAAGGAAGTAAACCCCAAATAGTGTAGCTTTAAACCCCACAAAACCTGGATCTGTTCCTAACTGACTCTTGGCAAATATTAAGAATTGTATTAAAAAAAGAAAAACAAACTCAGGTTTTATCTTTTTCTTGCTCTGCCCTTTCCTGTGAGAAAATTGTCTAATAGGACAGTGAATATCATAACCTATGCACACATGGGGTGGATCAGGTCACGGGGTCTGAATGGCTGATATCCTGCCCAGGTAACATGTTTACTTCTCAACCTGACTTAGTTAAGTAAGTACTTCCAAAATATCAGCAGACTAGAATATCCCCTTTTTTTCCTGAGAGTTGAAGACCAGATTCCTGTATCATCTTCCCCCAAGCCTGAAGAATTCCTCTTGGGTCATTCTTATTCTTAACTTGCATGGATTCTGGACATTTCATCAAGAATTTTGAATTTACAGCCTCTCTCCTAAAGTATACATTTGGTGCCTAAAATAATCTTGTCATCACAAATATTTTCAGCACTATCCAAAATAACCTTTTCAATGCATCACTGTCTTTATTATACTTGTCAAAAGCTTTGAGGTTGTCACATATTTAATAACCTGAATTAAGAAAGTACAGATGAATGTAGGAGGCAAACACCCCCAGGTTTACCTTGGATATAGATGCCCAAACTGTCAGAGGAAAGAAAAAGGGGATCAACATATGATCCTACATGAACATTTCCAGATTATTACAGATGGTTCCCCCAAAAAAGTTTTGCTGCCGAAGTTATATTTACATATGAGAGAATTATTTAAGTGATATTTGTCAAGGTAGGAAAAGCAACATTTTTATATTGTGCATTGCTTTGGGTCTTTATGTTGGTAAAAAAAATCCTTTAGAGTATATAATTCTCAGAGCAGGAACTCAATGCAGATAACAGTGTGTAAGAAGCAAGTCCAAATGTTGAGAATATAAAGCATTGAGGCTTTCAAACAGCCGGTGGTATTTTATCCAGCAGGTAAGGGCTAGATGACAGATCTTCTAAGGCCAACAGTAGTCAGGGATACCTACTATCAGCTCAAGCTGAGAAACTACAAAGTCAAAAGAGAACCGTCTGTACTTATTTCTCTGAGTATTCAAGCTGTACTTAAAAGCTTCAACCTTCCCAATGAAAAATTTAGGGTGGGTTAGAGTAGAGAAGGCAGGGAATGGAGGCAAATGTTGTAATGATATTCATAAAGAGAAGATTGTCTCTCCTGCTTGCTTGCATTTGTAAAAGAAAAGTTCAAAAGGAAGAATATTGGGGGTTTTGAAGTTTGGATGTCTCAGTGACATGTTACACTATTTGCTGTCTTATGACACAACATTAAACCTTCAAGTATCTACTTCCATGCTTATAACCTTAGAGTGTGAATTTCTTCTGCCTCTCCTAGGTGCCATATTTAGAACTGTAGTTGAAAAGAAAAGAGGAACTTTTCACATAAAGGTATAGGCAAGGAAACAGCCACTACTCCTGAGGATGGGGGAATGTATCTACATACTCGACAGCTAATAAGAGAAGGACACGTGGAGAGAATACTTTCAAGTTTTTCAAAACCCTTTGTACTTTCTCTGAATATTAAAAACAAGCATGGCTTTTGACACATGGATGTCACTCAGTACTTCTTAAACTAAAACTTTGCTGCAAAATCTAAGGATTTGAGTTATTCTTACACAGACAGGAAAGAAATCTGATAGCTTTATTCTGTGAATCTAAGCCTTTAAAAGTCAGTAATGTTCTTGGTTTCCTGTTGAATGCAAAATAAGCCACTTTTCTTATTGTAAAATATACAAAATCCTCTCCCTTTTTGTTACAGTAAACACAATGATGTCATTTCACTTCAGAAACAGCTATCATGATGGTGGTCAAAAGGTAAAAACTTCCAAATATGAGATAAAAAAGTAATAGGGATGAGATGTACAACAAGATTACTGTAGTTACACTGCAGTGTAGTTAGCACTGCTGTACATTATATCTGAATGTTGTTAAAAGAGCAAATTAAGAGTTCTCATTGTAAGAAAAAAAAACATTTTTTAATCCTACGAGGTGATGTGTGCAAAGTCATATATTATACGGTACACCTTAAACACATTCAGGATTATATTTTGATTGTATCAGTAAAATTGGGGGAAAAAATGACTAGCATATACCAAGAGACTCTTAGGAAAGCCAGAGGTAGCATTGGAAAAGTAGATTTTGTAATGCCCTTTGTTAATTCTCTCTTTTGAATAATCACTGTGACCTCATTTTCCCAATTTAGAAAAAAAATGAACTATACTTTGACTTGCTTCTATTTTTAAAGCTACACATCCCATCATTTGAAACATGTTTTAATCAAATCAAGCAAAGATGTCTGGGGTGATTAGCCTAGGATTTTCATTCCTTGAATTCTCTTGGCTTTGGATACCCAACTCCTCCTCTGTTACATTCCCCAGATACTGTTGATTTTTCCAGTTGTAAGCCTTACCTCGTTCATGTTTATTTTAGCTTGTTTGTGTGAAAGTTGACACCATACAGTGATGAGAATCACATTCCCAGCTTAAAGGCTCAACATGTAACAGAGATTTTAACTAAGAGACCCAGTGCAAACTGTAGAGTTACCTGCCATTCCTAGATGATCTGCTTTGTTTTATTAAAGATCAGAAAAGCCAAAATTAAGTTTTTTAAAAGATGTCTTCCCAGAACATAGTTGTTTAAAAAGACAACAGAAAAATTTTAACAATCTTATTTTAGTAGAAAAAGAGAAGCATTGTTAAATTACTGTACATCTCATATCTGTCATTATTTATTAAATTGCTATTCTGCCCTCATTCTAGGTGGACAGGAAAGATGTGAAACCATTAATGACAGCTTAGAGATAGATATGGAAGGGAGCACTTCTGATGTAAAATAGTTAATACCGAAAATGTGGGTTTAGAAAGTTAAAGATTGTCTTTTCTTAAGTGAGTTTAATATTTTTCTACCAAAGGTGATTGATTTAAATGTGGAAGCCAAGGTTAAACATAAAACACAAGGTGCATAATCAGTGAGTCCAATACATACTGGAACATAGAGAGCAAATTGTAATGTTTGCTTATCAAATAATTCCCTTTGCATAATGATTCCAAAACCATCCAGGCAGCCCAGTTCTCGAGCCAGACTTGCACCTGCGGGACTACTGGAGTCAAAGAAGCTTTTATTGGATTCCTCTCTAAAATCTGAGGAAGGTAATAATCTCCTCCCCATGCATATTTTTCTTGAGTGTCCTATACCCCAAGTGCATGTTTCACAGTAACCTCATAATACAAACCAAGCCTCCTGATGGTCTTCAAGTACACACTAATTCACGTAGAAACAAATACTACAGGCTACTTCTGCTAGGTTTCTTTGCAATGAACAGCATATTTTGCTCACTGGGGGAAAAGGCAGGAGGAAGCCTATTGTATTGTTAACAGTTATCTCTGAGTGAATAGAAGGAATTGCTTCCAAATGCAATAACAGAATTACCGTAGATTAGTGTACCCTTTGAGCTTGAGTGCTGAGGTAAAATTGTTTTCTCTATTGCATGACCATGATCTTGAAAGTTTTCATTTTATTCCCATAATGGGGATGCTTGATCCCATACTGAGTCAGGTAAATCACAAAGCCTACCCTTGAGCAGTCCTGGGCAGGCCATAACTAATGCCATAGCTGAGGACTCCATTAACCACCATTCGGAGGAATAAAATCCAACACAAGCTCATTTGATTTGGTTACAGTGCAAATAGAGACTTGATTCAGAAATACAATAACACAGCAACAACAAATGCTCCACATTGTGAAAAAGAAGCCCAGGAACAGGTCGTGGCAGCTTGCAGTCTTTCATTACTAAGGACAGCACGCCCAGCTCATAAACACTGGGCATCAATGAAAGAAATAGAAACTGGTGAGCCCAGGGGAATGTTTATATACATCTGAGGATGAAAGAGCTGAGACAGAGCAGCGCTATAGGATCAATTACAATGACGAACATGTGGTCACTCACAATTTTAACCTGGAACATGAAAAGGGCTTGTGGCTTGGTGCAGTACACGGATAGCCTATAGCTGCAGCTTTGAGGTGAATGACCCACTTTTCTTTCTAGTAGCTACTAAAATTAGGTAGCACCTTGCTTGAAACGTGACCAATTTGAAATCGGTTCAAGTATTTTATATATAAGGATGAACAGAGACTATAATTTTGCCCTTTGAACGCAGATTGGGAAAGAATGATCACCTTAGGTTAGGCGGGACTACTTAGGGAGAGCTAGCTGTATCCTCATGAGCTCGTAGTGAAGGCAAGAGTCAACAGGTGGTAGACATGAAATGCTGCTAAGAGACAACCTCTATAGGCATGAGTAGAAAAAAAAATAAGCATGCTATTTTTTTAAAACTACCCCAAAATTCCAGGAAGATTAAGAAAAGGTGTTAAATTATTATCAGGCCTCCCTGGTGGCTGAGCTGGTAAAGAATCTGCCTGCAATGCCGGAGGCCTGGGTTTGATCCCTGGGTTGGGAAGATCCCCTGAGAAGGGAAAGGCTACCCACTCCAATATTCTGGCCTGGAGAATTCCGTGGACTGTATAGTCCATGGGGTCGCAAAGAGTCAGACAGGACTGAGCAACTTTCACTTTCCTTTATTATTATCAACCCCATCCCAATCTGTATCCCACCTAATCACTCCACACTGAAAAGTTCTCCGGTAAGGGGGCTTACAGGTTAAAGCAACTTAACCCCCAAGGGAAGTCAGAGAACAGAGGATTCTTTTCTGAGCTTTATTTATCAACTTGCTTTTGGCTGTGCTAGGTCTTCATTGCTGGACTCAGTGAGCAAGGACTTGCTTCTCTTGTTGCGGTGAGCAGAGACTCCAAGACGTGGGCTTCAGTAGTTGTGGGGCAGGGACTTAGTTTCCTTGCGGCATGTGGGATCCTCCTGGACCAGGGATTGAACCCATGTCCCCTGCATTGGCAGGTGGATTCTTATGCACTGAAACACCAGGAAAGTCTTAAGGTGCTAATCTCAATATGTAAAATATGGTTTCCCTGGTCTGATGTTAGGGATCAGGGTTCATTTTGATGGTATTTGAAGATACTAGAATCAATTGACTTAGAATTTCCAGCTTCTATTTCAGGCTCCCACCTCTTTTTCCATTTGAAGTTCCCAAGAAACCATGTACCCAGAGGTGACAACAAATGCTAAATTTAACCATGCCTTAGTCCCTGTCAGTTGGCCCCCAGGGTCCTGTCACAAAGCTCTCTGAATATCTGGGTTGAGCACTTGTGTGAGTCTGAAGACCCAAAAGGAATCTCTGGGCCCATATGTCTCCACTTTAGCAGCAGCTGCCTCCAGGACCAGAACCGGTTCTTACAGTGAAGGAGGGGTCTGTGGGCATTGCTGGTCATGCCCCCATCAACAAGGGAGTGGTGCATTTAATTCTATCAGTGCTTCCATCTGACCAACTGAATTTGCTCCACCTTCCCTCTGAACAGAGAATGGGGGTTGGGGAAAACAAGAAAGGGGGTGAAAGGAAAGAGCCTTCAATGGGAATGGAGTGGTGCTTAGGGTGCTCCTGTCTAGAGACTGGCAGCCTCCCAGAAAATACATACTTAATTCAATTCCTTAAGCAGCTATGTTCTGGGAGAATTGGCAAGGGGGTAGGGTAGAAGTAAGGCACCGGTTCTTATTTTCAAAAGATCTCTGGTCTAACAGGAAAATAAGTTCTCATATTGCTGTTCAGTCACTCGGTTGTGTCCAACTCTTTGAGACCCCATGGACTGCAGCACGCCAGGCTTTCCTGTCCTTCACTATCTCCTAGAGTTTGCTCAAACTCATCTCCATTGAGTTGGGGATGTTATCCAACCACCTCATCCTCTGTCATCCCCTTCTCCTCCTGCTTTCAATCTTTCCCAGCACCAGGGTCTTTTCCAATGAGTCAGCACTTTACCAAAGTATGGATGCTTCAGCATCAGTACTGCCAATGAATATTCAGAATTGATTTCCTTCAGGATGGACTAATTTGATCTCCTTGCTGTCCAAGGGACTCTCAAGAGTCTTCTCCAGTCATCTAACATCAAAAGTATTAATTCTTTAATGGTCAGCTATCACATCTGTATATGACTACTTGAAAATAATACCATGAGAAAGTGTTTTCTGTGTTTTGAAACCAACTTACATATGAAATCCAAAGAGAGAGTCATTGTTTCTGCTATGAGTGTGAGGCTACTCAGAAATGGCTAAAGCAGAAATATCTGAGCAAAGGTACTGAAGGACAAAAAGTGACTGTAGCAAATTGGTAGACTGACAAAACATAATGTCAGTGAAAGAGAATGGAGAGAAGGCAGAGAATGCAACAAGAGTTAGGGTAAGGTGATATAAACCTACACGGCAGGTATGATGAGTCCTCTAGCGAGAGATCTGCAGGGCTGGGAGAGACAGGAGTGAAATATCTGGAAATTATTTAAGAAAGTGTGTTTTTGCCAAATTTAGAGAGGACTTGGCAGTTAGTTTGCTAAAAAAAAATTAAAAATTTTATCTTTTATATTGATGGTAACCTTGGAAGGGAAATGACATATGATTAGACCTGTGTTTACCAGAGATTATTCTGGCAATACTGGGAAGAATGCATTCGCAGTGATCAAGACAAAGGTAGAAAAACCAGTCAGGAGACTAGTGCAGCTCTTCAGGATGTAAACTGGGGAAATGGGAGGGATATTGGGCCTAACAATTCTGATTTACTCTGTAGATGGTGAGGCTGAAAAATAGGGGCACCAGAACTATTTTTCCATGAGTTTAGGTTGGGAAGATGTAAGATTTTACAGACTGTTGTTCTGAATAGTGATGCTCACAGTGTCCTAGTCGTTTTTTCTTATGAGAAACATGTGTTTGTAAACTTTCTAGCTATGATTCATTACACAGTTTGAGCCATAGAAAAGAGCTTGACCAATTAACTGTAAAAGGACTCAAATCACACATTACCAGGCATGTAGCAGTCTTTCAACAAATATTTGTTGAACCAAAATTTGTGAGATGAGGACGATGCATGTCTCACATACCGCTCTCTTGAACTGAGTTCAAGCTGTGAAGTAAGCTTGGTTTTTCTCTCTTCTAAGCTTCAGCTCTTCTTTTCAAATCTGACTAGGATGCTATGAAAATAAGTGAGGCAACAAGTGTATTTTTTCCACCACAATAAGTATTGCAATATGTGTGTCATTTTAGTTTTCTTATAGAACATGGAGATTCATTAGCAGAATGTTCAAACACACCTCCAGTTGATTTGATTGATTTTTAAAATGTATGCAAACATCATTGACATTCATTCAGTTTCATTGATCCCGATGAAACTCTATGTATGCACTTAAAAATAGGACACATTAATGAGTTATACAAATGATAATAATAATACACATGTATATGTTTTGACAACTTCTGTGATAAGCACTTTCCATACTGATAATTCTCCATTTTACTCTGAAACGGGTATTTTTACTAGACTTAGACATGTAGAACTAAGGCACAGAGAAAGTAAATGGCATACCCAACGTCATAGAGCAGGTCATTGGAGAAGCTGATAGCTGAACCAGCCAGTGGAATTCCCAATCCCATGCTTTTAACCCATGAACATGCCCTGTACAACTTCATGTCTTATATGCCATAGAAAAAGTTTCTTTTTTCTAGCAAGAACAGATTAAACGAAAGTCCAACGAAATTTTAATTTTTCCCATAAGGAAAGCATTCATGATCCTTTTTTTTTTGGACTCTATGAAGTCAAATTATTCCAGAAGTATTTTTGGTGCCCCTAGATTTCAGTCTCCCTGTCTAGTAAGTAATAAACATTTTTGGACCCAACAACCCTATCACTCCCTCACTTCATATCCCCAACAGCTGCATGAGCCCCCTAACTGGTCTTTCTATCTTTGTCTCTGCCATTCCATTCTTCACAATGTTGCCAGAATAACCCTGATAAACACAGACCTGGCATGTCATTTCTTGCAAAACCTTCCACGGTTTCCATTATCATCAAAACTTCTTGTCCTTTTCTTTGGTCACAAAGGAAATTCTCAGAAAATTCTCAGACGTTTTGAAGTCCTTTCATCACCTGAAATGTCCATAAAACAATAAAATGACCATAAAACAACAAAATCACATATACACAAGAAATAATCAAACTGGGTCTTAGAAGTAAATAGTGAGCATTTTTTTGCAATTGCTTAAGGCAAATTTGAAAACAAATAAATTAAACAGTTAAGGAAGTTATAAAAATAATGTAAGATAAAGATAATATAAGTAGATATATAATAAAAAAATAAAAATTGATGATATAGAATGTAAAGGAACAAAGTAAAGATATGAAATAGGAAAAAATATGTGATATTACAGATAAAAATGATAATTTGTATTATTTATTATGGATTAATAAAATTCACAAACCTCTAACAAGACTAATCATGTAAAAAGAGAGATAACACTAATTAATCATATTTAGCAAAAAATAAGATAACTACAAATATGGCAATATTTTTTAAAATCATAATTTCTTATACAGTTTTGTACCAATAAATTTGAACATTTCAATGAGGGACAATTTTCTTGAAAAATATACCCTAAAAGAGATGATTATCTGAGTGAACCCATCTATTTCTTTAAAATAATTAGATAGATAAATATTCCTATAGAAATAAATTGGCAGAAGTTTTAGAAGTGCATTTGCCCACATATTTGAAAAACAGATCATTCTAATCTTATATTGACTGTTCCTTGTGGAAGAGTCTGCTAATTATCCCCAATATCCATCATCCACCTCAAATTTCAGCTGACTATGGACACCCAACTAGAGATCACATTTTCCAGTGACCTTTGCAGCTTGTGTGGCTCTATGACTAAATTATGGCTAATGAGATCTGAATAGAAGTGATGTGTGAGATTTCCAGGTCACATCCTTTCAGGATGATATAATCTGCCATCAATTTCCTCTGTTTTCCCATCCCTATGAGCTGAAATATCCACGCCAGTTGTGGGTGAAATCAGCTTTCATCTTTCAGATGGTGACAAAAACTTAGAAGATGGGCATGCCACAAAAGAGAAGAAAGAACCTTGGTCCTTGGATAATCTCGTGAAGCCAGAAGCTTGCTAACTGCCACACTAATTTTGTGCCTCTGGGGGTTTTATTTTATTTTTAGAACAACTTGTTCCGCATGTTTATTAGTATACTTAGTAACTTATTTAATGAAGTTGGAATAGCCTTCATTCCAAAACCAGATTAGAAGAATAAAAGAAAGAAAACTTCTAGCCTTTTCTGACTTACTATAGACTCTAAAGTCCTGGATTAAACAGACACTATCTGAGCCCAGGAATATTTTTAAAATATTGATCTCTTCATTCATAAAAACTCTGTGAGGTCTGCTTTGAGAATACAGGTATAGTTTAAAAATAGAAAATGTATTAAAGGAATTCACTACCTGACAGATTAAAGGGGAAAATGTGTAAAATCACCTCAATAGATACAGAAATGCTTGCATTTAATAATATTCAGCATCACTTTGTTAAGAAAATTATAATCAAACTGGAATAAATGGGAAAGTTTTAACCCAATAAAGGGTGTAGATCAAAATTGTAGAGTAAATGACATATTTTTCTGTAAAATATTATAAACCATTTCTTCTAACATAAGAAACAAGATAAAAATGCCCACTATGTATTTTTCTACTCAACAGTGAATAAATAAGCCTTCAATGCATGGTCAAGGAAAAGAAACACATGCTATAAGAAACACAATAAATTTAAAACTGTTATTATTTACATTTAATATTAATACTTATTACATACATCCATTTTGGTATATTAAAAATGGAACATTATACTATAGTTAAAAGGAAGATATCAGAATTCCTTTCAAAAAATTTTTTAAAAATTCTAGTCATTATTCACTGAAAAAAATTGAGTTTATATTCTGTTGCATGATTTAGGTGCTAGGAAAAGATCAGTGCAGAATACTTGAAATTTGAAAAGCAATACTACATTTTGCTCATGAATACATCCGTGCCTAGTAAACATATAAAGAAATTCCTGGGAATTATAAATACCAAATGAGGTGGAGATTACTATCTGGAGGTGAAGAGTAGGAATGTGGGCAGATACTGTGGGGACTTCACTGAAATGAGACAAATACAAATATCTTATATCTATATATCTATGATCTAAATCTTAATATATACATGTAAAACTGTTAAGATTTAGCATAGTTGAGGAGAAGTGCATTGATTATCAATATTTTTATTTTTTAAAACTTATGGCTGGTTAAAATATATCCCTGTAAATGTATAGAAAAAACAATCAAAGACTGATGTCTTGATTGTGCTTCTCAGAACTCACTGTCAAGAAGGCAAAGCTACCTTGGGGCACCCATCAACACCCAGCCAACCTGCCAGATACTAGCTTCCTCCTGCCCCGTGCTTGATCTGTTTTTCAGATTTAAGGTATGGGGCTTGCACATTGAACCTTGAAGTTTTCCTCTACAACTGAAGCATTAGAGTGTAGTGCTTAAATGTTTACAAGTGGCCAGATGTTGGGATTTAAATAGCAGCTCCATCACTTCCTAGCTACATACTTTATTTGAAACTGCATTAAATTAAACTCTCTGGGCTTTGGCTTTTTTTCTCTGAAAGTGTGGATAAAAGTAACACCTGTGTCACAGGGTTTCTAGCATTTATTGAGTGCTTTCTTTATGCTTGGTACTACAGAATGCTTTTTTTGTTTTTTTAATTTAGTTGTGCCAGGTCTTCATTGCAGCACATGAGACCTTTGTTGCAACATATGGGGACTTTGCTGTGACATGCAAGATCCAGCTCCCAACCACGGATGGAACCCAGGCCCCCTGCATTGGGAGCAAACTCTTAACCACCAGACCACCAAGGAATTCCCTGTAATACATTTTTATTATTAATATAGGTTAGGAATGTGCCTGGTACATAATAACTGCTCTGTGGTGGTTGGCTATGATCTTTAAATAATGAATAGCATAGTAGTTAAGGCTGAAACAGTTAGGTTGAGATCTTGACTTTGCCTCTCCCTAACTTTGTGAACTAGAGCAAGTTATTATACTTACCTCTCTGGGTTCCAAATTTCCTCATCTATAATTGGGAGATTGTAACTGCTTTGCTAAGGTTCTTCTTTGACTAAATGTACTAGTGTATGTAAAGCTATACAGTAAGGGTATAGGGTTATATACCTGATGCAAAGAGCTGACTCATTTGAAAAGACGGTGATGTTGGGAAAGATTGAAGGAAGGAGGAGAAGGGGATGACAGAGGATGAGATGGCTGGATGGCATCACCGACTCAATGAGTTTGGATAAACTCTGGGAGTTGGTGATGGATAGGGAGGCCTGGCGTGCTGTGGTTCATGGGGTCGCAAAGAGTCGGATATGACTGAGCAACTGAACTTAACTGAAGGTTGTTCTTTGACTAAATGTACTAGTGTATGTAAAGCTATACAGTAAGGGTATAGGGTTACATAGGGTTAATTTCATTTGTTAGTATTTTAACACACACTTGTATCTCATGTATACACATGCACACACACTTTCTAAGTTACTCTTATTAGCAACTTAACAGGAAGTTAGAATTTCACTGCATGATGCTCTATGTCTTCTACCAGCATACTCTTTATCGCCTTTCTGAGTTAATTTATTCCAAAGGCTAATGTTCTTGCTTTCCACTCCATGGGCCCTCTGGTTAAATTGACTAGTCTGCTAGCCCTTGGCCAGGGCTGAGAAAATTTAATACCCAGCCTTGAATTGCTTGTCATGAACTGGTACATCACTTTGTGACCACAGCTTTCTGTCATGTGACAAGATTTCTAAGACCCGGGAGAAGCTTATTTGTCAAAATCCCATGAAACTATCTGAGTAATTGGATTCGTTTGTGTTTAGTGCAGGCCCCGTAACGCATGATGTCTACCATATTCAGTCGGTTCAGTCGCTCAGTCGTGTCCGACTCTTTACAACCCCATGGACTGCCGCATGCCAGGCCTCCCTGTCCATCGCCAACTCCTGGAGTTTACTCAAACTCATGTCCATTGAGTCGGTGATGCCATATTGTCCATTGAGTCAGTCTGCCATATTGCGTGGATCCAATCTTGTCTCCATTATTATAGTTGAAACTTGGACAAGTTTCTGGTCCTCTCGGTAGCTCAGTCTGTTCATTGATAAGTGGCAAAATTGTGGTACATTGGTATGTTGTGAAGATTAAGTAGAATCTACCGTAAAGAAAGTAGGGATTAACTACTATGTCTCCTATCTATACTACTATTAATCTATTCATATAGTAAATGCATTCAGCACGTCCTTGGCACTAGGTTAGTTACAAGAATGCTACATTAAGCAGACACATCCATGCTTATATGGAGCCAAATTGTAGCTGTATGCAGTGGGACAGAAGAGATGCAACACTGGAATAAACATCAGTCTTTGGCAATTCACAGCCAGAGGGAGCAGTTTACTTTTCTCTCTGGGAGAGATCACCGAAGATTTCACAGAGAGGTTGACCTTTGGGCTAGTATCTGACATCTAGACCTTCAAGAGGAGAATCGCTAGGTACAGACTTGAAAGTGGAGAATGATGTTGCCTCCTACATTTCCAAGGTGCTACCTAACATTTGCAGTCTGGCCCACCCTAGGAACTTCCAAACACCCCAGACTTTCCCATGATCTAGGAGCTAAAGTGCTGGAACTTCATGACAAATACCTGTGCCTCTTCTGACTGATCAGTATTATCCTATGGTAATAGCTTGTTGTATCCTATAGATTGTATAGGTTGCAGAAATGTGCCATTCTACTTTATCACTTCTAATATTTGACATGTAAATTAACATTATATGTAAACTCAAATTTACCCTTTAATTCTTCATTTGAATGACTACTTTTTAAAAAATTGAAATATAGTTGATTTACAATGTTTTGTTAGATTCTGCTGTATAGCAAAATGATTCAGTTATACATATATACATACATATATATTGTTTTTATATTCATTTCTATTGTAGTTTATTATGCAATATTGAGTATAGTTTCCAGTGCTATGCAGAAGAATCTTATTGTCTTTCTCTTTTATTTTTTATTTTTTTTATTTTTTTATTTTGTCTTTTTTTGTTGTTTGTTTCACTTTATTTATTTTTTTTTTCTTTTCCATTTATTTTTATTAGTTGGAGGCTAATTACTTTACAGCATTGCAGTGGTTTTTGTCATACATTGAAATGAATTAGCCATGGATTTACATGTATTCCCCATCCCGGTCCCCCCTCCCACCTCCCTCTCCACCCCCTCTTTTATTTTTTAAACATTTTATTTTGTATTGGAATATAGCCAATTAACAATGTTGTTAGAGTTTTGGGTGAACAGCAAAGGGACTCCAGCATACATATACATGTATCCATTCTCTTTCAAAATCCCTTCCCATCCAGATTTGCCATATAACACTGGACAGTTTCCTGTTCTTATACACTATATCCTTGTTGATTATCCATTTTAAACATAGCAGGGTGTGCATGTCCATCCCAAATGCCCTGACTATCCTTCCCCCTCATTCATCTCCTTGGCAACCACAAATTTTTTCTCTAAGTCTGTGAGTCTATTGCTGTTTTGTAAATAAGTTCCCTTGTATCATTTCCTTTTAGATTTCACACATACAGGATGCCATACAATATTTTGCCTTCTCAGCCTGACTTACTTCACTCAGCATGATAATTTCTAGATCCATCCATATTGCTGAAAATGACATTATTTCATACTTTTGAATGGTTGAGTCTATTCCATTGTATCAATGTACCACATCTTCTTTATCAATTCCTCTGTCGATGAATATTTAGGTTGGCTCCACGTCTTGGCTATTGTCAACAGTGCTGCAATGAAGATTGGGGTGCATGTATCCTTTCAAACCATATTTTTCTCTCGATATATGCCCAGGAGTGGGATTGTAGGGTCATATTGAAGCCCTATCTTTAGATTTAAGGAACCTCCATACTGTTCTTCATGGTGGTTATACCAATTTACTTTCCCATTAACCATGTAGGAGGGTAACCTTCTTTCCATGCCCTCTCCAGCATCTGTTGTTTCTGGATTGTTTGAAGATGGCCATTCTGACTGGTGTGAGGTGGTATCTCTTAGTTTTGATTTGCATTTCTCTAATAATTAGTGATATTGAGCATATTATCATATGCCTTTTGGTCCTCTATATGTCTGCATTGGAGAAATGTATATTTAGGAATTCTGCCCATTTTTTAAAAACTTTTTATTTTATATTGGTGTACAGCCAATTAACAATGTTGTGACAGTTTCAGGTGAATAGTGATACAACCTAGTTATACATATAAGTGTATCCATTCTCCCCCAAACTTCTGTTATATCCAGACTGCCACATAAAATTGAGCAGAGTTCCATGTACTATACAGTAGCTCTTTGTTAGCTATCCATTTCAAATATGGCAGTGTGTACATGTCCATTCCAAACTCTCTATCAATTCACCCCATCCTTCCCCACTGGCTACTGTAAGTTTGTTTTCTAAGTCTGTGAGTCTGTGCAAAACCTTTTGAGTTTAAACAGGTCTCATTTGTTCATGTTTTCTTTTATTTCCATTATTCTGGGAGATGGATCAAAAAAGATATTGCTGTGAATTTTGTCAGATTGTTCTGCTTATGTTTTCTTCTAGGAGTTTTATAGTGTGAGGTCTCACATTTAGATCTTAACTCCATTTTGAGCTTATTTTTGTGTATAGTGGTAAAAAATGGCTTAATTTCATTTTTCTATATGTAATGTCCAGCTTTCCCAGGACGATTTATGAAGAGACTGTCTTTCCAATACTGTGGAGTCTTGCCTCCTTTGTCATTGATTAGTTGACCATAGGTGCATGGGTTTATTTCTTGATTTTCTATCCTGTTTCTCTGACCTATATGTCTATTTTTGTGTAGTTCCATACTGTTTTTGTGACTGTAGCTTTGTGGAATAGTCTGAAGTCAGGTGAGTCTGATTTCTCCAGCTCTGTTTTTCTTTCTCAAGATTGTTTTGGCTATTCAGGGTCTTTTGTGTCACCATACAAATTCTTAAGATTTTTTTGCCCTATTTCTGAGAAAAATGTCATTGGTAACTTAGTGGGAATTCCATTGAATCTGTAGGTTGCCTTGGATAGTACAGTCATTTTGACAATACTGATTCTTCTATCCATGAATATGATAAATTTTTCCATTTTTTAAAAAATCTTCTTCATTGTCTTTCATTGATTTCTTATAGTTACTGGAATATAGGTCTTTTGCCTCCTTAGGTACACTTATTCCTAGGTATTTTATTCTTTTTGATGTGATGATAAATGGAATCATGTCTTGAAATCCTCTTTCTGATCTTTTGTTGTTAGTGTATAGAAATACAACAGATTTCTGTGTATTAATTTCGTAAGCTACAACCTTGCCACATTCATTGATGAGCTCTAGCAGTTTTCTGGGAGTGTCTTTAGATGCTCTATGTGCAGTATCATGTCATCTGCAAACACTGACAGTTTAACTCTTTCTTTTCCAATTTGGATTCCCTTTATTTCCTTTTCTTCCCTGATTACTGTAGCTAGGACTTCTAAAACTATGTTGAGCAACAGTACTGAGAGTTGACATCCTTGTCTTGTTCCTCATCTTAGATGTTGAAATATGTACTCTATGACCACTTTATGGAGAATTTTTATCAAAACTGAGTGCAAAATTTTGTGAATAGCTTTTTCTTCATCTATTGAGATGATGGTATGGTTTTCATTCTTCAGTTTTTGATGTCATGTATCATAGTGATTGATTTGCAGATACTGGGAAATCCTTGCCTCCTTCAGATGAATCCCACTTGATCATGGTACATGATCTTTTTTAGTGTATTGTTGCATTCAGATTGCTAGTATTTTGCTGATGACTTTTGAATTTATGTTCATTAGTCATACTGTCCCATACTGTTTCCTTTTTGCACTATCTTTGTCTGATTTTGGTATCAGGGTGATTATTGACCTAACAGAATGAGATAGGAAGCTTTCCTTCCTCTACAGTTTGTTGGACCAGTTTCAACAAGATTGTTGTTGAGTTGCTCAGTTGAATCCGACTCTTTGCAACCCCATGGACTGCAGCATGCCAGGCTTCCCTGTACTTCACCATCTCCTGGAGTTTGTTCAAACTCATGTCCATTGAGTCAGTGATGCCATCCAACCATCTCATCCTCTGTTCTCTTCTCCTCATGCCTTCAAACATTCCCAGCATCAGGGTATTTTCCAATGAGTTCACTCTTCACATAAGGGGGCCAAAGTATTGGAGCTTCGGCTTCAGCATCAGTCCTTCCAATGAATAGTCAGGGTTGATTTCCTTCAGGACTGACTGGTTTAATCTCTTTGCTATCCAAGGGGCTCTCAAGAGTCTTCTCCAGCACCACAGTTAGAGGCATCAATTCTTTGGCCCTCAGCCTTCTGTGTGGTCCAGCTCTCACATCCATACATGACTATTGGGAAAACCATAGCTTTGGATATATGGACCTTTGGAAGCAAAATAATGGCTCTTCTTTTTAATATGCTGTCTAGGTTGGTCATAGCTTTTCTTTCAAAGAGCAAGTGTCTTAATTTCATGGCTGCAGTCACCTTCCACGGTGATTTTGGAGTGCAAGAAAATAAAGTCTGTCACTCTTCTCATTGTTTCCCCATCTATTTGCCATGAAGTGATGGAACTGGATATCATAATCTTCATTTTTTGAATGTTGAGTTTTTAGCCAGGTTTTTCACTCTCCTCTTTCACCTTCATCAAGTGGCTCTGTAGTACCTCTTCACTTTCTGCCATAAGAGTGGTGTCATCTGCATATCTGAGGTTATTGATATTTCACCTGGAACTTGTTCATTGTTATTTTTTAAAAAATACTTATTCTTCTGTATTAAAAAAAAAAGCAAAAGAAAATAAGTCTAGGGCCTGATGGCTTCACAGGCAGATTCTGTCAAACATTTAAGGAAGAGCTAGTACATATTCTTCTGAAGGTGTTCCAAAAAAGTGCAGAGGAAGGAAAACTATCTCTTTCAAATATATATTGTTATTTGTATCTGCTAATCCAAAACTCCTAAATTATCCCTTCTCTCCCCCACCCTTTGGTAACCATAAACTTATTTTCATGTCTGTAAGTCTGTTTCATAAATAAGTTTATTTATATCATCATTTAGATTCCATATGTTAAGTAACATCAGATGTTTTTCTTTCTGTTTCTGACTTTAACTTCACCTCATGTGATAATCTTTAAGTCCATTCATGTTGCTGCAAATGGAATATTTCATTGTTTTTATGGTTGAGGTAGAACTCCTTTGTATAGATGCACTGCATTTTCTTTATCCATTTATCTGTCAGTTGACATTTAGGTTGCTTCTACGAGTTAACTATTGTTAAGTAATGCTGCTATGAATGCTGAGGTGCATGTATCTTTTCAAATTTCAAATATATACCTGAGAGTGGGATTGTAGGATCATATGGCAACTCTATTTTTAGCTTTGGAAGGAACTTCCATACTGTTCTCTATAGTGGCTCTACCAATTTACATTCCCACCAACAGTGTAAAAGGGTTCTTTTTCTCCACACCTTTTCCAGCTTTTGTTGTTTGTAGCCTTTTAAATGATGGCCTTCCTGACCAATGTGAAGTTACATCTCATCATAGCTTTGATTTGTATTTCTCTAATAATTCATGAAGTTGAACATCTTTTCATGTGTTTTTTTGGTCATCTTTATGTCTTTGGAGAAATGTGAATGACTACTTTTTAGCTTAAATTAACAGTTGATTCTTTTACTTTACTTTTAATATTGATGTCTTAAAATTTAAAATTCAAGGAGAAGCCACAGCAGAACTTGAAAAACACAGAAGTAATTTTTCTATTATTTTAGTCAATAAATACATGATCATTGTAAAAATACTATAAAATGCTTAAAATAACTCCAGAATTAACCACTGTTAACATTATTAAGGAATCCTTCCAGGTAATTTTTAATATCACTAGTGATATATTGCATGTGTGCATGTGTGTGTGTATACATAAATATTTACATGATCTGTAATTATTGTACACATAAATTGTTTTCCTTATTCTGCTCCATAATTCTGTAATTTTTCCACTGAATCTATCTGGGACATTTTCTACGTATAGATATACTCTATTTAAAAGAAAAAAAAAAAACACTGTTTAGGATTCTGCCTAGGATGTGTAACATAACTTATAATGGATATTTAAGCAATTTCCAGACTTTTACTATTGTTAACTGTATTACAGTTAATATCCCTGAACATATATCTTCACACCATTATAAAGGTTTTTCTATGAAATTGATTCTTTGAACATACAAGTAACTCATGCTAATTGTTTTCAAATATAAATTGTCTTTAATAGGTAAAAAATACAACTTTAATTATCTGAATCATTAAGAACCTTCTCTGACAGCTTTATATATCCTCAAGCAGAAATAATAAGTAGATGATATAATTGTCCCCTGTCTAGGCTGAGGCAATGATGGTGACATTTGTTCTCAATTATTAATTAAATACATATGACCCCTTTAGATGAACAGGTGACACAGTTATTATTAGATGTGTTGCTTGTTTACAACAAGGGCATATTTAGAGCCTGAGATCAAAGTTCTAAAGCTGATTTCAAAATAGTAGCACTAATTGTGCTAAAGCCTGGGACTCATGAAGCAACTGGGAGAGAATTAAAGTGACCTAAATTACAAGAAAGTCACATGATTCCACCATTTCTATAAACCCACCACTTCAGACCATTGCACTGATGTTGGAGGGAGTTAAAAAAAAATTAAGCAACAACAAAAATTCTATGCTATTCTATGCATGGGAACAGTTTAAACATCATTTATCCATCAATTCTGCTATTAAAACAAACAAACATTCACCACCTACTATGTGCTGACCTGAGTATTAAGCATGAGCATATGGTATTGAACAAAATGAACATAATCCCACAGTGCTCTTCTTGGACCTGCCATTTAGTGACCATAGTAATTTTTTGGAATGATTTGGTATATATTCATTCCCAACTATTTGTCCCAAATTAATATTTCATTCCTAGGCTATTATATTTTTATAATTGTTCATGCTCCTCCCAATCCTAATTGTTGAAAGTATCTCCTAACACACCATTCTCATCAATTGTACCAATTAAAAAAACAGTCAATGTGTTGTTTATAATGTCCCAAATGTATACATTATAGCACTTTCATATTTTCCAAATCCATCCATCCAACCTGCTAGCAGATGCCTCTTCAGCCCCACACCCCAGCATCACACACACACATGCACATACACCCCAAAGCTTCTAACTCCAGGAAGTACTGGGACCTTCTTTGTATAAATCTTGGTTCAGTCTTATTTCCATTGGATTCCTTCCTTTCTTGCAGTTGTTCATACACAGCTCATTATTTAAGATTCAAATTAAGCCCTACTCTAACAAAATTAGTTGTCTTCTTCCTTTTGTGTGACAATTAGTGAGCTAAGTACTGGAGATAAAAGATAAAAATATGACGTATAATGCTTTCACTCACTGAGAGATGCAAGCAGATAATTACAACATAAAATGACATATCTAGTGAAGACAAACAGAGGATACTGTGGAAGCAGAGAGAAGGTTACCCAATACAGCAAGAAATATGAGTAGAGTTCAACAAAGGCTTCTTGAAAGAGGTTATACTCTAGAAGAATCTTAAGGAGTTAGGAGGAGTTAAACAAGGTGAAGGAAATGGGGACATTCTAAAAGGAGGTGTCAGACTGAACAGACACTGGTAGGATAGATAATATAGCACATTGATTAAAATCGCAAATAATTCAGTATTGTGGGAGAGCAAGCTTGAAGCAGGTGGTCATGTAAGATTACAAAGAAATAAATAAAATAATATAAAAGATTTGTTCAGTTCAGTTCAGTCATTCAGTCGTGTCCGACTCTTCGCGACCCCATGGACTGCAGCATGCCAGGCCTCCCTGTTTATCACCAACTCTCAGAGTTTACTCAAACTCATGTCCATTGAGTCGGTGATACCATCCAACCATCTCATCCTCTCTCATCCCCTTCTTCTCCTGCTTTCAGTCTTTCCCAGCAACAGGGTCTTTTCAAATGAGTCAGCTATCCGCATCAGGTGGCCAAAGTATTGGAGTTTCAGCTTCAATATTAGTCCTTCCAAAGAACACTCAGGCTTGATCTCCTTTAGGATGGATGGTTGGATCTCCTTGCAGTCCAAGGGATACTCAGGAGTCTTCTCCAAAACCACAGTTCAAAAGCATCAATTATTCAATACTCAGCTTTCTGTATAGTCCAACTCTCACATCCATACGTGTCTACTGGAAAAACCATAGCCTTGACTAGACGGACTTTTGTTGGCAAAGTAATGTCTCTGCTTTTTAATATGCTGTCTAGGTTGGTCATAACTTTCCTTCCAAGGAGTAAGTGTCTTTTAACTTCATGGGTGGAGTCACCATCTGCAGTGATTTTGGAGCCCCCCAAAATAAAGTCTGTCACTGTTTCCATTGTTTCCCCATCTATTTGTCATGAAGTGATGGGACTGGATGCCATGATCTTAGTTTTCTGCATGTTGCCCTTTAAGCCAACATTTCCACTCTCCTCTTTCACTTTCATCACGAGGCTCTTTAGTTCTTCTTCACTTTTTGCCATAAGGGTGGTGTCATCTGCATATCTGAGGTTATTGATATTTCTCTTGGCAATGTTGATTCCAGCTTGTGCTTTTTCCAGCCCAGCATTTCTCATGATGTACTCTGCATAAAATTTAAATAAGCAGGGTGACAATATACAGCCTCGACATACTCCTTTTTCTATTTGAAACCAGTCTGTTTTTCCATGTCCAGTTCTAACTGTTGCTTCCTGACCTGCATACAGATTTCTCAAGAGGCAGGTCAGGTGTTCTGATATACCCATCTCTTTAAGAACTTTCCAGTTTATTGTGATCCACACAGTCAAAGGCTTTGGTGTAGTCAATAAAGCAAAAGTATATGTTTTTCTGAAACTCTCTTGATTTTTTGATAATCCATCAAATTTTGGCAATTTGATCTCTGGTTCCTCTGCCTTTTCTAAAACCAGCTTGAACATCTGGATGTTCATGGTTCCTCAATTTTCTTAATTCTTTTGGGTTTGTTTTTGTAGGTATTTTTCTTCTCTTTTTTTCTGCCTGGAGAAGTTACTTTAGCATTTGTTGTAATGCTGATTTGGTGGTGCTGAACTCTCTTAAATTTTGCTTGTCCGTAAAACATTTATTTGCTCATTGTATTTGAACAAGAGCCTCACTGGGTAGAGTATTCTTGATTGGAAGTCCTTCCCTTTCACTAGTAAATACATTGTGCCATTCCCTTCTGGCTTTCAGAGTTTCCACTGAGAAATCATGTTAACCTTATGGAAGTTCCCTTGTAGGCTATGTGTAATTTTCCCTGTGTTTAATATTTTATTTATGCCTTTTAATTTTTCAATAATTTGATTGTTGTGTGTCTCAGTGTATTCCTCCTTGAGCTTATCCTGCCTGGGACTCTGTCCTTCCTGGACTTTGCTGACTGTTTCTTTTCCCATGTTGGGGAAATTTTCAGCTATTATCTCTTCAAATATTTTCTCAAGTCCTCTCTCTCTTCTTCTGGATGCTTATAATGCAAATATCGGTGCATTTACTGTTGCTGCAGAGGTCTGTTAGGCTGTCTTCATTTCTTTTAATTGTTTTTTTTTCCTTTTTCTTTTTTCTGTTTCATGGCAGTGGTTTCCATCATTCTGTCTTCTCAGTTACTTGTCCATTTTCTGCTTCAGTTATTCTGCTATTGATTCCTTCTAGTGTATTTTTCAATTCAGTTGTATTGTTCTCTCTGTTTGCTTGTTCTTTAAGTCTTCTAGGTCTTTATTAAACATTTCTTGCATCTTCTCAATCTTTGCCTCTGTTCTTTTTCCAAGATCCTAAGTCACCTTCACTATCATTATTATGAATTCTTCTTTCTTGAACATTGCCTGTTTATACTTCATGTTTTCCTGGGTCTTATCATGTTCCTTTTTCTGGAACATAATCTTTCACCTTTTCATATTGTTTCACTTTCTGCGATCATGGTTTTAGTGTTGGAGGCTGCATGACTGTTCTTGCTTCTGCTGTCTGTCCTCTGGTGGATGAGGCTATCTAAAAGGTTTGTGAAAGTTTCCTGATGGGAGGGGCTAGTGGTGGGTAGAACTGGGTCTTGCTCTAGTGGACAAGGCCATGCTCAGTAAAACTTTATCCACTAGTTTGCTGGTGGGTAGGGTTGTGCTCCCTCCCTGTTAATTTTTTGACCTGAGGCAACCTGGTCCTAGAGTCTACAGGCTCTATGGTAGGACTAACGGTGATCCCCAGGAGGGTCCACACCAAGAGACAACTCCCAGTACTGCTGCTCCTGTGCCATTGACCCTGCAGTGAGCCACAGCTGCCTGACGCGTCTGCAGGAGCCTCTCCAACACTGTCAGGTAGGGTTTGGTTCAGTCTCCTGTGGGGTCACTGCTCTGTTCTCCTAGGTCCTGAGGCATGCAAGTTTCTGTGTGTATCCTCCAAGAGTGGAGGTAATGTTCACACAGGTCTTGTGGAAGTTCTACAGTCTAATCCTGCTGGCCTTCAAAGTCAGATCCCTTGGGGATGCCTGGTCTCTCTCTCTCTCTCTCTCTCTCTCTCTCTCTCTCTCTCTCTGCTGGATCCCCAGGCTGAAAAGCCTGACATGGGGCTCAGAACTTTCACATGAGTGGGAGCACTTCTGTGCTATAATTGTTCTCCCATTTGCTGGCTGCCCACCCACTGGGTATGAGATTTGATTTTATCATGATTGCACCCCTCCTCCCATCTTGTTGTGACTTCTCCTTTATCTCTGGATGTGTAGCATCTTTTTTGGTGGGTTCAGACATCTACAGTACTTCAATAGTTAGTTGTGATTTCAGTGCTTTCCCAGGAGGAGGTGAGTACACATACTTCCTCTCTACCATCTTGAACCAATCTTTTTTGGCAACGCTTTTCAATGACTTCTTTAAAATGCTCTAGACTGCCTCTTATTTCTACATACGCAAACACACACACATGAGTTTAATCAAAACGTTAACTTCCTTGAAAAATTAATTTGAGTGCACATTGGCCAGTGTATACATATAAAGTGGGGCTCATGCTATGACTGAAGAATAAAAATAGACTCAAAAGTAAACTCAAGCACTCTACAATATTGCATAACAATATACAAGATTACAAGAAAAGTTAAAGTAAATTAAAAGAATAAATAATGGAGAGAAACAAAGAATCACTCCTGTTTTCAGGAATAGACCTAAGTGACTGTAGAGGTTTTTAATTCTTTTTTATTTTTAATAAATTAAGAATTTTTTTAATCTTAATATTTTCCAGTATTAACTAAAAGAAAAAGAAGGAGAAAAGAGGGAAAAGAAAGATGCATATTTTGAAAAGTAAATATACTTTTTGAATCGTCCATGACACCCACCAGGGTGCTTGGCATATGACAGGCATCAGTAAATACATATTAATAGATTGATATAAACACTGATTAAGGAGTCATGTATGCAATACAGAGAAACATGCAGTTCCATCACAATAGCATAATAATAAGAAAGAACCTCTGAGAATTAGAAATGAGTAAAATAAGAGCAGGAGCAGCACTCTAGGAACATTTTGTACCCATGTGAAAGGCCACAGCTTTTCCCGACCCTAAGGCCTCTAGGTGCTTTGACAGGGTTTGCAGTTGTGTCTGCAAGTGCTTTGCTGTGAATGCAAGACTCTGCCTGTTCTCAGAGCCCACTCAGTGATGCAGAGGCCCATGGGAAACACAGCCAGGCCAGTGTGGGTTCATTCAGTTTCCACTTCTATAGATAGCCATAAAACTCACATGGAATCTAAGGAAGTGAGTTAGTTTGTAAACAGGAAGCCAGCATTACCATTTGTCCTGGTTTCCCCCCAATAATAGGAACAGATAGAGTGATCACCTTGCATCAAAACAAAATCTTCCCCTAAAAGGTCCATTCCTCCTGTTCAAAGGTCTGTCTGGAGTCTGGCTGGGAAGGCGCAACTTGGCTAGAGCAGTCTTTGCTTTCTCCTCTCTTTCCCATGCCATCCTGTGTAAGGGACTGAGCAATATTAACTTAAAACAGGCAACAGCTTGCTCCTGAATCAGTCCTGCTCACTAAAGCTGCAATAAGATATTCTACAATTCAATTCTGTATCACATAATTCAAAGTTTCTAAGAGAGTAGATTGTAAATGTTATTGCCAGAAAAAAAAAAATTTATGACATGATAGAGATGTTGGGGTTTCCCAGGTTACTCAGTTGTAAAGAATATGCCTGCCAGTGCAGGAGACAAAAGAGACATGGGTTTGATCCTTGAGTCAAGAAGATCTCTGAACCAGGAAACTGCCTCACACTCCAGCATTCTTACCTGTAAAGTCCCCTGGACAGAGGAGCCTTGCAGGTGACAATCTATGGGATCACAAAGAGTCAGACATGACTGACAGCATGATAGAGCTGTCAGCGGGCACTACGATAGTGAACATATTACAACATGTAAATGTATCAAAGCAGCACCTTAAACTCACATTGCACACCTTAAACCTTACATCATGCTGTGTGTCAATTATATCTCAGTAAAATACACAAACAACCCCCAAAAAATGATTTGCCAGAATTGCAGTTACGTGAAGTCAATTCAAAGACCTTCAGACACCTCTCAGTCCATCAAACTACGGTGGGTTCCTGATTAAGTCCTTTTCTGTAGCTGCCAAGTCCACAGGCATGGCTTTTGCCCAGATGACTGATCCGCTCTCCTTTTCTCTGCTGGGACTGTTCTTTGTGCTCTGATTACTGACTCACTATTAGCTTCCTTCGTCCTTCCCAACCTCTCCTCTCCACAGCTCCACCCCTGCCAGTACTTGTTCAAACACTGTTATAGGGGAAAGGACTGGAATATTGAAGACATTTCCACTCAGACACCTTCATATGAGGGAGAAGGAATGTTAGAAAATGTATTTAACTAACAATTATTTAGCACCTGCTGAAACTGTAAGAAATGTTTGATAGGTAAAAAAAAGTAATAGAAATTCTGTTTGTAAAAGAACAATTCTCCCTTTGCATATAAACATAATTAAATTAATATGTAAAGAAAGTGGTCAAGGGAAAAAAAAATACAAAAGGGTGAAGCATTGCGTCACAGTGATCCTCATCAGAAAAACTCAAAACAACATTTTGCAAGTCTAGAAGCTGGCACTTCTAGAAGTTGAGTCTACTGGAATAAAAACATAATGATATTAAGAATATTTATCACAGCAGAATTTGTCACAGCAAACCCCTGAAAATGACTTTGGTACCCATCAATGGAAAATGGTTGAATAAAATACATATCCATACATACCATGGAATATTACATAGATATTTACAAAGTCTGGAAAGCTATTCAAGATATAACCCTCAAGAAAAAAAACGCAGTTGAGTAATAGCAGCTGTAATGTAATTCTATTTTTCCTCAAAAAAATGTGATTTTTGTATGTATTGCTGTTGGTGCGTCTATGGTTTTGCTTGCACTGGATAAATTATGGAACAGTTACCAAATTGTTCCCATTGGTTATGACACTTACGTGGTCAGGAAGTTAACACATTAGGAGATCTTAGCAGTCTTGATCCATTTTGAAGATTCACACAAATTTTAAATAAAGAACTAGGATATCTACTTTCTTCCCTCCTGATCACTGTCCTTTGATAACTTTTAAATCAAGATTTTGTTTTTTTTTTTCCCTAGAAGGATCTGCAGGCTCATTTTTAAGGTGGGAAGGGGGTTCAGTTCAGTTCAGTTGCTCAGTTGTGTCCACCTCTTTGTGACCCCACGGACTGCAGCACGCCAGGCTTCCTGTCCATCACCAGCTCCTGGAGCTTGCTCAAATTCATGTCCATTGAGTTGGCGATGCCATCCAGCCATCTCATCCTCTGTCTTGAACGCAGAAAATATAGGAATATTCTTGCCTACTGGCCACCTGATGTGTGCTAAACTCAAGCATGCTATCCTGACATGCAGAAAAATAAGGCCATTCTTCTACCCACTGATGATTTGTGAAATCTGAATCTTCTCTGTGTATCAAGTATTTCATTTCAAAATTTTTAACTGGGACAGAAACACGGAGACATTGAAAATAATAGACTGCCTTTAGGCATTAAAACAATTCTTCACGATTTCACTCTGTCATTTTCATGGTTGACCTGTCATTCTCGTGAAATGGCAGGACTGTTCATAGATTGACTGACACGGTTGGCATCTCACTGGAAGTAATGATTTAAACTAGCTTCATATACACTGCCACA
Source organism: Odocoileus virginianus (assembly GCF_023699985.2). Lineage (NCBI taxonomy): Eukaryota > Metazoa > Chordata > Mammalia > Artiodactyla > Cervidae > Odocoileus > Odocoileus virginianus. The sequence goes on from NC_069688.1 coordinate 56,738,372, forward strand.
CTGCGCTTAGTCGTGTCCGACCCTGCAACTCCGTAGAGAGCAGCCCTCCAGGCTCCTCTGCCCCCGGGGATTCCCCAGGCAAGAATACCGGAGTGGGTAGCCTTACCCTCCTCCAGGGAATCTTCCCAACCCAGGTGTCAAACACAGGTCTCCCGCATTGCAGGCAGATTCTTTACCAGCTGTGTTACCTGGGAAGCCCCAAGAGATATTTACTAAGATACTGGGATCTAGAGCTGTAGAGGTTGAAGCGTTTTAAAAATCTTAATTTCTATATATATTTAATTCAGTGCTGCTTCCAAGTAGATTACACACACACACACACACACACACACACACACACACACACACACACACGTACTGTATTGCAGTTAAATATTATGATCTGGAAGCTTATTATCATTGTAGCACCATTTTCTAAAATTATATTCTGTTAAACACAAGTTCAGGAACCTACTTTGTGCTCCAGTACGTTTATTCTTCATCACAATATTGTGTACGTAAAAAGTGTTCAATAAATATTTGTTGAATGGATAACAGAATTTAGCTATACAGTTCTATAAAACTTGTTATGAATTAGGCATGGCATTTTTCTACTCAACTCAATGCAAGTGCAATACTAATGAATGATAGAACCAAGTTCTAAAACTAGGTAAATAGTTTTGATCCTAAAAATCTGATATATGTGTACATACACACACACCCCACCTGTATAAAACCTTGTACATAAAACAATCCTCTAGGAACAAAAAGGAAATTATATACAATTTAACATTTTCAGAAATATCTTTCTATTTTTGTCCTCTTTTTGTTTTTCTCTTTTACCCACTCATTTTTTTTTCTTTTTTGTCACTGTGTATCTAATCATAAATAATCCTTTTCCCCACTGCTAGAAACATCTCTTTTTGGCTCTTCTCTCTGGTCCTGATGTGACCAGCTGCCTATTTTTCTCAGAATCAGATCACGGAATGATAGGTGAATTCAAGTTCTGCAAGTACCTACTCATGTCTGTGATTCTAAATTCATAATGTCTTTCATCCTTAGCTGTGAAATTGAGAAACAGTAGTTTCTCTTTTTTTGAATCAGGCTGCATTGCTTACATGAATCTAGAACCTCTTTCAATTTTCTCGATTTGACGCTTGCCTTCTCTAGCAGAATAGAGCTTTCCTACTTGTCTCAAGAAATTTGTCAAAGTCTCTGAAAATATACCTCCACCAAAAAATGACAATAAGAAACAGCCTGATCAGTTAATGGTAAATGACTCAGAAACATACAGATTAAATTCCCCTTAAAAACACAAGGGTTTAAAAATTAAGCACAAAATTACTGAATAAAATATTTTTTGCCATATCCCAAATGTTTGAAAAATAGTTCAAGATGTTTGTTGAACCTGAAGTGGGCCCGAGTTACCCATCCATATTCAATTTGGGTGAGATTAATTCTTACCAGCTGAATGCTGTACTTAGTAGACTGGTAAGAAAAAAAAAAAAAATATATATATATATATATATATAAGTATTTTTTACTTAAAAAATTTAATCTAAAATTTATTCAGCTTTATGGGGGTATAATTCACATGCCAGTTCAGTTCAGTTCAGTCACTCAGTCATGTCCAACTCTTCATGACCCCATGAACCGCAGGATGCCAGGCCTCCCTGTCCATCACCAAACTCATGTCCATGAGTCATTGATGCCATCCAACCATCTCATCTTCTGTCATCCCCTTCTCCTCCTGCCCTCAATCTTTCCCAGCAGCAGGGTCTTTTCCAATGAGTCAGTTCTTCAGATCAGGTGACCAAAGTATTGGAGTTTCAGCTTCAGCATCAGTCCTTCCAATGAACACTCAGGACTGATTTCCTTTAGGATGGACTGGTTGGATCTCCTTGCAGTCCAAGGGACTCTCAAGAGTCTTCTCCAACACCACAGTTCAAAAGCATCTATTCTTTCAGTGCTCAGCTTTCTTTATAGTCCAACTCTCACATCCATACATGACCACTGGAGAAACCATAGCCTTGACTAGATGGATTTTTGTTGGCAAAGTAAAGTCTCTGCTTTTAATATGCTATCTAGGTTGGTCATAACTTCCCTTCCAAGAAGTGCCTTTTAATTTACATATAGTATTGTATAAATTTAAGATATACAGTGTGTTGTTTTCACACACTTATGTATTGAAAACCGATTGTCACAATAACATTTGTTAGCACCCACACACATCACAAAGCTGCCATTTCATTTTTTGTGTGTGTGTGAGAACATCTGTACTTTGTAGAATATAATCATTCAAATCAAAAGCAAATTACTTTTGCTAACAACTTTCTAGACAGATGTGATGTCATCATTACAGCTTTTCCAGGCCATCCAAGTCATCAGTTCAGTTCAGTTGCTCAGTCCTGTCCACTCTTTGAGACCCCATGGACTGCATCACGCCAGGCCTCCCTGTCCATCACCAACTCCTGGAGTTTACTCAAACTCATGTCCATTGAGTTGGTGATGTCATCCAACCATCTCATCCTCTGTCGTCCCCTTCTCTTCCTGCCTTCAATCTTTCCCAGCATCATGGTCTTTTCCAGTGAGTCAGTTCTTCGCATCAGGTAGTCAAAGTACTGGAGTTTCAGCTTCAGCATCAGGCCTTCCAATGAATATTCAGGGATGATTTCCTTTAGCATTGACTGATTTGATCTCCTTGCACTTTGCTCTCCAAGTCATACCCCAAACTATATTTTGATAAGCTATTCATAAAGCCTACTGCCTACTGTCTAACACCTATGTCTTCCAATGATTTCAGTTTAGCTATTTTCTTTGGTAATATGGCCAACAAATATTGTGGGATGATGAGAATGGTTGTGCTGAAAGAAAGCATGTTACTGAAAGAAAAATTTCTTCCCAGGGTAATTTTGGCCTTTACTGATAATAAAGATTTCTATTTAGTTTCTTCATCATTTGGCCTTGTAATTATTGCTCCCATCAATCTTGATGAGAGATTCGTCCCATCGTAACAGATGGTTCAAAGACTAGGTAACCAATAAATAAGTGTGCTTATTGAAAATTTAAAATTGATAGCAAATAATTGCTCTATACAATATACTTTTATCCAAAGAAATACTGTTTCTAAGTACAGAAGTCTGGTAAAGTCCAATGGATAGACATGATAAAAAAAGAGAAATTGTTGGAGAGGGAAATAAAAGAGAGAGGGGTCTCTCAAACACCCTCTGTCAAAGTTCTGATTTGGGGCCAGTTTAGTTGCAGCAGCATACATTCTAATGGGAAGAAACTTGAGTTTCTAGGCTAGAATATATTCCTCATTTTCCAGCTTGCAGATATTTCAGTCAATAGAGTTAGTTTAGGAAAGTATATGATATTAAAGCCACTTTGTTGACTTTCTACTACTGCCATACCAAATTATTTAAGCCAAATAATGGCTTAAAACAATACATATTTATTATTTTACAGTTAGGCAGGTAAGAAGTTGGGCACCTGTTTTGTTAGGCTCAAATCAGGGTGTCAGCATATCTCCATTTCCTTTGGAGGCTCTAAGGGACAAACCGTTTCTTTGCTTTTTCTAGTTTTTAAGGTTACTCACATTCTTTGGCTCATGGCCTTATTCCTTGTTTTCAAAGCCATCAGTTCTCCATCCTTTTGATCTTATGCTTTATCTCTTCCTGTCTCCTCCCTCCCTCTTTCACTTATAAGGATTCTTGTGAATAATTGGACCCACCCAGGTAATCCAAGATAATCTTTCTATTACAAGGTTATAATAGAAAGTCCATCTATTTTCTTAATATCCTTTTACCATGTAGCATAACATATCCACAGCTTCCTGGGGTTATTACATAGGCATTTTAGGGCATGGAATGTGGCCCTTGTTTTATCTATTGCACACTACAGTCTTATTTCTAGATGGAAGTCCTAGGGGCGTGAGGGATGGGCTACTGCCTTTATGGCAAACTTTTTTCCTCTCCAGGGAGTGGAATAATACAATAATAATCTGCCACCTGTAATACTTTTGCTCAATGATTTCCAAAACTAGAAACATGCCTTATTTCCTGCTCAAGTCTGAACATTGATTTACTATGATCAGTTCAACGCATGAATTAAAAGAACCAATGAATCCTAAATTACTGAGTTGCTACTGTGTGCTTAGAAGTGGACTCCTGACTAACATTTGTGCAACATTTGGAGGATTTGAAAACCAAGACTCTGAACATTCAAAAGTGGATCTACATTATAACTGAGTTAAGGGCATTATCTCTAAATGGTTCTGTGTTCCCTGAACATAAACTTAAAATTTTTTGGCAATGAGAATACACCAGAAAATAAACTTTTAAATACAAATGGCAAAAGCATTGGCCTTTATGTGAGAGTTATAAAAACTAAGCATTTCAGTAAATCCTAATCTCCTGAATTCAGAAATATAAACTTAGGAAGGAAAACAAAATATTTAATGAGGTTTTGGAAACACAAATAGAACTAAAAAAAGACATATGGCAGAATTTTCCCATTAAATGTACAACTAGAATGATAAAATTTTCAACTAATTTTCAGAGGTTAACCAAAACATGTATGTGTTTGATTTTCTCATACTTATTAATATAATCTAATTTTCTTTCTTTAATCTTATTTTTTGTACTCTTCCCTACATTAAGAAGTGCTTTTTCTCCAAAGAAGACCTCACAAGGCCAATAAACACACGAAAAAATGCTTTACATAGTTCATTATAACAGAAATGCAAATCAAAACTACAATGAGGTATCACCTCATACCAATTAGAATGACCCTCATCAAAAAAAATCTACAAACAATAAATGCCGGAGAGGATGTGGAGAGAAAGGAATCCTCTTGCACTGTGGGTGGGAATGTAAATTAATAGAGCCACTATGGAGAACGGTATGGAGATTCCTTAATAAAAACTAGGAACAAAAGTACCATATGAGCTATCTGACTACTGGGCATATACCCTGAGGAAACCACAGTTCAAAAAGACACAGGTACTCCAATTTTTACTGCAACAATATTTACAATAGCCAGGATATGGAAGCAACCAAGATGTCCATCAACAGGTGAATGGATCAAGAAGACATATATACAATGGAATATTACTCAGCCATTAAAGAGAATGAGTCAGCTGTAGTGAGGTGGATGGGCCTAGAGCTTGTTATACTGAGTGAAGCCAGTCAGAAAGAGAAAAACAAATATTGTATATTATTGCATATATATGGAATCTAGAAAAATAGGACTGATGAGCCTATTTGCAAGCAAGGAATGGAGACACAGATGTACTGAATGGACTTGTGGATGCAGAGGGGCACAGAGAGGGTAGGACAAATAGAAAAAGTAGTTTTGACATATATACACTATGTGTGTAGAACAGATAGGTAGTGGGAAGCTGCTATATAAGGAGGGAGCCCAGCCTGGTACTGTGATGACCTACAGTGGGGGGATGGGAGGCGAAGGGAGGCTCAGGAGGGGGGCGCTATATGTGTAATCATGGCTAATCACACTGCTGTATGACAGAAACCAATACAACATCGTAAAGCAAATATCCTACAATTAAAAAACAAAATTAAAAAAAAAGAAGTGCTTAGCACAATGAGCAACAGCTCATTAGTCACTTATTCTTTCTTTACTGGAAGAAAAAGTAATATATAAAAATTAAATGTATTTATAGCTTATGAAGAATGGCATATATAATACACAAAAATTAAAAAGGAATTAACAAATGAATATTTGTAAGAAAGCACTAAGAATAGCTTTGAGTAGATATTTACTTCAATGCTCACTAAACCATACTTCAAAAGTACTAAAAAAGAATGCCAAACTAAAATCAATACCTAGCTATCCAAAGATTTTTAAAAATCCTGTTTGGCCATAGATGGTCACACATTGTGATTTCCAGTTTTCTCTAAGTCCTGAGTGGGAACATCTAGTTGGTCAGAGGGAGACTGTGTATTAATGTAAGCTTTCATAATGGGAAGAATGGCCACTAAGGATGGCCCAGTATCTCAATTATTCCAAGACTCGCCTCAAGCTCTAAAGGATTTATATGCTAGGCAGTCAAAATGTCACTGAATTATGAGGGTAGATTACACTGATGCAGATATTTATTGTTATTAGTTGTAGGAATGTCTATTAATCTATTGAGAACAAATGTCCAGCTGCTATTTTAGGCCTATTATATACATTATTTAATTTTTTTTCTTGAGAGTACAGGGATATAGGTGTCATGATGCAAACTCCATAGTTGAGGTTTAAAGAAATGGGTAACTAGACTGCCGAGGCTCTTCCAATTGATTACAAACAGCATGCCCTTCTGCTAGCCTCTAACTCTAATCCTAACTACATTAAAACCAATAAGATGTCTCCCTTTTAAAATACTAAACACATAATATCCTTTTGATAGGCTTCAACAAAGCCCAGGGGAGTGTTGCATCTTCCCTTTTTCTGTTATAAAAATAGAAAGCCTTCACATAGTAAATGAGTGCAATTCAACTGATTCATTCCCCCAGCCCACCTCCCTCACATGATGCAGAATCCTACCAAAGTCCTGATTTCAGTACCTGAACACCAACTTTGCAATTATTACTAGGAAAGTGACAAAGATGGCATTTGGATCCCTTACTATGCAAAAGAGAAGATGGGATAAAAGCTGAATACTGAAGTGCGTAAACAAAGAAAATGAACTTAAACCACTACCTTCTCCTTTGATCTACACAAAGGGCGGTAATTAGTTTAAAAAATCACTGGGCTTAGTTTCTAAAATACTGTGAGCTTTTGGTCCCCTCTCTAGTTCTTTAAATCCAATAGAGGTGTTAGTCACTCATTGTGTTGACTCTTTGCAACCCCGTGGACTATAATTTGCCAGGATCCTCATGGAATTCTCCAGGCAAGAATGCTGGGGTGGGTTGCCGTTTCCTTCTCCAAGGGATATTCCTGACCCAGGAATGGAAATTGGGTCTCCTGTGTTGTAGGCAGATTCTTTACTGTCTGAGCCACAGAGAGAGCCCTTAAAGCCAATAGTATTCTAAAATTATTAAGGATCAATTTCACCTGAGGCATGGCCTGAAACTTTAACCTCAGAGATTATTTTTCCTAATTTGATTTGTTCCTGAGTGCACATACAGGAAAACATAAGGAAGAAATTAACCCTGACAAATCTGAGAAATCAGAATTTTGTTGTTCAGCCACTCAGTCATGTTCAACTCTCTGCAACCCCATGGACTGCAGCACGCCAGGCTTCCCTGTCCATCACCATCTCCTGGAACTTGCTCAAACTCATGTCCATTGAGTGTGTGATGCTGTCCAACCATTTCATCTTCTGTCGTCCCCTTCTCCTCCAGCCTTCTCTCTTTCCCAGCATCAGGGGCTTTTCCAATGAGTTGGCTCTTGCATCAAAGTATTGGAACTTCAGCCTCAGCATCATTCCTTCCAACGAATGTTCAGGACTGCTTTTCTTTAGGATTGACTGGTTTCATCTTGCAGTCCAAGGGATTCTCAAGAATCTCCTCCAATACCACAGTTCAAAAGCATCAATTCTTTGGCGCTCAGCCTTCTTCATGGCCCAACACGCACATCTGAGCATGACTACTGGGAAAACCATAGGTTAAACTATATGGACCTTTGTTGGAAAGATAATGTCTATGTTTTCAATGCACTGCCTAGATTTGTCATAGCTTTTCTTCCAAGGAGTAAGCATCTTTTAATTTCATAGCTGCAGTCATCATCCACAGTGCTTTTGGAGCCCAAGAAAATAAAGTCTGTCACTATCTAATTGTTTCCCCATCTATTTGCCATGAAGTGATGGGACTGGATGCCATGACTTTTAGTTTTTTGAACTTTGGGTTTTAAGCCAGTTTTACCACTCTCCTCTTTCACCTTCATCAAGGGGCTCTTTAGTTCATCTTAGCTTTTGTTTCCCTGCCCCTGCCATGAGTGTGGTGTCATCTGCATATCTGAGGTTATTGATATTTCTCCCAACAATCTTGATTCCAGCTTGTGCTTCATCCAGCTTGGCATTTCACATGATGTGCTCTGCATATAAGTTAAATAAGCAGGGTGATAATATACAGCCTTGGCCTACTCCTTTCCCAATCTGGAACCAGTCCATTGTTCCATGTCTGGTTCTGACTGTTGCTTCTTGACCTGCTTAGATGTTTCTCAGGAGGCAGTTGAAATATTCTGGTATTCCCATATTTTTAAGAATTTTCCATAGCTTCTTGTAATCCACAGAGTCAAATGCTTTAGCACAGTCAATGAAGCAGAAGTAGATGTTTTTCTGGAATTCTCTTGCTTTTTCCATGATCCAATGGATGTTGGCAATTTGATCTCTGGTTCCCTGACTTTTCTAAATCCATCTGGTACATCTGGACGTTCTTGGTTCACTTACTGTTGAAGCCTAGCTTGGAGGATTTTGAGCATCACCTTGCTAGCATGGGAAATGAGTTCAATTGTGTGGTAGTTTGAATATTCTTTGGCATTGCCTTTCCTTGGGATTGGGCTTTCTTTGTGGCTTAGCTGGTAAAGAATCCACCTGCAATGCTGGAGACCTGGGTTTGATCCCTGGGTTGGGAAGATCCCCTGGAGAAGGGAAAGGCTACCCACTCCAGTGTTCTGGCCTGGAGAATTCCATGGACTCTATAGTCCATGGGGTCACAAAGAGTTGGACATGACTGAGCGACTTTCACTTCTTTGGGATTAGAATGAAAACTGAAATTTTCCAGTCCTGTCGCCTCTACAGAGCTTTCCAGTTTTGCTGGCATATTGGTGTGCTGCACTTTCACAGCATCATTTTTTAAGATTTGAAGTAGTTCAGCTGGAATTCCATCATTGCCACTATCTTTGTTTGTAGTGATGCTCCCGAAGGCCCACTTGGCTTTGGACTCCAGGATATCTGGCTCTAGGTAACTGACCACACCATTGTGGTTATCCAGTCATTAAGAACTTTTTTGATAATTCTCCTGTGTATTCTTGCCACCTCTTCTTAATATCCTCTGCTTCTGTTAGGTCTATACCATTTCTGTCCTTTATTGAGCCCATCATTGCATGAAATATTCCCTTGGTATCTCTGATTTTCTTGAAGAGATCTCTAGTCTTTCCCATTCTATTGTTTTCCTCTATTTCTTTGCATTGATCACTGAGGAAGACTTTCTTATCTCTCCTTGCTATTCTTTAGAACTCTGCATTCAAACAGGTATGTTTTAGCTTCTCTCTGTTACCTTTCACCTCTCTTCTTTTCTCAGCTATTTGTAAGGCTTCCTCAGATAGCCATTTTCCCTTTTTTCATTTCTTTTTCTTGGGGATGGCTTTGATCACCACCTCTTGTACAATGTTACGAACCTCTGTCCATAGTTCTTCAGGCACTCTGTCTATCATATCTAACCCCTTGAATCAATCTATTTGTCACTCCCACTGTATAATCATAAAGGATTTGATTTAGGTCATACCTGAATGGCCTAGTGGTTTTCCCTACTTTCTTCAATTTAGTCTGGATTTTGCACTAAGGAGTTCTTGATCTGAGCCTCAGTGAGCTCCCTTGTCTTGTTTTTCCTGACTGTATGGAACTTCCCTGTCTTTGACAGCAAAGAATATAATCAGTCTTGGTACAATCAGTCAGATATAAGGTATCATTATTTTTTCAGGCAAGGCTTCATTGGGGCTCCTGCTGCAGCAAAGTGGAGTGAGAACGAACGACGGGTTCCTTTCTGCCTCGCTCCCCGAGGCGTGGGTGAGCTTGCTCCTTACCTGGAGTGAGTGAGGGTAGGCCATGTCCAGAAGCTGGGCTGGAGGGATAGCTCGGGTTCTTTGTCCACTCCTCTCACCAACTGACCTCAGGGGGCGTGATCTGGATCCTGCTTTTGCTTTCCACACCCATTCCTGGCTCTTCAGACGTGGCATTAAGGGGTTTTTGGTCTTTTTGTTTCTTTTGTCCATAATTTGCCCCAACTGCACATGCACCCAGCTATTTTTAGTCCTACACAGTTTCTTTCTCTGTTATTTTGTTATTTGAAGAGAGGTGTGTTCAGGTGTGAGCCTAGAAGCGTGGCAGTGAAGGGTCCCAGGTTTCAGCCTGTCTCATCCTGAGAGACTTTGCATCCTTATTCTTGAGGTATAAGGGGGCAAAGGTCTCTTCTTCTGAAACTTATTTCTGCTGGACAAGGACTGCAGACCGTAGCCTACCCTAGAGGTATAGAATTTATTGTCCCCATTTATTGTCCCAAGGACCTGTAGGGACCTGGGCGTCTCTTCTCTGGAATGGACATTTTGGTCCAAGAAGGAGATCTGGGACCAACAGGTCCAGATCTTCCATTCCAAAAGTAGAGAAACATGTTAAAATTTAACCCCAAGATTAACAAAGATATAGACCGGCTTTTCGGCAGAAGTGACAGCCCCTCCCCTGTTTGGTCAGCAGCTAAGAAAGCCCTCCAAAATTAACCCGTTCCCTCCCTTTCTAGACTCTAATGATTTATTGTTGTTCTCCTTTTTAGCCCTTGTTTGTTTAACCTTTTAGTTAAATTTGTGTCTTTTAGGATCCAACAGTTTGAAGTAAGGCTCATTGGTGGCTCAGGAGTTCAGCCCGTATAAGGTATTATTTTTGTCATCAACTTTTTTTCCCAATAATTTCCCCAGGAAATATTTTCAATGGAATTATATAATCTTAGCAATATTTTTGCTCTTCCTAATATCTAACTCTCTAGCTCACAACCACAAAGTATCTTGGTGAGTGTTTATGTTATTACAGTTATAACTGTATAGGCTTTTATTGTGTATAGTTCAAGGGTTTGGTCCAAATTCCACAATAATCATATCGTGCCTCTCTTTTACACTCTTTGTCTGCATATTCTTTCATTTGATCTTCAAGGAGTCCCGCGGTATAGGCAGGACCTGCTGCTTCTCTAGTGACGCAAGCTCTCCCCAAACGGCATTATTAACAGTCCAGTTTCCAACAGCCGAATGCCCTCCTTCCTTTTGCATGCTGCTTGCTGATGGCATCTTAATCACTCTCTTCAGCCGAGAAACCTCCCCTGAGTTTCTGATGCATGCGTCCGGCTTTCTGTTGGCATCTCTGCCTGGATATCCTACATGTACCTAAAGCTCATCACACCAGAACACTCATCCCCTTCCTCTTCACACCACTTTGCTGCCCTCATTCTTGGATCAGCTTCTAGTGAGTCCTCAACCTTGTATCCTTGACTCTTCTCTATTTTTGCAGATGTCACTTCCCAAGTATGTCTTGGCTGTTCTCAAACCTCTTTCCTCCCGATTCATCAAGAGACTTCTAACAGCCTCCTTTACACATCCTTCATAGAGTCACCCAAGTGAATTATTTCAAACCTAAATAGGACCATAGCATCTTCCACAAGATTCCCCATTGTTTCCAGAATTAAGTCCAAATTCATAAGTGGCATAAGACTCCTCGTGAGCCACCTTCTACGCTCTTTACATATTGTTTCCCTACTCAAGTTATCCAGGGTTGAAGTTGGCCAGCATCATTTCGTCTCATCACTTGACACATTTTGCACTCTGGCAACATCGCATCACTCGAGCCCTTTCAGAAAGCTCGGTTTCCTATGTTCCTTTTCCCCTTGAACTGCCTCAACCCTATTACAAAAGGATTCTCAGTCCTAGTTAATCTGTCACCTCTTCCCAGAAACTTCCCCTAAGCCCCTTCCTGTATTCACATCCACATAAGATGAGATCTTTTCTGTTCCCAGAAACTTGTATGTTCTCCATTACAAACGGGTACAGGGTCATGTTGAGCCTGGGCATTCCTTAAGGAGAATACCTGTAAATACCTGGGATCTTCCCATTTCAGTATCTGCACTTTTTTAAAGACACAGGAATACAGGTATTTAAACTGCTTTTTGTGTGTGTGCGTGTATGGTTACACCATGACGTCTCTAACACCGATTCTATCTACTTCAAAACCCAAATAAGTACTACAATTTTGGTAGGACAGAAAAATCACTAGTTTGAAGTGTTACATTTTCATAGTTTGATACCATACACAATAAGTAGAATTTTAAATGAAAATTGATTGATCTGGTAAAATGTTCATATTCTGCCCACTATTTTCACAGTTCTGGGTCCAAAATCATTATAATAAAGTTTCTACTTTAGCATTCATCAAAACTGTGAAAGAAATGTTGTCATTCACAGATGTGTTAGTGCAAAAGGGCCCAACGCTGCTTTCAAAGACTATTTTCTTACACAGAGACACTTTATAGTCTGGCAATCATCTTGTTAAACATTTCCTGAGAAATTTTAAAAAATCATTACCTGGAAGTCTATCACTGTGGCACTAATCACAGCTCTACAATTAAGCTTATTTCAACCTTTCACTGTAATCCTTTTTCTTTAATCAGGGGTTTATTATTGGACTGCTAATGTGAAAGTTGAAATAAAAATCTCAGCCCAGGAGTGAATTCTAATAGCAGTTATAGAAAACCCCAAGAAATTCTAATATTTTTCTGTGAGATTTATATTGGGGTCTGAGTGTAATTCTCTCCCACCTCCCCAGCCCCAGCCTTTATTTTCTGCAGAACGACTAGCCGTACCTAAGGGAGGTGGAAGTTCTCCTCATGCCTTTAAGGGTATCCTTTATGTATTGCGTTTGGGTTTCCCTGGTATGAACATAAAAGCATTTTTCTTTTTTTTTTATTAATCTGAAGGGAGCAGATACAATGGTCTAAGGATGTTTTCTGTCTTTTCAATACTACTAAATAGAAGTTCGGTTTCGACTTCTGTAAGGAAGAAGGATCAGAAAGTAATTCTAGCATGCATGCTAAATGAGTCACCCAGCTTTTATATCTCCCAAAAGGTTTACTAATGGAGAGGAGTTTTAAGTTCAAGGGCAACATGTATCTTAATAACAAATTAGTAAAATTCTGACTTTAAAATGAGTTAATTTGGTATAAAACTTTATAGTTTCACAGTGAATTCACACATATGACTGCATTAGCAACACAAAAATCCTATGAATAATCAAAGCCATGCTAAACTTCCTGACTACATCCCGAGTCACCTTTCTCCCTACCCCCACCTCAGTTCAGTTCAGAGCTTGACCATCTCTCACCTTGATATCGTCTCCTGTCCCATACAGTCTTTTTTCCCCATGAGAGCTGCAGACATGTTTTTAGATGATGATGCATTTTAAAATTAGAACTCTTACTGATTTCCCTCATTTTTTTTAAGATAAAAAATAAAACCTTTGCATGAATAGCAGATATTATTGTTTACCACCCTTGTATCAGTCCCCATATCAGTTCTCCCTAACCTGTCTCTTCCAGAAAGCTGAAAGACCTAAATATTCACTTTAGCCTTCCATGTGCTTACAGTTAGAAGCTGGCATGTGACAGTTTTCTGACCAGTGACATATAACTGGAAATCTGATGAGGACTGAGAAGAGCTGCTTTTGCTTTTTGAATCAGATGTAACTGGTGTTTCTACCTTTCCTTCATGTCTTCTTGTTTTGAATATGGTTGTGATAACTGGTACTTCAGCAGCCATCTTATGACCATGAGACATCAAGTGTGAGGATGACGGACAATACACTAATCATGGATGGAGGAAAAACAGTTATTCTGGGTCTTCAGTGATATCAGTGGAAGGATATACAGTTGCTAGCAATTGCCTACACTTAAAATTTTTGTTACTGAACCCACATGTTTTAACTACCTGTAGGATCTGCTATTACTTGAAACTGAGTATCTCTAATAGAAATACATGGCTTACAAAGCCTTCCATAATTCTCCCACCTTCCAGAGATACTGGTCTTCTCTGAGTTCCTAAAACATTCCTCTCTACCTTGATAATTTTGCTATCACATGATCAAATTGCTCACACTGTAGATTTCATCTAATTAACTCATACTCAGTCTTCAAATCTCAATTACAATGTGCCTTTCTCCAGGAGACTTTCTCTGATTCCTAAATTAGGTCATCTCCAGTTATATATTCATATAGCTTCCAGTGATTGTCTTTCTTGGCACATATTATATATTGTGAGTGCATATATATTCATATGAGTATTTAATAATGTTATGTTTTCTGTGATATTACAAGATCTATTAGAATAGAAACTGTGCTGCTCACTGCTGTCAGTTCAGTTGTTAGCAAATGCCTGCTACTGAACAAGCACTCAATCACTTCAAGGAAGGAAAGAATAAAAGAAGGAAGGAAGGAAGATAGCAATGTTGGGAGGGAGGAAAGAAAAGAAAAAAGCTTATGAGAACTGAAACCTCAAATTTGAAGTTAAACTTTGGACTTTCCTTTCACTCTGTAGCTTTCTATTTCATATTTAAAAAATGGAAGCCTAGAGTGAGTGGTCCGTGTTTTTTGAAACCCAATAAAAAACATCATACTGCACTTGTTGCAAAAAAAAAAAAAAAAAGTGTTGAGAAACCTATTTACTTAGTTATTTATTTTTAAAGTTCAGCCTGATTTTTTAAAAATTGTACTGCAGTATAATAGATGAAATTATATTAGTTTCAGGTGTATAACATAATGATTTGACATTTGTATACATTGCCAAAATAATCAGCACCATCAGTCTGGTTACCATCTGTCACTACTCAGAGTTACAATTTTCTGTTTGTATGTGATGAGAACTTTTAAGATTCACCCTCTTAGCAGCTTTCAACTATGTACTACAATGTTACTGACTATAGTCACCATACTGTAAACTAATTATACCCTCATGACTTATTTATTTTATATCTGGAAATTGGTACCTCTTGATTCCCCTCACCCATTTCACTTATCCAAGCCCTCTGAAAAACATTTAGTATTTCTTCATTATTTCAGTTTCCTCTTAGCTCATTTCATTTCGTCTTCTTTGAAAAAAATGTTGAGTTTACGATTCTATTATAGATTGGTGTTTTATTCTCAACACAGCATTTTTAAGAGCGAGGAATGGAAAGAATGATCAGTCTTGACAATGGATTTCGCAACTTGCGTAGGCTCAATAGATTCCCAGAAGTTAATGCATGATCGTAAGGGACCATGGAATTCTCTGTAATTTTATACCAAATTTTTTACACACATGTATTTTTGTGGATAGGGAGTTAAGAGCTTTAATCAAATTTTCAATAAGGTTTCAATTCTAAAGTAGGTTAAGAAGCATTGGGTTACGTTACTAAATACAGCAGTGATATTAGATATCAGAAATTATTTCCTCTTAAGAAAAGATTAACTTATAGGTGTATTTACTAGATGTACCTTTTGGAGGGGTATGAAAATGAAAGTCACTCAGTCATGTCTGATTCTTTGCAACCCCATGGACTATACAGTCCATGGAATTCTCTCGGCCAGAATACTGGAGTGGGTAGCCTTTCCCTTCTCCAGGGGATCTTCCCAACCCAGGGATTGAACCCAGGTCTCCCACATTGCAGGTGGATTCTTTACTAGCTGAGCCACCAGGAAAGCCCAATAATACAGGAGTGGGTAGCCTATCCCTTCTCCAGAGGATCTTCCTGACCCAGGAATAGAACTGGGGTCTCCTGCATTGCAGGCAGATTCTATACCAACTGAGCTATCGGAAGCCCTTGGAAGGGTATACTTGTAGTATAAATAAATCCATGTCATGATCAACTGTGTTTTGTGTGGTTTCTAAAAATTTGACTAAATATTTGTTAACCTGCATCTTTGCAATGGGCTGAGAGTAACATTATATATGCCAGACACTGTGCTAAAGTTATTAATTGTACTATCTCGTTTAATTTTTCTAGAAAATCTACAAAACTACTATTATTATTCCCCTTTTCCAGCTGAGGAAACTCTGTTTCTAAGATTTCTAATAACATATTCACTGTCAAAACTTAATGCAGGTGCAGCGAGAAAGTAAAGAAAAATATATTTTCAAATATCAAGAAAATCAAGACTTGTGTAAATGAGAAAAAGTGATCATTTGAAAGCAATGTATGATAACGGCCAAAGACATAGTAATAATAATAAGAATAAGCATATTAGAATATAAGAGAGATTCTGTTTGATCATGATCAAACAGGTTAAAAGCTGAGTCAAAGAGAAAGAAAAGATTCTAATCAGCAGGAGTTATATGAGCAAGATCAGGAGGGAACAAGGTGAGTTTAAGGGGCTAAGAACTGTGTCTGGGCTGGGAGATATATTCCCCTTGGGAACAATGGGAAGAGATAAGACTGGGAAGGATGTTTGGGTGCAGTTCGAAGGTCTCATGTGCTAAACTAAAATGCTTGACCTTTACCCTGAGATAATGAGAACCACTTGAAGAGTGTTTTGAACTGGGAGATGACATCATGCAAACGGTTTTTAGTTAGATTAATTTGGCACCAGTGCCCTGACTGGAACAGAACAAGGTGGTCTAGCCAGGAAAGCATAGAAAATTGAGGGAAAATGTCATGTGGATAGAGGCAGAAATGTGAAGAAGGGAAGAATCTAAAAAGGCATTCCCATTAAGTTACTACATTTAGTGTAAACTTGCCTATTTAAAAACAAACTCTCCATGTAGAGGGGAGGCCACGGAGGAAGCCCTAAGTTTGTGAGGTTCCACTCTGAAGGAAGCTTCAGCTGTGTGTACCTCATTTTCAACCATTTCATTTCCATTTCTTTCTGTGTTCTGACTTAACATCTCTTTGCCCTTTTCTTTTTTCATTCCTTCATTTATCCAACTAACTTATTTTATTCCCGTTAAAGACCAATTACAGATCTAATGCTGGAAATACAGCAGTAAACGAGAGAGAGAAACAAGGCCTCCGTCATGATGGGGCTCATGTTCTTATGCTGATAGACAGTGATCAGATAAACAAACACATCCATAAGAAATAATGCAGATAATCACAATAAGGTGGTATGACAGATAATAACCAGGGGAAATTTTAGGCAGAGTGTTAAAGTGGCCCTTTTGAGAAAATGACATTTAAACAGAGATTTAAATGACAACAAGCAGACAGTCATACAAAATATTAGCTATATATACGTGTGTGTATATATATATATATATATATATATAGTGTTCTGGATATAGCACATAGTTAGCGCAGTGGCCCCAAGACAGAAATGAACTTGGCTTGTTCCAGGAACAAAAAGAGCCAGTTAGGCTTGAATGTGGTAAGCCACAGTGGGAATGGAAGAAAGGTAGGTAGAAACAGATGAATGAAGGTGTTTGAGGTCATTGTAATAAGTTAGGGTGTCGCCATTGTTATGAATTAGGGTGCATATTTGGGAAAGGAAACAACTGCAAAGTTTTTAAGATGAAGGTGAGATGAGACTTAATTTCCATTTTGAAAAGATAACTCTGCCTACCTACTTGACAATTAATCATAAGGGCAAGAGGAGAGGCATGGAGATCTTGGAGTTTACTGCTGTTACCCACGTAAGAGGCTCTCTGGTGGCTTAGACAGCAAAGACTCTTTGAAGGAGATGAGGTTCAGTCCCAGGGTCGGAAGACCCCCTGGAGAAGGGCATGGCAACCCACTCCAGTACTGGCGCCTGGAGAATCTCATGGATGGAAGAGCCCGGCAGGCCACAGTCCATGGGGTCACCAAGAGTCTGACATGACTGAGTGACTAACACTTTCACTCTCAAGGAAGAGATTATGATGGGGGACTTGGCTAGGAGTGCAGCAGTGAGCAGTAAGACGAGTTGGGACCTGGGCTGTGTTTTGAAGGCCGAGTTGGTAGCGTTTACTGATCAATTGAATATGGATAAAGAAGAGTAGAATCTTAAATAATTTCTAGGTTGTTTTTGACTTCAGCATGAATGAAGGAGCTAGGGTATCTAAAACACTTACACCAAAGGGAGGGGGCGTGAAAGCAACCTCTTAGTGTGTAAGTCCATCTCTTCTGCTCCATCTCTTAGATTTTAGCCCAACTTGGCCCTCTTTGCATAGAAAACTGATGACTTAATAATACCACCACGCCTTTGGCATATTTCCCCCAGGTGGCCGGCTCCTCTGTATTAGACTCTGGGAAGCCTTGCCTGTGTGAGCTGACTTCTCAGATAGCACTTGGTGATCAGAGGGCATTTGTGAGGCATGGTAGCATGGGTGTTAGCGACATTAAGAGCTCCAAGATGTTAAAATTTGGAGATCTTTAGATTTAGGTTTGGAGAATGAAGGTGTAAGCTAGAATAAAGACTAACTTTGACAGCATATTAAAAACCAGAGACATTACTTTGCCAGCAAAGGTCTGTCTTGTCAAAGTTATGGTTTTTCCAGTAGTCATGTATGGATGTGAGAGTTGGACTATAAAGAAAGCTGAGCATCGAAGAATTGATGCCTTTGAGCTGTGGTGTTGGAGAAGACTCTTGAGAGTCCCTTGGACTGCAAGGAGATCCAATCAGTCCATCCTAAATGAAATCAGTCCTGAATATTCATTGGAAGGACTGATGTTGAAGCTGAAATTCCAATACTTTGGCCACCTGATACAAAGAGCTGACTCATTTGAAAAGACCCTGATGGTGGGAAAGATTGAGGGCAGGAGGAGAAGGGGACAACAGAGGATAAGATGGTTGGATGGCATCACCGACTCAATGGACATGAGTTTGAGTAAACTCCGGGAGTTGGTGACGGACAGTGAAGCCTGGCGTGCTGCAGTCCAAGGGATTGCAAAGAGTCAGACACGACTGAGTGACTGAACTGAACTGAACGAAGGTGTAATTGACAGATCTGTAGACACTGAGAAAAGTGGCTAGTTTTGACAAAAAAAAAGTAAAAGATCAAGGCAGAGAATTTCCATGATAATACTCCACATGAGTTAGAGACATATCAGTGTGTGGAATCCTTTATTCCTGGATTTACAAAAAAAGCATATTGTGGAGAGTTAGTCTGGTGACTGAAGTCACTGATAATGAAATCCACACAAGAATTTGAACTTTTTAAAACTAAATAACTTTCGAAAGTTTATTTGTGCCAATTTAATTTGATTCCTTCATGTTAGCTCCTTTTATCAATAAGAAGCTTTGTTTACAGAAGTATTCACCAGCAGGCTCTAAATAGGAAGCAACGAAATAGTGAGCCCACTTACAAAAATACAGTGTTAATGTGACTTACGAGGATCCCATCATAAAAAATATCTAGGGAGTGCTATTGTTTTCTGAGGAATTTGGGGCAAATGTTTCCGGATTTGTTTAGAAATTTGTAAAGAATGAATGGTAGTGTGTTCTCATTGGTTGATTGATTTTTTGTATTTCATTTTTGTTAGGAAAATAATTTTTTTTTAAAAAATGTCCTTTTTAAAATTCAAAATTGCTTTCTTCATGTCACAAAGGAAGCATCAAGAAGTTGAGAAAAGTTATCATAGTTGAAATGTACTTCATTTTCTTTACAGATTATTTTGAATCTGGTTTAAGAAATTCATGTGTCCTCTCTAAACATATTATGGAAATGGTTCATTGAGTGCTGAGAAAAGTTTAGTCTCATTTTCTAGGCAGACTTTTTAACCTGACAATGCTAAATGGGGAAGAATTCTTGAGGATTATGTGTGTTTTGATAAAGATCCTGAAACAGCTGGTTATTTTCAGTCGTTTCCTCATTGGGGAAAGATACTGCTGCTGTTTGGGTAAGGGAAATAGAATCTTGTTATCCATGCAAGATTAGGGAAAAAAAACACACACACCAAAAATTTCAGGAGAAGGATTCCATTTTATTTTTTAAACACACACATTTTACTACTCTGTTCATAAAATGTGTATTTCAAAATGTGTGTTCATGTGACAAAAATAATGAACATTCCAGTAGTGTCAGATCCTGAAGATCAAGGGAAAATCACTTTAAGTTCTGTGCATAGGTAGTTTGTGGCCTTCCAGTCTTTTTCATGACAGAGAATCTGGATACTTAAAAGAACTTGAACCCACCTTTTCTAAATAAATTGGGCCCTGGACTACTTGATGACTCTGATTCAAAACTCTCATCATTTCATGGTGAGATTCCTGTGAATTCATTGTGTGGTTTGCTCCGAGGCCACGGGGGTCACATCTATCAGGTACTGTCCGATTGCACACAGGTAGATGGCTGATAGACTGTGAGTCCGCAGGGCTGGTTTAGATTTGAGGAATGAATCTACAAGAACAAGGCAGGCTCTATTTTTGACATTTCAGCAATGAGACCACTTGTATATTATGGCCTGATTTGATTTACTGTACGAAAATAAGAGTTCTGTAATTTGTAAAAGACATTTATTACATGAGTCCAAAAATTGGAAAAAAAAACATGCTTAGTGTCTCTGTCCATCCCATCTGGTTTTATTTTAATCTCCCTCTAGTCACATATGAAATTTTGCTTAGCTGTCTTCATTTTCTTAGTCAATCTTGATTAATGGCCTTCAAAGTAAAAATAATTGGCCTGCATCAGTGTTGTTTTATAACTCTTGTTCACGAAGAATGTGAAAGGCTGGAAAATGAGCCTAAACAGAAGGAATGCATTACGCTCGTCTTTGAGAAAGTGCAGTCCTTCACTTGTGTTTCACTGTGTATTTTTATAACAGGCGCCTCCTTGACCGTCCACGATATTGCAGATATGTGGTGCCAAAAGCTTATGTACACTTCGTCAAACTGACCACAGCAGCTCGACATCTCCAAGCAGCCAACACATGTGAAGGCAGGACCTGGCCAGGCCCGCAGAACAGGACTGAGAATTTCAAAAGTAAATTATCAGCAAAGCCGAGGCAATGAAACTCAGAAGTTAAAAATGGGCAGGGGGGCTAATTGTCTCTGAAGTTTAAATGGCTTTATTTATAAAAGCCTTCTCCAGCATTTGTATTTTTTTCCCCCTTTCTTGAAAAGCGGGTTCAACTTGAAAGGAGTTGGGGGAAATGCAGGCGCTGGAGGAACATTGTGGATTTGGAATTGAGCTCTGCTTCCCTTCAGGGCCCCCATTTCTGGGGGAGCTCGTCAGTTCAAGGGGGTCAGAAACACATTTGAGTTCAAAAAAAAGAAAACAACACCCTGAGAAGATAATTTCTTTCTTAACGTAGACTTTTTTGTAAATGGATATATGATGTCTCCCCCTAAAAGCTAGTCGTTTTATGGTTGTGCTGATTAGAAAATTAACATCAGGAATTTTCCAGCTTTTCAGTAATCTCAATGCTAGGCTCAACTATTCAGTGATTTGTTTTTTAGGAATTTCAGATGTTTTTATATTAAAAATCCCCTCTAACATTCATTTTGAATATAACTCCAGGCACAAATAGACCAATGGTCCCACACTAAGCATGTTCAGCCAGTACCCCTGCTGGGAACCATATTTTCTTTTACACAACCCCAGGAGATGGACTGCGACCTCATGGAGATAAACCAAAAGGCGGAAGGTGTGTGGGACAGTTCCCTGTCAAGAAAAATTCTCAGAGAGATTAGTGTAACCACAGTAGAGCCTTTAGTGAAGACCTATTGTGTCCCAAGTATTTTCATAAACGGAAGATGAGCCCTTTCTCAGTCGGAAAGATGAGATCCTTGCAGCCATAGATAAAACTGGTTTGAGAATTCCAACCCAGCCTCCTCCCATTTCCCCGTATGTGTGAGTCCTCCCAGAAGGTTCACTCAGATGCCTCAATCCCCGTCCCTTTCATTTTGGGTCTCCTGAGCCTTCTATTTCCTTGTCCTCAGAGCTCACAGCTCTCTCAAGAGATTTGACTGGGATTTGGCTGGTGAATCCACTTCCCGTTTTCTATTCATCAAAGCTTCATTTTCAGAACAACGGGGCAATCACAGATAATTTCCCAGTCTAATCAGCCACCCATCCACCCACTGCACACACACACACACACACACACACACACACATTCTAGTCTGAATGCTCTATATTTGCAGCAGTTTGGTTACTTATTTAGAAATGTTTCACAATAGTTCTGACATTTCTCTGTTGTTTTCTGAGGGTGAGTCATTGAATGAAACACCCTGTAGAGTACCTCTACCACCTGACTTATGCTAAACTAGAAACAAATATTTGAATATATTACCTCATTTAATCCTTATAAAATAACTAAGAAATGCATATTTTTATCCTCATTTTACAGGTGAGTGAACTTACTTTGGTTAGGTAAACTATTCTTGTAAGCGTTTTAAGCCAGTTCAGTTCAGTTCAGTCGCTCAGTCATGTCTGACTCTTTGCAGCCCCATGAACTGCAGCACACTAGGCCTCCCTGTCCATCACCAACTCCCGGACTTTACTCAAACTCACATCCATTGAATCGGTGATGCCATCCAATCATCTCATCCTCTGTGGTTCCCTTCTCCTCCCACCTTCAATCTTTCCCAGCATCAGGGTCTTTTCCAAAGAGTCAGTTCTTTGCATCAGGTGGTCAAAGTATTGGAGTTCAGCTTCAACATCAGTACTTCCAATGAATATTCAGGACTGATTTCCTTTAGGATGGACTGATTTGATCTCCTTGCAGTCCAAGGGCCTTTCAAGAGTCTTCTCCAACACCACTGTTCAAAAGCATCAATTCTTTGGAGCTCAACTTTCTTTACAAGTCCAACTCTCACATCCATACATGACTACTGGAAAAAACATATCCTTGACTAGACAGACCTTTGTTGGCAAAGCAATGTCTCTGCTTTTTAATATGCTATCTAGGTTGGTCATAGCTTTTCTTCCAAGGAGCAAGCGTCTTTTAATTTCATGGCTGCAGCCACCATCTGCAGTGATTCTGGAGCTCTTCTTTATTAACATCTGAATTTCCCTGGTGGCTCAGGCAGTAAAGCGTCTGCCTGCAATGCGGGAGACCTGTGTTTGATCCCTGGGTCAGCAAGATCCCCTGGAGAAGGAAATCACAACCCACTCCAGTACTCCTGCCTGGAAAATTCCATGGACTGAGGAGCCTGGTCGGCTACAGTCCGTGGGGTCGCAGAGAGTCGGACACAACTGAGACACTCCACTCACTTTTATTAACCTCTACATCCAGGTTTCTAAGTTTGGCACTACTGACATTTGAGCCTCGATAACCCTTTGCTCGGGGCGCCTGTCCTATGCATGTAGGATGTTTAGCAGAATCTTCAACTGCTCCCTACTACATACCAGTGTCACTCTCCCTGCCCCGTTCCCAAAATGAGTATCAACCGAATAGTTCTCCATACATTGCCAGATGCCCTCTAGTTGAGAAAGCCACTGCTCTTCTTTTGCTGCACAGAGATTTTCTCAGCTTTTGATGTAATTTAATTGATCCAAACAAAGGTCTATTGGGTCACCAAGGCTTGCTGGAAGTTGATGCAGTCTTAATCATGATCTAGGAGGAGGCAGCAAGGCCTTCTCAGAGAGGTTCTGTGGAGAAGTCCAGAAATGTGAGTGATTAATACCCTCTCCAGGAGGCTTGTCAGAAGCCAGATAAGATTACCAAAAATGAAACTAATGGTGACAATATGTTATGACATACTCAAGTTTATGAACCCAAGGAAGAGGTGAAACAACATGTGAATTAACTTTTGGATCTCGGATAGAGTGTAGATAAGACACTGCTCTCAACTGGTCCAAGTCTGAGGCATTAACCCTTAAGACTTCTAAGTCTTTCTTCATCAACCCAGAAGCATCAGACACCAAACCAACATTTTTGTCAACTTTGAAACCCTGTTTTTGTGGATTATTTTTCGCCTCAATCCACACAATTCTGAATCATGGAACATGTTTTCCATGATGCTCTCAAAGGCACATATCGCAGTCCATTAACTAAATCCAATAGTCATAGGGTAGAAAGAATATCACACTTGCTACTGTGACATATGAAATGGTACTGGACCTCTGGCTTGATTTGAATCTGCCACTTGGCCCCAAGTTTAAAGCTGGGGAGAGTTCCAGGAAGAAAGCAGATCTTGGCAATGGCCTGAGAGATGACTAGTGCTATGGACTGACTCACAGCCCCTCAAACTCATGTTCAGAAGCCATAAGCTCTCAGCACAACTGTATTTGGACACAGGGTCTTCATGGAGATCCGAGGTTAAAAATGGCCCTAAGGTAGAGCTCTGATCTGATAGGGCTAGTGTTGTTATCAGAAGGGAAGAGACACCAGAGAGACCTCTTTGGCCACATGTGCACAGAGGAAAGCCAGCAACAAGATGTCTACTGGCCAGGAAGAGCGGCCTCGCCCGAAACAGGCCCTGACGGCACCCTGAGCTTAGATTTCTAGCTTGATCTTGATCTCACAATTTCCAGAATTATGAGAAAATACATCTCTGCTTAAGCTCCCCAGTGTGTGGTATTTTGGTAAGGCAGCCCTGGCAGGCTAATACAACTGGAAATGAGCCAAAGAGGGAGTGGGAAGTGTCAGGGTGGAGGTGGTGGGGAGGGACGTGGGCAGAACAAGCACCAAGGCCTGGAGTGAGGATGAAGACGTGTTTTCTCCCAACAAAGACAGCAAACGCTGTCTGGCATGGCATGCCATGTCGGCTTCTCAGGTCCTAGCCATCTTTAACCTGATGGCAGAATAGAAATGGTTTTAGATCAAAGCAGACAGTCCGATGTATGTGGTGAACATCTGAAACTCTTCAGAGCAATCATAGTGTAGTCTCCAGCCCCAGCGGTACACTGTACATGATAACTAATGTTGAATAACACATTTAAACACAAAAAAGGCTTCAACAAGTCCTTAGTACAGGGAGAGGTGAGCAAATGAAAAACATTGCCTAATTTATTTATTCTGAAGTCTTGTAAATCAGATTCTAATGCTAATGAATTTTAAATGTACGGAAATCAAATCTTCAAGCTGTTTGAGCTCTTATCAGTTTAACTTTGTGTCAAATGGCATATTGTTTTACGAGACTTAAAAAAAAAAATTGACAGCATTATTTGAAACAAAGAATAACTATTACAATTGTCTTGTTTCAGAGTTAGCAGCCTACCTGCTCCAGAAAAGAGAAAATAATGGAAGTAAAAGAAGACCACCATCCTTGTTTTAAATATTTGCAGTGCTGTATCTTCATAGGTAAAATAAAATAAATGGTTGATAGTTCCAATAATGTTTGCAGTTACAGAAAATGAAGAAGAATAGTGGAGCTGAAAATCTACTTCTTCAGCTGCGTTTTGCTTGTTCTCAGGGTCGTCAGTAAATTAGATGATGTAATAGGCCTTTTCTTTCCTTGTGCCCATTCTCGCTATACCCTTTTCCAAACCCAGGTAAAGAACTCTGTCTTGGTCTTTTCATACAATATGTAGCTATGTGCACTTTCTTTCATAAACATTTGCAATTCACCAAGGAGAATGAGATGCATCTTGCATGCTTATCAAGCGCCACAAGAACTTTACAGATTACTGCCTGCCTCAGGATTCCAGTTCCCTGGTGCTTATGCATAAGCAATGGATTTATGCAAACATTGTAACATTTTCAAACAGACTGTGACATGAGTCGTTCCTAGTTCATATAAGGTTCAGATATGCAGCCTATTTTCTGCTAGTACTAGATCATTCATCTCATTGAGTTTAAAATATATCATCTCAGCTTATGATGTTGTCAATATAAAATGTCATAATGTGGTACTCAGTTTGAACAGCAAGATGGATATTAGTCTCAGAGGTTCTGTGCATTGCTGGGTGGAATTGCAGACATGCAGCAGCATTAGTCTGTTTGTTTGGTAGTCTTTGTATCACGCACCATATGCATAGGTGGTAAACATTTTGTTATATTATATACAGTCTACTAATTCTCCTTGATCTAGAGTGTTTATACAGCCCCAGTGGTGTAATATGCATTATAACTTAAATTGGATAATATCTTTAGAAAGAAAAAAACAAGCCTTTACAAAGAACAGCCTCATTGAAGTATAATGATAACATGCCTATTTACATAATGATAATGCATATATTTACTGCCAAGCATGTTTGTTTTGCATTAGTGTTTGTGGCAAGGCATTGAGAATTAAAGAATTACAAAACGGAGTTTTTCTAGTCTCCATTACTGTAGTAGGGTGGTTCCTGGCAGTGAGCGAAAAAATGGAAACACTCATATTTGAAGTAGTGAAAAAAATGAACAAGGTTAGTTGTTAAGTTCACATTGTTTATGAGCACAAACAGGCATGTGTCCAAACTCCACTTTTTTCCTAATTCTGAGATGGCTTCTAAAACAACTAAAAACTCTAGCATAGGTTTTTTTTTTTTTTTTTTTTTGGCAGCATGCATCAAAAATTAAATACATCAAAAACATCTCTGTTGGTTGTATGCATTCTTAACAAGCATGTGTTTAAGGAAAACCACCGTTGGACTCATCTACTCCAAGATGTGAAAATCTGCATTTTTGCTTTTGCATCCAAAACTGTGAATTTATTTATATGTCGATGAAAGCCTGGAACCTTGCACTTCAGGAAAAAAAAAAAAAGTTGGGAGATGTTGTTTTGTGAGCTGTCATATGTTTTCTGAACTTTTTATAATAGAAAGGAGTCTCCGAAGAGCCCTTTTCTTCACTCCTTTAACAAAGGCATGTCCCAGTTTATTAAAAAATCATACACAACAATACTGCTTGCCAGGTTTTACAGTCCTAATGAAAATTTGGTCCAGAGCACAAAAATTATCTGGAAAAGTGCCTGAAATTTCCCTGTCGCAGATGTTTCAACAGAAGGTGCTTGCATGCCATTCGTTAATACGGCGCCATACGGGACTCAGTGTGACCACTGCAATATAACCAGTAAGTAACACACGCAGCGTGCGCCGGGCGCGCCAACTCCTCCGTCTGTTGTGTGGGACTTGTATCCCGTGGATTGAGACGTACCTTGATGAAACCGCATTGTCATGGAATGATAATATTTGTGGATCACCATGCGCAGAAAACATCCTATTCAGAATGTGGGAGGTCCGCTGAGAGATGCGGAGCGTTTCTCGGCATTGTGGTTGGTTAGAATGGATGTGAATGTCAGCGTGGAGTAAGTTCTTGTTCCCGTCATGCGCCAATTTACAGGAGTAACTTAATGGAGGGAAAATTGTTTTTTCAAAGAATATTAGTTTGGGATAACAAAATTAAAAGCCTATGTGGAAGTTGTTTCATCTGTGTAGATATGGAAACAAATGTACAGGCTGCCTTAGTTTACTCGTTGCTTTAAAATACGCATGAGGGAGGGGACTCAGTGCACACTCTGCTTTGAAATTAAAGGAATATATTCATTTTTGCAGAGGCTGATAAAAATAGAGGCATGTCTATAAGCGACTCACATATATTGAACTTTTCTACTGAACCCAGATCCTTCTTGCTTGCAAAGACTATCTGGAGCAACACTGTTATCCAGATCAGATTTGCAGCTGCCCAGTACATATTCCACACTCAAAAACAGCTGCTATCTCGTGAAAATAATGCACTTGACTCTGGGTTACTACAGGCTGGGGAGACAGTTGGAAAAGGGCAGAAAAATAATTTACTCTGTACCTCTTGCTCATCAAGGGTGCTGAAGAGATGTAAACTCTCCATCATTGTACTTTTTGTGGTTCTTAGAGTACTACTTGGCTAAATATAAAGAGCTGAAATATATTGTAATTTTTGTAACCGTTATAATCCTCATATTCTCTTACTATATCAGGAAGCCTCATCATCAGAGTGACCCAGGCTCTCAAACACTGAGAAGCTCTATGCTTAAGTTGCATTGTCTTTCAAAACAATTGTTAATGTATTTGATTATGCTACTTCATTCACATCTTAGGATTCCTTTGTGGGAAAGATGTTTACCTCCTCTTTTTGAAAATACTGTTCATCTTTTTGGTGATGATAAAAAAATAAATTTTGTGTATTTTACCACCTTAACCAATTTAATATCTCAAAGTGAAAAAATGTTTATCGTCTGAAGAAAGGTTTCAAAATTTTTCTTAGACTCTTTCTTCTCTTTACAAAGATTTGACATCAATGCTAAGCATTTTTGCAATAGAGTAGAAAGTGGAGAGATTCTTTTGACCACTTTCCTTAAATAAAATAAGTTATTGCTTGTTGTTAGAAACTAAATAGTTATTTTATGTGTGTTCCCATGTTATATACATACTTTTAATGCATGTTTTCTGTTTTGATCTTTGCATTAACCCATTGAATATCCCTAGTTATTGATAAGAAAACTGAGGCAGTATTATTAAGAGGCTTGTCTGGAACTATACATTCTATTATTGGTGTTTCTAGGTCATGGACATGGAGCTTCTAACTCCAAATTCTGGGCTTTCTTCATTGGGTTATAAAATCATTCAACATATTAATTCATTCTTTAAGCCATGATGTCAGTTACTATCAATAGTTCATGACTATTCCACACAGTCGGTGAACAACTCAGCCACAAAACAAAGATTTTCTGCAAATCCATTCAGAATGGTAATATTATAATTTAAAGCTGTTGTCTATATAGATAATTTAGAATATAACTGTCTAAACTTCTATTTCTGACATTTTATTTATAAATCATTGATAATACATTGAGGCACACTATTCTTCAAAAACTTCACAAAGTGTATATATTTGTGTATTTTTAGGTATACACATAATTTACTGAACTGTTTTTAAGAAAAAGTGATACATGTGATCTACAAATCTTTTTACTTCACAGTGGATGCCCACAATCCAGGGTAGTTTTGAGGGCTGCTTGGCCAAACAAAAGTCAGTGAAAACCCAACTAAGACATTAATTTGTAGCTACAAAATTCTGCCTCAATATAAGCTCATATCACTTGGTTGTCTTTTTCATAAGGAGGAAAATTTTCTTTAATCCCATATAGATTAACTTTTATTTGAAAGCGCTTATCTTCAAATCACCAATTCTGCATTCCAATATAGAAAAGAACAAAGTTTCTCTGTAATGACCCTTCAATTAGAAATACTATATATTGTGCCCCAATAAGACATTCCTCTGCTATAACATTGCTAGAAACTACTGGTTGGGAATAACCAATTTTTCACCGATGATCTTTATTAAGACCAACTTGAAAATCCGTCTCCCTACGTAGTGCTTCACTGGAAGGAAGGGAAAATTTCTCTGTTTGCAAGTGAAACTCAACCAAGTGATAATATGCTGTTAGATAATATGCCCTTCCAGACACTGATAAATTAACTTTTTTCTCAATGCAAAATGATGTGTTCTTTGAAGCTATGCTGCTATCACTCGATATTAATTTTAATGTGTATTTACTAATCTCCAAAATTCAGCTCAATCTCTGCTGGCTTTCTTTACCTTCAGGTAGATTAAAATATTCCTGGATGTTGCCTCCTCTGAAGATTCCTAAAGTATTCTAAGCCTTCCCAGAAGCCATTGATCAGTGTTAAACAATCCTGAGAATTCTAAAGTAATTCCACACAGTGAGACCCACTGGCTGAGCCTGCAGGGAGAGAGACTACCAGCTGTGTTGTTGATGGATGAGAGCTGTTTCATGATTTTATTCCTAAATGGAGTTTTTTTTTTTTAACAACATTTATGGTGATGTCATTTATTTTATTTTCTCTCTTCAATCTGCTGCTTCGCTCTTTCCCTCACCCTCACCTGTCACTGGCAGTCATCATGGTCAGCCTTTATGCATTCATTTGGGTTGGTTTGCCTAATGGGTCAACTTCAGAATAT
This sequence comes from Odocoileus virginianus, assembly GCF_023699985.2. Taxonomy (NCBI): domain Eukaryota; kingdom Metazoa; phylum Chordata; class Mammalia; order Artiodactyla; family Cervidae; genus Odocoileus; species Odocoileus virginianus. The sequence continues at coordinate 56,767,824 of NC_069688.1, forward strand.
CAGCCAGCTCTCAGAACACTTCTTTTGCTATCAGAAAGTGGCTCAGTCATCATCCTCTCAATTTGAAACAAGGTGAGATTTGAGTCCCTGGTGTTGATAATAGCATATCAGTGCCCAGGAGAAAAGAGAAATCGAGTAAGAAATACAAAGGTAACCTAGGAAAGGAAATGTGACTCAAGTTGTTGACCCACACCAGAGATAAAAATAGTTACTGAGCCTTCTCATAATTTGACTCCTTGGTAATATGGCATGCCCTGCGCTTAGAGAGAATTTTGACTATCCCCCCTCTGTTTCTTCACCTTTTAGCGCCTGTGCTTCTCCTGCTTCTGCAAGCCCAGATCTTCATTCTTATTCCACTGCTGAAAACACTGAGACAGAGATGGGAGTGGACTTGCTAACGGTACCACATCAATCAATGGCCATCAAATACAATCTTCTGTCTTGAAATGCATTTGTGCTGTGCTGTGCTTACTCGCTCAGTCGTGTCCAAGTCTTGCGACCCCAGGGACTGTAGCCCACCAGGCTCCTCTGTCCATGGGGATTTTCCAGGCAAGAATACTGGAGAGGGTTGCCATGCCCTCCTCCAGGGGACCTTCCCAACTTAGGGATCGAACCCAGGTCTCCTGCATTGCAGGCCAATTCTTTATTATCTGAAATCAGGGAAGAGAAATGCATCTGGTCCTACAAAATAAGGACCCCACTCTCTTGTACAAAGGGCGTGTCATATTCAAGTGCCTTTAGATACTGAATCTCATGCCAGTAGACTATCTCAAGACTACTAACTGCTTTTAAAAAGGCCATTCAAATGTTCTGTGGCCTCTCTAGCACATACCAGAGAGTGCATGTGCTTACTGAAGATTCTAGAACACTTTGAGCAGATTAGGGGATGTGGACTCAGAGAGTGAAAACAGAGAGGATGCTGCAGGATTCTAAGAGAAAAAAAGAAAAATGAGGTCAGGAAATGTTGGTTAAGGTAGTAAATGGATATCCAAGAGGATGGAAAGAGAGGCCCTTGGAAGAGTAATTGACAGGACAGAGAATGGATGTTTGTTCCTGGAAGGAGCAAGGTGGAAGAGGAAGAATTGTGGGTTATATTTTGAGCTCCTAGGATCCTGTTATAAAGTGAGAATTTCTTCATCGACCCAAGTGTTCTCTTGGTAATGACCTCGTTCGTTACTGTGGCAAGTGAATGGCTTTCCTTTCTTGCTTGCGTTTTGTTGACTGTGCCAATGATATTTTGGTTCAGGTACTGGGCACCATAAAAGACATTTATTAGCTACTCAATGATAAGCCTCAGCACCTGATGTGAAGAGCTGACTCATTGATAAAGACCCTGATGCTAGGAAAGATAGAAGGAAACAGGAAAAGAGGGTGGCAGAGGGTGAGATGACTAGGTAGCATCACCAACTCAATGGACATGAATTTAAACAAACTGTGGGAGACAGTGGAGGACAGAGGAGCCTGGTGTGCTGCAGTCCGTGAGGTCATAAGTAGTCAGATACAACTTAGGGTGTACAGCTGAACACCACCAACAGAAAGTATAATGTGAACATGTAGATCTCCCATTTCTTTTTGTGTGTGTGTGTCCAAATAATATTTAAAGAAGTACATTGACCATGCATTCCTCTAAGTTTGTCATGAGCCGTATGTCTTTACAATGCCGCCCCAACAAAGAAGGACTGATCAGCAGATTCAGGCTGTGATTGACATGAACACAGATTTCTCCTGAGCAAAAAGATTTCTTTTATCCAGTGGAATCTTATGTGCTCCTTTTTTCATTTGAGCACTGCATGCTGTCTTTCCCCACTAGGCTACACAGTATTTGATTATAATTATGAAAAGCAGTACATATGATATTTTAGTATTTCAAAACAGGAGATAATTGAGAAATTAACAAGTAGGGAAAAGAATACCTTATATTTGAAAGCTTTGGAAACAAGGGGGAAGGCAAGATTTTTGACTTTAATAATTGATTTAAAGTCACATTTTGAAGATTAGAGACATTTCGAGTCCTTTGGTGGCAGTTTCCCTTTAGGAAAGTTTAAGTCTAATTGCTCTGCAGATGTTTAAGAACAACTATCTATTGATAAGTTGCTATCTTTGGTGAAAAAAATAGTGTAGGATTAGTAGTGTGATGGCCCTGGACTAGCTTCCTTAATACTGATTTTTAATATGATTTCTAGAACCCTATTTTTTGTTGCCTTTAAGCTCTTCAAAATGCACAGCTCATTAGAATTACCACATGTTGTCTTTCCAGAGATTGCTTTAGCAAGGGTGACTTAGTTCATTAACCATTTGATTCCAATCACATCAGTAATAAGAGGGACTAGTTACATAAATGTTAATGAATGCATACTCATGGCAGAGAACTAGAGAATTGATACCAATGGCACTTGAATGTAAGAATCAGCTTTCAGTTATCAGATTGATGCAAGATAAGGTCATTTTTTAGGGACTACAGAAATGAGGAAAGGTTTGCCCTTTTTGGTTTTTTTGTTTGTTTGTTTGCTTTTCCCCATAAGTAAGGATGGTGATTCACCACTAGAGGCCCTCAGACATTTTCTCCTGACTGTACAGTAATAAAGGGAATGCATTTCACAAGTCATGCAGACTTGGGCACAAACTCCAGCTCTGCCATCTATAATGTAATTATGCTGCTAGAACTCTATGTGCCTCAGTGTTCTCATCTCTGACAAAGCAATAAGAAGCTATTGCATATGGATGTTGTACATATAATATTAAACAACATAAAATGAAGTATACAGCTAGGAACACAAGGAACATCGTTTCCTGCCAGCACTTACTTTGCTGTCTTATGTATTCTTCTGCTTCTTGGTGAGAGAGCAGCTTATCTGGTTGAAAGGATGCAGAAAAGTGCCAGGGACAGAACAGCAGCCTGGAACACCTAGAACAGTGTCACGCAGCATTCACTTAAAATTTGGTAAATTAAGCAGTTGACAAGCAAGCAAACCAACAGAAGCATCTTATTCTCCTTACCTATAGACCTTATCATTAATATCAATAATAAAATCTTAACTTTTTATGTGACAAGTACTTTATTCTTTTTGTTACATTAATTCCTTCAAAACAACCCTGAGAGCATGTGTATTCCCATTTTAAAGATGAGGAAACTGAGGCTTAGAGGAAAAAACTTTCCCAGGGCACAGAGTTAGTAAGGAGAAGAACTAATAATTATTTCAGGTGTGCTTGCTTCAGGGCACGAGTTCATAAACACTATACTCTGAATTTGCTTTTTGATTAAATAGCTGCTTTCAAGTCAGCTATTCTGGCCACATTCCCCCTTGGGATGCTCCCCTAATCCTCAGCAGGGAATATGGCCAGTTTGAGGTACAATGCCTCAGGGGTTCCAATTTAAATGTCACAAATGTCAGAGCCTTCCACCCTTGCCCACAGGTAATTGTGCTTTGGAGGTGTTTAAAGATAATCAAAAGATCCATACCACCCCAAACTTTATTATCTAATTTCCTCACCTTTTACCATTTCTAGTATAGCCAACAGAACATACACTGCTTTCTTAAAAGCTTGCCTGATTTACCTAATCATCCAAAAAAGCTTTACTTTTCTTCTAACAGGTGGCTGATCACAAACCCTGCTTTAGCCAATCAAAACATTAGTTGATTGTTATTCTTGGAAAACCATGTTAAAGTCCAGACCTGTAATTGCCTGCCAGGTAGCATGGCATAGTAAAAATAACGTAACAGTATGCTTGCCGTGTTAAAGCATCCCTTGTATTCTGGATCAGAATCCACTGGTCTTGGTGCTGGTGAAGTATATAGCAGCAATAAAATGCTAGCAATACCAATTATTGTGAAATGGAGTCAGAAGGCTGAACACCAAGAGAACTTTCTAATTGGGTATTAATGATGTCATAATGAGTGCAAGCCCAATATATTAGACACGTGAATGTGACCTGTTTCCTTTTTTTGGCTTAGGCATTTTCCATTCCATCTGAGCAGCAAAGGTCTTAATTATATTTACGGCTTTTTCCTGGGTTTCACATCATTCCCTAAAATCAGATTCACTGGGTATTTTATCTTTAAAAGTATAAATCAAGGAGATACTTGATTCCTTGTCCAAAATGGGCTAATATGGCTTAAATTCAAGTCAATTTATGGACAGTTTTAAAAGAACATGTATTTGTGTGTTGTTTTTTTATTACGTGATTTTATAGAACAAATTGAAAGTCATTTCAAGTGTAAATGAAATGTAGAGAAATATGTTGTCCAGGTGTAAACAAAGAGAATGAATGCATACAAAATATTCTCAATATCATAAGCCTTAGCTCAGTGAAGGTGTAGAAGCTCTTAAAAGATTTGAGGCCAGGTAATGCCTTTGAACTAGGGTTTGGGGGTAAAATACCAGATTCTGTATTTTATCAGATGAACAAAAAATATTTTTAGTAAAAGTATGACCCCCAGGTTGCACAGGACATATTTATCCTTCAAAATTATTCATTGTCTATCTGGTATTGTAATCTAACTGGGCACCCCATATTTTTATTTGCTAACCTACTCTGAGTTTAAGTGTATTTTCATTGGCAAAATAGAGTAGTAATGCCTAGCTGTTAAGATACATCTGGCTGTGAAGATGCTCAAACGGCGAATAGTGATAGCATGTCATAAACCTTTTTTGGCTCCCACATATTCAGCTCTATGCCTATCCCCTGATATCTCCACAAAAGAAAGAATCAAGAGTCAGAGAGAGAGAAATAAACAGAGGCTGAGACACGGAGCGAGAGATGTGAAATAGTGTGGGCTGCCCACCCGGCCCTCCACTGCCTGAGAGTGTGCTCTGGGCTGAGGGTGCCAGGGGAGGCGGTTTCTGCTCTGGCCTCTCTCTCCCTGAGGCTGCTTCTCATAATGTGAGCACCTGATGGTGCAGAAGTATGATTCCAGTGTTTAAAGATACTTATTTTTTATGCAACATGGTCCCTAAATGCAAGCCAACTGCTTCATCTGGAGCTCAACCAAAGAAACCGCGATCTGTTCCAATGACAGAAGAAAAAGAAATCTTTGGACTTATTGAGAAACGGTGTGTTGATATCGAACGTGGCACTTCCCAAGAGATTTTTAAAGGTAATTTAACTGTAGACGATCTTCATCTCACATATTGATTTGAAATCTCAGTCTCCGTGTAAGATGAAATTTCACTGTAATTGACGTAAAAAGTGTTTTGCCCTTGATAATGTAGTAAACTGATATAAGGCATCACTATTTTTATATTGTTCTTTTACTTCCTATTATTTTTCCTTTTTTATTATCACCAAAAAAGTGATATTTAAGTTTTTGAGAGTTTGCCACAGGATTTGAAATAATTGGGAGGCAATTTGAAGACAAAAATAAGATTCAAAGATAGCTATGATTCGGCTACTTAGGAATAATGTCTTAGAACAATAAAGGAATAAATGCATGTGGTATAACATCTTAAAGGAAAAAACTTAGATGCAATGAGACAACTAACTATAAGTACTAGATGTAATTACTACACAATGAGAATGCTTCTTTATAATGAAATTATGGGGTATGAGGGTTTGTTGAAATGATTGGAGAAAAAGTAAATCTCAGAAAAAAGGACTTTCCTGGAACTTCTATCCTGTACATTGTAGAACAATCTTTTATGAGATGTGAGAGTTTCAGTCATTTAAAAGCAAACTAATTAAACCATTAAGAATATGCTATAGAGAATCACCCTGCCCTTGCAGGAAGAAAGGTCAGCAAATCTAAATAACCTTGTTTTGCCTAATTTTTATGAGAGTTTTTACTATGTATCTGCTAATGTATATCAACTGAATAATTCATTCAGATTAGAACAGTACTGGACGGGATGGTAAGCACTTGTGATATGATGGTGATGAGGATGATGATACTTCCACAGCTTATTATAGTTATTTGAATAATTTTGAATATTCAATATATGCAATTAACTATAAGCTCCATGATTGCGTGATCATTCACCTCTTTATATTCTTCCCAGTATCCAACTGAGTGTTTTCATCCTCACTCCTATGGGGCAGTATTATTTTTATCTCATTTCTGGAACTGGGGAAACTGAGGCACTAAGAGGTTAAGTCACTCATCATGGTCTCATAGCTGGGATGGGATGCAGACAGTCCAGCTTCAAAAGCTGAGGGGTTCACCTCTTGTGCTATCCACCTTTTCTGTAGTCATAAAGAATGTGCTCAGGTTCTTGGACACGAGGGTGATGAATGTACAACAGGGATGATTGGGTAAGATGGCTAAGATAAACTGAAGAGTCAAAATATGAGTCACACTGCAGAGGTAGAATTCCTTGAACAGGGAAGGAAAGTTATTCGAAGAAAAAGAAATATAGGTAAAGAGGAATAAGGCAAACAGGCTCACAGAGCTGAGGGCTGTGAGAACAAAGTGGTGTTGGAGGAAAGGGCTGGGGATGATTTTCTGTGATTATTTGATCAGGAACTGTGAGAGCATTAGGTGCACAAGACAAGTTGAAGATCCTCTTATCTAGAGGATCCAATGGTGAACGTGGGAAGAACTACGGGGATGGTGGGGGCGTGGGCTGATGGAGATGAAGAGGTCAGAGAAGGAGCAGTAGAGAGGAGGGTGGAGGTTAACGCTCTAAAAGCATCCTTTCTCCTTCTACCACACTTCAGAACATGTCAAGTTGAATTTTCCGAGATGTCTTCTTAGGCGCGCGCGCATGTGTGTGTGTGTGTGTGTGTGTGTGTGTGTGTGAAAAGTGAAAGTGTTAGTCATTCAGTCGTATCTCAGTTGTTAGGACCTTTTCTGAAAGGTACACGGCCCATCAGCATCAGGGAAAAGGGAAAACAACGCCAGACACCTCTGTTTAGGTATCCTGCTTACCTTGTGGTTTGTTGTTCAGTCATTAGGTTGTGTCTGACTCTTTTGTGACCCCACAGACTGCAGTCCCCCAGGCTCCTCTGTCCACGGAATTCTCCAGGCAAGATTCTCCAGGAATGCGTAGCCATTCCCTTCTCCAGGGGATCTTCCCCACCCAGGGATGGAACCCAGGTCTCCCAAATTGCTGGCAGACTCTTCACCAACTGAGCCCCTGCTGTTTTTGTTGTTCAGCCGCTAAGTCCTGTCCAGTTCTTTGCAACCCCATGGACTGTGGCATGGCGGGCTTCTCTGTCCTTCACTCTTTTCTGAGGTTTGCTCAAATCCATGTCCTTTGAGTCAAACATGCTATCTAACCATCTCATCTTCTGCCACCCTTTTCTTTATCTTCAATCTTTCCCAGCATCAGGGTCTTTTCAAGGTGTCAGCTCTACCCATCAGGTGGCCAAAGTATTGGACCTTCAGCTTCAGCATCAGTCCTTCCAATGAGTATTCAGGGTTGATTTCCTTTAGGATTGACTGGTTTGATACCCTTGCAGTCCAACCGACTCTCAAGAGTTTTCTCCATTTGAAAGTAAGAATTCTTTGGCACTGAGCCTTCTTTATGGTCCAACTCTCACATCCATATATGACTACTGGAAAAACTGTAGTTTTGACTATATAAACTTTGGTGGGGAAAATGATGTCTCTGGTTTTTAACGCACTGTCTAGGTTTGCCATAGCTTCCCTTCCAAGGAGCAAGTGTCTTTTTTAATTTCATGGTTGTAATCGCCGTCCACAGTGATTTTGGAGTCCAAGAAAATAAAATCTGTCACTGCTTCCACTTTTTCCTCATCTATTTGCCATGAAATGATGAGACTGGATGCCATGATCTTAGTTTTTTGAATGTTGAGTTTTAAGCCAGCTTTTTCACTCTCCTCTTTCACCCTCATCAGGAGGCTCTTTTGTTCCTCTTCACTTTCTGCCATGGAGTGGTATCATCTGCATATATGATGATATTTCTCCTGGCAATCTTGATTCCAACTTGTGATTTCATGATGTACTCTGCATATAAGTTAAATAAACAGGGTGATCATAAACAGCCTTGACATGCTCCTTTCCCAATTTTGAACCAGTTAGTTGTTCCATGTAAGATTCTAATTGTTGCTTCTTGACCCACATACAAGTTTCTCAGTAGACAAGTAAGGTTGTCTGGTATTCCCATATCTTTAAGAATTTTCCATAGTTTTTTATGATCCACACAGTTAAAGGCTTTCATGTAGTCAATGAAGCAGAAGTAGATAATATTATGTGTGTGTGTGTGTGTGTGTGTGTGTGTGTTGAAATGCAGGTTTCATACCCAGAGAAATACTCCTGACTGTGGAAGCATATTTTTCCAGTCTTCCAAAAGTAGAAGGCTCAGGAGAACATACATATAGTTACCTTAGAAGAGAAAGACTGTGAGAGGGAGAGAGAACTGAAAGACACTGGATTAGGCCTACATTTGAAGTGTGGGAATAGGAAAAACAGTGAGTAGTCAGAAAAGTGGCAAGTTTCTAGAAAGTTCAAGAAAATTCCTTTTATTTTACATAAGTAAAAATGACTGGTTGGGAAATGGTCACTTTTATAAAAAATAAAAGTGTTCCCTTCCCTTCCATTCTTCTACCTAAAGATGTGGGTACACACACACGCACACACACACACACACACACACACACACACACATACCACCTTTGCTAAAGGCATTCTATTCTTCTTTCTATTTAGGAAATAAATACTTTCAAGAGCTATATAGAAAAACTCTTAGGAATGAAAAACCAAGATTGATTTCAAGAGCACATTTGGTCCACCTCCTTGCCAGTAGGGGCATTTCCTAAATCATCCAAAGAAGAAAATTCTCAATTCTATTTTTAAAATATCCCCACAGATGGCAATTCCATAAGCTTTCCTGCTAATTTGCCCCAGTGTTTAATCAGCCTAACACACAAAGTTCTTCTTTACATCTAACTCAATGCTTTCTTGCTATAATGTATAAGCTATTTCCTCCTCTTAGGTGGGATTATGAAAGAATCTAGTAAATCAGAGAATCCACAAGTCAAATGTCCTCAATCTTAATAGCTATTAAGATGCATGTGATTGTGTGTATCTCTTGTCAAATAGCATGTAATTTAGTCTCAGTTGAAAATAAAGGCATCTACTTTTAAATTTACTACTAGTAGGAACTGATTAGGGGCTTCCCAGCTGGCGCTAGTGGTAAAGAACCTGCCTGTCAATGCAGGAGACATAAGAGATACAGGTTTGATCCCTGGGTCAGGAAGATCCCCTGGAGGAGCGCATGGCAACTCATTCCAGTATTCTTCCCTGGAGAATCCCATGGACAGAGGACCCTGGTGGGTTATAGTCCATAGTGTTGCAAAGAGTCAGACAGGACTGAAGCGACTGAGTACCCACGCCACAGGTACTGATTAAATACATATTTAAGTGTCCTTTTGCTCTGAATAGGTTTTCTGGAGAAAACCCCTTTAGAGTTAACTGAACCAAAGTTTTTCCTAAGAAAAATCTCCTTCTGAGAATTTTAATGAGTCTTTTAGGGGGACCTCTGTAAGCCTTTTATCTATGATATGTGTGATAAAGTGCAAAATCCTCAAATGCCTAGAGGTTGTTTATAATATTATTAATATTATTCTTTAATTATTCTCCTTCCTACGTAATGTCATTGAATCATTTGCTTATTCTTCAAGCCAGAAATCTACATAGGAGTGAATTTAAACTTTCTAGCATGATACCCTTAGGCAGTGAGGAAAGAGATCTAATGATAAAGTCAAAAAACAGCAACAAGAGAAAACCTTATTATTTTATTTTTGGTTTTGAGCCAACCATGTGTGTCCAATACTATTAATGCTATATAAACCGCAGCAATCTGGCTAAGAAAGGAACAAACATCCTCATTACAGATGTAGATACAACAAAGTTAGACAGCAGAGTTTTAAAAACCTCCCCAGTCCTTTCCATTGCTCCGATAAACACCCTCAGTGATTTCCTGGAACTTATACCATGATGGCCCCCCAGGATCACAGGTGCCAAAGGCGAGATGCCACATCAAAATCAGAGACACATGGTCAAGGAATAGTGCCAAGATCTTCTCTCATAGATGGAAATCAACCAAAGAGGATAAATACAAGGAAGTACAACATTAGCTGAAAGGTATTTGGAGATCAACTCCCCAGTATTTTTTAAAAGAGCCATGAAGAGCACTACTTCAATGAATATTGAGAAATATTCTCAGTTTTCATGAAACTAGAAAAAAAAAAAAAAATCTGTCCTCTCCCTTTCATGAAGGGTGCACAGCTGTGCTATAGTCGTCTTCACGCACAGGTCTCATCTCCAGAAAACATGCTCTTGCATCTGCCTGGAAGTTTTTTTCCCATTCTCAGTTTTCTGTTTCCTTTCTTATTACTTTAGTTTTTTAAGACTTGCCTTAGAAGACATCAGGCTTCCCTGGTTGCTCAGACAGTAAAGAATCTACCCACAATGTGGGAGACCTGGGTTCGATCCTGGGTTGGGAAGATCCCTTGGAGAAGGGAATGGCTACCCACTCCAGTATCCTTGCAGAGAATCCCATGGACAGAGGAGCCTGGTGGGCTACAGTTTATGGGATTGCAAAGAGTCAGACATGACTGAGCGATTTTCATTTCTACACTTCTAGAAGACATAAACTCAGAGGACGCTTTTCTTGCTCTTTTTAACAGAGTGAGAAGATTGTGCTCTTTATTCTCCAGCTGCTCCCCGTAATTAACCCATCCTGAGATGAATTATATTATATTTTAATTGTTCCATCTCTTGTTCATTTCTCCTACCTTATGTTAAGGGCTGGAGAGAACCTTCCTCTTAATCAAGCCTTACGTATCCAATGGCTAGCACATTGCATTGATAAGCTATGTCAAATATGTGAAAATCGAATAAATGCATATCTTGCTGCCAGTGTGTCCCTGCTACTCGGTTTGTTAATATCTTTCAACTAGGTCGGTGCTCTGAACTGAAGTGCCTCTCCCCCCCGCCCGCAAAATTCATATATTGAAGCTTCAACCCCCAGTACCTCAGAATGTGACTGGATTTAAAGTCATAATCTTTAAACAGGAGCCTAAATTACAATAGGCCATTAGGGTGGGTACTAATTCAATCTGACTGATACCCTCGTGAGAAGAACCAGGGGCACGTGCACTGAGACATAAGCAAGTGAGGACTGCAAGAAAGCAGCCAACGGCAAGCCAAGGAGAGGGGCCTCAGAGCAAACACCTTGGCCTTGAACGTCTAGCTTCCGGAATTATGCTAACATGAATTTCTGTTGTTTAGGCCACCCCGTCTGTGCTACTTTGTTATGACGGCCCTGCGAACTCATATCCAACCAGCATACCCTCCTGTTTCATCCAGAGTAGCCCACACTTTCCCTTCTGTTCTGCTGAGGGGAGAGGGTTGGATCTTAACACTCTTCTCCACTTGGGTCGCCATGAGGAAAACAGAAGCCATTTTAGGTCTTTCGAAGAGACAGAATTTAATACAAAGGTTTGCTCACACAGATTAGGAAATGGTGCAGAAGTTAAACGGAAGGTTGTGAAGCAACTGAGAATAAGAAGCCGCCCCACTCGAGGGGCGGAGGGGCGCAGGAGGAAGTAGTTTCACCGGAGCCCCGAAACAAGGCGCATGTGTCAGGGCGGAGGGCGTGACGAGCTAGGGTGGGAGTCCACAGGAAAGGACATCCTCAAACAAGGAGAATGAGAAAGCAGCAAGGCTGCCAGCAGCGTCCTCCGACATTTAGCCAGTGCCTGCTCTTGGAAGAAACGGTCAAAAGTTGTCTGATGCTCACTCAAGAGGTACAATCCCAAGGGCCTAGCCCCGCCCCCTCTTTGCCTCCCAGCCTCCTGAGAAGCAGAGAAAGGGTATGGAATGAATGTGGGAGCAAAGAATTGAATGATAGTCACAGTCCACAAGAAAATACGCCATGTGAAGCCTGGAAGTAGGTCTGTCTGATTCCTGTTTATCCCCAGCCCAGCACCTGGCAAACAGTGTAACAACATACATCAAGTATTTTAAAAGGAGGTGTTAAATCAGTCTTACCTGAATGAATGTCGTGTTTCTAAGTTACATTTCTCATTTCTCTAGTATAATTAGTTTAATGCTTATCTGTCAATCCCTACTACAGTTTGAAATTCAAGGCAGAAATCTCATTATCTGTTTTGTTCACTGATGAAGTGCTGGCACTTAGAACACCCCTGACCTATAGTAGGTACTCTGTACATGTTGTGCGTGCTAATTCACTTCAGTCGTGTCTGACTCTTTGCGACCCTGTGGACTGCAGCCCGCCAGGCTCCTCTGTCCATGGGATTCTCCAGGCAAGAATACTGGAGTGGGTTGTCATTCCCTCATCCAGGGGATCTTCCTGATCCAGGGACCAAACCCTCATCTCTTCTATCTCCTACATTGGCAGGCGGGTTTTTACCCCTGAGCCATGAGGGAAGCCTCCTTACATGTTAGTTGGACCAATAAATAAAAGTTTCATACAGTGGAAAACACAGCTTACCATCTTCTTAATCAGAGTGTGATGCATCAGATCGTGGACCAGGTGCCTCTCAAAGCTAAGGAAGAATTGGGCCTGATTGCCATCCAGGTAGGTTACAGAGATCTTCCTGTTTGCCATGATCTTAACAAACAGCTGCCTGTGGTTCAAGAAAAGCAGCAGCAGTATAAAATCCAAACCCTTGTAAAGCTTCTTAGTAAATTTGCATAAGGAATGGGATGCATGGGTATAGCTGCTAGTGTAAAAAAAAAAAAACATTTCTGGGGGCTGAGGCTCCAGTTTGAGGTATAGGGATTTATCTTAATAGATCAGAAACATGAAATTTTATAATAGCTACAAAGAATTATGAAGAATGCAGATTAGCTAGATGATTCTTCTAATATATATGTATGTGTTTTATATATATATATATATATATATACACACACCCCAATGTGATATAGGGTATATATGATGTAACATATACAAGCTGACCTATATTTAAACCTAAAACGACACATATTAGAAGTTTTGTACGATTTGCGGGGGCGGGAATCTTATAAGCAAGAGGCAAACCCAGAGAAGAGACATCAGAGCGAAGTCATAGGAGGTGAAAGGCTTAGAGACAAAAAGATTATTTAGACAACAGAGAAGCTTGAGAAGAGAAAGGGAGAAAGTGTCCATATTAAAAAAAGTGTTGAAAAGTATGAATATACAAGAAGAAGATGCTGTAAACCTCTGCTCTATCACTCATTAGTCATATGGCCTCAGCCATATTCTTTGTACCTCAATTTTCCCATCTGGAAATGGAAATAGTAATGACATCCACCCCGTAGGGCATTTATGAGGCTCAGACCTGAAAGGTCCGTGTGAGAGGTCTAGGACCACATTGCTTGCGGTAAGCAACGTTCAGGGAGGTTTGCAGTGCATGCAGGCTGTATCTCTGACTGAAGCTGGCAGGGAGAGAAATAAACACATCATGAAAGTGTTAGACCAGGTGTCAGAATCCCTCAAGGCCAGGTTTGCATAAAAGATTTACGTAGAGAACATGTGACATATCCTTGCGAGATGGGGTCGTTCCAGTGCGTTTAGACTTGAAGGCAAGAAGGTAGACTAATTCTCCCCACACCACTCCCCCGCCAAATAACCTTTCAAGTTCTCCTTCAGCCTTTACTTCCATAAAACATATAATTGCCCTTTCTGGCAGTTCCTCGAAAAGTGCTTTTCCCAACCCTTCTGGGCTGCCTTGGACGGAAAGTGCCCCGGGTTCTCAGAGACTTAACACCCCGCCTCGTGAACATGAGCGAGATTATTGTCTCCCAGCAGCTCTTTTCACATGTGATAAGCTTGGCAAGCTGCCCTGCTAAGTGTCAAGCCCTGAATGTTTTTGTTTTTGCCCTGGTGGTCCTGAGGAGTTACTGGAATCCTTCTGGGGATCTGTTTTGTATCAGACTGTTGGCCGATGGTGACGTTGAGAAGAAGCAGGTAGAGACAGAGAGGGGGGCTCTGGACTGCATCGCGTTTCATGCTGATAGCAGACTCCCTGTCTGCCCTCGCCGCCTCCAAGCTGCCTGCAGTTTCTGCTTCCTTCACTCCGTGCTTCTCAGTGTTACAGGCGATCTTTTGTGTGTGTCTCCCCCGCCGCCCTTTCCCTCCTCAGAGAGGCTTGTCAGAACGCCTTATCGGCTGACAACGAAAGGAATTTCTCCTGCGCGGGCGGGACCCCGCTAATGCAACCCTGGCCAGCACGCCGGGTCACCAAGTGAAGGGAGCCCCCAAAGGCAAAGTGCAAGGGAAATGTCAGGACGGCTGTGGTGCCAGGAATGCCGTCAGCAGGCACTTTTCCTGCAAGCAGAGCGGGAGGCGAGGCTGAGAGAATCAGTCGTGGGTGAGTTTACTCTGATGGGAGATGCCACACCAGCTAACATTGACTTTGGCAGTCACAGCATTCATTCCACATGGAGCTTTGAAAGCATGTGTTTAGGAGCCTGGCGGCATTTTAGAGCCAAATGAGAATCACTGCTGCTGCTGCTTCATACAGGATTTTTTTTCCCCATTATTTGAACTGAGATTCATTTTCTTAATCTCCTCCAAACCTCAACCATCTGAAAAAAAAAAAAAAGTGAAAGTCCCTCATTCACGTGCACCTCTTTGCGACCCCATCGACTAAACAGTCCTTAGAATTCTCCAGGCCAGAACACTGGAGTGGGTAGCTGTTCCCTTCTCCAGGGGATCTTTCCAACCCAGGGATCGAACCCAGGTCTCTTGCATGGCAGGCAGATTCTTTTCCAGCTGAGCCACCAGGGAAGCCCCAACCATCTGAAACTTTTTCCAATTACCAAAAACAAAGGAGATGGGGCTGTTATATCCATTAACATAAACACTCCATGATGCCCAGTTAGGATGCTCTCACAAGGGCCTGTAAGGAGCGAGGACTCATTTAATATACAGCGAGTGACTGGATCCTCCTTTTTCTGGGGCGCTCTGGTGTAAATGGCACCATCGCCAACATAAATTTTGCAAAGCAAACTATGGAAGAGAGAGAAGGAGGGAGGGAGGAAGGAAAGAGTCACATAATGTTTATGCTGAGTGTGAAGTCAGGGTTGGAGAGGGGAGATGTAAGCGCCAGAGGTCTGGGATGGGTGGTCATTTAGTAATTCTGCTGAGATGTCCATTATGTCTGTGACCTTCCAGTGATGACTAGGACCACACAAGTTAAGGATGTGCAAGAACAGAGCCTTCTAAACACACTGCAGTCTGGGAGAAAAGCTGTTCCGGGTGCAGTATTAGAGCATAGGGCCTAAAGTCAAGAAGGTTAGGTTTAAGTCCCAACACAGTTTCTTGCTCTGCGACCAGCTTCACTTAATCATTTGAGCCTCCATATCCTCATCTGCAAAATGTATCTAGGAATAATAGCTAATTTACTTTATAAAGAGGGGCTATACAACTTTTTTTTTTAAACTTTAAATTTGTTCAACCCAATCTCTCATTTTATGGAAGGACTTTAGCACACATATTCCTGATTCAAAAAAGTTTATTAATTTCATTGAAAAAGGCCATTTAATAAATCAAACTTCTGGAAGACATAATCCTTACCAATTTTCATTTTAGGAAATAGAAAATTCTTTGCAAGAATTTTACTTGTTTAAAAAGAGTTGCTCTTCTAAAGCCAGTCATTTTTAGTCTCTTGATGTGTTGTCAACCAAACAGAGTGGAGGAAATATAATTGTATTTGAATGGCATAATGGTCTCATTGTGTGATTAGGAATTTAGTAAGTGACAGGCAGTCTAACAGGCATCTTAGCCTAAATTAAAGTCCATCTATCTCTGTTCATTACACTCAGAATTGTACCCTTTTGGGGAGCGGGGTGGGGGGGTGGTGACAAAAAGACAGGATTCTAGGCTTGTGCTCCCTTCCACATCCCATACGTTTAAATCTGACTCTGCATTCGTTAGCAGACTTTGGAGTCACCAGTTTCTTTGTCTCACTAATTCTAAACTCACAGTCTCAGGATTCATCTTACTTAAGAAAGAAAGCATCTTTCTGATGACCAAGTTCTAAATTTCTTTTTGCTCTTTTCTGTCAACTCTCTCCCTAAAGTGCTGATGCTGGCCCCGGTCCTTTGATTATTATCTTCTGGGATTCTATAAAGACATTTCAGCTTGCATCTTTGCCGGTGACGATCTATTTCAATTCAAGTTTTAGCAGCTCTGGGGGCTTTTTCTGCTTCTTAGTCTCCTGACCATGCCTGCTTCACTGAGACAAATGCAACTGTGATGCCGGAACTGGCCAGCTCTGCTTTTTCCTGGTTCACTCTTACAATTAGTGTGCTGATAGCCAAAATGCTCCAGACATGACACATGACAACGGTAGTCTACTCAATGGTAAATAATCCATAGTCAATGGAGGTGTACTGAAGAAGACAGATTTTCTCAGAAGCATAGAGTCGCATAATGTTTATGCTGAAACAGATCTTACAGATCTCTTCCAACCATCTCATTTTACAGACAAGGAAACTGAACTCTAAAGAGAGGAAGAGTCTGGCAGAGGTTGTAGATAAGAGTTATTTATGCCCTTTAAAAGTAAATTTGGTACTTAAGCCACTAATTTGAGAAAAAACAGATTTTTTACAGGGAAATGAACAGAGGGGAATAAAAAATTGGAACCCATATGGCTGAGAAGGAAGTGGAAAATCTTTGTGTGTGTGGTGGGAGGAAAGCACAGGAATGTTTAAAAAGGAAATTCATCAGAAAACTGTTAAGAAGGTAAGAATGAAAGCTAAAGGGTTTTATAGATTAACTGGGGCAGGAACTGAAAGGAACAATTTTAGAAATTGTGTTGGCTGAACACCTTGTAAAGCCAATGATGAAAAGGATATTTTTAGGGATAAGGAAAAGAATGATCTAGAGAAAAGCTCAGGGTGTTAAGGATGGCTTAAAAGAATAATTTGGGTGAAATCTTGGAAATGGCTGCTCTTTCCTTAAGGGAATTAGAGGTATCAGAGACACAGCTTAGCTTGGTTCAGAAATCGTGTGGGAATAGGCTGTAATCAGACTTCTTTAAACAAGACAGAGATAACTAGGCATGGTTTGCAGACCTGTAACAATGTGAAACCCAAGCTTCCACATTCTCAGATTAAGGTAAATCTGACATCCTAAATGACTGGCTGAGTGTGAGATTTTGATGACCACACTTTTTTTGTGTAGACTGTGTTTTTTCACTCTTTGAAGTTGTTGGAGTTTATTGTTCAGTCACTAGATAAGTCTTGTCCGACTCTTTACCACCCATGGACTGTAGCATGCCAGGCTCCCCTATCTTCCACTATCTCCTGGAGTTTGCTCAAATTCAAGTCCATTAAGTCCATGATGCTATCAAACCATCTCATCCTCTCTTCTCCTTTTACTTTGAATCTTTCCCAGCATTAGGGTCTCTTCCAGTGAGTCAGCTCTTTGCTTCAGATGGCCAAAGTATTGAAGCTTCAACTTCAGCATCAGTCCTTCCAATGGTTAATCAGACTTTATCTGCTTTAGGGTTGGCTGGTTTGATGATTGGATCTCCTTGCAGTCCAAGGGACTCTCAAGAGTCTTCTCCAACACCACAGTTCAAACGCATCAATTCTTCGGCCCTTAGCCTTCTTTATGGTCCAGCGCTCACATCCATACATGACTCCTAAAAAAACCATAGCCTTGACTATAGGCACCTTTGTTGGCAAAGTGATGTCTCTGCTTTTTAATATGCTGCCTAGGTTGATCATAGTTTTCCTTCCAAGGAGCAAGCATCTTTTAACTTTATGGCTGCAGTCACCAACCACAGTGATTTTGGAGCCCAAGAAAATAAAATCTATCACGGCTCCTACTTTTTCCCTTTCTATATGCCATAAAGTGATGGAACCAGATGCCATGATCTTAGTTTTTCGAATGTTTATTTTTAAGCCAGCTTTTTCACTCTCATCTTTCACCCTCATCAAGAGGCACTTAGTTTCTCTCCACTTTCTGCCATTAGAGTGGTATCATCTGCATATCTGAGGTTGTTGATGTTTCTCCCAGCAATCTTGATTTCAGCTTGTGATTTACCCAGCCCAGCATTTCTCATGATGTGATCTGCATGTAAGTTACATAAGCAAGGTTGTTGGAGTTTATTCAGTAGCAAATATGACAACAATAAAGAATCATTTGAGTGTTTACTATAAGTGAAAACAAATCAACAATTGGGGGTCTAAATTTGCTTTTAATATTGCCAGTACCAAGGAAACATGGTAGGCAACTTCAAGGTTATGTTGACAAGGCTGATGCCTCACCTGCTTCAGAAATGTATGTACTTTGGGGGAAAGAATGTACAGAAATCACCTACGCTCCTTATAGAGCATAGGAGACCACAAAGTGTCCAAATATTAGTAAGTAAAATCAGGTGAGTTTACTGCTGCCTCTGAGTACCAAATAGCATCTTAGACTGCAGAGCTGCTCTCTACCTCAACATGGAAGCTCTGGGGACTTTTGGATAAAGCAGGATCACCATGCAGGTGAGGCTGCTAATTTAGTCCTCAGGCATCATTTGTTTAAAAAAAAATAGAAATAAAAAAATCTAATAGGTAAGATCATATCACAACAAACTATAGACAGAAGGAGCAATTTTTAGAAAGAGGAATTTCATCCATAATAACTATGTTGAAATCTCAACAAAACAGTCAGCAAAACAAGGGAAAAGATAGGCTAGAGCTATGAAGATGAATTATTCAGATTTACCAAGTGTCACTCAAGCTGTTCTGTTTTGAAGATTCTCTCATTAATTTATTCACTTAGTTAATTGTTAAATATCTACAAGGTGTTTGACAGGACAAAATAGCAGGACAATGTGTTTAGCCTTAAGAAAACTAAACCTCTGGCAGCAAAAACTCTTTGCACATAAATATCTATGGTGTAATACATGTTGTGGTGAGGTTGTAATCGACATACAGAAGAGGAAATAAGGTGAGAGCCATCCCACAAGGAGGTGACTTTTAAAGTAGAACTGAATGGAGAGAGGAATATTTGCAAGTCGAGAGAGGAAAGACCTTCCAAATAGGTCCGCATACAAACTCATAAAGATATGAGTGTATTTCCAACTCACATATACATGAGAACGTAAGACAACAGAGATGCCAAGAGAAATTGATGGGGATAGTGTTAATACATGCTGTTAAGAAGTGGAATATCCCATGGAAAAAAATAAAACTTAACCCCTATGCACCATACACAAGAAAGAAAATTTCCGATGGATAAAAGTTGAAAAGTTTAGAAGTGTTTTTAAATATGTTTGTAACCTGAGATAGAATAAAATATTAATGCACACACTATTGACCAAGGCATAAAGCTGATTACATTCAGACTTAAACCAGTGTTACACAAAAACCACCATAAACGGTGTTTCTCCACAGGTGCTCCACGGTGGGAGAACGCTTTTGCAAATTATATAACAAAACAAGTTACTATCACAAAATTTTAAAGATACTTACAAAGGAGAAAACCACACACACACACACACACACACACACACACACTCCTCAATGGAAAAATAAGTAGCAGGTATAAGTAAGTAATTCACAGAAAAGGGCAAAAATTGTCCTATAAACATATGAAAGTCTGCCTAGCCTCCCTCATAATCTGGGAAAAACATAATTAGATATAGTTTCAGACTTGTTTGGAAAAGCATGAAACGTTTGATAGCAGATGTAAGCACGAGCACAGAACAGTGGAATTCTCATAGCCTGGGATGGAGTTAAAAATTATCTGGGGAACAACCTGGCAATGTATACCAAAACTGAAGATATGTATCTCCTTTACCTCATCGACTTCACCCCTTAGTACGTAACACAGCAAGCTCTAGTGGCTATGCCCAAGGAGATGTGCAAAGAATACAGATCACAGCCTTTTTGGTTCAAGTGAAAAGCTAAGACAAACAAACAAAAAGTAAAACATAAGTGTTCATTAACAATGGAAAGAGTGTGCCATCCTCAAATATTCATATGAAACTCAAGAATCACCCAAATGGAAACTTTTTCAAAAACCATCATATCTGCAACAGTCCTGTAACCAGTAGAGAGCATTAGTCTGCCTGCCACAGTGCCTGGGTTCCAAAGAAGAGCTCCCTGATTCCGCAGTACCTCTCACAACAGCCTCAAAAAGCATGGAGCATCGCTTCCCCCACACCGCTGTTGATCTGTGCAGTCAGAATGCCCATGTAGCTTCAAAAGGAGGGAAAATAGACTCCACATCTTGATGAGGGCATGCAAGATTCTGGAATCAGATTTGGGAACAGAAATACTGCTTTGAACACTTTGGTAAAATGCAACCTTTCACAAATAGGGTCGTAGATGAAAACACTGGCTCTAGTGTCCAAACGCCTGTGGCAAAATCCTGGCTTCTGCTCAGGAGGAACATAGCATGTCCTTAAAAAACAACTACTTTGCCAATGTCAAGTTTGTTTCATTTGTAAAGAGAGCAGCAGTTGTATGATCCCAGAGGGTAGTTTGGGGGTTAAACAACCTATGATAGATAACCTATGCAGAATACTTAGCAAGCTGCCTAGCTCATACAAGAACTCAAAAAATGTTACTGCCAACCAGCTGTAAGAATTTAGATAAGTTTCTCAACCACTTAGAAACTCAGTTTCTTCATATGCAAAACAGTGATGAGAGTACTTACTTCTCAGGATTGTTTTGGAAATTAAATAAGTTTAAGTATGGTTAATAGGTAGTAAGAAATATTACACATATATCATAATTATTTACATTTACACTTAGAATTGGACTTCCCTGGTGGCTCAGGCGGTAAAGCGTCTGCCTACCATGCGGGAGACCTGGGTTCGATTCCTGGGTCGGGAAGATCTCCTGGAGAAGGAAATGGCAACTCACTCCAGTACTCTTGCCTGGAAAATCCCATGGACAGAGGAGCCTGGTAGGCTACAGTCCATGGGGTCGCAAAGAGTTGGACACGACTGTGCGACTTCACTCACACTTAGAATTACATATATAACTGTGTGTTAGCCACTCAGTTGTGTCTGTCCCTTTGTAACCCTGTGGACTGTAGCCCACCAGGCTCCTCTCTCCATGGAATTATCCAGGCAAGAACACTGGAGTGAGTAGCCAGTCCCTTCTCCAGGGGGTCTTCCTGACTCAGGGATCCAACCCAGGTCTCCTGCATTGCAGGTGGATCCTTTACCATCTGAGCCACCAGGGAAGTCATTTAACTATATAAATAATTATAATAATTGAGTATAATAGATTTTAACAAATCAGTCCCCTGAGAAAACAACCTCACATTACAAAAAAAGGGAATTCAAACTAATAGACCATGTGTGTGGAGCAATGAAGAACTTCAAACTTATTAAATTTAAGTGTTTAGTTAGATTTTTCCAATATGCACCACAATGGAAATGATCAACTAAAATAATATTGCAATGTAGCAGGATAAACAAACGTGTGCTCTGATTCCTCATAAAGGACACCGGGGGCTGCTGGATATGATCTGAGCAGCAGTACTGGTAAAGCAATGGAGCCACAAAGAAAAGAAGAAAAATGGTCACTCTGAGGCTTTGATGATCTTTATCCAGTCCAGGCTGTAAAGAACTCCGAGGAATTGTCTAAACTCTGAACCCAGCCAAGACTGCTTGGAGCAATGCCTTAATTACATTCTGATTAGAATGACACTGCCTAGAAACAGGCTCCAAATTAAGTGATTTTTGTTCTGCAGGGCCTTCTAATATGGCTATCTATGATGCATATAAGCACGTGAAATAAAAGATGCACGGCCTTTGAAATTTCTAAAATGCCTCTTCAGGGCACGGTGGTGTCACCAGCAAATCCGCTTCCCATCAGGTCAGCTTCATGGGCGTGTAACTGTGGTCCACAGAAGGATGGGGCTGGGACCCATGTTCAACAGTCACTGCCTTGGGATTACTGAGCGTTTCATCTTTGCATCTGAGCTTGTAGGTGGAGTCTGGTGAGACCATGGCAGGTGGGGGGGTGCCGTGCGCTGAGGGTCTCAGCTGACCCCTGGTGCGGCCTCCTGTAGCCTCCCCACCTCCCAGGTGGGGGCTCTTGGCAGCCCCATCCCCACTCTCTGGGCCTTGAGTCCGCCGTACGTCACCTTCCTGCCCTGCTGCCATCACCACCTTCAGCCAGTGGCAGGGTCGGGTACGTGGAGGAAGGCCTAGGCTCTAGCAGTGCGCTCCACCCTTGGGAGGGCCCGGGAAGAGATGGGGAAGTTTGGGAGTAGGCGTGCCTGCCGCTCGCCAGCCTGAGGGCAGGGTGTCATGGCGGCTGTCCTCATTCAGGCGTATCAGCACCGCAAGGGCATTTGACAAGTGGCCGGTTGCAGGGGCGGGGGCTCTCTTATCCGTTCCTGGTCGCTGTGCCCAGCGTGTCCTTCCGTGGAGGTTGGAGTCCCTTCGGATCACCCGTCTCCCGTGGCGGGGAGCTAGCAGGGAAGAGGGAGATCGAGACACTGGTCTGGTGGCTCAGACTGAGACCTCACTGCCTGTGAAGATCTGCACTGACCCTGTTTTTCATTCAGCTGCCTAAGGGAGTTTAACTAAACATTAGAAATTTAATGAAAACACCGTCCAGACAGCGATCTTGGTAGAAAAGAAAAAAAAAAAAAAATAGTACTTCTAGCAGCACTTTTCACCTAAATTTTGAACAAGAAGCCCCAAACTTCCGCCTTGCATCGGGCCCTGCAAACTCTAGCCATTCCTACTTCTGGTAGATGACAGACTTTCCTGAGCAACGGTGAGAGTGAAGAACACAACACGGGAGGCTTTCTCTCCCTACCTCAGAGGAGGCGTTTCGCTGGTCTGAATGGTAACAGTTTCTGAGGTAAATCAAATATGACTCCAATACTGATCTCCATCAGCTTTCTCAAAAGAGTCCTTTCAATGACTGTTGGTCGATGGTTTTCAATTAAATTTCCATTCTGATTCGTTTCTGTGATTGGTTCTTGGCACTTTGAAAGCAGACTTGTAATTAGTTATAACTCCATTGTGATTTTTTGGATGTTTAAGAGTGCTGCTTACTTTTGACTGTTATCTTTATGTTTTTTCCTCTTTGGTACTTCTTGTTTATCTTGTTGCAGCAATGATAATGATAGTCCAGCTCATATGTAGGTGAAGCAGTTAAATTTGTAGAATTCCACAAAGTAACCCAACATCTGCCCCTCCCCCCAAATATTCTACTATACGTCCATTAAGGGCCTGATTCTTTGATTAGAGTGGCCCCTGGTTATCATAAATGGTCTCCTACTTTATGACTTCAAAGGATAGAGTGTCACATGAGTTGTTTTCTACAGGATTTTCATCTCAAAAACCTATGACTCAGCTGAGTTATAATGAAATTCCCCTAAAAGGAATTTTTTCCGAGAAGTATTTTTTTCACCTCAGATTGAATTTCTACAGTTAATAAATATCATGAGATTTTAAATACTGTGATATTAAATACCTTCCACTTGTATTTCTGGTTCTTAAAAAATCTTAGCAAGGTTTGCTTATTAAAGTAACTTTGTTTTTGTCTTCTTCCTTTCTTTACCGTATTAGCCATAGGCTTTAATGAAGGGATTACAGGGGAATCATATATTTGAACTAAACATGCTGGAAAACTTTATTTTTAAACTGAAGATTTTATTTTCTTTAACCAGTCAGTGGTTGCAATGGAAAAGTTAGTAACCTGCTGAAATAGAAGAGGAAGAGCAAGCTGACAGGATTTGCTGATAGTTTAAACAGGAGGGGTAAGAAAAACAAAGGGATATAAGGAAGATTCATAGGTATTAGGCCTGAGCAGCTTGAGCTGATAATGGTGCCATTCCCCTGGGTGGAAAAAACTGGTAGGAGCTGGTTTTGTGTAGGGCTCTGCTTCAGACTTGATGAGCTTGAGATGTCCTTTAATACTAAGTGGAGAAGTCAAAGATGCAAGTCTGAATCAAAGTGAAGATCACATGTAATACATAAATATGGAGCTAATAGCACTTAGGTTTTATGCAAAGTCCTGAATGCTGATGGGATTACCTGAAGCCCTTGCTCTTGAAGGAAACAGAAGGTCTGGGCTTGTGTTCTGAGGCATCTTAAAGTCTCATAGGAGAATGAGCAGAGGTGACTACAAAGAGTTCTCTGAGAAGTTGGATGAAAACAGAGAGTCTGCTGGGTCTCCCAAGCCAACAGAAGAAGGTATATCAATGTGTCAAGTCTGAGGAGGAGCCAAGAAAGCTGAGGGAAGAAATGGCACCATGGGATGAGCTGTGTGGCAGTCAGGTGGTAAAGTGTCTGCCTGCGGTGTGGGAGGCCTGGCTTCCATCCCTGGGTCAGGAAGACCCCCTGGAGGAGGGCAGGGCCACCCACTCCAGTATTCTTGCCTGGAGAACCCCATGGACAGAGGTGGGCTGCAGCCCATGGGGTCGCAAAGAGTCGGACACATCTGAGTGACTTAACACTTTACATTTTTTAGAAAAGAAACTTAACTGGAAAATTTGAGAAGAAAATATACACAGCTCTTTCAAAACGTTTTTCTGTTAAGGGAACAAAAATGTTAATGCTAACAGGCATTGAATTCAATTGTGTTAGCTATTACACACACAAATAAAAGTAGATTTTGCAGACTGAATTGTGTTCCCCCAGATTCATATGTTGAAGTTCGAAGCCCCAGTATGAGTGTATTTGGAAAGAGAATCTTCTAAGGAGGTAATTCAGATTAAGTGAGGTCACAGAGCAAAGCTCTTATTCTCTAAGAATGGTGTCCTTGTCCTCGAGAATTCTCTCGCTATGTGAGCACACGCAGGATAGGCCATGAGGACACAGTGAGAAGGAAAGAATTCTGCAAGCCGGAAGAGGGGGTTCTTCAGAAGTCAACCCCGATGGCACTTTGGACTTGGACTTCTAGCTTCCAGAATGTAAGAAAAAGAATGTCTGTTGTTTATTCCCCCCAGTCTGCAGTATCTTATTATAGCAGACAAAACTGATATATTAGCTTATGCAGTATACTTATAAAGTCTTGTTTAAAATTATTTTTTACTGGTTTCATATTACCAAAATATTTTTCACTTTTATGCTGATCAGCTTCAACCAACTCATCCTCTAGATCACCCCCTATTTCCACAAATGTACTAACATTTAGCCATTTAATCAGGTCAACATTTTCAGAGCCATCCTTGGTTCGGTTCAGTTCAGTCGCTCAGTCATGTCCGACTCTTTGCGACCCCATACTCTCTCTTATAAACCACATGAAATCCATTTAAAAAAATCACACTAGTTCTACCTTCTAAATGTATTCCAAATTTAACCACTGCTTTTCTCCTTCACTTTCATTTCTTTAGTTTTAGCTATGATTACCTAGTGCCCCATATTCCACTTAAGCACCGCTGATGTCTGTTCTCCTGTAGGAACCCAAATATTTCATCGAAAGTATGAACCAAGTCTTACCTTACCTCTGCTCTCAACATTTAAGTGGTTTTCCCTTTTCACAGAATAAAATCCAAAGTTCTTTTCATAGCCACAAGTCTGCCATAATCTGCCCCTTGGCTATTTCTCTGCATCAGGTAAATATTTTTATACGACAAACAACCTGAAAACTCAATAGCTTAAGATAATACTTATTATCACTTAAATGTCTGTGGCTTGGCTAGGAGTTAACCAGTCCAGGCTGGGCTTAACTGGAACTGCTCGACTAAATGACTCTGCTCCTGTATTTACTAGAAGGTCAGCCCAAGCTACTCATCTCACCGCACTAACAGATGTGCAGAAGGAAAAAACAAGCAAAGACTCACAAGGCTTAGATTCAGAACTGGTGTATTGTCACTTCTACTTTGTTCTATTGACCAAAAGCAAGTCATATGGCTAAATGCAAAAATCTCTCTAGAGGAAGAAATTGCAATGCCACACAGCACAAGATATGCATATAAGGAGGAATAAGGATTGTGTTAGATAACACCATCTACCACACACTCTGATCCATTTCCCTGGCTTGCTTTCTTTCGCTCACTTGACTTCACGGCTCACATTTTCCAATCAAGCTACCATCTCAAGGCCTTTGAACTTCTGCTTCCTTCTGCTTGGGATACTCTATGTAGATTATCATATGACTTTTGCTGTTTCAGCTTCCCAGATAGTGCTAATGGTAAAGAATCCACCTGCCAATGCAGGAGATGCAAGAGACGCAGGCTCAATCCCTGGGTTGGGAAGACTCCTCTCATTTCAAAAGACCCTGATGCTGGGAAAGATTGAGGGCAGGAGGAAAAGGGGACGACAGAGGATGAGATGGCTGGATGGCATCACCGACTCAATGGACATGGGTTTGGGTGGACTCCGGGAGTTGGTGATGGACAGGGAGGCCTGGCGTGCTGCAGTTCATGGGGTCGCAAAGAGTCGGACACGACTGAGTGACTGAAATGAACTGAACTGAACTGATCTTCTTTGCCTGACATGTTTCTCCTACTACAAGAATCTGCTTGGCCACTGGCACAGACCAGAAGTGCATGGGAATTAAATCCCCAGGAGCAACCCTTAAGCAATGATTGACGAAAGCTGGTTCGTAAATACCCTAACTCCCTCACCTCCCCACCCCCACCCCAGTAGGTTAACACCAGGGCTGTGTATTTAACAAGGACCTCCAGAGTGTTCCCAGTGAGATCAAGCCACAGTCCCTGCTTTGGTGACATTTATTGGCTGTCTTCACTTCCCTGTCTTACCTCATCGGCACCCACCCACTCAAGGCCCAGATAAACTGCTTGTTCTCAAGTTATGGTGTCAAGGTCTGCTTCTGGGCAAAACCTCAACTCAGAAACA
This sequence comes from Odocoileus virginianus, assembly GCF_023699985.2. NCBI lineage: Eukaryota > Metazoa > Chordata > Mammalia > Artiodactyla > Cervidae > Odocoileus > Odocoileus virginianus. Next base: position 56,794,516 of record NC_069688.1, read on the forward strand.
TGCCTTTCCAATTCATACTTAATGTTAATTCCCTAGCCAAACTTAATGTGATGATCTTTGGTTTCAGATATTGGGGGAATGTGTTCACCTTAAAAGCTACATCTTATCCTTCAGTAGTAAACCTTTAGGAAAATTGAGTATTAATCTTTTAGTAGCTTTCTTCTTATTGTTACCAGTGAACATGCTGTGGCAACCTGAAAGAACTAACAAAATGTTTATAAGTTCATTGATATTTAGATTTTTACACAATAAAATATTTTGAGATCTGATAGTCCTTTTATAAAACCCAAGGCCTTTGTTTCATACATGGAAACATTTTAGATGGTACAAAGTTTGCGAAGAGACTTACCAAAGGTCTCACTGCTATTTGTCTTTGCAGGTGAAACCACAGGTTAAATTCAGATCTTCCTATAGAATTAACTAGTATAATGCCTAGGCAAGTGCTCTGTGCTCATCCTTCTCTTCTAGGGTTTTCCAGTTGCGCCTGTTTTGACTATCTTGTAAAGCATGTATTTCTGCTTGGTTTGGGAGAGGGAAGTCTGTCTTGATTTCTGTCCTCCTTACAAACAGGTGAGTACTAGCTGCCTAGCACAGAGCAGGCCTCTTTTTTGCAATTTCTGTTTACCTGAATACCCAGGGTTGTTCCTTTCAGGAAAGAGGAAATGTCCTTATTTTCTCTCTCTGCCAATTTCTGCAGCCACCAGCTGCAGAAGCAGTCATCCTCGTGTTGTAGCAGAATTAATAATTTGCCTCCTGGGACTCATGAGAGACTCCTCTTGCCACCTAGATCAGTGCACATGGCTGATGCACTTGCATATTCTTGCTCCATCCTTGCATTAGGCTCAGTTGTTAGACCTCTCCAGAGACAATAAAGCCCACCCATCCCATGGGCCTGGACCCTGTGGCAGCTCTCATCCGTAAGTATAGGTGTAGATGTGTCCATGTGCTGCAAACAGAAGGCCCAGGCAGCTGCTGTGGCCTCATCTGGCAGAACCCCAGGCTGCCCGGCCTCCTGTATTGGTCAGGGTCAGACTTCATCCAGCTAGGCCTGGCCACCATCATCCCTGCCTCAATGGGAGACTCAGGGACTTGCACACGATAGGCCGCCCTACTGAGCTCACAGGGATTCTGGCTTCCCAGAGGGCTGGTTAACCCAATCCAAAGTACTACTCCCATGAGTTTTGAGTAAAAAGAGTTTTTTGTGGGCAGTCCTTTGAAAGAGGCATTGAGCACAAGCATTCTGCTCATTCTAGAGACAGAGCATCAAAGCAGAGAGTTTAATGATGTTCCTAGAATTAATTATGTTTCCATGAGTAGATTTGAAAAATATAAAATCTAACCTCTTAATTTCATTTTACCTGGAGTTTTGTTTTTTTTTTATACTACTATGTCCTTTTTTGTTTGTTTTTTACCCAAGTTTATTTGTAGGGAGATGTATAATGGTTAATTTCTTCCTAAAGAATAATTCATTCAGGGCAGTAGATGCTGCATACATCTGCGAGGCTTTTAAGTATCTCATGCATTATGTGGCCCAAATGGCTACATTAGAAAAAAAATCCCAATTAGTGAAATTTAAATATGGAATTTCTTTGAATTGCATTTCTCCTTTCATATGTTACAACATTCTGATCAATGGCACCAAAAAGCAAGAGGTTTCTCTTATTGCTATATATTTTTATTTTCCTCCAAATATCAATGCCACATCAACTGTTAATCTGAAAAACCTCATTTAATGTCAGCTTGCTCACAGTTATGAAAATTCAGGTAATGTATTCCTGTTACTAATTGTATTTGAGAAAGTGTTATTAATTTCATATATCAAGTTCGTAGTGGCCATCTGTTCCCTCCGAACTGCTGCGTCTCCCTCCATCTGCCCTGTTTTCCTTCTGCTAATCGGGTGGCAAGGGCTCAGATGATCGGGAAGTTTCTCTCTGACTTTTGATTTGTCACTCATCATCAAGCCAGCTGTGCATTTGTAACAGACTCCTCCGACGGGTGGTGGTGAATTTAAATCGGTCTGGTTTTCTTTCTTTTTTTTTTTTTAATAAAACTTTTTTGTCAAAAAATGTTTAAAGGAAGCCAGATTGTATTTTCTACACTGTAAAATGTGCTTTGCTGCCACTAATTTGGCTGCATCTGCACTCTCATGAATATAGATGAAGGTACATGGCCAGGATATTATTAGGGACTGCAGCAAGCAGGGAAGAATTTTAAATGCAGCAAGATACCATAGTTTAGATTACTGAGAACATTAGGACAAACTAACAAGAAACTGCTGACATTTGCTAGCTTTAAGTTCAAGATGAGTTTTTGAATCTTAAACACAAAGATTCTTCTTTGAATATTTTTGCTGGTGTATGACTGGGCCAGGGAAAGAAAGAGGTTATGAGGAAGATTCTAGGAGGATATTTTAAAATTAGAAAGTTTTCATTTCAAATTGCTTCACCTTCTCTCCCATAAGTCATGAACTAGAGTCAGTGTGCAAATGACTTGTTTGAGGTATCTCATAACTGAGCAGGACATTAGCTAACATCACGACTTTTAAGTAACTTGAACATTCTATGGGAAAGATATTCCAGACTTGGGGATGTGAAGATTAATTTAAAATACCAATTATTATTGTTTGTGATTATTTATTGTATTTTTAGTGCTCATAACAGGTTATTCATAATAAATGTTTATGAAAATCTTTCAACTCTTCTGATAACCACTTTTACCAAAGTCCAATAGATAACAACAGTACTCAGATGTTAATGATGATTGAAGTGTTATTTTGCCTTCAAAATGATTCAGGATAACTTGATAGAAAAAACATTCAACTTGTATTCAATAAACATGTACCAAGAATGCATATTTAGGAATAGAAAGGAAATTAAACTATGGGACAATAACTGTCCTCAAGCAACCTATACCATATATAAAGCACTCTTACATTTCCAGGTGTAGTTAGTGGTGAATAGTAAGGGAATAACTGTCAAAGAAAAATACGTACAAATCTTAAGAATAAACATTTTTAATTTCATTAGCTCTAAAACAAAGCAAAGGCTTTTAATATTGATTACATGTTTAGTTAATATTTCTACATTAAAAATGAAACTTCTTCAATTTTTTTTTCCTCTTCATAGCACTTCAGTTTCAAAAAGGATTGTCACCCTTCAGTTCAGTCACTCAGTCTTTTCTGATTCTTTGTGACCCCATGGACTGCAGCATGCCAGGCTTCCCTGTCTATCACCAACTCCTAGAGCTTGCTCAAACTCAGGTCTATCAAGTCAGTGATGCTATCCAACTATCTTATCCTCTGTTGTCCCCTTCTCCTCCTGCCTTCAGTCTTTCCCAGCATCAGGGTCTTTTCCAATGAGTCAGTTCTTCGCATCAGGTGGCCAAAGTATTGGAGCTTCAGCTTCAGAATCAGTCCTTCCAAAGAATATTCAGGACCGATTTTCTTTAGGATGGACTGGTTTGATCTCCTTGCAGTCCAAGGGACTCTTAAGAGTCTTCTCCAACACCACAGTTCAAAACCATGAATTCTTTGACACTCAGCTTTCTTTATAGTCCAACTCTCATATCCATACATGACTACTGGAAAAGTCATAGCTTTGACTAGGTGAACCTTTATCAGCAAAGTAAGGTCTCTGCTTTTTAATAAGCTGTCTAGGTTGGTCATAGCTTTTCTTCCAAGAAGCAAGTGTCTTTTAATTTCATGGCTGCAGTCACCATCTGCAATGATTTTGGAGCCCAAGAAAATAAACTGTATCAGTGTTTCCATTGTTTCCCCATCTATTTGCCATGAAGTGATGGGACTGGATGCCATGATCTTAGTTTTTTGAATGTTGAGTTTTAAGCCAACTTTTTCACTCTCCTCTTTCACTTTCATCAAGAGGCTGTTGCTTTTTTTTTCTTTTTTAAGGAAACTGCTCAAAATAGTACAGTTAAGAGAAAACCATTGTAAAGGACAAAGAGTCTATGCCATAAAACTTCTTATGGGAATTTTGTCCCTGAAAAAGATATGTTGAGTCCTAATCCCCATATCTGTGAATGTGATCTTATTTGGAAATAGGGTCTTTGCATATGTTATCGAGTTAAAGCCAAATTAGGTTGGGCCGTAATCAAATGTACCTGGGGTCTTTATAAGAAGAGAAGAGACACAGAGAGAGAACATGTGACAGTAAAGTCAGGGACTGGATGGTGCATCTAAAGTCAAGGCCACCCAGGATTGCCAGCAGCCACCAGAAGCTAGGAAGAGGCAGAAGATTCTTTTCTAGACACTTCCAGTCTTCTAGTTCCCCAAACTGTGCAAGAGTCCATTTCTGTTGTTGTAAGCCACCAAGTTTAGGGCAATTTGTTACCACAGTTTGAGGAAAGAAATGCAATATCATATTGAAATTTAAAAAATAAAAACAAAATGACTGGTTTTTTTTTTTAATTTTCAAAACTCATGTTTAATTTTAACATAGGGAGTCAAAATCTTTATGTTTCTCAGCATCATGAAGCAGAGCACCCACAGACATTTTAAAATTTTCAAAATCATTCTCCTCTGAAAATAGTATTTTTATCACAATAAAATAATTGTAAAATTGTCAAGTAGTTTCAAGTTCCCATACTGACATGAGATGTAAATTACTTCAAGAAGCAATAAGAAACTAATTTTTTTGCATTACCATAACTTATTTAACCTCTTCTGTTGTATAAGTGATTTTTTTTTTACTTTCCCCCCACGTATTTTTACTATGGATGCTACTACCAAGCCAGAATCTAGTTCTAATTTTTTTTACACATCTTTTGATATCCTTTATGAAAAACAACTTTGCATCTCTCTTTCTCTACTTTAAAAAGAAATGAGATGTCAATATATACCTCCTCAAAAGAATTGATTGTTTCCAGACCTTCCCAAATCTTTAAGAACAAAAAAAAAAGAAAGAAAACTTAATCTAAACATCTTCCTTGCCTCTTGTTAGGTCTGTTCCCACATCTTTCTCTTTATGCCCATCAAAAAGTCCTCAGAGACCCGGTGATAGCCTCTCCCCTTATCACCAGCTAGGTTTAGATGTTTTCCAATTCATTCAGATCAGTTTTTTAAACTATTTTTTAATTGAAGTACATTAATATACAATATTATATTAGTTTCAGGTGAGGAGCAAAGTGATGGTTTTATATTCAGCTTTAGAACATAATTATATATTCTTTTTCAGATTCTTTTCTGTCATAGGGTATTACAAGGTATTTAATATAGTTCCCTGTGCTAGAAAGTAGGTCCTTATTGTTTATCTATTTTATGCATAGTAGTGTCCATATGTTAATCTTGAACTGTTGACATCAGTCCTTAGGAGTTCTATAGAGCTGCACTCCTCAACGTTGTCTAAATGTTGCTCTTTCTTTACCACCTGACTAATTAAAGTGTGGTCCTGGGACCAGAAGCATCAGCATCACATGGAAACATGTTAGAAATGACTAACAGGCCAGGCTCTCAGACCCCAGGATCAGAACAGCATTTCTGACAGGTTCTCCATGTGAGTCTAACATACCTTTCAGTTTGAGAAACAGTGCTACACAACACATTATTGCTTTTCCCTGTAAATCTGCAAAGCAGTATCATACACAACCTCTTCCTAGTTTGATAACAGTTTCCTTTCCTTTAAATTATATAAACCAAAATCTCGCAACATTTGAAGAATTGGTGTATGAACAAAAAGTAGGGAAAAAGATCGCAAATCATAGGTACATGCTACAGCATTTTACCATTGACGTTTTCCTAGCATACTGTGTGGATACCAAGACCTTGGAATATCCTTCATGATAGTAATAGAATGTATATTTACACAGAAGGGAAGACCAGATCCCTTTAAATGATACTTCTGTTTCCTTTCCCTAGGTAGATAATGAAGTAGATTCACTTTTCCCATGACACTGGGCTGCCTGATATTTTGCTGTGTTACATGACGTGCTTCAGCATGACTAATACATCCCAGCTGGTCTCAACAGCAGGAAAATGTGTCGTGGGGGGCGGTGGGGGGGTGGGGTGGGCGTGGTGGTGGCATGGTTAGGAAGCTACGCATGTGCAGGCAGAAGACGCTCTGTTGTGTCTATGATTAGAGTTGGGGGTGGGATGGGAAGAAAGAATGAATGAAAAGGGGGAAAATGAGGAAATCCCAGGAGATCTGGAGACTTGAAATATTTCAAGCTGTCATTTACCTTTGCAAAGTTGTGGTGGGTGACTGTGTTTACAGGCTGTGGATCTGTAAACAGCACATGTGCAAACCGTTAGCTATTGTTTTGAAAATGACAGTATGGCCAATAATTTCAATTTCAGTGTTTGAGCGTGAACCAGATGACGCTATGTTTTATTTAAAACTGGGCCTGTATCATGGAGGGTGGAAACATGTACCTCTTAAACACTTTTATATTGTGTAGTCTGCCATATGTTGCCTGCTTTCAGGTTTTTAAAGTGATGCCTACTGCCTAAAGGTAGCTTGTTTCAGGATTATAATCCACATCTTGCTTGAGGGCAGAAATGAACCCATTAGTTTAACAGCCCACTAATGGGCTTGGTATAAACGTGTTAATTCTATTCAGTCTTCCTTAAGGGTTAGGTTGAATGGTAGTCTGACAAAAGAGAAAGAAAAGTAGAGAATCACCATGAGAAGTATGAGGCCATACAAAATACGTGGTCAATATATATTTTAAGTGGTCTCCTTTCCACCAAAAAAAAAAAAAAAAAGCCAATTTCGATAGCTGGATGAAGTCTAGCTTTTTTAAAAAAAAATCATACATTATAAAATAAACCTCCTTTATTATGTAATTTTAGATGGAAACAAGTTTCTTGCTACCTATGTATTTTCAGTAAAGGCAAGTATGCATGCTAACATTAACTGTTACCATGTATACTTTTCTTTACTGAAAATACAGAAGTAGCAAGAAAATTGGGTATATGGGCTTCCCCCGTGGTTCAGTGGTAAATAATCCGCCTGCTGTGCAGGAACCACAGGAAATACAGGTTTGATCCCTGGGTTAGGAAGATTCCCCTGGAGGCAGACACGGCAACCCACTCCAGTATTCTTGCCTGCGGAATCCCCATGGGCAGAGGAAACCTGGCGGGCTACAGTCCATTGGGTCACAAAGAGTGGGACACAACTGAAGCGGGTTAGCACGCAGGCACGTCCAAGGTGTATATTCAAGAAAGAGGTTGGATGCATAGTCTAGCTGAGTAGTATTTAACTTTCAGTGAGATCTGGGCTGGCCGTAAGAGATCCTTGCCAGCTCAGGGCACTTTTAGAAACGCTTATCTGCTGTCAGCTGAGCGAGAACGGCACCAGCTCTGAAATGACATCCCGCGGCTGAAGGCTATTCTACTGCGTGGTCCTTGAGCCTTTGGGAATGTGAGGCCACGTTCCATGTAGGGAAGATCTGGGCAGCGGGACAGAAGCGTGAGTGGGTGAAGCCCGCCCCGTGACTTGATAAAGGTCATACAACGTTCTGGCTTTTACTTAGAGAAATGTGTCTCTAATCTTCAAGAATCCAAGGCCTGAAGTCCTAGATAATTGTTGACCCTGGGATGATTTCCCAAGTATTTCATCCCTGAAATCCAGTTCTGTCTCCCTCAGAGGAGGCAGACATTAAGCCCCTTGCGATCGCTCCACCTTGCTAAGTAATCATCCAAATACTATTACCACTTAATTCACTTAATATTAGTGTCCATGTTAAACCGATATCTTCCTTTTTTCAAAAAAAAAATTGACAGTTTATAACAGGATTTCTTATCTGGTAATAACTATCTAGGTTTATTTGAAAAGCCCTTTCTTGTTAGCTTAAGAAATAAAACCCAGCAAGGAGAGACGATTAGGCGTCCCCCCAGGCGGGGTTCAGACAGTTTCTTCTCTGTGTTTGCCTGTCTTCTTTTGTGAGATGTGACCAGCAGCCTGTCTTGGGAGGCCCGTGGGGGGAAGAGATTAAGTTCTCCTCAGCTGGCGGGCCGAGGGTGTGGCTCTTTACCATGTTGGCTAACAGATGGTGGCAGACCAACAGGTGCACCCGGATCAGCGCACCACGCTTTTTACATCTGCCTCGTGCCCAAGCAGTGTACTCACTGCCACGCCCCCCACGCCAGCTGGGGCCTCGGCTGCTACCAAGCCCGGCCCAGGCAAGGTGCAGAGAGATGGAGGCCCGTGACCTTCAACTGTTAGCCTACGGATATGATGTGCTTTAGAGAGTAAGCCGGGCAAGAATGCTTTGATCCCAATGGTATGCAGTGAAAACAGAAACCAAGGGTGCGGATCCTGAGGGGAAGTGAGGAAGCAGGCAGTTTTGCCCACAAAATGGTCTTTTTGGGATTTGACAGCTTCTCTCATCAGGGCCAATGATCTCACTTGTCGCAAGGACACTAGCCTGCGCTTATTGCCACCCTGGGAAACTGTGGTTGGAGGGCTAAAGATTCTTGAACAGGGACAACCTAGGGAATCACTGAGACAATTCTGTTTGCAACAACAACTCAACTCTAGTGCACTTGCTGTGTGCCATGTTCTGCCTGCTTTATCTCATGGCATCCTTCTAACAGCTCTGGAGGGTGGGCACTGTTTCTAGTCCCATTTTACAGAGAAGAAACCAAGACAGAGAGCGGCCAAGTGATTTGCAATTGGAGAAGAACAGAGTCAGGACTTCCAGACTTGGTTTTATTTAAATATCTATTTATTGAGTCTACTATGTTGTACACAGGCCTGTGAGCAGCTCTCTGAACCAAGCTCGCCTGACCCCAAAACCCTTGCATTTAACATTTGTGTGGGGCACTCAAGGATCAATTGGCTTTAGAGCGCGATCTACTTGAAGGTAGGTAGAAAGGAAAGAAACGTACTTGGGGTAAATACAAGTCACCATGTCACATGTTAAATCCCTCTTGAAAGGATTGGTTTTTGTTTCATTTTGCCTTGTTTTTGGTCTGATTACTGAGGTCCTTATGTCAAATAAAAGAAGGTCATGGCCCTATGATGTTTTACTAATCCTCACCATTAGCCTTATTTAAAGCCAAAGAATTCTCTCATCTCACCTTTTTTTTTTTTTATTTAAACAGAGGAGGGAAATTTCTCACACATCTATCTCCTGGGTCACATCATTCTTTACTATCAAACAGGAACTGGAGCTCCAATTTCTTGATTTCTTACCTTGATTCAAAACTATTTTTCCACACTGGATTGTTTCATTTCCATTTATGTGCTCACCTTGCTAAAGGATTTGTGGCAGGGATAGTAACAGGCTAGCTGCCACCTCTAGCTTCAGCTGTCAATGCAAACTTGAGCCTGCTGAGTGAGGAGAAAGCACAGTAGGGCCGCATTTAACCACCCTGATTTCTTCTACCCTTCATCCTGTAATGAGACATACACAAAGAGCTGATTGCCTGATTTAAAAGTCTGGAAGAGCAAATGAACTGAAGAACACCATCTTCACACAAGGCTTCATGAGAGTCCCCAGCACTCCTCTGGACACGTTACACATGATGTCACAAGGTTTAGAAAAGGAAAATTTGTCCCATATCTTTATTGTCAATTAGCGTTCACAGGCAGAATGCTATAGTGATTGTTGAAAACAAATAGTTGTCGTTACCTATATGTCAGTCACTGAAGTGCTTCATATGCATGTTATTGTTTCATCTCCCTAAAACCACTATAATGTTGGCACTATAATTGATTCATTTTACAAATGAGGAAATAAAACTTTACTATGCTTAAGTAACTGGTACAAGGTCTCACAACTGGTAATTATATCTTTGTATGATTTTGGTTATTGGGCAATCATCCCTTTGGACTGTAACTTGTATGAGGACAGAGACTGTGTCTTTTGATGCCTCTATTCGACAAACCTAGACAGCATATAAAAAGCAAAGACATCACTTGGCCAGCAAAGGTCCACATAGTCAAATCTATGGTTTTTCCAATAGTCATGTACAGTTGTGAGAATTGGACCATAAAAAAAGCTGAGCACTGAAGAACTGATGCTTTCGAATTGTGGTGCTGGAGAAGACTGTCGAGAGTCCCTTGGACTGCAAGGGGATCAAACCGGTCCATCCTAAAGGAAATCAACTCTGAATATTCATTAGAAGGACTGATACTGAAGCTGAAGCTCCCAGACTTTGGCCACCTGATGCAAAGAGCCGACTCATTGGAAAAGACCCTGATGCTGGGAAAGATTGAAGGCAAAAGGAGAAGAGCATGGCAGAGGATGAGATATTTAGATAACATCACCTACTCAATAGACATGGATGTGAGCAAACTCTGGCAGATAGTGAAGGATAGGGAAGCTTGGCGTGCTATAGTCCATGTGGTGGCAAAGAGTCAGACACGATTTAGCGACTGAACAACAACAACAAATTCACCCCAGACTGCTTAAACTATTTAACAGGATCTTCATCAGTTGAGTTCAATTCAGTTCAGTTGCTCAGTCATGTCCAACTCTTTGCGACCCCATGAATCGCAGCATGCTGGGCCTCCCTATCCATCACCAACTCCCGGAGTTTACTCAAACTCATGTCCATAGAGTCAGTGATGCTATCCAGCCATCTCATCCTCTGTCGTCCCCTTCTCCTCCTGCCCCCAATCCCTCCCAGCATCAGGGTCTTTTCCAATGAGTCAACTCTTTGCATGAGGTGGCCAAAGTACTGGAGTTTCAGCTTCAGCATCAGTCCTTCCAGTGAATATTCAGGACTGATTTCCTTTAGGATGGACTGGTTGGATCTCCTTGCAGTCCAAGGGACTCTCAAGAGTCTTCTCCAACACCACAGTCCAAAAGCATCAATTCTTTGGTGCTCAGCTTTCTTCACAGTCCAACTCTAACATCCATACATGACTAGTGGAAAAACCATAGCCTTGACCAGACGGACCTTTGTTGGCATAGTAATGTCTCTTCTTTTTAATATGCTCTCTAGGTTGGTCATAACTTTCCTTTCAAGGAGTAAGCGTCTTTTAATTTTATGGCCGCAATCACCATCAGCAGTGATTTTGGAGCCCAAAAAAATAAAATCTGACACTGTTTCCACTGTTTCTCCATTTTTTCCCATGAAGTGATGGGACCAGATGCCATGATCTTAGTTTTCTGAATGTTGAGCTTTAAGCCAACCTTTTCACTCTCCTCTTTCACTTTCATCAAGAGGATCTTTAGTTCTTCTTCACTTTCTGCCATAAGGGTGGTGCCATCTGCATATCTGAGGTTATTTATATTTCTCCCAGCAATCTTAATTCCAGCTTGTGCTACTTCCAGCCCAGCGTTTCTCATGATGTACTCTGCATATAATTTAAATAAGCAGGGTCTTCATACATATGTTTAATAAATATTTGTTCAACCATCGAATTAAAGAATGAATGAATGGAGAAGTGGAATTCAAACCCATTCCTGTCTGCATCCAGAGTCTGTCTTTTTAACCACTCTGCACATGACCCTACATTGCTCAGCTAGCTTCTGCTTCTTTGTTAGGTACTGTTATAGACTGAATTATATCTCCCCAAAATTCAAATGTTGCAGCACGAACCCCAAATTTGACTGTATTTGGAGATAGGGTCTTAAACAAGGTAATCAAGGTTAAATGAGGTCATATGGTTAAGGCCCTAGTCCAGCAGCACTATGGTCATTATAAAAAGAGGAAAACTCACCAGAACTCTGTGGTGCTTGCTTAGAGAAGAGACCGTGTGAGGAAATAGCAAGAAAGAAATAGCAACCGTCCCTGCAACCAGGGACGGAGGCCTTGCCAGAAACCAATGCTGACAGAACTTTAATGCTGTAGTTCTGGCCTCCAAAAGGATGAGAAAATAAACTTCTGTCCTTGAACTCGCCTAGTCTGATATTTTTGTTATAGCAGCCTGAGAAAACAAATACAGACCACGACTTTCCTCTGCTTTCTTTCCGTATTCCTCTTACCCTGTATCTTTCTTCCACCTCATCTCCCACCAGGTCTGGATGGCAGGAACAGAGTATCATGGCTGACATAGACCGGCACACGAGAAAGAAAAGAAAGAAGTTGAGAGCTGACAATCAGACCAAAGGTTAGGACAGAACTGTGGGCTGGGGAGTCTGTTCCAGGTTTCAAGTCTGACTTTTTAGTGGTCAAGCGACCAGAGTCTAGAACAAATTAAGTCATTATTCACCTTGTAGTTCATACTAGGGTTTGAAATTTGGAGGCTCCTGATCAACAGATATTCCAGTTGGTGGGATGGTGGCAAGGATCTATGCCTTAAAAGGGATAGAGTTACTAACCTGAGTACACTAGTGGATCTGAACTAAAGAGGAAGGCCAGTGATACGACAGCTTGGGTTGACATGAGCAAAGGAAGAGTGGTTTGAAGGGGTAACTCAGGAGTTGGTGATGGACAGGGAGGCCTGGCATGCTGCAGTCCACGGGGTCGCAGAGAATCGGGCATGACTAAGCGACTGAACTGAACTCAGGAACCTAAGAGTTACTTGTAAAAATGTCTGTACTCTGGGTCTCACTGATAGCAATAAGCCAGAAAGGACCAAGGTCAAAGTCTATGAAAATAAAGGAAGTACCACAACCTCCAAAAATAATTCCATCCATAGCGAGAAGAATGCTGAAAACAGTGTTGTACGCTTGCTTCAGACATAATCATGTGCTCCTGACATGATCATAACCGCTGAGGAATTGTGAAAGGTGTGAGTCAGTGGGCCGGAATGGGAGCTGTGATGCGCTGAGGACTTGGGCAGCGGGAAGCCAGGGAAAACTGAAGCCTGTAGCCTGGGTAGTCAGAGCCCCTCCACAGTCATACCCTGGAGCAAACACCTGAAGATACCAATTAGAAGCCCGAGTTTGGCGTCCTTGTCTATTGTGATCTGTACCTATTCCTATAGAACTGTCAGAGTTCTCCACACAAAATGGAGGCTCCATATAGGCATTAAATAAATAAATGAATAATATAATGCAGCAAAGAATGCAGCTCTTTCGACTGCAAACATTTAAGTCCTATAGTGTTTCCAACAATGACTATAGTTACTAGCTGATTAAAGTTTACAGCATCAATATCTGCTGCTCAAGAATCAGTGGAAGTGTGACTCTTCTTGAATGAGGAAGTGTATTCAAGAAACCAGTGCTGGGAAAAACCATGGGCGCTTCAGTAAGAAAGTGTTTCTAGAATAAAATCTGGTTGCTTTTATTTTTGATGCTTTCCTTTGCAAAGATCAAGGAATTAGAATCATTCAAATGATTTATAAAATGAAGTTTGAAGCTAAGAAAGAAAAGCTAGATTGAACCTCATATGCTGAATTTCTTGATTATTCCTTTATCATAGGCTAGATATTAGTAAGAACACCCTTGCACTTTCTTTTCTTAATTTTTAATACAATTTTAAAGGCTAAGTTCTATTTACAGTTATTACAAAACATGAGCTGTATTCTTGGTGGTGTACAGTATACCCTTGAGCCTATCTTGGCAGTTTAGTTACTAAGTAGGGTCCAACTCTTGCAACCCCATGGACTATAGCCTGCCAGGCTCCTCTGTCCATGGGATTCTCCAGGCAAGAATATTGGAGTGGGTTGCCATTTCCTTATACCTTTGTATCTCTTACTCTCCCATCTGTGTATTTCCCTGCCCCCCTGATAACCACTAGTTAACACTCTTGTGATTGCAATTTCCCTTTCTATGAAGAAACACACACACGCAACGCTGCAAGTGACTGGTCCCATAAGAGACCACACTGGTATCTAGCATTTCCGCCCCTTATTCCTGGGGTCCCTGAGCTAAGATGACCGCGCTGGGCACACAGCCGTCCCCCACAAGCTCAGCGGTGTGGTGGGGTTGGCGCTCTCTCACGGCTGCTGCTCTTGCAACCTGGTGGGTTTTTCAAGCTTAGCGGAATGGAAAACGCGGTTCCTCTTGACGCACACTAAAGAGATATCTATCACAATGCGAGTCCCTCTCTGCTCTGTGGGCGGATTTAAAATTAGGAAGAGCACAGCCCCGGCTGTCTCGGTGAAGGCAGCCACTCGCCTCGGGCTACGCGGAGCAGCCCGGGTCGCAGCCAGCTCGGCGCCTCCACGGCGCGGGCTCCAGGCACCTCCTTGTGAGTTAGATGGATCTCTGAGCCGCGCTCTTCTGCAGAAACTGCAGAAAGACCCCCACAAGAGTGTAAGCCCCACAGCTAAGACTAGCTGAGAATGTCTTTCCATCGTCACCGCCATAATCTGCTCCCGAGGTGAACGCTGAGCACCAAATGCCAGGTCACTGCGAGAACAGGTGTACCAGCCTTCACCTGGGACCTGAAGAAGGGAAGCGATGAGCTAAGGACGGTGGAATCAGAAGTTCCTAGATAAGCGAGCCCTTAAACAAGTGTGCCCGGACTTATGGAGCTTGAAAATACCCTCTCTGGCACGCTGCCTATGGTGCAGCTTCGCATAAATAAGCGCTTCATAAAGTGTGTTTCCTGGAACACCGGGCTGCAAGATGCCGGAGGCAGAAGTCACATCCCTTATCCCATTCCAGCGCGAGAGCCTGTAAAAGGCCCAAAAGCATCCTGGAGTAAAACCCTCCGTTTAGCACAAACTCTCACTTATTTGACCGTAACACCCTTTTAATGCAATTACCTTTTAACATCTTTCGAAGTAGTTTTCAGTTGTACATACTTTACAAAACACTGATCTGAAAGACCATTCAAATATATCCAGTATGTGTCAGAAGCTAAAGGCAGCATTTCTGAGCTTTCCAAAGGTCTATTTAAACAGAGGTTATGGCCTCCCCTGGGGTGGTGTGTGGAATTTGATATTCCTCCTTCCCCTCATTGTCCTTCAAACTGAAGCACTCCTTTTGTTGATATTACGTAAATCAATTGTGGTTCTTACCCATTTCACTGAGATCACTATAATAAAAATATCTTTACTGAAGCACTTGAATTTCTACTTCCTTAAACCTCAAGAGAATGCAGAGATCTACCCAGTAAAATGTTATAACCAAGTTGTGTAAGAACTTGGAGTAGGGCGTTAAAGATTCTTCTGGCTTGAGAAAGTTGTCACTGGACCCAGCTTCTTATGAAGATGCTGTCCTGGGCAGGAGATGTTCCCTGCCAAGGTCCTTTTGCTTGCTACCCTGCAACCCAGGTGTTCTGCTTCATGTGGCCCAACTGCAGGGCTGGCTTCATGGGTGTGCCACCTGCCCAGGCCCTAACGACCCGGCACCTAGAAAAACTCTTGTGCTTAACGTTCTACTGTTACCCTACTAAAATTCTTAATGATTGTTTAAGGAGGATCCTACATTTATTTTTGCAAATTAAATAGCTGGTCCCACCCACCGGGGGCGGGTAAGTCTTTCTGTCCCTCTCTTCAGAAGGGCTACTCCCTTGGCCTGTCCTAGCATGTAAACTCTTAGTTGTCACTTCCATTGATCATGTCGATACTTCTTTGTAGTAAAATCTGAAGCTATCTGAAGATGTTGTTGTAGTCACGCGTTCCGGGAAACAAACTCGCTCAGAAGGATAATGCAGATCGTGGAGTGCAGTTTATTACACCGGCGGGCCCAAGGCAGAGTCTCTTCTTAGCCAATGACCCCAACCAGTCTTTGTGAAAACCTTACATACCCTAAGTGTATGTGCACAAACCCACCTCCCCAAATTCCCTGAAACTAGTCTGAACAAAGAAAAATACAATCATAGTTAACCCGTAATTCATAAGCCTTAAGCCTAGGTAGTTAGCAGTGACAGTTATCAATAGGCCTGTGGTCATACCCCAATAAGCATAATAGAATGTCTGATTCTATTTGGTTACACAGATAATTAGAGTATTTTTTAGGCAACGGGGAGCCCTGGGGCTCTTCCTTCCAGGGGCTTGGTTTTCCAGTTGGTGTATCATTTCCAAAGATACTGGGCACGTAGCTCACAGTCCACAGTCCGGCCCAAGATGGAGCCTGCTCAGTTTCCTCCTTCAATGTCATCACGCAGTAGTGAATACAGAGTTCGGATTCAGAGAGAAGTGTGTTCAGACCACAGCATCCACATTTACGAAGGTTCGGACCTAAACATGGTTGCCTTCTCTCTGGGCTTCAGTCCTGGGGCTCGCATGGGCAGCTGTGCGGCTCCCGCTGTGCACGAGGCCCAAACGCAGAGGCAGCCAATGGGCAAAGTGGGGCTGCTCTTGCTAAGCCATCTGCGCTGGCACACGCACGCCGTTTGCACAGGCGCACTGCGTAGGCTAGTGATGGCCTGCCCAGCCTTCTCCTTTTTGAAAATGGGAACCACGCTTGGGAGCTGCAAAGACTGAGATAACCCGTGAAGTACCTGGTGTAGGAGTTGCTCAATACCTGTTAAATCCCTTTCCTAAAAACCAGTGTTTGCACTCAGAACTTTGAAAAGACACCCAAAATGTTAGACAGCCATAATGTGACTTCACATCACAGTATGTTCTTATGTTAATCAACTAGTTAAGCGTACGTGTGTCTGTTTATACTTATTTACTCAGGAAAAACACACACACATTATAAATAATAATGCAGCTGAAGTGCTTTCTGGTGCTAAATTGCAATTTCTCTTCACTAACAAACTTGTGGAAACTTCATAGTCATTATTATTATTATTTTTTTTAATGATTCTTGTTCTGCACTAAAGACTCCTCCATAAGTCTCGCTGGGACCAGCATGCATCAGAAGGATTGTTTCTTTTGTAGAGCTTCTATGATAATTTCACTGAAAACTCAGTTCTCTTATCTGTATTCATGTACAGTCCGGGTTTTAAGCAGTTTTCATTCGATGCAGTATTTCAGTCAAAGTGTGAACTCCTAAGAGCCAGGTTTGAGTTTCGACTTTTATTAGTTTCCCAGAGCTGCCATAACAAATTGCCACAAACCAGGTGGCTTTAAACAACAGAAACTTGTTCTCTCCCAGTTTTGCAGGCGAGAGTGTCAGCAGGGTTGGTTCCTTCTGGAGGCTCTGAGGGTAAGTTCGTTCCATTCCTCTCTCCTAGCTTCTGGCGGCTGCCAGCAAACCTTGGCATTTCTTGGCTTGCGCAAGATGCATTGTTCCAATTTCTGCCTCCATTTTCCCATCACCTCTTCCTCTGTGTCTGTCACTCAAATCTTCCTCTCCCTTTCTGTTATAAGGATACCTGCCAGGGACGTTAGAAATCCTAATGCCACGATGATCTCATCTTTAGATGTGTAACTTCATTACATAGGCAAAAGTCCTTTTTCCAAGTAAGGTCATGCTCATAGGTTTTAGGAGTTAGAACATGGACATATCTTTGTGGGGCCACCATTCAACTCACTACTGCCCGTGTGGTCTTGAGAAATCACTTCATATTGATCAACCTCAGTTTGTTTTCACTGAGTAGAAAGATTAAAGTATCTATTGCTGAACTGTTATGGGATTAGAAAACCTCAGGTAAAACCCACAATGTCTGCCATGTCATAGATCTTAAGTGCATGATAGTAGGTATTATTATTATGTAGATTTTTATTCTTTTTTCTTTTAGTGTCTATCACACAGATTAATACTTACATTAATGAAGTAACTAAACATGGGTCTTTTCTGAAGTGTATTCACTGTTGGCAGCTTCAGCTAAGGAGGGTATCATCCCTTCCCAGATGAACAGGGCAGTTTTATAGACCACTTTGACTCCAGAAAGGAAAAGAAAAAACAATTTTGAGGCTGAGAACTACTTCAAAATGTGTATCCCCAATACTGTAAAATCACTGTTGACAGCCACTTTCCATGACTACTTTCACACTATAAAGGAACCACATAACAACATGTGTGTGTGAGTGCGCTAAGTCACTTCTAGACTGTAGCCCTCCAAGCTCCTCTGTCCATGGGATTCTCCAGACAAGAATACTGGAGTGGGTAGCCATGCCCTCCTCCCGGGGACCTTCCTGACCCACAGATCAAATCCCATCTCTTGTGTCTCTTGCATTAACAGGCGAGGACTTTATCACCACCACTAGAGCCTCCTGGGAAACCCTGTAACAACATGCAGTGAGTGCTAATTCAAGAACCCTTTGTCTGCCTGTTTGATAAAAGAACAAACTGTAAAATCATGCCTTTTTGGAGAGCAAGAAAGTAATCACAGTAAGGAAGTCTATCAGTTTGGGATTTGTAGCCTGTAAGTGAAGTGAAAGTCACTCAGTCATGTCTGACTCTTTGCGACCCCATGGACTGTAGCCTGCCACACTCTTCTGTCCATGGGATTTCTTAGGCAAGAATACTGGAGTGGGCTGCCACTTCCTTCTTCAGGGGATCTTCTCGACCTGGGAATTGAACCCAGGTCTCCTGCCTCAGAGGCAGATTCTTTACCTTCTGATCCACTGGGGAAACTCCCAAAACATTAGTGTGTGTGCATGCTAAGTCACTTCAGTCGTGTCTGACTCTATGTGGCTCTATGGACTGTAGCCCACCAGGCTCCTCCGTCCATGGGATTCTCCAGGCAAGAATACTGGAGTGGGTTGCCATGCCCTCCTCCAGGGGAGTCTTCCCAACCCAGGGATCAAACGTGTGTTTCTTAGTCTCTCCTGAAATACTGGAGTGGGTTGCCATGCCCTCCTCCAGGGGAGTCTTCCCAACCCAGGGATCAAACGTGTGTTTCTTAGTCTCTCCTGAAATACTGGAGTGGGTTGCCATGCCCTCCTCCAGGGGAATCTTCCCAACCCAGGGATCAAACATGTGTTTCTTAGTCTCTCCTGCCTTAGCAGGCAGGTTCTTTACCACTAGCACCACCTGAATAAAACTCAGTTCCTATCAGCTTAAGCAGTAGGGTACTTCTACTCTAATGTAACTGGAAAATATGGAGATAAGGTGAACTTCAGTTCTGAATGATTCAGCAAGTCAAAGATATCATAAGGGATCTGAGTTCTTTCATTCTATCCGCTCAGTCTTCCATGGTGAGGTAGTCATGCTCTTTTGATAGCAGGAAAGTGGCTAAAGCAATTTAGACTTTACCCCTGCCGTTCACATCATCAATACGGAGAGGGAGAAGATGAGAGTGAGGTCCTAGATGCTCTCTGAAATGAGTGAGAAAGCACATATATCTCTCCTTATATCTAACCCACTTTTGTTGGATTTCAGGCCCATCCCTGAACCAGCCTTAGGTTATTAGGTTGTTTCCACATTGTGTGACTTTGGCCTGAGTTACCTAGACTGGTCCATCTTAGAAAGAGAAAGCTGAAACCTCCACAACTGGTGTGAGTCAGCACTGTCGGATACTAGTTGGACATTTTTTTTTTCTGAAGTTAAAGTCAGCATAGTGGCATGTTAGTCTCCAGCAACGTTTAGCAAGTTTTATCAAGGTTGGTACTTGGCCTGATGGAAAAGGAAGAGTAAGTAAAAAGAGTTCGCAGTGTTTGCAAGGAGATGAGTATAGGAGAGATCTTGGACTCTTAGTTGAATAAGGAGGAAAGTGACAATATGACAGATTGAGATGGTGATGAGATAGTCATCTTTATGAGTTGAAAGTCTCAGTGAAGCAAAGAACTGTTTAAGATTGAGTGGACGTGAAGGTGGAGCTCAAAGATGAAGATGCATACAGACGAGATTTCAGTGTCAGTGTGGCTGTTAGTGATGACCAGATCTAGTGGCCATGGTGAGGTTCAGGAAAGACCCCTGGATTTGAGTGGGTCTCACGGTGGGTGGCCCAGGTTTGACTGCTCAGCTCCACATGGCTCTCAGTGAGGGGAAGGCGGTCTCACCTAAAGCTCAAGAAATTGAGATGGTCTCTTCTCTCCCCTCCTTCCCCATGGTGTAGTATGCGGGAGCAGAGAATCTTGAGATTTTCTATTTGTGTCTACTTCCCCATGAGTGTGACCTACAAAACGTGGTGGCTTATCCCGAGTTCATGCCAAGTGTGTTCTATCAGAACACGGCATAGCTTAAATGGTTAGGTGGTTAGGTCATGATGTTTCAACAATTCCAGAATATATATATATATATATATATATATATATATTCTTTTTTTCCTGGATGCTTATGACTGGTGGATGACTGATTAGAGAGTTAAAAATAAAGAGGCAGTATGATTGACAACTCATAAATACCAGGGATTGTTGGAAGCACTGATATCTTCTTGGTGGATTCTGCATATTTTATTTCTGGTAGAGGAAGGAGTAGGGGAGAGCAGGCGAGGAGAGAGACAGAGGGGGAGGGAGACGCTCAGAGGAAATGAAGACAACATTTCCATCTGGGGTTTGTGCTTTTCCGAGTGCCTACTCATTTTGATAGATTATTAGAAAACTCATATTTGCTCATAAATGTGAAAAAATAGCAAATGTAAAATTTGCAAATTTATTCCTAAATGTAGTTAAATTCATAAATATTTAGACATTTTCTGTAAAGCTTCTAATTTATAACCTTTACATGAATCTATAATTTGGTATAAAAGCTTCTAAATGCAGTAGTAATGTCACAAATGTCTATAAATATTCACATCTCATTTACAAGTGTTCTACAAACCATGAGATGAAGAAATTGTGAATGCAAACCATTTTTCAGGTGGATTTCTGCTGAGGTAAGTCAGAACGATGAACAATGAAAACCTTCAAGAGATCATTTAACGACCATGGTTTTAGTCTATTGCTCGTGTAATCTAGAAATTCTTCTTTATGAATAATTAGAAAAGGTTGCAGAAGCAACTAAGAATGAATGAACAGGTTCACATATTATAGTTGAAAAACAAGATCTGAGAAGTTGGAATAAAACTTCTGGAGACCAGAGAGTGCCATGTAGAATAGTGAGACCTTGAATAAATCTTTCTAAGGCTCAGTTTTTTCATCAGTAAAATGGTAATAATGCATTCTTTACCAAGTTTACTTATTTCTTTTAGTAGTCAGGACTATGAAAGTAGTGCATGTTCAGTCACCCAGTCATATCTGACTCTGTGCGACTCCATGGACTATAGCCCACCAGGCTCCTCTGTCCAAGGAGTTTTCAAGGCAAGAACACTGGAGCAGGTTGCCATTTCCTTCTCCAGGGGCATCTTCCCACCACAGGGGGCAAACCCAATCTCCTGAGTCTCCTGCATTGGCACACAGATTCTTTACCCCTAGCGCCACCTGGGAAGCCCAATGAGGGTGAAAGTCAACTCAAAAGTGGTTAAGAAAGCTGCAACAAAAATTCAGTGGCTGACGTTCCAGGACTGTCTAGATGCAAGGGTGGCAATCAGGACTCAGCCTTTTTCTCTATCTCACTGTCTGTCTCTCTGTTGCACACGCGCGCACACACACACACACACACACTCACACACACACACACACTCACACACACACACACACACTCACACACACACTCACTCACACACACACTCACACACACACTCTCACACACACACACACTCACTCACACACTCACACTCACACACACACTCTCACACACACTCACACACACACTCACACACACACACAGCTCTCACTTTTGCTCTCCTTCTCACTGTTATGTTTTCTCTTCCCGCCTGCAGCTCTGTTTTCCCAGGCTCACATCACCCCGACACATACTGAGCCCAACAGAAGGAGAGCCTCTCTTACCCAATTATTCTACCAAAGCTCCCCTGACAAATGATCGTGAGATTGCCCTGGAACATTCGCCTGTCCTTGAACCTGTTGCTGTGCTCAGAAGAATGAGATTCCACCTAGCTGTGTCTGGGACTCATTCTCACTATTGAAGCCAGGGACACTTGGGGTCCTGTGAATATGATGGTCTGTCACCAAAGAAGAGGAGGCTGCTTGCTGAACAAAGGCCAGAAAGTCTCTTTATATGTAGACAGTGGATAAAAAGCAGCAAGGTATGAAAGGCCTTAGCCTAGCATTTGGCACATAATAGACCATCAGTTATTTCCTCCATTAGCTACTGCTTACCACCGTTACAGTAGAGAGAAGAAAAGGATTAAAGTAAGAAATAGAGAAGTTCTGTCTAGGACAAATGTTCCTGCTTGAAACTATGTTCAGAGAGTCTCAGAAAATCAGATTCTCCCTACTAGTAGTATCCACCGTGACTATTCAAGACCTCTCCTCCTATCAACACAAATCCACGAGGTTCCAGCCATGTCCGTGGTGCAGGGAGTCAGGGGGAGGTCATCCTCAGCATGGTGAGCATTGTCAGTATTATCAATATACAACCATAGAGCAAAGTCTTCATCTCTGTGGTTTGTCTCTATTATAAATCCCTCTTTATAGAATCAAGTTCCATATCTCTTGGGTTTGGTGATGCTGTCACAGCTAGGTGGCAGGAAATTTTAATGCTTTATGAGGTTAACTGCAGCAAATTATAGAAATATTCCTGTACATTCTTCAAAATGTGCTCAGCTGGATGCTAGATCATTCTGCCAAACCCTGTGAAACTCAATTGCTTTTTCTTTGATGTTCTCCAATAACGGCTTCCCAGGTCGTTCAGTGGTAAAGAATCCTCCTGCCAACGCAGGAAATGCAAGAGATGCGGATTTGATCCCTGGGTCAGGAAGATCCCGTGAAGTAGGAAATGGCAACCCACTCCAGTATTCTTGCCTGGAAAATTCCATGGACAGAGGAGCCTGGTGGGATGCATTAGTCCAGGGGGTCAGACACGGCTGAGCACAATAATGGCATCTTATGTTTATTTATTGGATATATTAGCACCACAAGTGCTTCCAGATTTTTATACATGTACTTTTTTTTTTTTTACAAACATCAAGGAGGGTCTTCTACAGCCAATACTCTAGAAATTGGTAAATTTGCTACCCATCGAATCCATATTCTCCATTTTTTTCAAACATCCCAGCTTTGCCTTTAACTTGCCACACTGAAAGTCTATACTCTCTTTAGTCTGTTTCCATAAGAAAGCTTCTAGTGCTTTAATCACTTTAGCTGTCCTTCCCTGAATTCTTTGCTGCTGGTGGTACACTTTTATTAAGTGTGGTGAATAGACATGCAAGTCCTTGTATTGCTTTTATCACTGGAATTATTCACCCAAAGTCATGTTGTAGGTTTACCTGTTCACCCCAAAATCAAAATTGCCTTCAATATCCTAAGCTCAACTGTTATTTCTAGTATATCTCTTTCTTTTTTGTTCTCAATGATACCACTATTTCTTTGGAAAATAGCGCTATATTCGGTGCCTACCATACAGGGTCATGTGGAGAAACTCTTACACAACATGTAGAGAATGTTGAATATTTTTGGCACATAGGAAGCCTTCAATAAATGTTCACTAACATGATAATTTTGACTATTACTATCATAATACTTCAACTGAAGTTTGAGAACCCTCTAATGAAATCAGTATCTGACTTGGACACTGGACCTTTACTTGAGTGGTTCTTTCTTAGATTATAACCATAAAATATGGAAGATTTTGATGTATAAAGAATCTATATATAAAACTAGTAAGGAGTTTTTAGCAGCCATTGGTTTGGCTAAAAAAGAAAGTGGCACAATTTTATAATCAGAATAAAGGGTTGCATTTACTGATGTCAAAGGGGTAGGTAATTCAAAGAAAATAAATATGGAAGCAACAAGTTAAAGGTCAGTCAAGAAGTTGGCATAGACTACAAAGTGTTGGTCTTGCCCTCAGGTTTTCTGTTTTTCTCATAACATAAAAGTTGTCCTTTAGTCACGGTGTAGTCTTTCTTGGAATCCTTATTCTAATTCTGTAACATTTATATTCCAGGAGTAACAGCAAATCTGCTGATTACTTATGAAAGCAAGGGGGAAAACATTTGCAATTACAGTCAAAATTAAAGTTATTTTCTAATCTTCTCATCCTTTTTAAGGAATGAGAAACTTTAAATATGGTCAACGTAGCACATTTTAAGTGTCAAACTTGGTGAATTTTTCTATGCCAATTGAATAATAATCTTCTGTAAAAACAGTGAGCATCCCATGGAATTTTTATCATTTGACCCGTTTAATATAAGTTGAAAAATTCCCCTTGTGTAAGTGCGATTGCATAATGCTGTATGCTGAGCTATTAAGATATATTTAGTAATTCCATTAGAACTGCACCATCGAGCAGGGCAGAGCATATGGAAAGAAGTTGGTGAAAAACTGATTAAACATTTATATCAAGTACATTTTGATTTAACTCACATAAATAATTCATTTTTATGTTTTCTTTCTTTCAAAATAAACCTTTTTGACACCTGCTGTGCTAAAAATAATGCTAGCATGGCTGCAATAAAGAAACTCTTAAAGCTCACAGCAATGACATCATCTGGTACTCATGCAGATACTAAATTGTCAGCACATAAGTGTAGCAAAGTAAGACTTGGCATTATTTATTATTTATTTAGTGCCTCAAAAATATACCATGCTTAGTGGCAAGTAGAACACCTGGCTGAATTTGAAGATAGAGTTTGTCTCAAGACATTTAAAAATTAAAGGGCTTACAGACACACAAGAAAAGGTGTGAGACAATCATAGATGTGCTGAATCCCATTCCTTTCCTTGACATGAGAACAAAGCTGAGAGATAACAGTGAATGAGCTAAAGCAAAAGCCCTGAGAGATGTTAGAGTCTCTTTACAATGGGAGGGCAGAGATACAGGCAAGATGATAGTGACTGCATACGGTCACAGCAGCGTCATTCTAGAATAGTAATTCTTAAAGTAGGAGATGAATACCATTGGAAGCACAAAGGATGCTGTTGGGTCCACAGGCATAGCACTGAAGAACATTGAATTGTATCATCAAAAATGATTCCCTTTTAATCCTCTTTCAATATTTCAGGTTAAGTTTAGGAATTACTCTTAGGGCTATTCTGCCCCTAACATTCCTATACACGATTCAATCTCTTTGTTTTTCTTTTTTTCCTTTAAAAAGCAAAGAGACAAGGACTAACACTCTGAGCATTTCTGGTCGGTGTGATAGTGAATAACATCACCTAACCAAACTTTGGTACAATGCCTTTATTCTAATTCATCCTACACCTAGAAAGTAATATGGTTTCCATGTACAACATGGCATTAAGATAGCATTAAAACATTTTGGCAAAAACACAAATCTGTTTAACAAAAATTGTCATGTAAGCAAGAGTGAATCACAGAAGCAGTCCAAAAAGATATATTTAGGAAGAATTTTAATAGCAGTTGCAAATACAGCTCGAACAACTGGCTGATACCGGCAGGTTCTACCAAAATGAGAGCTAAAGAGCAAGCATGAGAGGCACTTCTCTGCTTTTGCCTCAGTGTAGACTAAGAGTGTAAGATGATGCAATGGATAGCCTGGCAGTCTCCCCTTAAGCCAACCCACCTCGTACATGCCCTCAAAATGCATAACTTATGCTTATTGGTGAGACTGTATTAAAGAAACTTATTTATTCTGGGAGAAAGCACATCAAAACACTACAACTGATATTGGAAAAGAGCATCCATTTGACACTTGCAAGTTCAGATACCATCTGCGTAGTCCAATATTTGTAGGAGTTAATTTTGTTGTGTGAGTTTCACTTAGAGGATGATTTTTCTTCATAATGTGCTCTTTCAAAACTTGAAAAATACAATTCTGTGTCATTATTATCATGTCTATTATAATATGTTATTGGCATGCATTTCCTTGGACTACAAAAATTCAATTGGAAAGGAGACTCCCAGGATTAGGGACACAGAAGCATTGCAGATATTTTCCTTTGGTTTGTAAGAGCACCTAGTTGGCATGACCATCAGGGAAAGTATGGGAATATCATATTTTAAGCACTGCAGAACTTTGAAAATAAAAATATTGCTAATTTATTTTTTAAAATAAATTTCCATGATTACAAAGTTAATGTAATTTTGTTTTTAAAAACTTGCAAACTATAAAATAGCAGAAAACGTAAATGAAACATAATCTTATTATTCAGAAATAAACACTGATAATGTTCTGCTATATGTATATTTTTTCCAAACTTTAAACCTTTCATTTGTATTGGGGCATAACCGACTAACAATGTTGTGGTTGTTTCTGGTGAACAGTGAAGGGACTCAGTCATACATATACATAAACCCATTCTCCCTCAACTCCCCACTTCCATCCAGGCTGGCACATAGCATCGAGCTGAGTCCCATGTGCTATACAGTAGATTCTTATTGGATGTCCATTTTAAAGTAGCATTGTGTACATGACACTCCCAAAGTCTCTAACTATCCATTTCCACCCCCCTGTCCCCGGCCTGCGGTAACCATAAGGGTTCCCTTCTCTCCACACCCTCTTGGGTTTCTTCAGTGATCCAATGGTTGTTTAGCAGCACACTGTTTAGCTGCTTCGTGTTTGTGTTTTGTAGAGTTTTTTCTTTTTAAGTTTATTTCTAATCTCATAGAGTTGTGATCAGAAAAGATGTATGAGATTATTTCAATTTTCTTAAATTTATCAAGGCTTATCTTGTGGCCCAGCATGTGGTCAATCCCGGAGAATATTCCATGTGCTCTTGAAGTCTTCTGGTTTTGAATGGAATGCTCTGTAAATATCAGTTAAGTCCAACTTGTCTAAAGTGTCATTTAAGGCCTGTGTTTCCTTACTAATTTTCTGTCCAGGTGATCTCTCCATTAATGAAAGCAGGGTATTAAAGTCCCCCGCTATTATTGTGTTACTGTTGATTTACCCTTTATGTTTATCGTACATATTGAGATCTTCCTGTGTTGGGTGCATATATATTTATAATTGTTATATCATCTTCTTGGCTTGAACCCTTGATCATTATGTAATATCATTCTTTGTTTTAAAGTCTATTTTGTCTGACACATTACTACAGCTTTGTTATCATTTCCATTTGCATGAAATACCTTCTTCCATCCCTTACTTCCCGTCTTTGTTTCCCTAGGTCTGAAGTGGGTCTCTTGTAGAAACCATATATATGAATCTTAGGTTCATACATATGAACCCAAGACATACATCTAAGACAGTGTATGTCTTAGGTTGGTGTATTTAATCCATTTACATTTAAGGTAATTATTGGTATGTTGATTCTATTACTATTTTGTCACTTTTTTAAGAGTTTAATTTTTGTACATCTTTTCCTTCTTCTACGTCTCCTGCCTAGAGAAGTTCCTTTAGCATTTATTGTAAAACTTGCTTAGTGGTGCTAAATTCTCTTAACTGTTGCCTGTCTGGAAAGCTTTTGATTTCTGTCTAATCCAATCAAGAGTCTTGCTGGGTGGAGTATTTTTGATTGCAGGTTCTTCCCTTTCATCATTTACAATACATCAAGCCATTCCCTTTTGGCTTGTAGAGTTTCTGTTGATAAATCAGCTGATAATCTTATGGGACTACCCTTTTGTGTTGCCTTTTTTTCCTTTTTGTTTTTAATATTTTATCTTTGTCCTTAATTTTTGTCATTTTATTACTGTGTGTCTCGGTGTGTTCTTCTTTGGGTTTATCCTGCCTAGGACCTTCTGTGCTTCCTGGACTTGGTTGATTATTTTCCTGTGTTATGGAAGTTTTTGGCTATTATATTTTCAAATACTTTCTCAAGTCCTTTCTATCTTCTTATGGGACCCATATAATGTGAATATTAGTGCATTTATTGTTGTCCCAGAGGACACACTTCTTTTTATCCTCTTTTCTATATTCTGTTTTGTGGCAGTGATTTCTGTCATTCTGTCTTCCCAGTCATTATCCGTTCTTATGCCTCAGTTATTCTGTTATTGATTCTTTCAAGTGTGTTATTCATCTCTGTTTGTTCTTTAGTTCTTCTAGGTCTTTGGTAAACATTTCTTACATCTTATCCATTCTTTTCTTGAGATCCTGGATCATCTTCATTATCATTATTTTGAACTATTTTTCTGAAATGTTGCCCATCTATGCTTCATTTAGCTGTTTTTCTGGGGTTTTATTTTGACCCTTCATCTGGTACATAATCCTATTCCTTTTCATTTTGGTTAGCTTTCTGTGATAGTGGTTTTCATTCTGGAAGATGCAGAATCATCATGCTTGGTTCTTCTGTCTGCCCTCTAGTGGATGAGGATAAGAGGCTTGTGCAAGCTTCCTGATGGAGGTACTGACTGTGGGGAAAACTGAATCTTGCTCTGCTGGGCAGGGCCATACTCAGTTAAATCTTAATCCAATTGTCCGCTAACGGGTGGGGCTCTGCTCCTTCCCTGTTAGTTGTTTGACCTGAGGCAACCCACTCCTGGAGTCTATAGGATTTATGGTAGGGCTAAGGGCACCCTCGAAGAGGACTTATGCCAAGATGCATCTCCCAAAACTACCTTCAATCTTTCCCAGTGTCAGGGTGCTTTCCTGCCAGTTTCCCCATCCCCGTGGCAGGCCACTGCCCACCCACATCTCCTCAGGAGACCTTCAAACACTCACAAGTAGGTCTGACTCAGTCTTCTGTGGGGCCGCTGCTCCTTTCTCCTGGATCCTGGTGTACACAAGGTTTTGTTTGTGCTCTCCAAGAGTGGAGTGGAGTGTTTCCTCCAGTCCTTTGGAAGTCCTGTAATCAAATCCTGCTGGTCTTCAAAGTCAGATTCCCTGGAGATTCCTGGTCCCTTTGCAGGATCACCAGACTGGGAAGATTTTGGTCCTCTCACAGGAGAAGATGAACGCGTGTCTTTCTACTCTGCCGTCTGGAACCGATCTCTTCTTGTTACATGTTTTTAAGATGAGATTGTCTTCCCATAATTCCTTAGGATTTTATAACAGTTTACTTATTTATTTTTAATTTCACATCAATTAATCTTCTTCATAAGTAGTAGTTAGTGAACTGTCCACTGTGTTTAGGCTGTGGATGTTGGTCACATTGAGTTCTCTGGGCCATTGTAGTTGAGGAAGTTTAGCTTCCATTTTCTCTAAAGTTAGTATATCACATAAAATTTCATTTGGTTTAAAGCAAGAGAAAATGTTTTCTTTGATCATGGGTTTTATGGCTTCATAATTTCCATAATTTAATCAATTTTATATTTTTCAAGTTGTGTTTATCCCCAAGTTTTTACAATTCTAGATAAACACTTTGATAAACATTTTATCTACAAATATTTAGGAATATAAACACTATATTAAAACAAAATTTCTTAGTTAAAAGTATGAACATATTAAGATTAATTTTCTTACAAATGAAATATCAATTTTCTTTTCTACCAGTGGTATTTGAGTGTGTGTTTACTACAACTTTATCTCCATTAAGTACTATTTCTCTGTTAAATTTTCATTTACATGTTAAATAAGAAGTGTTCTATTTATTTAAAATGTTCACATGTGAATAAAATTATTCAGCAAAGAACTTTAAAAGAGCTTAATATTATTCATTAATTAATGCTTAAATTTGAATGAGATTTGGAGGGCAAAGTCACAATGATGGAGAAATTGTGATTTCCTATTTATTACTTCTATCACCTTATGCACGGTTGTTTATATAATGCTACCTTCTTCTAGAATATAAAGTAGAAGTCCAGGTTGGCTTTCCATCCTCTGATGTATATATAAAAAGTGAAAACTAGGTATTCTGCATCAGCCGTCAGTAAGTTAGTGGACTACTCACTATCTACGAATCTCTCTCAAGCTAATGAGTGTTTATGTAATGGAATCATTCTGTCTTCATTAGTAGCCAGAATTAATTTCCTACTCCACATAAAACATGGAATTACTTAATTGCTTGTATCTCCATTATACTATTGATGACATTCTGCTTTGCAATACAGTTCTTTTGGTACATGCCTTGCCTCTCCCTTTAAATTCCATCTCTGATTTCTTCACAATGGTTAAGAAAAAACTTGCTTATATTTCAATAATCATTTACTTACTAAATATTTACTGAGCACCTACTATATCAGAATTATAATAGTCACGTTATTGTCCCAGCAACAAAAAAGAGAAATATCATTCCTGCCATTGTGACCTTTCAGTACTATGGAGTAAGCAAAGGTTAATTTTCTATATAAATATCTATAGAATTCCAATGGACTTAAGTGCTGTGAAAGTATCCAGTGCAAGGAGAATGTTGAGGAAAGCAGGTATAGAAACAGTAACTGTGGAGTCAGAGAGGAAAGGGCATGTGTAGAAGTTCTGTTGAATTAAAATGAACAGTGATATTGACACAAGAAAAGTAACCAGTTGTGCTACTGTGTTTCTGATAAGAGCAATCACATACATACATTGAAACAGAATTATCTATAAGATAACTTGGTTTGCTTTTCATATTAACATTTTACTAACATATAGATTTTAATTGTGAAATGTATGTTATACATCAGCTATTTTGGCACACACGCATACAGTCCTACACAATTTGTCGTTCTATTTGACTAGTAGAGTGGCTCATTTCACCAGATTCTTATCTGCATTCTCCTGATGAAAGGATGAGAGTGGCGGTAGATCAAATGTCCCATTTTGTTGAGCTGACGCAAACCATTCTCAAGTAGGTCAGAACATTTGAGTCAGGAGGGGACTGGAAGCTGTGGACCATCCCCAGATTCCTCCTGGGCTTTCTTCTTACTTCTTGGTAGCTTCCGACCGAAGCAGAGCTCTAAACTGTGCTGGAATAGAGTGGTATCTCCCCAGCTACTTTCCACTCAGTTGATGCAGTGATTACCATGGAACAGAAAGCAACAGAAATTTGTTTTCACAAATTTTATCCTACTGTGCTGGTTAAAAAAAAATTCTCTCTTATTTCTCGACTAGAAACTTTTGAATGTATCAGCATCATTCTGTGGTATGTGCTCCGTCTTAGCTTTAGATATAAACATTTTCTTGAATTAACTGATGGAAGAAAATGGTGACAATTTGAAATAGTGTCATAATTATGATATTTCAACCAGATGTTCTTTCTTCACATTTTTCTGTGTTATACACTTAGGCTATCACTAGCCAGGTGGGCTACAGTCCATGGGGTCACAAAGAGTTGGACATGACTGGGCAGCCAAGCACAGCACAGCACAGATGTATTTTATTCTTCATAAAGTTAAAAAGGCTTTTGTTAAAATTGTGTATAGAGTATACTTTTGCCCTAAGTCCCTGGCATGTTTATTTTATCACACAATATGTTTTGTAATGAAACGCAAAGAGAGGAATTGCTAAATCGGGATATTGGATTTTATAAGGTTCATTAAATGGGTATGGGTAGAGAATCAGGAAAGAAAATAGTTATCAGACTTCTTACTATAGTGACTAAAATTGATGTCCAGCTCTATAGAGAAAGTCTTGCTAGTAGTTAATTTTATCTTGAGCAACATATTGGTCACTGACAGGGCAATCTTATTTTTACCTCATTATTCATACATGTAAATGTGAATTTACACATCAATGAATCAGCAAGTATTTTGTAGAGGGAAATTTTATCAGGTCGCTTTATATAACTACAGATAAAATGTAATGCTAGCAGGTAGCAGACATTTATAGGTTAATCTCTATTCTCTGTCCAAGAATTGTATCCATATTGATATATCACACCAAATCAAATGATTTTTTCCTGAACCACAAACTTTTGTGAAAGATGTTTTAGCTCAAGCTGTTTTTCTTTTTTGCTTGTGTAGTATATCAATTTGGGGAAGGAAATGGCAACCCACTCCACTATTTTTTCTTGGAGAATCCCAGGGATAGAGGAGCCTGGTGGGCTTCCGTTTATGGGGTCACACAGAATCAGACATGACTGAAGTGACTTAGCCGCAGCAGTGTATCAATTACAATTAGTTTCAATAATTAGTAGCAGATAAATTCAAGACATCAGTGCCTTAAATAGTACTGACATTTGTTTTTCTGTTTCAGTGATTTTAAATTACAATTAAGTGTTATTCAGATTACTTTCATATTCATTTTTTCTTTGATTTCTATGACAATTCTGGAATGGAAGCAAAATAGACATTAGAATGTGAGTAAGTTGAAGCTCAGAGCACTTTGGTATTGTCTCCTCTATGGAAGACTTCACCAGCCCCAAAGAAGAGTCTAGACCTAATTGCAGGCCTTGGGAGTACAGTGTCCTTCTATCTACTGGCCTACTGGACTATTAGGAGACATCTGAGTTATTGATATGGAGATCTTGGATGAACTTGATACAGCCCACGTGCAGGAGGAAGTGGAATGAATATGAATCCACAACCCCTCAAAGTCATCAAATAAATAAAGATATTTTCAGTGAGTATTTAATTCAATCTCACACTGCCATTCTTGACCAACAGAGACTTCCAAAGAAGATGTGCCCACTGGAGATGATTGACACTGATATTGCCATGCCTGAGAGAGTTCATAAACTGCACTGAATTCCTTGCCATTAGTCCAATCTCTGGAGGCAGTGATGCAGAAAGAGGGGAATGAGCACAGAATGGACCCACAGAATTAAATCTGTACTGTGACATACTTCCTTGTTGTGTGACCTTGGACAAGCTACTTAACCACCTTGGCCTTTTGCTCATAGAGTCAGTATGCTCATCTGATGAAATAAAGTCTATGAAGGCATGCAGGGCAGTGGCAGGCAGTGTGAAGGCACTCTCTAAGTGGTAACTATTATTATTCAAGGAGGCTAAGGAAGAGTCTAACCTCTGTATCTCCTTTGCTGAACTCAAGTCAAGAAACAGGCAAAAAGGGGTCGAAGAAGCTAAGGGCTTCCAGATGTGGCGCAAGCCACAGCGTGGCAGAAGGTTTTCTGAGAGCCTAGATGCCAGAAGGATAGTGGGAACCAGGAAAAGAAAAACTCCCACTTCCCTGCCCTGCTACTATTTGGTCCTCTTTTTCAATCTTTGAACTACTTAATAAACACTAATTAACCTTGCGCCCTGTGAGACAGACTTGCCTAAAGCGCCATGCTCTTAAGAACTGAGCACATCTCCTGTAATTGACTTGATTATTCTCATTGCCTGGGACATCAGGAAAGCTTTCTTCCATTGGTATCTCATTACCAGAGAGAAAAACTTGCATGTGTACTCAATTCTGACCTCATGAAATTAAGGGTTTTAGTCCAAGTGCAGCAGGAAATAGATGGCATCCTTCTAGAACAAAATATTCCTGACTTAAATATATAGAAAAGGATTCAAGACAAAACTGTTCATTAGGTGTTATAAAATTTCTTTTAAACAAGCAAAAACTATCATTTAGAAAACATCATAAGCATGAACATGTTAGTCACTCAGTCGTGTTTGACTCTGTGAGACCGTATGGACTGTATCCCACCCGGCTGATCTCTCCAAGGACTCCTCCAGGCAAGAATACTGGAGTGGGTAACCATGCCCTTCTCCAGGAGATCTTGTCAACCCAGGGATCAAACCTGGGTCTCCTGCATTGCAAGCGGATCCTCTATTATCTGAGTCACCAGGGAAGCCCATCATAACCTTGAGTATACTCGTGAGTCCATACATATATGTACCCAGGCTCAAAACATGCAGATTATTAGAAAGTCCCTTCCCTCCCCCTGTGGCCAAAGCAACAGCAAATAATCTTTTCAAGCTCAAACTGTGCAGTGTTAAAAACTTTGCTTTCACTGCTAAGTCCCTTCTGCTAAGCACCTGCTGTCTCTCAAGTCTTCTTGCATATGCCCTGATTCATAAGATTCCCTGTTTATTTTTGTCCATTTATGCATCTTAGTAGATGGTCGTCTCCTTGAAGGCAGGAGCCTGGTGATCTAAGATTTGATTCCTCCTAACTGCATGGCCTGGGAAAGGCACTCAGAAACTTGGTCAGCCCTGGGAATCCTGATTGGCCCTTGTCCTCTTTGGCACACACCCTCTCCATATATCTGGTCATTTTCCTGCCGTTCTCTGTCCTGTTTGTGGCTTCTGCTCACACTTTCTCCATAAACTTAGCTTCTCTTTCTCATCTATTTCCACCGTCCAGCAGTACCTGAAGGCCCAATTCTAGCATCAACTCCTTCATCACCTATGGCCTCAGGGTGCTGTCCACTGAATCATTCCTTTTCCTGGATTCTGACTGCATAACATTCAATTATCCCCAGTTGCCCCATGGTTTCTAGCTTTATCTCTACAACTAAATGCCTTAAGGAGAAAGGCTCCTGTCTGAAATTTCTTTCATTGATCAATTTCAGCAAATATGTTCTTTTGTTATGCATCCCCAGTTGTACATGACAGAAATATAGTAGACACTCAGTAAGGGCTGACTGATCAGTCCAGCTACAGTGTCCAACACGGGTCTAAGTAAGTAAGTAAGGTTGCTCAGTCTTGTCCGACTCTTTGTGACCCCATGGACTGTAGCCTACCAGGCTTCTCCCGTGGGATTTTCCAGGCAAGAGTACTGGAGTGGGTTGCCATTTCCTTCTCCAGAGGATCTTTGGATCGAACCCAGGTTTCCCGCACTGTAGGCAGACGCTTTACCATCTGAGCCACCGGGGGTCTAATCTCTAGTAAAACACTTTTCTTGGATTTTATTAGGGAAATGATTCTAGCTTTAGGTTGCACTTACTTTATTTATCTGTCTAGAAATTTTACCACCTATTTCTGGTTAAAATAGAATAGACAACCCAATCAAAAAGTAGGCAAAATACTTAAACAGACATTTCTCCAAAGAAGATGTACAGATGGCTAATAAACAATGAAAAGATGCTCAACATCATTCATTATTAGAGAAATGCAAATCAAAACTGTGATGGGATATCACCTCACACCGGTCAGAATGGCCATGATAAAAAAATCTACAAACAATAAAGGCTAGAGAGGTTGTGGATGAAAGGGAACCCTCTTGTGCTGTTGGTGGTAATGCAAATTGATCCAGCCGCTATGGAAGACAGTATGTGAGTTGCTCAGTCGTATCTGACTCTTTGCAACTCCATGGACTGTAGCCTACTAGGCTCCTCTGTCTATGGAATTCTCTAAGCAAGTGGGTTGCCATTTCCTATTTCAGGGGATTTTTCTGACCCAGCGATTGAACCCGGGTCTCCTGCATTGCAGGCAGATTCTTTACCATCTGAGCCAGCAGGGAAGCCCATGGAAGACAGTATGGAGATTCCTTAAAAAAACTAGGAGTAAAACCACCATATGACTCAGCAATCCCACTTCTAGACAGTTACCCTGAGGAAACCAAAACTGAAAAAGACGCCTGTACCCCAGTGTTCATTGCAGCACTATTTACAATAGCTAGAGCATGGAAGCAACCCATAAGTCCGGCAACAGATGAATGGATAAAGAAGTGGTACATATATACAATGGAATATTACTTAGCCATAAAGAGGAACACATTTGAGTCAGTCCTATGAGGTGGATGAACCTAGAGTCTATTATATAGAGTGAAGTAAGTCAAAAAGAGAAAAACAAATGTAGTATATCAATGCATATATATGGTGCCTAGAATGATGGCACTCATGAACCTGTTTGGAGGGAGCAATGGAGACACAGATATAGAGAACAGACTTATGGACATGGTAGGGGGAGAAAGGAGAAGGTAGGATGAATGGAGAGAGTAACATGCAAACATGTATGTTACCATGTGTAAAACAGATACTCATGGAACTCAAACTGGGGCTCTGTAACAACCTAGAGGGGTGGGGTGGGGAGAGAGGGTTGAGGGATGTTCAAGAGGAAGGGGACATAGGTGTACCTATGGCTGATCCATGTTGATGTTTGGCGGAAACCAACAATATTGTAGAGCAATTATCCTTCGATTGAAAATAAATAAATTAGAAAAAGAGATAAACATCAGTTTTAGATCAGTTGTCAATATGATGCCTAGACATAAGTTGAAATCACTCACATTTGGAGATAAGGAAAAAACAAGAAATAAACGTGTCTTATTTTTTAAAAAAAAAAAGACATGTTTTGGCCAATAAAGAGGGGAGAGGGTGTATATTCTGCTGTTGTAGTTGTTGCAGTTGTTCTTGCCGTCGCCCACGTCCTGTGTTTCTGTCCCATTGTTTAACATTCCTTCTCTGATAGACTCACTGCCCGTCTCTTTGGCCACCTCTCCCACCTCTTTGGCCCTTGCTCACCATTTTCCAGTCATTCTGACTTCTTTAAATTCTTATAACTTGCCACAAAGGCAATAGGCAATAGAAAGCTATTATTTTTATGTCGCTGTGCACAAGCTGTAGAATCCGTAAGAATTATATCCCAACGTCAGCCCTTCCAATCTCCTTTCTCCTATCTAGCTCTGACTGATCTTTCAGGATGCAACTTTAACATCATTTTTTTTCTGACATGTCTTCCTGTTGCTGAAGCCTAAGGAGACAAAAATTCCCAGAACATGTCATACTTGAGTGGTGAGATGTTGTCACCCATTGTCAACGCCTGGATTCCAAGTCTGAGATATCAAAGCCTGTGTCTGTTTTACCCATCCTTAATATCGTCTGTGTTCACCCCAGCACCAGACCCAGATGATGTGCTTTTCACCCCAAGGTGAAAAGCATTCCCGCTATAGGGGACCTATAGGAGCGGGTATGGAGTGTCACCTCTCCCAGCTGACCCAAATATAAAGGCCCTGTTCTTTTTTGTATTCCCCAATTTATCTCTATATACTCCACTTTGCTTATTTTAATTTCATTTTTTTGAAAGTTTTGAAACTTCCCAGTATACAAAATTAAATTAATCATAATCCTTGTTTCATTTTGAATTGCTTAATTGGAGAAATCCTGGCAAGCTTTCCTCTAGACAACATAGTTCCTGTAGGATGGCGAGTTCTCTCAGAACATTTTCCAAGTGTGTGCCCATTTAAATATTTACTTGCAAGTGCTTTTTGTTTTCAGGAAACTTATTTGGAAATTCTGAGTGCAAATTAAGGCTATGTAATCCATTTGGACAAAAGCAAGCTGGTTGCCAGGTTACCATTTTAAATGGGCTCATAAAATACTTCTTGGGAATATCACTTTAATCCAGTGTTTACTGTACCTGGCAACTGTCCTTGTGGTACACTTCGAAAGTATTTAGATAGGATGTGGTTTCTAATGACCGAGGAGTCACCACCACTTGGTAAATAGGATTAGAGGCAAGACTGAGATACTTCACTACTCATCACGTGCATTTAAGTGTATGAGAGTTAAATCTGACAAGCTGGGTGAAATTTCTTTCATGTAAATGAATGCTTTTCTTGCCTGGAATACTTTATTTATCAGAATCACGGAAGGGCTATTTAACACGTTAGGGAAAATGCTGTCATATTTTGTTCTGCTTCTTATAACTCTCAGCTAAGAGGACCAGAAACACGATGAGACGCAGGGCTGCACACGGCTGGGCGTGCAGGTGGGTGGACAGCCTGCACCCTCCTGCAGCTGCGTCTCCCTGGCAGGCGTCTCCCTGGCAGGCGTCTAGGGCTCCTCAGCTGCGCGCAGAACCCAAAAATAAATGCTTTTCCCTTCATTTCTTTCTCTGACTCACCTCAAATAGAAGGAGACTTTCCGCTTACAAGAAAGCACAGCTTTCTCTGTTTTATGCTCACAAAAATCACCTGAGAACATCAGGATGCAAAGGACTGAATGGAGACTGTGATTCCTTCTCCACCAGGCCGACAAGCAGGGCCTGTGTGCTTTATTCTGTGCCACGTTCTTGCACACTCAGTATTCTCTGCATCTTCTTTTTAAGAGATAGCTGCCCCTCCTGAGTCTTTTTCAAACCTCGAAGAGGGCCTAGGCAAAAGTTCTTGTAAATTGCTTTGTGGGATAAAGAGGAACCCTTCCTTGTTTTCGCATATAGTCGCATCTGCCGTGGTGGTAATCACCAGCTATCTGCCTTTTCCTTCGGGGCATACAGCTAGGCCACACACTGCAGCCTTTCTCAGAGTTGGGGGTGGCACTGGCGTTGAATTTGGCTAATTCCATCAGGTAGAAGTGACTTGCACATCTCCAGGCCTGACCGAAAAAAAAAAAAAAAAACCTTCCTGCTTAACCCTGCTCACTCTGCCTGCAGGACTGGTGTTTGGGGTTCTTCAAGGCTTTGAATACAAAGAGTCAGAGAGTGTCCTGTTGACTATCACCAGACCGTGACATTAGCAAGAAATCAACTTGCATTGTGTGAAGCCATTGAGGTTTGGGGTGGTTGTTGGATGAGTTAACCCAACCTGACAATTGCAATGCTCTTTAACCCTTTGTCACCTTCAAGTATTCATGAAAACGCATGAAAATGGCCACCATGAAAGAAAAGTAACATCAACAGTCAAGTTAACAAGGATCCTGAATGGTGTGGGTGGTGCTTAGCCGGTCAGTCTCGGCCCTCTGTCACCAGGCCCTGTCCTTTTGAAATGGCTGTGGATGAACACTAAATCCTTGTCATTTGCTTGCTGCTTTATTTTGACTATACAGCCTGGATCTCTTGGAAAAGCTCCTACAAACCACTGTACTGATCGTTTTAACTCATACCATAGGGGCAGTACTACTATCCTTTCCTTCCTCCCTTCCGTACAAGAATATTTTCTTTAATGCTGAGTGTAGATGTATTTGGCCTTGGGACCTCAAGATCATCACAGGCTTTTGGAGTCCCAAAATGTGTTGGCAAGAATTGTATCTTCTGGGTTGTATTCATTGAACATGCTTAGACGTCTTTACTTGAGCTTAAAAATATGTCTGAAATGCAAGCATAGTCAAGCATAGATTTGGCAACGATTCAGTTAATCTGATCTCCATAGGCAGAGAAACCCAGGTAATTCAAGCTGAAAAAGAAAATTCACTTAGATAAGGCATTTTCAGTTAGGGCCACACAGGAACATCTGCCAGCTTGTAGGCTGTCAAATTTTTGAAGAAGTGTTTTATTTTCTTGGGAAGTACAAGCTTAGAAGAAATATTCAAGTACTTGAAATAACCTTTTCTCTCCCTAGATAGCCTTGGGCAATCAGGTCCCAGAAAGGAAGCAGGCATTTCCCCTCTGAAAAAAGATGGCTTTAACTTTTAGCAGTTAAGCTTTCTCTCAGGAAAGGGAAAAATCCTTTTTTTTTTTTTTTGTTTCTTCCCAGCTATACTACAGTCCTAAAAATATCTCAGCCACAGTTGAGCTGGTTATCTTTTAGCACCTGCATTGGTGAATCTCCCATGGCCTCTCAATTCAATTTTTAAAAATTGACTCTCAAATTTTCAAAGGGCTAGGGGATGGGGAAAATTGGAGATTAGAATCCAAAAGGGCCTGTGGAGGAAACAGTGGAAATTTAAACTGCCTTCTGTGTGCACAGCTGCCCTGCTGATAATGCTTTTGCCCAGGAACATCTGCCTGGGGCCTCAACACACACCCAGGGTGCAGGCTGAGGGTTCAGAAATGCATCTCGTGATGGGGGATTAGCCTTGTGCCTCTTCTCTCCTGCCACTGTGGCTGGTTCCAAATGGAACTGCTGGTGATCCAGAAACAAAGTGGACTCCCTTCCAGGAAGCTGAAATAAGAAGATTAAGAAACTATGGAGCCATACGAACACTTTCCATGTTACTTAGAACTTGACCAGACTTAGCCTTAATCAAAGTTAATCAACCCATCTGAGGCAGATCAGAGAGGAGATCCAAATGGGGATGAATGTTAATGCATCAGGGCACCAAGGGCCTTGCTGGTAATAGGCGAGAACGCCTCTTTCTCCAAATGAGAGAGATGCTCCACTGTGCTCTGCCATATGTCCGCTGCAATCTGTGGCCTTATGGATGGAGAACTCTCCTGACCCCCAAGGCATGATGTTGAACATGGAGCAAACTTGACGGTGCCAAAGGGGGAAAGGAATTTGGTGTGTTTCAAAGGCAACTGAAATGTTGGTAAAAGATGCCACTGGTGTTGATTGTTTTCTATACTATTAGTTCAAAGGTGAAGGCAGAGAGGATTTTTGAAATTTTCTGAAATTAACAACTATAATATTAAAGGTTCCATTTGAAAAAAAAAAAAAACACGAGAATGTTGACATATCTAAATATTTAGCATTATTTACAAAGTTGACCAGTGGGGAGGCTCTAAACATACTCTGTTAAAATTACCATTTTTCAGATAAAATTTGAAATTTTTCCTCAGCAGTGCCTTTAGAAACTGTGGGATGTTTTTTATTAAATACTCAGGAGTGTTCACTCTGTATATACTGTGAATTTTACTTTTCTCTAAATAGTTAAAAGTATAAAGCTTACCTGTAATAATTCAGAGATATGATCAGAGTGTTACATTTGGGAGAAATGAGCCTATTTAAAAGTAACACAATTAAACTTTGTAAGTAAAAAGTAATCAAAATTAGTTTGGGGCTAATTTACAACGTGACTCTAAAACAGTGAGCTAAGAAGAGTTCTTGAACTGCTTTTCACAATGACAGAATTCTACAATCCATGGCTAGCTCCCAAGGATGATTTGACAGCAAGTATTTATTTGGGTGTTTACATCCTGGCACAGTTGTTTAAAAGGTCAGCATGGCAGAGTTTATAGGGGCTTTATGACATCGACTTTCATTGATGAACAATTAGATAATCTGGACAGCCTCCTACTGAGGACAACAAGGGAAGCATAAAAACATTTTTTAGTGGCACAAAGGCATTGGAAGGTCAATAAGACATGCAAGGATTATAAGGTCAAGATTTTGAAGAGGAGAGGCATTCAAAGAGGAGAATGCTGCGTCAGAGGCCACCCTTCTCCTTGCAGCTTCTGCCCATTCCGTAACAGTTGGCTAAGCGGCCAAGAGGCTGCATTGTTTACAGAGAGTTTTGTGGAGTTAGGAGGACAAAAGCTGGAATAGAAATGTTGCCAGTAGTGCTGCAAAGCATCAATATTTTTCATTAAATTCCCAAAGATCTCTAGGAATAAGGATTCTACAAGGGTGAACCACAAAGGGGTAATATCTCAAAGGAATTGAAGTCCAGATATAAAGTCCCTAAATCCTTGAAAACAGATCAGGGAATACTTGTATGGCTAGTGTACGTGGCTGCCTACAAAAGTCACGATAAATCATGGATGATTTATTAGTTCAGGGCTAGTCTGATCTCTATAATTTTTATATACAATAATCAGCAAGTCGTCAAAATAATCAGGCACATAAAAAAGAAAACATAAGAGAAAAAACATAGAAACAAACATTTCTAACCTGTAGATACAGACTTTAGCTACATTTGCTATATTTTAGGAAATAATAAATAGTATTAGGAAGTTAATAAGATATCTGGAAATTATTTTAAAAATTATATAGAAATTAAGAACTCCTTAGGAGCAGCAGCACAATAGAAACATTTGAAGAATCAGTAAGTAAATCAAGATAAATCAGAAGAAAATGTTCAAAGTGAATAATGGAGAATAAAAAGAATCTAAAGTTAAAAGAGCAGGTAAGACACATACAGGATAGTGTGAGAAGGTGCAATGGATAAGAGTCCTAGAAGAAAAGATGAGGGAAAAAAAGGAGTATTAGTGATCAGTGATAATGTGACAATAGATAAGGACTTTCCCAAAATGAAGAAAGCATCAAGCCACATATTCAAGAAGCATCATAAACAAGAAGGATTCTTTTAAAATCACATCTAGATGCATCATAGTAAAACTGAAAAAAAGAAAGAAGCTAAACCAGGAAAATTTTTTAAAGAACACCTTAGAAACAAAAAGGTTAGGAAGAAAATATCAAAAGAAGAAATAATTAGCCTGACAACTATCTTTTGAAAAAAAAAATACAGAAGACGGTAAAAATACAGTGACAACTTTCAAAGAAAGAAAGCAAATAACTGTCAACCCAGCATTCTATACCCAGTGAAACTATCTTTCAAAAATAAAGATAAAATGCATAGACTTTAATTTTTTGTTAATTGAAAAAATTCATCACCTACTGACTTGAAGTACTAATGGATGTTTTTCAGGTAAAAGGATAATGATCTTAGATAGGAAGTTGTAGATTCAGAACAATTTAAGTACAAAAATGCCACTCACAACAATGAAAAGCACATATGTGGGCAAATCTAAATTGATGTTAGCTTTAATGAACAATGTTAATAATGTCATTTAGATACACAAAATCAATGGTCAATTGTGTCCACGTATTCAAAGGTCCTCACTTTGTCAGAAGTATAATTAGTAATTTATACAACAGTTTGGATTAGATCTAGGGTGACTGTGGCAATCTCTAGGATAAACAGTGAATCATGCGGTATTTGTCTTTTGTTGCCTGACTTATTTCATTTAGGATATGGCTTCAAGTTTTATTTATGTTGTTACATATTGCCAATTTTTCTTCTTTATTAAGGCTGAATAGTATTCCATTGGGTGTGTGCATGTGTGTACACACAAAGAATGTATTATTTGTATATAATATGCTATTTGTCCAATTCATGTGTTGAGAGCCATCTAGCTTGTTTTCCTATCTTGGCTTTTGTGAGTAATGCTGTGATGATCATGGGAGTGCAGACATCTCTTGGAGATGGTGATTTTACTTCCCCTGGATGCATACCCAAAAGTGGGGTTGCTGGGTCAGATAATAGTTCTATTTTGAATTTTTGAGGAAATTCCATACTGGTTTTCAAGGACCTACACCATTTTGTATTCCCATCAACTAAAATAGTGAAATTCATAGAAGCAAAAAGTAGAGTGGAAGTTGCCCAGGATGAGAGGAGGAGAGAAGGAAATGGGGAATTATTAATAAACAGGCATGGGATTTCATTAAATGAGATTGACAAGCTCTAGAGATATACTGTACAACATTATACCTACAGTCAAAAATAATGTATTATTCCCTGAAAATTTATTGTACAGGTAGATTTAATGTTAAGGGTTCTTACCACAATAAAATAAAATACAAAGTAAAATAGGTTGAAATGGAATAATTTTTAAATATAGTAGATAATTCCAAAAGAAAGCAGAGGAGGGAAGATAAGATACAGAGAACAGACCAGACAAATAAAAAGAAAATATTTAGATGATTGATTTAACCAAAAATATATTAATAATTAAATTAGTGTCAACGAGATAAACAGTATTGAACAGGAGATTCTAGAAAGTTAAGTAGGAATAGAAAACAAATAGTAAAAGATGTGGAAAGGAAGAGATCAAGCAATTATCATCACCAATAGCTAGTGTAATAATGTATGTGTCAAAAATCCAAAGAAGCTCCAGATAAGTTATTGGAATAATAGATGAATTTGGCAAGATGGCTGACTATAAAAAGCAATTTTAAAATCAGCTTTCTTTTTTTTCCTTTTGGATTTCACTTTCCAAGTAAAAGACTGTCTTTTATCTTAGGAATTCTTCCTTAGGCACTTGGTCTCCACCTCTTTTTTTCTCTGTGGTTGCCCACTTCTAGAGGAATCAGAAGCCATGTTATGAGGTAGCCCTGTGGACAGGCTCATGTAACAAAGATCTGCCAACATGAGTCAGCTTGGAAGTGAAGC
Organism: Odocoileus virginianus; assembly: GCF_023699985.2. Taxonomy (NCBI): domain Eukaryota; kingdom Metazoa; phylum Chordata; class Mammalia; order Artiodactyla; family Cervidae; genus Odocoileus; species Odocoileus virginianus. Next base: position 56,837,568 of record NC_069688.1, read on the forward strand.
GGTATTTTTATACATTACCAAAAAAATTGGAATACAGAATTAAAAAAAAAACTACTTAAAATATCATATTAAAAAAGCCACTAGCCAAGGTTTTCCCATGTTGTGCAGTGGCAAAGAATCTGCCTGCCAATGCAGTGTGACACAGGAGATGTGGGTTTACCCTCTAGGTCAGAAGATCCTCTGGAGTAGGAAATGGCCACCTGCTCCTGTATTCCTGCCTGGAAAATTCCATGGACAGAGGAGCCTGGCAGGCTGCAGTCCACAGGGTCACAGAGCTGGGCACAACTGAGCTACTGAGCACTCACAGAAATAAATAAGCAATATGTAGGACTCAACTCCAGACAGCACAAGTGCTTATAAACAGCAGAATTAAAATCCATGAATGCACATATATACATACATATACACACATATGTATGTATGTGCATACTCATATACAGCGAAATTTTACACAGCAATGAAAAGGACTGAATCACAACCACATATAATAAAATGGATTAATGTTACAAATGTAGTATTGAAAACCACAAGACTCACAGATTCTATTTCTATAAATTCTATAAACAGATAATACTAAGCTATAGCATTAGAACTCAGAAGAGAGGTTATTTTTGTGGTTATAGACTGGGCAGGTGCATATAGGAACTTCTGAGATTCTGGCGAAGTTTTACTTCTTCACTTCCTGACCAGGTTTGAAGGACCTGGTCAGAAAGGGGGCAGGCTTGGTGGCTTCGATCCATTATGGCTGGCATGGATCCTGGGTCTTCAGGGGCAAAATAGGGATCAGGGACCAGTGACTTGGGTCTGGTATCTGTGTCCAAGGCAGATGACCTCATTTTTGGGGAGGGCCGGGAATCTGGTTCATGAGAGCCTTCTGGTGACGGCATGGACCTTTTGCTGGAGTTCCTGGTAAAGTCAGGCCCTCACTTCAATCTCCTTCTCACATGGAGAAGAGGTCTCTCTGCACACGGGCTGCCTGGGCTCCGGAGAGGATTGCTGAGGGTCCTGTGAACCTGTCTCTAATACCCCCCTCAGTGCACATCTCCTTATTTATGTGTTCCACACACATGCTTTAACCCCTATCTGGGAATACTTAGCTCTTGCGAGGTTATTTTTGTGTGGAGGTTGTTGATCACATTGGTGTTTCTGGGAGGGGAAGAGCACTAGGAATTCCTATTCTCCATCTTGCTGATGTTACTTCCGTATCTCACTACGTTTATCTTCTGTGATGAAAGTGATTTGAATCACTGTCAATTTGGGGGCAAAAATTCTAGAAACTTTAGCTTGTAAGCACAGAGTTTTAAAAATAGTTAATATCTTTTCAAATAAACTACACAATTAATTTTACTAAAAAATAAGTAATGTTAAAATAACAAAAAATCTCTCTGCCCCAAGGATCAACATCATGACCAAATATTACACTATAGATTTAGTCAGTCAGTCAATATTTAGGTTTTTGTTGTTGTTTAGTCACCGAATCATGTCCAGTTCTTTTGCAACCCCATGGACTGTAGTCCACCAGGCTCCTCTGTCCATGGGATTTCCCAATCAAGAATACCAGAGTGGGTTGTCATTTCCTTCTCCAGGATTTCTTCCTGACCCAGGGATCAAACCTGTGTCTCCTGCATTGCAGGTGGATTCTTTAGCACTGAGCGACCAAGGAAGACCCTCAATCTTCATATAGGCAATTTTTTATTTTTTCACTCAACAAGAAATATGGAGCAAATATTGCTCCCTCTTAGAAGCCACACTTTGAACACATAGATAATAAGATAGAGTTCATAACTGAGCAATTCACGAAGTAAGAAAAATAGTCAAGATATTCATAAAGTCCTCCACTTGAAATTTATTAAGCACCTCTAGATGATGGATAGTCAAAGAAGAATGGTATTTATGGCCTCTGCTCTTGAAGAGCACCCTAGAGAACATGATAAATTCCAACAACATGTTCTAAGATTTACAATAAACAGAGGAGGAAATAGCTGAGTCCCCCCGGGCAAAGCGGTGGTCAAGAGGAAGCGATAGTTGAGCTGTGTCCTGAAGGATGAGTGGAAACAACATCATGGGCAAAGACAGAGTCACATCAGCAGGTTTGGAGAACTGGAAATAAGTTCACAGACACTAGAAATTAAGTGGATGGAGGCAATAAAGGGAGAAGGGACTGAAAAGTAAAGCGGGGGCTGGATAGCAAATGACCTTTTGCCATCATATGAAACATGTTCGATTTTTGGCAATGCATGGTAATTAAATGTTTTTAAGTAGAAGAGTAATGTGTTCATATTGCATTTTAGAAATATGGCCATGTGGACAATATTCACAAAAATGAGGCAGCCTAGAGACTGTGAATGTAACAGAGGGATGGTGCTGCATGCAGAGGACTTCAGCTGTGGAGCTAAAGATATTGCCAATGGCTTGGAAAAGCACTGGATGTTTAGAGGTGCCCTTCCAGGTATGGGACACACAAGAGAACTAGGGGAAGACCTTGAGTTCAGTTTCCACTTGCTGAGTTTAAGTGCCTAAGGAATAAACATGAAGGATGATGACCTTGAGGTCAAGGATCACATTTAAATCTCTTTTGACCTTTCCGCGTGTATAAATCCATAATCTTTTTTTCCTGTATGATAAATGACAATGTCTTTAGAGTTACAGATAAATATGCTTATGTTAATAATTATACTTTTCTTGTGGAAGCATGATAAACCCTTTAGGGCAGGAATAAATTCCATAGTCCTCTATAAATAGCTCTGTGAGTATCAAAAGTTCCTTTCTCCTCCCTGAGAGTCGTAACTCAGAGATAGTGGAGGACAGACGTGACTTGGCATGCTGCAGTTCATGGGGTCGCAAAGAGTAGATGTGGCTTAGCAACTGAACAACAACAACAATAATTTTGGTATTTTGAAGCGCTGGGAGAGCTGAATCAGTCTCCTTCTTTGGCCTCTTCCTCCCAGAGTGATGTCCTTAGTAAAAGATAGTCTTGCTTTCAATTTTGAGTCTATGACCTTATTTTCTGAAACAAATGCACTCATCATCCTGGAGTGCTGTTATTTTTTTTCTTGAATAGTCACTCAGTGTTTCCTCCTATGTATACATTATTTCCCTAATTATATCATCAGCTCACTGAGGGCATGACTTCCTTGTCTCTGGATCTTCTGAGGCCCTCTGCAGAGCACCAGGCGCATAGTCTGTGCTCAGAAAACGCTGCTGATGGTATGCTTTTGAGCTAATCAAATGACGTCATTAACTATTTTTAATAAGTCAAAGTTTAAACTTAAGCTGCATGTCTTCTGAATTTTCAAAATGTGGCTTACTTTCTTGGAAACTCTCATGTCCTCACACAATCAACTTCCCTAATTCCTTGTTGATGCATTCTCTTAATTATAAAGAAAAAATGTTTGATTCATTAAAGAGAATTAATGCGTGTTGTGATACTCAGAGTGATTTTTTCCCCCTATTATTGAACTTGATTTTCTAAAGAAAAAGCAAAAGTCACAAATCCCACAGTGACTTCACTCATGTCCTGTTAACCAACAACTTGTCACAGCCATCAGGTAGACAGGTGGAACATTTATAAAGGCCATTGGGCCTTTGCAATGCACTGGAAATAGTTCTGTTTTCATGAGTCTTAGGATAGACATACCCCTACAATCACATTGTTATTGTCAAGGGACATTCCACAATCTCTTTATATTTTTATAAATTATAATTAAAGTGTGCAACCAAATTAAGGCAGGACAAAGGTGAATTTTTGGAATCAACCAGGTCTCTTTCCCTTGTGAAATTTATTGCATTTCCTGAACACATGAAACCTTGTTTCTCTAGAGGAGACTTGACTTTCTCCCTCAAGAGTTAATCTCCTTGTCAATAGTTGTTCATGGACAGGCTACTTATCAAACAACGATGGTGCCTTACATTGAGACCACCTATGGGCTGCCGATGTGTCTACCCATTGGAACATGATGTACAGAGTTGATAAAACTAATAGATTTTAAGGTAGCTCTCTAGGCAAAATAACACAAAAGAAACACTAACTTCATTCAAACTGAGTGTTAAAATAGAATTGTTTCTCACTCAGAGCTCCCTCAACAGGAACTGAGCATGGGTTAGTGCAGAAAACGCTATGAATCACCAAGCCTCAAAAGACTGTCCTTGTGCAGACAGATGGTTTGATTCTTTCATTGTATGTTGGCCATAGTAACATTTCAAGTCCTAGGATATTCAGGACAGTTAATTTAAATGCTTCATTCTTTATTTACTCCATGTTTAAAAGATTTCTTTTTAAAGTACCAGTCATCCATTAAATCCATAAAGCTGATGTGGTCCAATTGGTCCAATTCTTTGGTTGCTGTTAAGTGGTTATTGAATAAGCCACAATGTATCAAACATAAGTATAGACAAGTCTACTCTAAGCTTACAAGTTAAATTAGCTTAAGCATTACTCATAAAAAACACAGATCCTAAACAAGCATGTATTGATCAAATTTTAAAGTTAGTTTGTGAACAATGGACTTGAGTGAATATCTTGATGGAACCAGTTGCTAAAAATGAATTTTTGAGAACTGAGCCTTATTTGACTCAACTTTTCTGAGAAGATTTCACGTGTAAGCTGTAAATTGAAGAAGAGTCAAATGTTGGATGTCAGTGAGCTTTGCATGTAGAAAGCAAAGTAATCCAGGTTAGGGAAGAAGTCCAAAACAAATGCTCTCAAACCTAAATTTGAAGCAGATTTCTTAATTAAAATGGAAAACTAATTTCCAAATTGGGAAAGATTGGCAATTATTTGGTTACTTTGATCAGCATTAATTACATGAACAAATCTGGAATTGAGCCAAGGCAGCATTTTCTTCTTTTGATCAGTTACATGCTGGGTAATTGAATTAAGCATATACTGGCACTCACACTTCTGAAAGTGTGGCTGTTAGTTCAACCAAGTCTCAAATTCAAACTTCACACAAACGGTGTGATGCCGCAGTCTGCTTTGAGGACCTAGAAGCAAGTTTATAAAGTTTGATTGCTCAGGGAAATAGAAAATGATATATAAGGTGATTCAGTCTTCTTGGATAAATGTGGAACTTTCTACAAATCTCAGACTTGGGGGTTCTACTATTGCTTCCTAGAACTCATCAGTATATACCATCTCTTTTCTGAAACAGAAAAAAAAAAAAATCAAATCATTAGTTATGGCTCAAAAGAAGCTACTGGTTTTACTATGTTTAATAAGCTTATTTTACAAATAATATTACTATGTAGTCATTACATTTTCATTTGGCTAATGTTAGAGCTGAGATCTTGTTCCTATGACCTTTGACTGTTTATAAAACCCTTTTATATTTATTATTTCTTTAGACCTGCCTATTTACCTTCTCGGGTGATTCTTATTGTCTGTATTTAACAGATGAGGAAAACGAAGCTCAGAAGACTGACTGCCCCAACATCATAAGTTCATAAGAGTCAGAACTTAAATCCAAGAGTCCTGACATCTAGAGTTTTTTTTTTTTAATTATATTTCAATACCTGTTAGAACCCAGAGAAATATTACGCTATGGAATATTACCAGAATTTCAGAGAACAATTCATAAAATACTAAACAGCAATCTTAAGAACAGGATTAAGCAGTGACGGTTCTAATGGGCTTTGTAACCGATGATATCTATCACGGGATTCAGAAAGGTTCTGTTCTTTTCCTCATTCATTTAGTCCTCTTCTCTAACTGCTTTGGGTGTTGGCCGTTAAGTGGATAAGGTAACCAGAGCACTGCAGAGACAACTGTAGTCTGATCTTTGGGTAAGTATTGAACCCAGAATTCTTCTCAGTGGAAATGGTGGAAAAATAAAAGAATACAACTTACAAGGAAAAAAAAATAAACTTTTCCACTGTAATGACAGTAGTTTTACCAAGATTGGTCCAGAGTCATCTTTATTCCAAAAGGTCATGCCAGTGGCTGGACTGAAAATGCAAACCCTTCTCAGGTTAGTGCCTTTTGGCTGAAATATTCCAGTTTCTTTTCTTTCTTTTGGCCTCCGGATGATAAAGTCCGATTGCTATGTAGGATTGGGGGCTGAGGGAGAAGGAACAAAAGGAATTTGTTTGCACAAATTTACTCCCAGATGTCCTAAATTATGCCTCAAAAAATAATCATTTTAACTGTTCCACACAAAGACTTTGTAAACAAACACATTTGCAGTATTGCTCCTTAAATGGGAGAGTTGGGGGGAAGAAGACAGACATTAAATGTTCGGTGGTGAATAGTGGCTTTTACAGCTCTGCTCCCAAAGGATTATTTACTTTTGCAAAGGGAAGTTTCAAACTATGGAGGGTGGACCAATGATTTGCTAATGTAGTCCAGCCTCAGAGTCTATGTAATCCTCACAAGTTAATCTTCATTATTGGCAGATTCCATGTTTCAAATTTGCCTACTTGTTAAAATTTATCTGTGATTCCAAAGTCAGTACTCGTGGTACTTTCGGGGTCTTTCCCAGATAAGTGCAGAGGTGGGAAACTTTGAGTTGTCCATTGTGGACATTACCAGCTGATGTGGAACTCGGTCTTCTTGTTTCAGCTCCATACCATATAGAAGTGTCCTTTTTCTGGTCTATTTAGTGATACATTTTTCACATTTTTTTTTTGGTAGTTTTTCTTGGTAACTCTGCTGTTTAAAATGGGACCCAGGATTAATGCGGAAGTGTTGTCTGTTTTTTTAATACCTGAGCCCAACAAGGTTGTGTTATGCCTTACAAAGAAAATATACAGTGGCAGTGATTCAGTATTTGCTAATGTGTTTGCAGTAACTTTCTAGAACTTATAACTACACCAAATAATGAGATTCCACTATCGTATTTAGTTCTACTACTCTGAATTATCACAAATATCATGTAAGAAAAATAATGTATAGTATGACTTCGAACTACAAAATTTATAGCTAAAAACCCCATATTTTGAAGGTAATTGTTGGTATATTATTTTTTAAAAAGCGTGTCTCAAATGTATATAACCTTGAGTGAAATATACATACCTATTTTCAGGCATACTTTGTTTCCTCTTAAGAGATATACAACATTTTGGAAAGTAATGCAAGTGGATTAAATATTTCACAATGTTATGAAAGGGTAAGGCTATCAAATAAAAGCTTCAATAGATATACCCAAGTCATACCTTTTGAAAGAACCTGTATTAGAATAGAGCTGGTGTTAACTGAAATATAACCCCCACATGAGTATTTTTTAGGTGCATTGAGTTTTTATTGCTGAATAATAATGCTTGTATTTGTAGAGCTTTCTGTGGTCTTAAGCCTGCTCATGTGCATCCAAGTACTTTGATCTTCAGGAAAATGATAGACACTCAGGCACTACTACTAGAAATTAGCTGATGGGAACTGTGAGTCTACTGGCTAAGTGACTTGCCCATAGTAACAAGTATGGGCAAGTTAACTTAGTAACACAGCATCTTGTTAATGTAGTAACAAGTCACTCACATGGCATTGTTGGTGTTAAAATTCAAAAGATTTCAGGTAGTGTCCTTGATTTTGCCCTGTGTTGTCATGCCAAGGGTCGTTATTAGCCTTGAGAAATTTTTAGCACACACTTTATCAGTAAATCCAAACCCCAAAATCAGTTGAAAATGTTCTAAATGTATGGTTGTTATGTGTTTTCCATTTATAATTCTACTTATCTGTATTTGAAGCAGTGCTTTTTCAATAACATATTTCATTTTCCTATTCTTCAGATCTAGAAATGCATTGTATCATGTCTATGATAGAAGAAGTATTTACTGAGAGACAAGCTGAATTTGTAACCTGTATCTTATGGCTTCATGCTGAAATTATATTCCTTACTTTTATAGTGAATATTTAAGTTTGGGAAGCATGTAGGTCTCGTTTATATCTCAAGCTAAAGAACATTCAGTATTATGCTGAACAGAAAGAAGCTCAAGATTAGGCAAATGTAGCTACCAAAATAAATGATCTTTTTGAAAAAAATTTATATCATGTCAAATTTATATCATGTCAACCTTGAACTGATTAAAAAAAATAATTGTAGCTGCTAGTTTGATAGCCAAAATGTTGCAAAAACTGGGGGAGAGGCATTTCTTTTTTGCAGGGGGTGTGTGGAGGCACATATTTACTTGCACTTGGAAGATTATCTTACTTTAAATGGATTCAACAGTCTGTGAGGGGGCAGATGTTCATAACAACAAAAGGAGGAGAAATTAGACTGAGTTAAAAAGGGAGCATACGGGAATAAATACAACACATGATTATTAGCCTACAGAAGTGCTATAAAGAAATAAAAACTTGACTTGAATGGGAAAGCAGGGTGAAGTGGTATAACAGGAAAGTAGGGAAGGAAGACCAAGTGGCAAGATTTTTGTCAAGTTAAAAAAAAAAACATGATGTGTCAAACTTTCAACACTTCATAAAAGACATTTAGAATTCCACTCTTAACCACTATCTTCACCTTTCACCACGTAAAAGAAGCCTTGAGACTGTAAAAAGTCAAAAGTTCGATGCTTAGACTTCAAAATTTTAACATTTTCCAAGGGACAATGCAAATTTAGCTCAGTAAATAAAGCTCCACTGATGTTGACATCCCATATATAGACCTTTCTATCAGGAGGTTGAAGAGACAGATGGGTGTGTAACTTGCTGTGTGTTTGCTAGGATGGGAAAGAACTTTGCTTCAGGAGTATTTTTAATGGTATAGTCAGGACTAAAGATGGCCTGCTCACAAAATCAGTGTGGTACCAAAAGGATAACCCAGTGAAGTGTGCAGTTAGGATGCTTTTAGAGACACACAGTCTACACTTGTGCTGTAACAGTCATTGTATTGTAATCACTGCTGATTTGTTCAGTGTCATTTTGAGGCTATAAATCCCTTGAAGTATCCTGCCAAAAAGTAAAATGTTAAAAGTGTGACTCAAGCACACTTAAGATTATAAACAACTTAGATTAAATCTACATGAATAGATATTGTTAAGTAACACTGAGTTATTTGAACCAAAAAGAAGGTATAAAAGAAAGGACTTTTCTCCAGCCTTTGAAATAAATATAGAAGTGAAAGATCTTCAGTAACACAATGATTTACATTTTCTGAATTAGGATGAAATAGGCTAACCAGCCCATCTTAAAGGAGATCAGTTCTGGGTGTTCATTGGAAGGGCTGATGTTGAAGCTGAAACTCCAATACTTTGACCACCTGATGTGAAGAGCTGACTCATTGGAAAAGACCCTGATGCTGGGAAAGATTGAAGGCGGGAGGAAAGGGGGATGACAGAGGATGAGATGGTTGGATGGCATCACTGGCTCAATGGACATGAGTCTGAGTAAACTCTGGGAGTTGGTGGTGGACAGGGAGGCCTGGCGTGCTGCAGTCCATGGGGTCGCAAAGAGTCGGACACGACTGAGCAAATGAACTGAACTGAACTGACTGTGGCTCCATCCATGAGGTAGGTAACACTTTGCTCCAAACATTCTATTGACAATTGATAATCAATCTCCTGATGCCTCATCTGTCAATGTATATTGACCTCATGGATTAAAAACAGTGTGAGGACCATTTGGGAAACATAGCTGTTTCCCCAGTCCCTCTAAGACACTTGAAGATATTATTCATTTTAGAAGTATATACCTTTACCCGGTACACAAATCCCAAAGAATCATTTGGAAAAAAGTTTTTACTAATCAAAGCATTTCCATAAGCATTAAAAAAGATTCTGCTGAATGTGAATTTACTATAGTAAATTCTAATTGCCCTCTGATAGAGCCAGATTTTCAGAGACTGCGTTTACCTGGAGTGGAGCAGACCTCTGCAGAACTCTTAGGGAAAGAGTTAATCCTGTCTTCTCAAGTGTCTAATAGCTACCTTAGGCACTGGGGGCATCTGGCTCAACCCGTACATATTTTTCAAGTCCAAATTGCGGACTGAGAATGAGGCCAGGAGTGTGATGTTATGTTCAGCAATAGGATGGACTCACCAAGAGGGAGAGGCAAAAATATTGCTTCAGATTTTCATAAGGGTGAAACTCGATATATCATCAATGAGTCTTCCTTCGATGTCTTGAAAGCCTTCAGTCCCTGCTTAATATTCTGCGTGTGTGAACCAAGTTGGGTTAAGGCTGCTTTAAGCAGCTGGGGCATTAATAATAAGACTTCTCTTTTATTCTTAAGATGTTTTTTAAAAAAGTCTGTTTTGTGGGTTATAGCCTGCAATTTGTGCCAAGATATGTATCTGCATACCGTCTACTGTCTACCCCATGTAATCTTAGATGGACGACTAAGCAGTTGTTTTGCAAACAGTTACCTAATCATAATAATTATCCATCTCTATTCTTTCTATTTATTTATTTTTTATTTTTTAAACATTAGGCTTAGTTATGATCAATTTGGGGCAAAATGAGAAAAAACGGAACACATCTTTGTTAATTGTTTTGTTTCTTCATAAATTCTCACAAGTCCAAACTAAGCTGGTGTCATGGGAGGGAGGTGTGGTATTACACTTGAAACTTTGATAGGTGAGAAAACAATGGCAGTGTGTGTTTTCTTAAATTTGAAATAATTTGCTCAGTGGATTGAAAGGTTCTGTCCACTCCAAGCACAGGCCTGTGCATCAGTGACTGGATGTAGAACATGTTAAAGTCCATAAAACTTGGATGAAGATGGTCCCATGGGGAGGGTGGCAATGCCATCACCCTGAATCACCTGTTGTTGACATTTGAGGGGAAGCCAAAGCCAAATCTCTGTTGAATCCCTGACAAAGAGAATCTCACTTTGGGAAAGGAAAATCCAATATTTCATTAAATGTATGTGTCCTTGTTCTAAACTCATAATGCAAGGACCTCATGGACCTCAAGACAAACTGTTTTTCAGGATAGAGGGAAAAAAGAAGACAATCCTACTTCTTCCTCTGCATCACAAAGGCATCCAACCTCCAAGGTGACCAGTTTGACCTTTCTCTTAAAGCACTGTTTAATTTTTTTTTAAGCCTTTAAAAATGCCAACATGCAAATTGTACATAAAATATTTAAAACATGAGTCCTCACTTTGAAAAGGTGAACTAATGAATTCATCAATCAAAACCCTGAAGTTCTGAAAACCTCTAATTTACCCTTGTTGTAATTTAGTGGAAGAAAAGTAGCCTTCTGCTAGATAGCTCCACAGAAGCGTAATTAACCTTTGCTTTTGTCGGAACAGGTGGGACAATTGGTAGAGAAAGATGATAAATAAGATACACATACACACACATCAGAGTATAATCTTACTGGTCTCATTCCCCTTGAGTTTTTATGAAGATCAAAATTTGAAAGAGCCTTTGAACTATAAGTTAGTCCATCTACATTAAGTGTTACAATAGTTGCTTTTTTTAGGTAGATAATAGAGACACAGACATCAAAATGCTAACAAATAATTACATAATTATTTCTACTGTAGAGACTAGGTACTTTCTCCTTTCCTGAATTTTCTAATGGAGTTTTCAATTAGCGCATATCACTATGAAATAAAACAAAATGAAATACCAACGTTGTATTATTTTATTAGCAGGCACAACGGCTGGTCCACAGATACCATGGAATAGTAGTATATATTCAAACATAAAAACTGTAGCGTGTGATCCAGTAAGTTAAAGTGCTTCCATAGGGATGAGTCAGGACACTTGGAACTGAAACTGCCCATAACACAGGTCTGATTCAGTTCAAGCAAGCAGGGAAGGTAATCCTCTTCTTTTAAGACTGACGTGTGCAGGTTAAAATAGGACACTACCTGCTCCCCCCACCACCCATCATCTGATTCAGAACAGAGTGAGCCTGTTTCCCTCAATATTTTTCACTAAACCTGGTTCTTCTCCTTTGCTTAATGAACTCAAGAGTTCATTTAAATCTGATTCTAGCCTGTGTTAAGACTTGACAAGAGCTTAAGAGGAGGGCAGATACATTTTGTATCACATGGAGCCTCTGATAGTACACAGAGAAGACAGACCAACGCTTCCAATTTTTACAGGTTTTTGCTCATTTAATCAATTTTACGTCCATGAGTGAAAATGGATGTACCATATGAAAAGAGCTCAATTAAAAGTGGGGTGTGTCATTACCCTGAGAAGAAATGAATATGCCTCTTTAATATAAAGAATCACTATATTCCAGTGACTCTGATTTATTCCTTGGTTCTTGTTTCATGCATTAAGGAATTTTCTAGGTCACCAGTGTTTGTGTATTCATATGTGTGTGCATACACAAGTGTGTCCCAGAAGAGAAATATGAAGGATTTAATATCCTTTTTTCAGGATAGTATAAACTGCTAGTATAGTTTATGTTTTAATATAAAACCTAATATAACTAAATAGCCAGGATTTATACATTATCTATATTCTTTCACCTTAGTAGGAATAACGAAATTCAGTTTTGAGTTTTAACATGTTCCTTTTTCTATGAATATTTCCTCAAATTATCATGTGCTTAGGAAAAATATATGTGTACTGTGGGGCATGGATATATTTTAATAAATCACAGCATCAAAAGTTCCCTTTAAAAAAATCCAGAAGAAGCCCAGGATCTGGCTGTAATAAAAAAGAAAATGAAAAAAGCTTCTATAAATATGTATTTACATATATATATATAAAGATAAAATGTTATATATATACATACATGTGTACATATAGTATATATGTATAAAAATAATCACGGATGGTTGTGTGTGTGTGTGAGTGTATAACTGATGATAAATTCCACATTGGGAAGGTCTTAGACCATCCTTGTTTCTCTCCCATTCCACATATTCTTTTATTCTCTAGGTTTTTGTTTTAGGAAGAGGCATTGTATGGGAGACCTCATCATATCTACCTTGTGTTGATTAAAACTGTTGTTTTTTTTAATTGATTCCTATGAAGAAACTATGAAGCTCAAAATGTGATTCAACTGTTTTTCCTGAAGCAGCAAGACTGTGTAGGTCATGGTTTCCTCCTTACAAAAAAAGGTAAATCTTTAGTTTTTATACCTTACAATTGCTCAAACAAAAATGATCCAAATGTCATGAGTGGTGTGTTTGACTAGTAAGATGGTTTCATCCTATAATGAGATTTCCCCCGGTAGGAGGGCTATGAATTGCTAATTAGCATCTATGACCTAATATTCTCTAGCAACCAAGAGTAATAGCAGTAATTTCCAATCTTATGCAGAATACAAGTCTCCAATATTGCCAGCACTTCTGTTTCATTTGTAATTAACTGCAAGCAATTATTACAGTCAAGAAAGTATATTCTAATGCTTGTAGGTAATAAAATAAAAATAAATTATGTTTGTAAAACTTATATATGTGTCATGCTGACTGACTGCTGTTCTTTGAAAGCCCTGAGGTTATACAGGTATCAATTAAATTTTTCTTTTCGTCAACAATGGTATCACTCTTAATTTTAATTTGTAACTTTTAGTTCACTACTTAATTATTTGCTCTTTGCTTGAAAATGAATATTTATTAGATTTTGTTTTGAGTTCATGGATAAAAGAAAACATTTAAAAGTTAGTAATTAAGGAGAGATGTCACATTATCTGACAATATGTTTTAAGAGACTAGTAATGCATACTCAAGTGGGGATACAGTATGCACAGAAAGACTGACTTATGACATGAAAATGAAAGAATTTGATTTGAGATTTTTCCATAAGAGTTACACTTCTGTGAATGTAAATAAGATTGTTGTATAAAAAATTTTAAATGATATTTAAGATGATTTTTTACCCTGAAAGAAAGAATAAAGTCTCACTTATCTAGAACTGTGAAGGACTGTAGTTTTCAGTATGATTGATTTCCTTTCCAGATAATTTACCCTTTAATGCACCAATACTGTATTTTAAATATTTTTGATGTGCATTTTCTTGAAAAAATTATTCCCATGCTTTATTTTGCATCGTTTTTGATGAGCCCTCCTGAAGTTCTGGAGGATGCCTTGCTGTGCAACAGGATATTAGGTTATTTAGGTGAAATTGGGGTCTTAATCTTCACTTCCCACAATAAGAGCAGCTCGTCTTGCATGCTTCTGCACTGTCCTGGCTTCCATCCTTCATTCCACTCCTAGAACATGTTTTGTTGCTCAACTTTAGCCTTCAAAAATGTCTGACCTTAGAGAACAGACTATACACATGATTTAATCCTTTACTGATTAAGCAGGTTCATCATCAGGCACATTAATTATTATGTAGTGCAGAAATATAATAGTATAATTAACATTTGAAGGTTTGTGTATTTCCCCTACCCTGAAAGGTTTCAGATGTCTGTGCTTTTCTTATTATTTCTTATTCCTTCCTTTACTGACAGCTGCAACTTAAACCCGCTGTCACCGCTTTAAGCCATCCCTATCTCTGGTTCTCAGCTTATAAAGCCAGAGATGTGAAGGTGGTCAAGGGAGACCATACAACGAAGTTCAGTAAATCCTAATGTGATGATATAAAAGCACATTGTGAAACTGTCAAGTACTCTAAAACCACAAAGCACTGCTATTAAACAGAACTAGAATAACAGGTAGGGAATAGAGTAGGGCAAATTTAAGCTCAAACTATAAAAGAAATTATTCAAGCTTTAGAGGTAGCGATGATAATGGTGATGATTGTTGTTGTTCAGTCATGTCTGAATCTTTGCCACCCCATGGACTGCATCAGGCCATGCTTCCCTGTCCTTCACTGTCTTCTGGAGTTTGCTCAAAATTGTGTCCATTGAGTCAGTGATGCCATCCAACCATCTCATCCTCTGTTGCCCCCTTCTCTTTCTCCTGCCTTCAATCTTTCCCAACATCAGGGTCTTTTCAAATGACTCAGCTCTTCCAATCAGGTGACCAAAGTATTGGAGCTTCAGCTTCAGCATCAGTCCTTCCAATGAACATTCAGGGTTGATTTCCTTTAAGATAGACTGGTTTGATCTCCTTGCAGCCCAAGGGACTCTCAAGAGCTTTCTCCAGCACCACAGGATTGAAAGCATCAATTCTTCAGTACTCAGCCTTCTTTATGGTCCAACTCTCACATTTGTACAAGACTACTGGAAAGACTACATAGCTTTGGTTAGACAGATCTTGGTCAGCAAAGTGATGTCTCTGCTTTCTAATATGCTATCTAGGTTTGTTATAGCTTTTCTTCCAAGGAGCAAGCGTCTTTTAATTTCATGGCTGCAGTCACCGTCTGCAATGATTTTGGAGCCCAAGAAAATAAAGTCTGTCCCTGTCTCCATTTTTCACCCATTTGCCAGGAAGTGATGGGACTGGATGGCATGATCTTAGGCATTCTTTTTGAATGTCGAGTTTTAAGCCAGCTTTTTCACTCTCCTCTTTCACCTTCATCAAGAGGCTCTTTAGTTCCTTTCTGCTTTCTGCCATTAGAGTGGTGTCACCTGCTTATCTGAGTTTATTGATATTTCTCCCAGCAACCTTGTTTCCAGCTTGTGCTTCACCCAGCCCAGCATTTCGCATGATGTACTCTATGTGTAAGTTAAACAAGCAGGGTGACAATATACAGTCTTGAAATACTCCTTTCCCAATTTTGAACAGTCTGTTGCTCCATGTCCAGTTTTAACCATATGCTTCTTGACCTGCATACAGGTTTCTCAGGAGGCAGGTAAGATGGTATGGTACTCCCATCACTTTAAGAATGTTCCACAGTTTGTTGTGATCCACACAGTCAAAGGCTTTAGCGTAGTCAATGGAGCAAAGTAGATGTCCTTTTGGAATTCCCTTGCTTTTTCTATAATCCAACAAATTTTGGCAATTTGATCTCCAGCTCCTCTGCCATTTCTAAATCCTGCTTGTACATCTGGAAGTTCTTGGTTTACATACTGTTGAAGCCTGGCTTGAAGAATTTTGAGCATTACATTGCTAGCATGTGAAATGAGTGCAATTGTGTGGTAGTTTGAACATTCATTGGCATTGCCCTTCTTTGGGATTAGAATGATAACTGATAAGCTTTTCTGGTCCTGTGGCCATTGCTGACTTTTCCAAATTTGCTGTCATATTGAGTGCAGCACTTTCACAGCATCATCTTTCAGGATTTGAAATAGCTCAGCAGGAATTCTATCACTTCTATCACTTGTTTGTAGTAATGCTTCCTAAGACCCACCTGACTTTAATAGCAAAAAACTATTTACCACTTATTCTGTGCCAGGCACCATGCCAGTCAATTTTATACAGCATCTAATTACAAGATATCTATAACCCTAAAGGTTAATGATTATTATTAATATTAACAATATTATGATTTTTCTTTCTAGAAAATTCAGACTTTGTTTACATAATCTTGGAATTAACATACAGATATTACGGAAAGGCATTTGGATCACCCCATGCCTATTTGTTTTCAGAACATGTGAGTATAATTACCAAGTTTTTCTGCATCCCAAGTATGGTAGCAGATAAGAAAAGAAAACATTTTCCACAATCATCAAGTCCAGCCCTGTGATTTTATAGTTGAAGACACTGAAGATCATTGTGCTGAAAACTATTACTTTCCTGCATTCAATGTCCTCCTCCAGGACAGGAATTTGTTTCTAATCATTTTCAGTATGTAGACTTCTCTCTGTGTCCCCATTTCTCCTGCCGTCAGCCTTCTCCTCACTCCTCATTACTTGAAATTGGTCTGACATGGGCTATAGTAACAGAGGGGAAAGAAGGGAGAATTGTGGACATTTTTGCAACTTACAACAATCTCTTTCACAAGTTCCTCTTTTCTTACTTGCCTTTTTAAGTATTGGTTCAACTCTGATGTTCACCACTGGCCTCTTTCCTTAGTCTTTTACCTTCTCCCCTTGTATCTCTTCCTATAACTTCAGCTCTCATGTTTTCATGGATGATTCACAGATCTCTCTGTCAACTCTTACCCATGTTCGTGAGTTCCAGAGTGGAATTCTCAACTACTTATTGGAAATGTACCTGACTTCCCCCCGTGCTCAAATGCAACACGTTCCAAACTAAACTCTATATTCTTCCTCAGACCTGTTTCTTTTGGAAACATTGACCCTGTAAATTTTTTATTTTCCATCTCTTCTCCTAGTCTAGAGATCTCAGAACAGGCTTTGATGATTTTCTCTCCTACAAACCCTATTGAATCAGTTAGTGAGTTCCGATCATTCAACCTAAGTATTCCTCAGGCTCCTCTTTGTTTATTCCTCATCTCACCTTGATTAGATACAGTGTTTCTTACTAGATTGCTTATTGATTTTCTTTACTCCTTTATGTATAAAATAGAGTATATACTCTTCATTGTGATCAGAATAGTATGTCTGAAATATGTGACTATGCATACACATGTATGCATGCTAAATTGATTCATTTCTGTCCAACTCTTTGTGACTCTATGGACTATACCCTCCATGATCCTCTGTTCATGAGCCTTTCCAGGCAAGAACACTGGTTGCCATGCCCCAGGGATTGAATCTACAGTTCTTACATCTCTTGCACTGGCAGGCAGGTTCTTTGTCACTAGCCCCACCTGTGAAGCTCACATATACACATCCCTATCTTATTTAGATACCCCTTTATAGCTTCTCATTATCTGGAAGTTAAAAAATAAAAAGCCTGCTGACTCTTGTTCTTGGAGATTTGAAGTGTTCTTGGATGTCTCTAAGGTCAAGTCATAATTGTTTTGTATGCCAATGGTATATCTCCCTGTGTTTAGCATCCTGCCTCACTTGTAACAGATGCTCATTAGATACTTGTTGGATGGACAAATGAAAGAACGTTAAGTGTACCCACAAGGCAGAGGAACAACAATCAGAGAGTTCTTGTGTGTTGTGTTAGAAAGAGTAAGGAAACTTAGAGATCAATAGTCCTTGTTTTGAATCTAGCACTGCCACCTCCTAGCCATGGACCTTGGACAATTTATTTAATCCTTCTGACCCTAGGTTTCTCTTCTGATAAGATGGAGATAGTGATAGTTTGTGTTCCATGTCAGAGATAATGTATGTGAAATGCATACATAAAACTCCTTTTAATACATGGGGATATTATTTATTATCACCATCATCATCAGCCCAGGTGAAAGAGCTATCAATTTCCAGTGTAACAATATGTAATAGAGACCCAACCATACAGACTGAGATTTAAACTCAGGTGGGACTCAAAGTGTAAGATATGAGCCAAGTCCCAAACATTCAAAACCAAACAAATATAGTGCTTAGGGTAGAGAACCCCAGCAGGAATTCATGCACAGGGAAAGAAAAATCGGAACTTAGAAGATAAAGGTGTAAGAGAACTTTATTACTATAAAAAGCTTCCCTGGGGGCTCAGGTGGTGAAGTATTCACCTGCAATGCAGGAGACCTGGGTTCGATCCCTGGGTCGGGAAGGTCCCCTGGAGAAGGGCATGGCCACCCACTCCAATATTCTTGCCTGGAGAATCCCATGGACAGAGGAGTCTGGCGGGCTACAGTCCATGGGGTCACAAAGAGTCAGACAGGACTGAATGATTATGCATGCACACATTAAGAAGCCTGGATAAAATATGAGAGGATAGGGATGCTTGGTATTAAAGTGATGAGCCCCATCTGTAAACATTTGTGTCATAAACTTCTATTCTAGAAAGTATGCAAGACAAAAAAGAACATACACACCATACCTTCTATAATATTTTCAATATTAAATACAAACATTGATTTCTTTTTTTCTTTTTTTTCACCCTTTGGCAGGCACAAGAAAAATTGACATTAAAATTTACAACAAAAAGATGTATAAACAAAAAGTTACCTCTCCAGTTCTATTTAATGGTGCTACAAATATGAAAACAAAATTTCTTGCCTGGTGGCTCAGTCAGTAAAGAATCTGCCTGCAGTGCAGGAGACCTGGGTTCGATCCCTGGGTCGGGAAGATCCCCTAGAGAAGGAAATGGCAACCCACTACAGTGTTCTTGCCTGGAAAATCCCATGGACAGAGGAGCCTGGTAGGCTGCAGTCCATGGGGTCACAAAGAGTTGGGAACAACTGAGCGACTAACACTCAATACTTTGCAAACTGAAGAGAAATTTATTCTGTAAAAAGGCCATTTTGATGAAAGTGTGTTCAGGCAGTAAAAACATTAGCCTAATTTCTGAAATAAATTGTAACTAAAAATATTAAAATTAGCAACTCTTAGAATAAAGGTGATATTCTTGGGCCATGTCATTATAGCTATTCCTTTTTGCAGAGTCTTCTTAGAAGTCTCCTATTCCATTAAACCAAGATTTCTAATCTTTTCTCTGAAGATCTTCAAAGAAGTGAATAGAAATTTCTCCACTGGTGTTCAGATCCACCAAATGAGTCCATTTGAGATCACTGAGAAGATTCTATGCTAGTATCTTTCATTCTTCTAAGTTTTTTTAGAATATGAGAATATGGCTTTTCAAATCTTCTAATTGGGAAGAATTCATTATATCAAATCAAATCATTTATATGATTCCAAACAGTCATACATCCAATAAAAATACTCATCCAATTTAAAAACTAGGTTAAAAAAAGTGATATGCTCCTCACCTAGCTGTCCCGTCTATCCACAGAGTCTGAACAGGCGTGAATCTACAGAGGGATCAGAATGATATGTTCTATGTGCAAAGGAAAGAGATTGGAGGGAGGGGCAGAGGACAGGGCTGTTTTTTCTGTCTGTAGGGTCTTTATTGAGCCGTCACTGTGTATGTTGAAGGGATTATATGACCCATACTGTGTAAATACTCACAAAAAATCAGCCATTTTATAGGCCACATTCTAATTTTGATTTCTTTTTCTCAAAGGTTATCTTAATTTCCATATTTTTTAAAGTTTAATTTTCTCCTTTTTTTCAGCCACTAATAATGATGTCACTCGCCTTTTAAATAGGCACACCACTGTACACATGTGTGTTTTTCCTTTCCTGTACATCTATATGCCAAATTATAGGACCACTTTAAAGAAATACAGAAAAATGATATGTCAAATAACTTAAAGGGTTAATGTATTTTTAGATAATATATAGTAACTGTCAATATTATCCATGATATTTAATTTATCTTATACTCTTACTGTATATTTATTTCTAGTTACAGCCTTTGAAGTAGGGAAATCAGGCGCTTCTTCACCTATCTTTTTCAGTCACTTTAAATATCACTGCCTGGAGGGCAGTTTGGTTTCATCTCATAGTCTTAATTTTGATTGACTGATACTGGCTGCCTAGAGCAGGGTGTTCAGGGGAATTGGAGGACATTGTCCAGAAACAGGAGCAGAGAGAGCTGTGATTGGCTATCAGTGTCTGCTACGGGTAAGTGAAGGGGAAAGAGCAGAACCATGGTAGTGTACAGGACGAACCTATTCTATATAATGATATAGTCGTTTTCTACTAATGTCAGTGGTTTTCAAATGACTTATAGCCTTATTGGTTTTCTCATATGAATCACAGACCATGGAAAATGAATTGAGCGACTAATTTCCCAATTCTCTCAAGGATGCTACATAATTCGTTCTATCCTAGACTCATAAAACAGAAGTTAATCCTATATAAACAACGGATAACTTAGGGCATGGGGCTTAATTGTCCCAGGCTGAGAAAGACTGAGGTGGTCAGTAAGGACCTCAAAGTCCACTACAGGTGCAAGGAGCGACAGAGAGGGAGGATTCCAGTCTTTCCTTTGTAAGCCAACCCTATCAGCCTCACTCTTACTGGGGGGTACGTATGCATGCCAATTCATGTATTATATATTTACACACAACAGACACTCAGAATTCATTTGAAAAATATTCTACACTTTAAAAATCTTCAAATTAAAAAAGTTTGAAAACAGCTGATACAGATTTTTTTTCTTCTGACTGTTGAAGTTATTCTTTTTCATTTTATATAAATTTGTCTTTATTATCCAAGATAAATTAAAATGTTGCTATATTTTGCTATTAATTGCTCTTCTATCATGTGGATACAAAAATTTCCTTTGATGGTCTAAGAAAATAATGTGGAAGATAGAAAAAATATCATCAAGTCAAGATTGTGTAGTCAGTAAGAAAATCAAGCCCATTAGACCATGATTAACAGAAGTTTTGAATTAAGGGATTTGATGTAAATTTCCATATTCACCTTTGCACCTGGATTCTGAAACAGCTGCCCCTTTAATCATTCACAAATTTCTTCAAATAGTGTTTCCTTTTTCCTTGTTGTTTGATAGCTAATGTAATTAACATCATTTCAGCAAACCTGTAAAAATCTGGTGTAGATTTTGTGATTTGTGTCTAGCAGGGCCTTCAGAGGGCTTCCCTGGAGGCTCAGTGGTAAAGAATCCACCTGCAATGCAGGAGACACAGGAGATGCAAGTTCAGTCCCTGGGTCGGGAAGATCCTCTGGAGGAGGGCATGGCAACCCACTCCGATATTCTTGAAGAATCCTAAGACAGAGGAGCCTGGCAGGCCACAGTCCGTAGGGTCACAGAGAGTCTGAAGCAACTGAGCATGCATGCATGTAGGGCCTTCAGATAGATGAAAGCTATTCCAAGTAGAATCTTGCTTTTTGACACAGATTATTTCAATGCCTTATAAATAATTAATCACCAAAAAAACCCTACATTAATGTAGCCCTCGGGTCATACATTGGGACCTAGAAGCTAAATGAATAGAAAGTTCACATTGTCCAAGAAATATTCATTTGTTTTACATAGCTTATGTTACACAAATTATTTGCTTTATATTTAGAAGCCCAATCTAATGGCCTATGTGCAATATGGAAAACTTGTTATTTTGAGGACTGTGCTTTTATTATTAACTGAGCATCAACTTTTGCCAGGCATGGGGCAAAGACGATGTTAGAATATAAAAGATGGCCTTGGTTATGGGGATACACAGCCCAGTGAAAGAGGCAAGTTATTAAGGGAGGTGAAGTGAAAGTCACTCAGTTGTGTTGACTCTTTGTGACCCCATGAACTATACACTCCATGGAATTCTCCAGGTCAGAATACTGGAGTGGGTAGCCGTTCCCTCCTCCAGGGGGTCTTCCCAACCCAGAGGTCAAACCCAGGTCTCCCGCGTTGCAGGTGGGTTCTTCACCAGCTGAGCCACAGGGAAGCCCAAGAATACTGGAGTGGGTAGCCTATCCCTTCTCCAGGGGATCTTTCCGACCAGGAATCGAACCGGGGTCTCCTGCATTGCAGGCGGATTCTTTATCAACTGAGCTATGAGGGAGTAAATTTAAAACTAGTCATCAGAAATTGTGATCAATGCTATGGAAAATGTAAATAGTATGCTGAGCTCAGGGCAAATGGGTCAGGCTCCTTTGGGCATGGTTGGGAAATATTCCCTGAGGAAGTGATGTTTACTCTGGGCCTTGCAGAGTCAAATATGTTCAAGGCACTGAAGGAAAACCTGTGAGCCTGAGTTCCAGGTGGAGAAAGGGAAAGCATGAGAAAAAGTTCCAGAAATGTGCCAAGACCTGATCATAGAGCCAGGGAAAGCCATTGATGGGATACTTGAAATGATCCTTAGTTTTAAAAGATGACTGCAGCGCTAGCATTGTGGGGGAGCAAGAGGGGAAAAAAGGAGATGTTCTAAGTGGCAATTGTAATAATTAATTACTAGCTAAAATACACTTAATTAATAATTACTTTTGGCCAGCAGTGACTGAAACCTGGACATAAGAAGGCATAGAATGGAGAGCTGCGATGTTTATTTGAAAGGCAGAATTGATAGGACTTGCTGACAGATTGTGTGCTGATGGGTGGGGTGACATGGAGGACATAATGAGGGAAAGGAAGGAATTAGGAGTAACTGAGAGACTGAACAACAACAACACTTGGCTTTCTGGCTTGAGGAAGTAAGTGGCTGAGGGTACCATTCATTAACACAGGAAAATCTGAGCTAAAGGGGACTCACTGGGAAAGTTGAGACATCTACATAGCGATCCGGAAGAGGTAGTCAGGTAGATGGGCCTTGTTGGAGGCTTAGAAATACAAATTTGTGAGTCATCATCAGAGAGGAGTCATTTAAAGCAGTAGAACTGAATAAGGTCACCTCAGTTCAGTTCAGTTCAGTTGCTCAGTCGTGTCTGACTCTTTGCGACCCCATGGATTGCAGCATGCCAGGCCTCCCTGTCCATCACTAACTCCCGGAGTTGGCTCAAACTCATGGCCATTGAGTTGGTAATGCCATCCATCTCATCCTCTGTCATCCCCTTCTCCTCCTGCCTTCAATCTTTCCCAGCATCAGGGTCTTTTTAAATGAGTCAGCTCTTCGCATCAGGTGGCCAAAGTATTGGAGTTTCAGCTTCAGCATCAGCCCTTTCAATGGATATTCCCGACTGATTTCCTCTAAGATGGACTTAATTCTGGTTTGATTTCCTTGCAGTCTAAGGGACTCTCAAGAATCTTCTCCAACACCACAGTTCAAAAGCATCAGTTCTTTGTAGGGTGGGAATATAGAAAAAGATAAGAAGGTAGGTTCAGAACCTCACCCAAAGAGCACCAGTTTTTAGAGATTTGTTTGAGAGAACCATTTGCAAAGAAAATAAAGACTGTGGAACTAGTGAATTGGATAGGTCCCAGAAAGGCGTGCTATGCTGAGAATTTTTTGCATGTATGGAAGCCAGCGCTGTGCTGTGTTCAGTTGCTCAGTCATGTCTGACTCTTTGCAAACCCACAGGTGTACTACTATGGAACACAGGCAAAATTTAAAAATTGGGAAGGTTGAGCTTTAAAGAATGGTCCTAAGAAGCAGGTGGAGCTGATGATCGTGGACCGCTTGTTGGGTTTTCATGATACTGAAATGGGTTTGAACAATGTCTGGTGGGCTAGTATTATGTGAGAGAAATGATTTAGGGAAAATGGAGGATCAGTGCACCCATGGGATATGGACAAGAGTAGCGCGAGCCAATGATTTGAGAAAGTGTGATCCAGAAGACAGGTTGGAGGTTTGGCCTACGATGGGAAATTAGGGAAGTACTCATTCCCTTTCCCATTTACTCTCTTTTCTCAATAAAACAGGACATTTCAGCTGAGAAGAGACAATGGTGTTGATGTCTGTGGTGTGAGCAGAGGATGTCTCTGAAATGCTGTGTTTTCTTATGGAGACCTACAGAGATATGGGCATTGTCAGCGAAAGCCTGCCAGGCTACTGAGACTCGCAGAGACCCACTCAATCACCAGGCAGAGCAGAGAGGGTGCTGAGTCTCATTCCCCTCACTCCATGACAGGCACCTTACATTTTCAATTGACATGAAAAAGATTTGGAAAATAGCACAATTAATGCATTTGCCAAATGAAAAACTTCTCACTACCAAATATCAGGTTAAGAAACTAGAGTCTGGAAGAGCTTTGCTTCTTGATTGGGCTCTAAAGAAAGAACTAGTCCCTTCTATTTAAACAGGGAGTATTATTAGACTTAAATTCAATTTCTAAGTCCTCTGGAAAAGTTACGCAGATTGTTTAAGGAAGAAACGTTTTTTTTTTTTTCCAAAAGAACTGAAATTCTGCTGGAGTAGTTGAAAGTGATCTTAACCATTTCAATGAAAATTAATTTCTATACCACCTCTAGGCTTTGAAGGAAATGGGGGCTGAGGGAAGAGAAGAGCGAAAGGAAAGAAACTTACTGTCTCCTGACTAGAATAGATCATTATTAGACCATCATGTGGGTTACACACCCCTGGGACAGGGCTCCAGCTCCTGCCTACAAAAACGTGTGAGGAGCTGACAGTTTTTCCATCTTATTACCTAAACCAAGCCATGTGGAGCAGAAAGACACATGGAGCCAAAACAGTGATTTTTCTTCTGTGCAAACAGTCAGAAACCCACAAACTGCATGTCATCATGTGATTCAGAATTGGACTTGAGAGAAGTACGACTGAGGAAGAGAGAAGTCTTGAAGGTTTGTAACACTTTGCTCAGAAGCATAATTGGGAAAGTGAGGATAGATCATTCAGTAATAAATCACTGATATTCAGTGCAGAAGAATCATGTTTTACCTTTGCTTTGAAATAATATTATATAAATGTGTAAAATAATGTTGTGAGTGATTGTCAACCTGGTTAATTTAATTAATAATTTTACATTTTTAAAGAAAACATTATTATAAGACATAATTAGGTGAACTATTTGCTCTATTTTTTGTTCCCTATAAGAAATGTGGCTACTTATGCCAGAAGCATCACAAAAATCACTTATGATCTTCCTTGATGTCAGCTGATATTTGAGAATCAGCTAATTAGTAAATAGAACAAAATGCTCTTGTTAAAAGATGTGATGCTTCTCATATGGAAATTTCTGAAGAAGTATTCTATTTGTATCATGAATGTAGTAGTGGGTATAGACTTAGCTTTAACACTTCACCTCCTATTCTCTAATGCTATCAGGGTATAACTCTTGTAAGATTTTAAGACAGCAGTAAAAGCAGATTCTTCCAGCCCATGCCCAAACTTCCACAACATAATTGCCATAACTTTGAAAAATTAGCACCTGTATCCAGGATCTGATGCTACTCTGAATGAATGTAAACAACACCTGCAAGATTCTAAAGGTATGTCTGTCATCTTTTTTCAAAGAATTTAATCCAGTGGCTTCATGCTTATGTATCTACACATATCTATACATATGCATGTGTGCACACTCAGTCGTTCAGTCATGTCCAACTCTTTGCAACCCCGTGGACAGTAGCTCACTAGCCTCCACTGTCCATGGAATTTTCCAGGCAAGAACACTGGAGCAAGCGTCATTTCCTTCTCCAGAGGATCTTCCTGACCCAGGGATCAAGCCTGCATCTCTTGTGCCTCCTGCATTGACAGACAGATTCTTTACCACTGAGCCGTCTGGGAAGCCCCATCCATACACACAACTTGGAACCAAAAAAAGAAAAAAAAGACAGATTTCCAATTCAACCCCCCTTTTTTAAAAGCCTAGTGTATACAAGGCCCCCAAATGAAGGTTATAGGAAGCCCCTGACAACAAAGAATTGTCAATTTTCTTATATGCAAATGGAACTAGCAGTTTCTTTTTTCTGCTAAGATTTTAAGGACCAAGGACAGTTACAAACACCTATCTGGATCCTGACTATAAATCATTATTGCCCCATAATAAAAGCAGAAATGGAATTGAAAAGCAATCACTGCTTCTTGGAAAAAATGATTACACATTTACTGTATTCTCTAGAAAACAAAGCCTAAAATTATTATTTTTTTCTCAGAATTATTTCTTTGATTCAGGAAAGAATTAGAACATGAGGTTATGAGCACTGTATTCAACCCTTTGGCACACTGGGGAAATGAAGTAGTGTGAGAATGAAAATCAAGAGCTGGAAATCGCATTGCCTTGGAAAGGCTGAGATCGAGGCTTAATTTCTAGCACAGCATCTGAACTCATGTCTGTTTCTGGCTCTATACCAGTAACCTGGGCTGGAGAAGGGAAGGCTGGCCCCCACCCTGAGTAGCAATGTATGGTGTGGCCCCAAAGATACCAATGCTTGTCCCTTAAATGCTCAAGGTCAGAGGAGTGATGCTTGGGGATGGAGTGGGGAAGGAAGCAAATTAAGTTGTTCTCTCTGGATTTTATTTCATGGTGAGCTAAGGAATATCAAAATCAAGGATGTATCCCTGGAAAATTACTTTCAGAGTTTCAGGCTGCTGCAAAGTATGCTAGATTTCAGCCAGGCGATTGGACCACGTTGGCTTTGAAGACCCTGAGCTATAGAAGTGGGGAGCACAAGGGTCTGGCCAGAGGGAGGACACACAGGCAAATTTCTCACCAAAGGAAAACGTGGGGCTGAATCTCCATTAGAACTAACCTACGTGAGCCTCATGTTTGTGTTCTGTATAATGAGGAGTGTCATCTACCTTACTGACTCTGAGTGTGTAAGAGATGTTCAGTCAAGAACAGCCATCAGCGTTAGAGACGTTTTCTGATGATGTTTTTGTTTTTTCACTGAATTATAGTTGGTTTACAATGCTGTGTTAGTTTCAGGTATAGAGCAAAGTGATTCATACATATACTTTTTCAAATTCCTTTCCATTACAGTTTATTATAAGATACTGAATATAGTTCCCTCTGCTATGCAGGAGGTCCTTGTTGTTTAAAGTTCGTTTTCTGTATCTGTGAGTCTATTTCTGTTTTGTAAATAAAGTAATTTGTGTCATAGCTTAGGTTGGCGTATAAGTGGTATGTGCATGCTCAGTCGCTAAGCCATGCCCCACTCTTTGTGACCCCATGGGCTGGAGCGCTCCTACAGGCTTCCCTGTCCACGGGGCCTTTCAGGGAAGAATACTCAAGTGGGCTGCCATTTCCTCCTCCAGTGAATCTTCCCAACCCAGGGAGTGAACTCACATCTCTTGCATCTCCTGCTTTGGCAGGTGGGTTCTTTAGCACTGAGCAACCTGGGAAGCTCTACATATAAATGATATCATATTTGTTTTTCTCTTATGTATTAACACTTCACTTAGTATGATAATCTCTAGGTTCATCCATGTTGCTGCAAATGGCAATATTTCATTCTTTTTAATATATACCATATCTTCCTTATCTATTCACCTGTCAATGGACAGTTTGCTTCCAAATCTTGACTATTGTAAATAGTGCTACTATAAAAATTGAGGTGCATGAATCTTTTTAAAATAGAGTTTCCATCTTTTCCAGATATATGCCCAGGAAATGGAATCACTGGATCATATTGTAGCTCTGTTTTTAGTATTTTAAAGAATGTCTATACTGTTCTCTGTAGTGCCTGCACCCATTTATATTCCCAGTAACACTGCAGGAGTGTTCCATTTTTCTATACCATCTCCAGAGTTTATTTTTTGATGATGGCCATTCTGACCAGTGTGAAGTAACACTTCATTGTAGTTTTGTTTTGCATTCCACCAGTAATTAGTGATGTTGAATATCTTTTCATCTTATCTTCTTTAGAAAAACATCGATTTACATCTTCTGCCTATTTAAAAAATTTTTTTTGAGCTGAGTAAGCCATTTGTATATTTTGGAGATTAATTTCTTATTGGTTGCATTGTTTTCAAATATCTTCTCTCATGCTATAGATTATCTTTCTAATGGTATGTAAAGAATTTAAAAAGTGATTACCTCCACAAGCCTCATATTCTAGAATATATCTGTTAAAAATGCCCTCAGAGCATCTCTCAATTCAAGAAGAGTCTTACTGAATTTAGGAAAAGAAGGTAATTTTCAGATGACTGGGTACTTGTTACAAAGAATGAATGGATGGAGGACTAAAACTTCTATCGTTCATAGGAAACAGTATTTCTCCATGCTAAATTTGAACCATCTTGACCATGTTAGAATCAAAATGAAGTGAATACTATGGAAACTTCACACATTTTAGCACAGCTCCACTAAGTACCTGGAAAGTAAACCTAATTTTCTCAAAGAAACTAACCTGGCCTAATAGCCCCATTTGCTACTGATATTGTTGATTTACATGAATGTGAATATAATGACTTGAATCTAAGAACCCAGAAGACAATGATTACTTTTCCAAAGTTCAAGTGATAATCAAAAGCTTTTTCAAAATGTCTCCTGATCTTCTTGGTCAATTAATTGTAGAATTTTTTTAAATAGCAGTTATATTTGAAATTTGAGCATTGCTAAGTTGTTTGCATAAATGGTGTCTTGTCTTTGTACACAGGGCTTATCTATGTACAAAATGAGAGGTCATATCAGGTCTCACATCTTTTGTCACTCTGCTTATTTCGAGTTTTTTAGTTTACTGGAAGAGCAAATGCAGAAAGATCTGGTACACAGAGCTTTATTACTAATGTTTATGAATTGAGCATTTAAAATTAATAGAAGTTATCCCCTATCATAAAAAAATAAATTTATCAAAGAGTAAAAACAATTAGGTATTGAAAAATCTGGCCATGTTTGAGGTTTAGAAAATGATTAAATACTAGTTTTTAAATGTTTTGGCTTTGGAATGTTGCCAAATGGGTTTTGCCAAACACATTTTTCTGTCATTTCACAACCCATGTGTGTGTTTTAATGAATGTATAATCCGTATGTTCTGATTCACTTAAACTTAACTTGACAAAATCTGTTTTAAGAATAATATGACTTCCAAGAAGACTTTATAGCTGTCCTAAGAAGTCACATCTTTAATTTTAAAAAGGAAGTCATAGTTTATGATGAATAAATGGAACTGATTTGTAAATTTGGAATACAAATCTAAATCTGAAATCCACATTTTAACAGCTTTACTAACTCATGTTTAGTGAAATAGATTCAACTCTAAGTTATCATTATGCTATGTAAATGGAAGGTAAAAGGAAACACAGCCCATCTTCCTACTTCTATTGAGTGTACCAAGAAGAAAGAGAGCAATGGTGAAATGACAGAAAGAAAATTCAGATTTATGTTTCTTTTCTATGGCATACTCAACTCTGAAAATACCTCCCAAGGTAAGTTACAACAAACATTTTAAAACTAATGTGAACTGGAAAGGAATAGATAGTAATATAAAAGCAATGTGTACCTGGGGAAAAATTCAGATCCTAGCTGGAATCAGCGGAGAAGGCAATGGCACCCCACTCCAGTACTCTTGCCTGGAAAATCCCATGGACGGAGGAGCCTGGTGGGCTGCAGTCCATGGGGTCGCGAAGAGTCAGGCTCGACTGAGCAACTTCACTTTCACTTTTCACTTTCCTGCACTGGAGAAGGAAATGGCAACCCACTCCAGTGTTCTTGCCTGGAGAATCCCAGGGACAGGGGAGCCTGGTGGGCTGCTGTCCATGGAGTTGCACAGAGTCTGACGCGACTGAAGTGACTTAGCAGCAGCGGCAAGAATCAGAAATGACTCTGGGCTCCACAAGGAAGGGAAGCTGAACCTGAGGTTGAGCATGGTGCTCAAATGGCTTCATTTAGCACCATAAGGTTGGGAGCAGCCCTTATATCATAAGTGAGAAAAACACAAATGCTCTGTAGATGGAAACATTTTCTGGTTAGGACCTCAATTTTTACAGAATAAATTATGTGCTATGAGATTCAACTTATCTAGAAGATGAAACAAACCTAAAGTTATATGCAGTATATGTTCATAACACAAGAAACAGAATACACACACACAAAGACAAGAAAGCAAGTTGCCATAAGTGAAAGCAGAAAAGAATAATAACATCAGGGTCCCAAGAATGTAAGATATTGGAAATATCAGATATAGATTGTGTGTAAAGAGTTTAAAGAAAAATATAATTTTTAAAATAATCAATTAATAGATATCATCAAAAATAACATACCTTATTTGAAAAAGAACCAAATAAAACTATTAGAAATGAAAATTGAAACAATGAAATAAAAGTACAACAATAAAATAGAAGTACAATTGTTATACAAAACAAATACAGTTAAGAAAAATTTTAACCGAATGCTGCATAAAGACATGAGAAGATGGAAATGAAAAATGAAAGAAATTTTAAAGGACATGGAGAAAAAAATGAGAAACCAATAAAAACCTGTGTCAAAATAAAAACTTTTTTTTAAATGGAGAAACAGTAGTCAAAGAGATAATAGAGATAATTTTCTAGAACAATAGGAGACATGCATTCAGAGAAATCAAAATGTATGACAAGCAGTGTAAAAAAAAATTACATTGTCGCGAAGCTTTAGAAGATCAAATACAAAAGGAAGTTCTTTAAAGCATTCAAAAAGAAATTACTTGTAAAGGAAGCATCAATAGGCAACTTCTTAAAATCAATGCCAAGAAAATAGGATGATATTTTAAGGTATGATGAGAAAATAATAATTCAGAACACTGTATGCAGCATAACTGCTTTTAATGATGAGAGTAAATAAAAACATTTTCAGGAGAAGAAAAAGGCTCAGCATTTACTCCCATAAGAAATTTACTAAAGAAACTTCTGTGAAACATACCTCATGGAAAAGAAAAAAAAAAAAAGACTCCAAAAATAAGGTCTAAGAAGCAAGAAGTTGAGATGATCTAATAAATGTAACCTAAAAATAATCTGTCTAATTAAAAATAAGCATACCATCTTTATAAAAATTAAAACCTAAGAGTTAAGGTAACTTAACATATTAGCCTGTTTCTAATCAATATTTTCTTGGAAGTCTGCTGTGGGTTGAACGTTTTCTCCTCCAAAGAAATGCCAGAGTCCTAACTCCTAGAGTTTGACCTTATTTGCAAATAAGGTCTTTGCAGGTGCAGCTAAGGATCTGAAGATAAGAAAATCCTAAATTTCAGATGGGTTCTATACCCATGGAATCTGTCCTTATAAGAGAAAAGAGACAGAGATGAGAGAACAAACACAAAGAGGGAATGTCATGTGAAACAGGAGGAGAGATTGGAGTTATGCAGCTGTAAACCAAGGGATTCCAAGGATTTCCAGCAGTCATCAAAAGCTAGCAGAGAAGCATGGAGATGCTCCCTCAAGAGCCTCAAGAAGGCGCCGCCTGAAGCTACTGATGTCTTGATTTCAGACTTCTGATGTTTTCAGGAGCTACTCAAGATTTTCTAAAATGTGAAAGAAAAGGTAAGGTCATTGAAACAAACTAAAAAAAAAAAAAAGGATAGAGGATCTGTCCCACTATCTGTTGTAAATTCGTACACAATGGTTTTCAATTGATCATGTTATCAGTAGAGTGTTTAAAATAGTGAGGTTGGGAATGATTTTCTTACAATGAGTAGGAAAATGCTTTTTAACAAAAACTAGTATCTTGTGATGTGTGAGGCAGTCCTGCAATATGTGAGGCAGTATAAAGCCTTATATAGTATTACCCCAAATGCCAAGAGTTTTCTGATCAAGATATACTGAGCTCTTATCTGGTAATACATTGTCTAATAATTAAAACAATAAAAGACCCTTACATATGTGGAAACTAGACATATTAAATAAATAACATTGCAGATCATTGAGTAAAGGACAGCCTATGCAACCAATGACACTAGGACAATTTAGTATCTTTATGGAAAAAGTGTCCTTTGATCCCTATTTCATACTACATTTTAAGTGCAATCTTTTAAACTGTTAGAAGAAAATTTATGAATATATTTCTGTCTTTAGAGTAGAAAAGGTTTACTAAAAAATACCCCAAAGCACTAGCCATAATATAAAAATATATGACTATATTAAAACTAAACACTTCTACTTATCAAGCGATAATAGAGAAAATGGAAACAAATCACAAAATGGGAGAAGGTAGTTTCCAAAAAATAAATAAAATAGTACTGTGCATGCTTAGTTGTGTCCTATTCTTTGCGACCCCATCAACTGTAACCCACCAGGCTCCTCTGTCCATGAGATTCTCCAGGCAAGAATACTGGAGTGGGTTACCATTTCCTCCCCCAAGGGACCTTCCTGACCCAGGGATCGAACCTGCTTCTCTTAGGTCTCCTTCATTGTCAGGTAGGTTCTTTACCACTAGCGCCACCTGGAAAGCCCAAAATAGTACTGTGTCTATACTATATGAAGTTCTTGCATCAAGGCAATAAGGTAAAAGACAACCTAATGGTGAATGGGCAAAACATATAAGAAAAGTTTTACATAAGATATATAGAGGACAAATATATGAAAAAATACTTAGTCTCACCAGTAATCAAGGAATAAAAGTTAAGAACTAAATTAAATTTCATAATAAATGGTAAAAAAATAAGAAATCTGGCAATATTAAGCATTAGCAACAATCTAGAACAAAGAAAACAATATCTATCACTATTGGAGTTGTTAATTGGTACAATCATTTGGAAATCAATTTACCTTTATCTTCAGTTTTTCTACCCAGTATATTCAAAACATACAAATATGAAACTGAAAGCTTTATGAATACCCTTAATCTGATGATTTTTCATTCAATTATTTCATTTATAAAAATTTCTGACTAAGGCCTAATTTATTTTATGATCTGATAATGACTTCTAGCACATAGTTTAAAAAATATTATTCTAGAGAAAGTCGTATGTTATCATAGAAACAAGATAATTCAAAATTTTCAGTGACATTTTTATAACCACAAAAATTGGAAATAATTGAAATATCCATCAGCAGAAAAATATAACTATATTGTGATCTATTCAAAGTAATATTAAATAACAGTGAAAATGAAAGAGTTCTTGCAAAACATCAATGAATCTTTTTTCTTCAACTTTTAATTTTGTATTGGGGTATAGCTGATTAACACACAGTGTTGTGGTAGTTTCAGGTGAGCAGCAAAGGGACTCGGTGATTCATATACATGTTCCCGTTCTCTCCCAAACTCCCCTCCTACGAGGTTGCCATGTAACTCTGAACAGAGTCCCATGTGCGATGCAGCATGTCTTTGTTGGGTCTCCATTTTAAATATAGCACGGTATACATGTCCATTCCAAACTCCCTAACTATCCCATCCCCCCATTCTTCTCCCTGGCAGCCATACGTTCATTCCATGTGAGTCTCTTACTAAATAAGTTCAACTGTATCATGTTCTTTTTTAGATTCCACATATAAAGGATGTCATATGATATTTCTCTGTCTGACATATGACGCTCTCTAGGCCCATCTGTGTTGCTGCAAATAGCATTATTTCATTCTCTGTAATGGCTGAGTAATATTCCGTTTTGTACCACATTTGTGCATATGTACCACATCTTTATCTGTTCCACTGTGGATGGGAACTCAGGCTGTTTCCATGTCTTGGCTATGGTAAACAGTGCTACAACGAACAGAGAAATTCAAGAAACATTCCATTTATCAGTGCATCCAAAAAAAAAATAGACCTCAGAATAAACCTATTTTTTTTTTTTTTTAGAATAAATCTATTTAAAGAAACAAAATAAATCTACCTAAGGGCTTCCCTCATGGCTCAGTGGTAAAGAATCCACCTGCCAAAGCAGAGGATGCAGTCTTATCCTCGGGTCAGAAAGATCCCCTAGAGAAGGAAATGGGAACCTACTCCAGTATTTTGCCTGGGAAATGCCATGAACAGAGGAGACTTGTGGGCTACAGTCTATGGAACCACAAGAGATTTAGACACTATTTAATGACTAAACAGCAACAAGGCAAAAAAAGACCTCTACTCCAAAAACTGTAAGATAATGATAAAAGAATAAAAGACACAAGTAGTTGGAAAGATATACCATAGCCGTCATGGATTGGAAGAATCAACATGGTCAAAATGACTATACTACCCAAGGCAATCTACATATCCAACACAATCTCTGAAATCCCATTCCTGGGCATATATCTGGAGAAAAACATCAACAAATCTTATAAATATTATTTTCATGGGTTAATACTTACAATGTAATTTTTATAAAACTATAACAGTGAAAAAGTAAATCATCTAAATTTTAGATTATACATACAAATCTAAAGAGAAAAGAAAAATCAAAGAAATGCTAAATTCAAAATTCAGAACAATTGTTACTCCTGGGTACAAAGCAATAGACTCAGAAAAGACTATGCAGATGGCTGTGATGGAAATAGGTCTTGTCATGTAATGGGTTTATGTTCATTCATTTTATTATTTTCCTGTCTCACACTTTCTCCAAATATGCTATGAATATATTAAATGTTAAATTGGTTTGACCAAAATTTTCCTTGATTTTTAAGTAAAATAAACCATTTTGACCAAGAACTTTATTGAACAACTTCTTTATTGTTTTGTTCCACTACCTTCTGCCATTTTTTCAGGCAACTTCATAATTCCATCTTCCCAAAACTTTTTTATCATTTTTGAGCAAAGAATTGTTCCAGGTATCTTTTGGAAGATACCTGTTCCAGTCTTCCAAGGAATTGAA
Organism: Odocoileus virginianus; assembly: GCF_023699985.2. Classification (NCBI taxonomy): domain Eukaryota; kingdom Metazoa; phylum Chordata; class Mammalia; order Artiodactyla; family Cervidae; genus Odocoileus; species Odocoileus virginianus. The sequence goes on from NC_069688.1 coordinate 56,872,211, forward strand.
ATTTTTTTCCATTAAGAGTTTTGTAAAGACCAGAATATATGGCAATCTGAAGATGAAACATCTGGTGAGTATGACAGAAGAGTTAGACCGTCCTAGCCAAGCTGTAAAAGCTTTTGCCTGGTCATCAAAGAAGCATGTAGTCCTATGTTATCCTGATGACAGATTTTGAATTTTCTGTTGACTAATTCTGGATGCTTTTCATCGAGTGCTTTCAGTTTGTCTAACTGGGAGCAGTACTTGTTGGAATTAATCATTTGATTTTCAGAAGGTGCTCATCATAGAGGACTCCCTGACAACTTCATTGTATATACATCACCTTGTTTGGATAAAGACCAGCCTTTGGTGTGGTTGGTGATGGATCCTTTTGATGGATCTCTTCCATTTCACATTATTATACTGTATCTGCTTTTCATTGTCCATCATAATTTGTCCTAACCATGGAAAGCTTTTGTTACATTTCAGTAGAGAATCACATGCAGAAATATAGTCAAGAAAGTTTTTTCTGTTTATATGGAACCCAAACATCAAAGCAATTAACATAGTCAAGCTGGTACAAATGATTATCAGTGTTTTATTTGGATATTTTTAGTATATCAACTATCTCCCATGTGGTAGAATGCTGATTGTTCTCAATTAATGTCTCAATTTGATTACTATCAACTTCAACTCGTTTAATTGACCATGGAGCGTTGTCCAGTGAGAAATCTCCAGCAGGAAGTGTCACAAACCGCTTCTGACATGCTTGCTAAGTCACAGAATCTTCTCCATACACTGTACATGTCTCTTTTTTCATTTCAGTTGCAATTTTACCTTTCTAGAAGTAATAAAGTGTAATGTGCTGAAAAAGTTGCTTTTTTACTTCCATCTTCAGTGTTAAAATGGCTACCCAAAATTCACCAACTTTGGTGTTCTCTTTTTAATTCATGCTGCTATGACAGTTGTTATAATACAATCTAACAAAACTGTTTCAAATGAAGTTAAAGACAGCTAAGCACTACTAGAGCCATCTTATGGAAAAAAAATAAATGAACGTTTTGGCCAAACCCCCCCTCCCCCATATAATGGAATCTAAAACAAACAAGAAATCTGAAAAAGAACACTTTGTAGTTCAAAGTTTTGAAACCCAAGATGTGTTGAGGTAGATGCTAACACACACTTTAATTTCCATGAAACAAGTAATAGATGGCCAGGGAGAGTCATGAAAGAACTTTCTGGAAGCTTTATTGGATTCTGAATGAGTTACACAGCAAGGTGTGTCTCCTGAGACACTTTAGTGTTACTTGACAGCCATATGTCTTCTGTGATTCAGGAGTGGTCTTGTCTATGGTTGGGATTGATGTTCAGAGGATGGATTAGATGACCTCTTTGGTCTTCAGCATATGGTCCTTGGTTTTCCTGTCTTGTCCTCTGGGCCTTGATTGACAGCACAGCCAGTCTCTCTGCCATGCCTTCCCTGTCTACATTAAACAGTCTACCAGGGGACACAAACATTCTACTTATAAGTAAATAGTATCTCTTGGACAAAACATTCATTAGAAGTGATATATAAATGATATATAAATCTAACAACCTAAACTATCAACCCCAGTACTTTGAACTTTTTACCTTCCTCAAGGAATGCTGGTGTCCATAGGGACTAAACTGAATACACATAAACATATCCATACTATGCATGGTTGCCTTAAGTGTCTGTGTATTTACCAACAAAAAAAATAGAAAATGTATCTCAAGAAATATATATAATTAAATGTGTTTACATATTATATATATATATATATATGTACTATATATATATACACACACACACAAAGATACACATGAAAATATGGTTCTTAAAGATGATTCTGCAACTAGCAACTATGGTTTTAGAGACTAAATAAAGGAATAATATCCACATTGCTGATCTCTTGGTGGCACTCTCAGCAGGTTCTTGATTAAGAGGGTCAACAACTCAACAACCCCAGTTCCTGGGGAAGTTTCTGGATGCAGTCCAGGTTCATTTCACCCCGGCCACATGAGAGAATGTCAGAAGCCAAAATCAGGCAAGTAATTCTCACTTAGGTTATAGCTCCAGGAGTATATGCTGCACTATCACAGTTAATAAGTTTACATTTCAAAATAATTTGAGGTTCATGTATACAAGGATCTTCATACTGATCTTGTTAGACTAATCAAAACAATCCAATAATCTCCATACCCCTGCCCCTGCCTGGCGCCTTGCAGAGTGACATACAGTTTCACTTTTCATAGAGTATCTGCATTTTGTAAACTGGAGTAACTTAATAAAGTTATTTTCCTTTGATTTTTTTTTTCATTTGGGGATGTTTCAGGGGTCTTTGACTATCTGTTCACAGACAGAATATAGAACAGTTTTGTTCCTTAAGGAGAGGAAATCCCAACTCCCTAGAAAATGTGTCATTTATTATTTGAGGTAGAAGGAAGAGGGAGGGCTCAAGGAGAACTTTCTATTTTCCTGTTAGACTAGAAGACTTATACAATAAGAATATATTTGTATATTATTTGTGTCCTTTAAAACAAATAAAGTGGATTGAAAAAGAAATCACTGGAAGGAGATGAGACATGAGCAGGGCGTATGATGTAACACACACGACCGCAATTTGAAGTTTTCAAGGCAAAAATCTGTGTTCAATTTGCCACTGGAGTCTCACAGCAAGCATTGTACTTCCCCTCGCACCCCCACCCTCAAAGCAGCAGCCAGCTGCAACACAGATTCCCACCCAGACGGAATGCAGGTGAAACACCAGTACTGCAAGAGCCCAGTCAAAAGGGGGCATGTGGAGTTTGGAGAGTTTTAGAAAATTTTATTGCAGGAACACATGTGTTAGCGGAGCAGATGGAAGCAATTATGGGAGGAAAACTTTGCCCTATCCTTAAAACCACATTCCAATAGTGTGAGCTCAGGCTAATGACTATCCTTGAGGACAAGTAAAATCAGACCACAGTGAGTTTTGAAGATTGACTTCACATTGCATCAGGTCGTGATCTGCCTGCTAAAAACTCATCAGAACTTGATATTATCTCTTCTCACCAGAAAGAGAGGTGACCTCAAATTCACTCATCTAAAATTAATATGCTTTCCTCTAGTCTCTGTTATAAACCTCATCTGACACTAGTATTTTATACTCTGACTGGTAGGAAGTATCAATGCAACTATAAATAGTTTGATTATTCCAGATAGGAGAAATTCACTTCATTTGGATATTTCTGTGCATGTAGTCCTTTCTGAAATGTTCTTCTCTATGATGGAGACAGGCAGACACCAGCTATCTCCTTTAATAAATAGTATCACAGGAGTTAGGATGAGGAAAATTAAGCAGAATGAGGCTGAGTGCTAAATCTTTGACCTATAAAACAGTCAGAAGGATTAGATATAAATCCAGCTCCATGAACTCTCTTGTCTAAGGGTTTATTTTGCAGACTTGGACACTAAAGTAATTTTTCTCCCTCTTTGGCATTGTCATATAATTGTTTCTCCTTACAAGAGATTCTCAAAAAACCTGGATGGTAATGATTATGGATGTATAGATAGTGTTTGTCTTATAGTAGTATAGTATCACTCACAAGAGGAGTTCAACTTCTTTACTCTCATGAAACCACTGACTGAATAATTTATTGAAAAGGGAACAAAAGAACTAGAAAGGTATGGAAATTCAGGGCCCAAAAGAAATAAAATAGATTTCTCAGTTTCTAAATTAGTCTTCTGGCAATATGCATAATCTTCCTTCCTATCAAAAGATGAAATAATTTAGATATTTAAGATTTGACTTTTAAAATATTTTGTTACTGAAAGTAGAGGAATACATGATAGTTTAAGTATAACTTTGGTTTTGAGCTCTTTCATTTAAGACACAAGGCAAAATTTCAAAGGTAGTTCCAACAGTCGTGCCAGCTCATTACATATACACAAAAAGTGAAAGTGAAGTCGCTCAGTCGTGTCCGACTCATTGCGACCCCACAGACTGTAACCTACCAGGCTCCTCTGTCTATGGAATTTTCCAGGCACAGACACTGGAGTGAGGTGCCATTTCCTTCTCTAAACACAAAGGCACAGACCAAAAGTTAGAAACTGCAGCTTTCATTCCTGGTTTTTCCAGAGACCATGCTTGTTATTTTGGACAAGTGACTTAACTTTCCAGTTCTCAGTGAAGTCATGCAAAATGGGAAGAATAATGCCCGCCCTATTTCCTAGGTTAATTAAATATGGAAATAAGAAAAACATGTTTGAAAGTGTAACTAGAAGTGTGTTTGCCTGGATGACCCAAGTAAGTGTAGTCTCCTATAAGTGACTATATATGTAACTCTCATTTTCTAATCTACTTTATCAAGACCTCTAGATAATAATGTCTGTTTCTAATTCAATGTTTTAGAATTCTGTGGACATACATAAATTCAACAAATGCAATTGTTGGGAATAACCAAATCCTCACTGTGAAATTAACTACTACATTGAGTTTATTGGCAATTGACTTACCCATACATGCATTAGTGCAGCAAATAATCCAGAGCACCTGTGACTTGACGTACTTTGCATTAGATGTTAAGGATCCAGTGATGAGGGAAATAGGGTAACCATAGCTGAAGTAAGAACAGATGCTAGACAGAAGCTGGGGACAAGGAGGAGAAGGAGATGAATTGCATAAGGGAACTCCCAGACTTGGTCATCCAAGACTGCCTAGTGCATTGAAGGGGCTCAGATTACAATCACATGGTCCAAATTAAAAGGCAGAAAGTGATGCTCTTGATTAGCCAAATTTGAAGCACTGTCAGAATAGCAATCCCATCATCCCTTTCATGACTAGCAGTCCTATTGGCCAGCATCAGAGGCACAAGGCTAGAAGGCTTATCCCTTATTACTCGTCAGTTGATTTTGTCTCTCCTATTTCAAGAAATATTTCAAATCCATTTCAGTCTCCCCAAACCCCCAGTGAGAGCACCCGCACACATGGAGCCATTTCATCTTCACAGGGATACTGAAGGTCTTTCCATTTCATTTACTATACTTGTCGGGGAGAGCAGGGCAGTCTTACAGAGCTGAGTCCTTAACCTACGTTCTCCAATGTTGTCTCCAGGTAGATAGTGTCAGAATTGAATTGAATTGTAGGATACCCAGCTGGTGTCCTGAAAACTGCTGACTTTTGGTGCAGGAAACCTCCCCTTTACATGTGGAAATCTGATCTCCAAAACCAAAGATTAGTATATGTCATACTTGTCACTGGCTTATCTTTCATCTCCATCTCCCCTGTATTTTATCTCCACGACAGAGCCTTTGTCTACTTTCCACTTTGTTTCATTCTCACTGCCTTGCACAGTGCTCATCGTAATGTAAGCAATCAAAGACTGAAAGAACACCATGACCAAATTCTGTTCATAGTATGTTATAAACAAGGCTGTGAGAATACACACAGAATGGTGCAAGTAACAATGACTTAGAAAGAGGAGGGACATAGAGTTGCAAAGAGTTGGACACGACTGAGCAGCTTTCAATTTTCATGAAAAATTTAATGCAACATGTTAAGATGTTTGTGCTTTATCTAATGTACAACAGGAGCCAGAAAAATTTATTAGAAAGAGAATATATATATATATGTATAATTTGACTTTTAGGAAAATAGATGTGATAGAGGATGCAATGGGTTGAGCAGAGACTGGAAAGAGAGAGATACTAGAGAAGTTATCAGTGGACCGTGTTAAAAAGTGATGAGGACTTAAAGAAGGCAGTGGTGGCAGGAATCAAGAAGAAGGGTCAGAGAGAGGAAGAGAGAAGTGAGGGAGGAGGTGGGGAGAGACACAGAAGATCAAGCAAATGCAGCAAAGTGGTAACATAGGTAACCTCGAGCATAGAGAATATGAACATTTTAATAACACTCTTGCTTCTTTCCATAAATTCTAAACTATCATCACATAAAATGCTTTTAAAAATTAAAGACAAAGAAGAGGCTTCTGGTTCAAGATGGTGGAGTAAAGATGGTGTGCTCATCTCCTGTGAGAGCACTTAAATCGCAACTAGATATTAGAACAACCATTGACAGGAGAATGCTGGAACCCACAAAATAAAGATACCCCACATCCAAAGATAAAGAAGAAGCTGCAGTGAAATGGTACGAGGGGCACAATCATGATAACATCAACTTCCATACCCGACAGATGGGTGACCCACAAACCAGAGAACGATAATACCAAAGAAGATCTCCCACTGTTGTGAAGGTTCTGACCCCCACGTTGCTCTGTGGCGTGTGGGGTCTTCCTGGGCCAGAGATCGAGCCCTTCTCTCCTGCATTGGCAGGTGGGTTCTTTACTGCTGAACCATAAGGGAAGCCTTCCAGATATGTTTCTAATGATTCAGTTTAGTCGCTCAGTCGTGTCCAGCTCTTTGCAACCCCATGGACTGCAGCACGCCAGGCCTCCCTGTCCATCACCAACTCCCGGAGCTTGCTCAAATTCATGTCCATCGAGTCGGTGATGCCATCCAACCCTCTCATCCTCTGTCGTCCCCTTCTCCTCCTGCCTTCAATCTTTCCCAGCATCAGGGTCTTTTCCAAGGAGTCAGTTCTTCCCAACAGGTGGCCAAAGGATTGGAGTTTCAGCTTCAGCATCTGTCCTTTCAATGAACATTCTAACGATTAGCCATGTTTAAAATCAACCAGACTATATGATGATCTTATACTTTTATCTAGCTAGTTTCACTTTTTTCTATTTCAAAGACAAAGAAGTTCAGGGTTCCCATTTCGTTTAGTTTATATTTTCCAATTTCTCCATCTCTTCATTTTTTTTTTTTTATGTTCTTTCTTAAGCCTTTATCCAGTATAGTATAAAAGCTCTTGTATACATATATGTAAGTAGTATGTGTAAATATATACATATATTAGAAACTTATGAATTTTGCCTAACTAAATAATTTGTGACATTTTGATTCCACTTGTTTGACTTAGTATGAATAAATGCTAGATTTCTAATTAAAAAATAGATATGCAACAAGCAAAAAAGGTTTACTAAGTAGCACAGGGAACTATAATCAATATTATGTAATACCCTGTAGTGGAAAATAATCTGAAAAAGAATATATGTGTATACATATAATTGAATCACTTTGTTATATGCCTGAAAATATTGAAAATCAACTATACTTTAATAAAATATGTATATCAAGAAAAAAATTGAAGAGAGAAGAAAGGGGTCAGAAGAGAGACAAGTGATGGAAGTGATGGTCTGCAGGGAATAAGCTGAGAAGGAAGACACGTGAATTCTGGTTTCTAATTTAGAAGACCAAGTGAATGGTGATTCAATCACCTAAACTCAAAAACTTTGGACTTCCCTGGTAGCTAAGACGGTAAAGATTCTGCTGGCAATTCAGGAGACTTGGGTTCAATCCCTAGGTCAGGAAGATTCCCTGGAAAAGATAATGGCAACCCACTCTAGTATACTTGCCTGGAGGATTCCATGGACAGAAGAGGCTGGTGGGCTACAGTCCATGGAGTCGCAGAGAGTCAGACATGAATAAGCAACTAACACTTTCACTTTCAAACTCAAAAACAAAGAGAAGCAGCAAGTTTCAGAAAAAAAGAATATCAATTCTTTTTTCTAATTTAAAAAACTTTTTTTTTTCCCCAAATAGGCAGAAAACTTCAAATGCACAGAAGAAATACAAAGGGAAAAAAGCCAACTGGATTCCCACCTCCTAACTGCTATCATTAATAAAAGTTTGCTATGTGGTCATATGTGCATGCAGAGACATAGAGATGTTTGTTTTCGTTTTGTGTATTGGAAGCATAGCTTTCTTTTTAATATCATAATATACTATACCATTTTACAAAATAAAACAAATGTTAACAAAGTAAATAAATGCTTTTCTACACCATAATTTGTTAACGGCTTCTTAATGTAGTACATTGTCATATGGTACACCAAATTTTACTTGACTAATTCCCCATTATGGAACATTTAGTATTTTTCAAATTTTATTGTTGAAAATAATGTTACAGTAAACATTTTTTACAAATTCATTTAAAAAATACTAAAATTAAAGAACATAAAAGTCAACTGTAATAAATAAATTCTATATTCTAAATATTTTCTAAATACTGTACGAAGTGCTTATAAACATTATTTTATTCAGTTCTTTCTCACTAATTTTGTCAACTCTGTTTCACAGGTAAGAAAATAAAGGCTTAAAAGGGATACGTAATTTGTACGTGTTCACACAGTCAAGTCCCAAAACAAGGATTCCATTACAGTGTAAACAACACACAGTCTCAATCACCGCCCTAGGCTGCCTCTCAAATGACTGTAGGAAATGTGGATCTGCCGCTCAATAGAAGGTAGAAATTAAATGTTAGGTTTTGTGAGGCATCAGCACCCAGGTGAATGGATCACAGTTCAGCTGTTGATTATCACATAGGGAGATTTCTGATCACACAGCTGACCCCAGAAGAATTTAATCAGAGTATCAGGTTGAGAGAGAGTCACCCCAGGTATTAGTTTTAAAAGTGCCACAGGTATTGCTAATATGCAGCCACTGCTGAGAATCATTGATCTAAAGCAACTGAAGCCTAAAGCTAAGGACTAGATAAGATTGCCATGAGGCTACACACAGAATGGAAAGTAAAGACACTGCATGCTCAGTCGATCAGCTGTGTCCGACTTTTTTGTAACCTTACAGACTGCAGCCCACCAGGGTCCACTGTTCATGGGATTTTCCAGGCAAGAATATGGGGAGTGGGTTGCCATTTCCTTCTCCAAAAGACAATACAGAAAGGCAAACAAAGTTCCAACACAAGGTTCAGGCCAGCTATGGCAGGCGGAAGTAAGAATCTATTCAGAAATTATATTCTAAGGATTATAGAAGAGAGAATTTTACCAATAATATGTATATGAAATCAAACACATACCCACAGATGTCACTCAACAATTTCAAATAATTTATTGTATGAACTCTGGGTGATATTGATGCAAACTGCCAATCTTTCTTGACTTGTCAGCTAGCCTGTACCAGAACAGTTCAGGTGTGAGCCTTTTGTCATCCTGTTTTTGCATTGCTGTGTGGTCACTCTGATTAGTTCCTTTCTATATCCCAAAATGGTCCACTCTGACAAAGTTGCTTATAGGCTGGTAGAAAATGTTGTATCTGCATAAATAATTACTTTCAGCTCAATGCAGTAACTTTCTGTTACTTGCTCAAACATGCAAACTTTGATAACCATACATTTTGGTATATTAAATCATTTATCACATTTTATAAAGAATATATATATATATGTTGTTGTTTATTTGTTAAGTCATGTATGACTCTTTTGTGACCCAATGGGCTATAGCCCATCAGGCTCCTCTTGTCCATGGAATTTTCCCGGCAAGAATACTGGAGTGGGTTGCCATTTCCTTCCCCAGGGTCTCTTCCCAACCCAAGGATCAAACTTGCATCTCCTGCACTGGCAGGAGGATTCTTTATCACTGAGCCACCAGGAAAACCCAATATATATATGTTTAGAATAGTATATATACTTTATTAATGTAGTTATATGTCACATTTTATGTTAAATACTATTTTATTTAAGCAATTATAAAATAATGTTAATCTAACATTTCATGAAACAGTTTTATTTCAACTTTTCACCAGCATATTCACCATCAGTCTTCATCATCATTAGGGAACTTCTAGTCACCTCAAATATTCTCCAAAGCATAGCATGCTCATTTCTGTTTTTCAGTTAAAACAGAATATCTTTTGACACTATGTATAAGACTGTGACTAGGAATTCCAAGCCATACAATCTCTTTTCTATGATATCAATATAGGTATTTTAATTATCCTAGGTACTATTCTAATTTTTAAACTTATATATTTTTTATATATGCTTTCTATTTCATTTGGATCCTCCTACAGTCAAGGCTGAAACAAGGACTAGGGATAAAGGAAGTTTACTGTGGAGGTATTTATAATTAGCTGTTTATAATTTTATTTCCAGTAATATGTGTATTCTACTATCTACTGATTTATCATCACCTTCAGATATTTTCTCGTGACTTCCTATAAAAAGTAATAGTTACTTTCTTCGTAGCATATGCTGTGTGTAGAAAATCCATTGCCATCCTCCCAATAGATTTAGATTACAATCTGAGGTATCATTATAAATATTTTAAGTATCACTAAATAGAAACCCATTATATATATTATATGTATATATATGTTATAAACATATATTAGTCACAGCTGAGTACCATACATAGTGCTAGGATTATATTTCCTTTCTGTCCAACTTCTGTTTTCCTGGAGTTACAGGGCATATTATTATTATTATTATTATTATTATTATTATTATTATTTGCCATCAAAGATTTAGCCTTATTATATCTATAGAACTAAAATTCTCCACTGCATGTTCTTCCAGATTTACTTTTCTTAAGTGGACGCATTCCTCCTAGAGTCCTCCATTCCTTCTTCTGTCTTCCAGGATGTTAAAGCTGTCATCAATCACCCTCCACTTTCCTGCACAATCATCCTGAGTTTCTCTTTTCTTCTCATCTGGGTTCTTTTTGCTTTGTCTCTTGTTCTTTTGAACCCACATCTTCCTCTTATTTGTTCTCTCTCTGAGAGAGAGCATAACAAGACTTTTGATTTTTTTTTGAGTTTTGGTCTGTAAAAATATCTTTATTTTACCTCACTCATGCATAGTTTGGCTAGGTATACAACTTTAAGTTGAAAATTCTTTTTGCTCAGCATTTGAAAGTCATTGCATTCTAGCTTTCATTTTGCTGTGACACTCTAGAGTCATTGGATTTTCTAATCATTTGAATATATTCTGCTGAATTTTTCTTCATTTTTTTAGCCACAATAATTTAGATACAGATTGTCAATGTGCTAAATATTTCATGAGTCATTTCAATCCGAAAATCCATGGTCTTCAATTCTCAGAAATTTTCTTCTGTTATTGTTTAATAATATATGTTTATTTTTTCTAATTGATGATTGCTTTTTTTCCTGATCTATTTTCAGAATGCTCTCCTTTTTCATTATTTAAAATTTTATTTCAACTGAAACAGAAAGTGCTTTTTCTCAGGCTTGGATTCTTCGCTTGTGCATTTTTGTTGCTATTTACTGACTTCTTTTTAGCATCCTACCCTTGCTGATCTTGCTTTGCCCAGAGGCTAATAATGTGTCTTTTGTTATTAGCTCTTTAATGCCTCCTGAATTGCTATACAAAAATAAATTCTCTAAGGACATACTTTGGGATATTTTGGAAGTTCCTTGTACTCCCTGCACTTCCTCTGTTTCATACAAGTTTTCCTTACCTGTTAATTTAAGCTTGGATCTTTCTTGTTAGAAGCATTCCATGAATATATGGCAATCTTTGGCAAATCACTAATTCATTATACCAAGTCACTAAAAAATTGATTGAAAGTGTGTGTGGGAGCAGCGTTTGTCAACTGATGAGTTTCACTGTAGGATGGTTAGAAGGGATTCTGGACATGTTTATAGGGACTTTAAATACTGGAATCTCAAATTCTTATTTTTCTAATGGTTTCTTCAGGGATGATTTCTCTAATCTCTGCCCTTCTACCTTGAGATTTGACAGTCCATTTTCTAGGAGCAAGCAGAGGGGGAAAGGCCAGAGGTTTTTTTGTGATGTCTATTTTCTCTTGCTATTCCTTTTTCACTCTGGCACCTCAACTCCCCTCTCCACTGTGCCTGGGAGTCAGAGACAGGTAATTCTGCAGTTTAGTTTCTTCTGAGAATAAGTCTCTGCCTTCAGAGCAGGATGAAGAAAGAGTTTCATCTTGCTGGGGATGAGGAAGGGGTCGAGGAGTGACAGGATATGAGGGTCTGACTACTTCTTACATATACTTTTAGACTTTCAGGTAACCTTCCTATCTTCACTTCACCTTTTACTTTCATCTTCTAGGGGAGAAAGCCAGTGCCTCAATTCTGGGCCTTTCTGATTTTCTTTGACTTGAATAAGCCTGCTTTGCATTGCTATCCCTTTCTGTGATAGAGTTTGGGGTTCAGCATTCTTTGGTCTCCTAAGCTAGATACCTCTCATCTATTCACTTCCCAACTCCATATACATACCAGCATCTCTTATCCACTTTCACTTCTTCACCCATTGCCTTTGCATTTGTGAGGTTACACTTTTTAAATTTCTTTACAGTAATTTTAAGGGGGCTTCCCAGATGGCTCAGTGGTAAAGAATCTGCCTGCCAATGTAGAAGATGTGGGTTCGATCCCTGGGTAGGGAAGATCCCTTGGAGGAGAAAATGGCAACCCACTCCAGTATGCTAAAGTATTTTAAAGGGCTTTCAGAAATACAAATACATATGCTCATGCCACAACATTTAGCCCAAAAGTCCCAACTTCTGTTGCTTTAGCTGCTCACATTTTGCTGCTAATTTTATTAAATAGATTCATAAAACAAAGGAACTGTAGGGTGAGCAGTGACAAAGAAATGACGTTCATCAATGATGTCTCTCTGACAAGCACAATGTTAGGTGCTTCCCACACAAAATCCTATCAGAACCTTACAATCTCCATGATGTTCTATAATGGCCATTTTACAGACGGGGATTGAAGATCATAAAGATTTAGTTATTTGGCAAAAATCACAAAGCTAGCCAGTCAAAGAACTAAGACTTCAATTCGAAGCCTATGTTCTCAGCACATCAGTGATTGTCCTGCAAGTAATTTCTCTAAGAGGCAAGGGAATGTCTCAGAATGTCAACTTATATCACCATTGTTGAACAGAATTAGAAGCATCAGATGTTTCATGAAGATTCAAAACTATTTTCATGTTAGGTGCTGTCTCAAAGATTTTGTCTTAAAAGACTTGCCTGTCTCTCCTTAGAAATTACTTTTGCTTGACTGATTGGTGGGGGAAGGGAAAGCTATCTGGGTGCTTTGCCCTGAGGTGTATAGTTTGGTTTTGTTTTTAACTCTTTATCATCCACTGAGTTGCTATAAAGTCATAAGGCATTCTTAGGAAACCAGGAAAGCAAGATGTTTCCACGCTTAGAGATCTGGCTGAAAAATAAGAGCCTTCCTTGGATGAAATTCCCGGAGAGCAAAGCTTCAGCTGTTAATCCTCAAATCAGAGAGCCATAGACTCAAGCTGAAAATGAAGGGAGGGGTGAAAACATCCAGTCCAGGGCCTGGGGGGTTGATAAAACAGAGCTGAGAATGGAAATGTGAGGGAGACTCTCTTATCATCTCTGTCATTAGCTGCTTTATGCCTGAGGCCATGAGGGGTGTAATGTGCTGGGTTTTATGTGTGTTCACTTGTTCACCTCGGTTTATCCCACTGGTTCAGTGCTTTGCCACATATACTTACTGAAAATTAGAGCTTTTTTCTCTGGTCCCCTCCAGTATTGGCAGCTGCCTTAGGAATACAGAGTTAGTGCCGGCATCCGTTTTTTTTAGCCATCTATGTAGAATCTTCTCCTTTAATCTGATAACTCATTGCCCTTCTGAGAGGCCTTATATAACTTTATAAAGGTGACACATTCCTCACTTTTCCATTTCTTTTTCTGTGTCTTGTGATATCATCTCCTTACCTTATCCCTATCCTGAGCAGACTCACAGACACGACAGAATATGGGTGTAAATCAAACACTTCATTCCCAAATGCCCTAAATTATGCACAGGAAACCAGTTTCTTTCCCCAGTGGTAATCCTTCCATTTTCTTCCAGCAAATTCTCTTCTAAGCAAGGCTATATGTCCTCATTTTCCTTCTATTTAAGGGAGACTTCATTCAGAATAGCCTTTTTTATCTTCAGGGAATATGTTGCTGGATTCCAAAATGCATTCGGTCTTTCATTATGATTATAAAGACACATATGCACAAATATAGTTAATATATTAAATAAAGACTATAATGCACTTCTATAGACATTGTTATGGCATAGAGTTGAGAGGGCTAATTTTATTTGACACTGTCTTTTAGCAGAGCAGAAATAATGTTACACTTAGCACGCCATGTGTCAAGGATAAAGGGTAGAGAAGATAAAAATACACAAGGGTAAGAATCTGTGACAACACAGTCTCCTGACATGCGGCTTTATTATTACTCTCAATAAGAATATTGTTAGGGTAGAAAATACTTTTGCACTGGGATATCCATGTAATTATTTCTCAGCTGCAATTATGATGAAAACCAAGTATTTATTACATTTCATATTGAAAATAAGAGGAGGAAAACCAAAAGTAACAGAATAAAATGAGATAAATGCCCTGACTGAAGGCATTGTTTCACCAAGTTGATGAGAAAGGCTGATGCAAAATCCCCAGTGTTACAGGACTGGGGATGCTCTGGGGACAGAACATCGATTGTGGTCTTTTCACCTTTGTCTTGTTGATGCTAAATGCAGAGTAGGTTTATAAGTTAGAAACTGCTGAGACTGTGTGAGGCAAGTTGAGCAATCTCTGTGAAATGATTTATGGTGATCTCAGGCCTGTTGTTTGTAGGCAAGAGCCACATTTCACTTGTGATTGGTGTAAATAGTTCTCATGACAGTATCTCTATTGGTTTTCCCCATTTTTGCATCATTATTCAACATTTTCTAAGAATGATTCTTTTACTTCCTGGGCAATAAAAGAAGCTGTTACTATTGATTACCTATAATGTTCTAATTTCTGTTTTTGACACTTGACTCCTGTTATTTCTAGTCTTTAAGACAATCCTGCAAAATGCACATTATTCCCATTTTACCCAAAAAGGAACTGAGGTTAAAAAGGATTAAACAATATAACTAATACGTGATAGAAACACATTGCAAACACCTTCACCAGACTCAGAATCCCACACAGTTTCTACGAAATTAACACATACTTGCATTTTAAACGTAACCTGGAAACATTTTCTCACTTTTTATAATGATGTCTATAAAACACCATGATTTTCATCCTAGGGATCGGGTGCCAAGTACATCCAGATACCTCCCTCCATAGTGTAAGTGAAGACATTTGTAGAAATATAACATAACATGACATATGCAGAGTACGTCATGAGAAACACTGGGCTGGAGGAAGCACAAGCTGGAATCAAGATTGCCGGGTGAAATACCAATAATCTCAGATATGCAGATGGCACCACCCTTATGGCAGAAAGTGCAGAAGAACTAAAGAGCCTTGTGATGAAAGTGAAAGAGGAGAGTGAAAAAGTTGGCTTAAAGCTCAACATTCAGAAAACTAAGATCATGGCATCTGGTCCCATCACTTCATGGCAAATAGATGGGGAAACAGTGGAAACAGTGGCTGACTTTATTATTTTGGGCTCCAAAATCATTGCAGATGGTGATTGCAGCCATGAAATTAAAAGACACTTACTCCTTGGAAGGAAAGTTATGACCAACCTAGACAGCATATTAAAAAGCAGAGACATTACTTTGTCAACAAAGTTCTGTCTAGTCAAGGCTATGGTTTTTCCAATAGTCATGTATGGATGTGAGAGTGGGACTATAAAGAAAGCTGAGCATAAAAGAATTGATGCTTTTGAACTGTGGTGTTGGAGAAGACTTTTGTGGGTCCCTTGGACTGCACGGAGATCCAGCCAGTCCATCCTAAAGGAGATCAGTCCTGGGTGTTCTTTGGAAGGACTGATGCTGACGCTGAAACTCCAATACTTTGGCCACCTGATGTGAGGAGCTGACTCATTTGAAAAGACCCTGATGCTGGGAAATACTGAAGGCAGGAGGAGAAGGGGACAAGAGAGGATGAGATGGTTAGATGGCATCACTGACTCAATGGACATGAGTTTGGGTAAACTCTGGCAGTTGGTGATGGATAGGGAGGCCTGGCATGCTGCAATTCATGGGGTCGCAAAGAGTCAGACACGACTGAGCGACTGAACTGAACTGAACTGAACTGACTTCCCAAAGAAAATGGTCTTCCCAGGTGGTGTTAGTGGTAAAGAACCCACGTGCCAATCCAAGAGACATAAGAAACGTGGGTTCTATCCCTGAATCAGGAAGATCCCCTGGAGGAGGTCATTGCAACTCACTCCAGTATTCTTGCCTGGAGAATCCCCTGGATGGAGGAGACTGGTGGGCTATATATTCCATTGAGTCACAGAGTCAGACATGACTGAAGTGACTTAGCATGCACACCCAAAGAAAATTAACTTTAGATTTTTAAAAAATGAGTAAGAGACACATGCAAAATTACAGACAAATGGAAGCAAACCTAGAGAAGGGTAATCAAAACAGTGAGCAGCCCTAAAACCAAATAACAAATGTAGTTAGCGAATAAATCAGGAGTGTTTAGTTTAGAAATGAATCAATTCAGATGCTGTTTTGTCATTTCTATCAACATTTGAAAGGCAGACATAAGGAAAAGAAAGTTGACCTGTGCATATATGTCCAAAGGGGTAAAAAAAAAAATGGAGAACTTTTAAAGGTCCAGGTCAGCAATAAACAGGAACTTTTTAAGAATCAATTTTTAGATGGAAGAGACAACCTAAAGAAGTAGCAAATTCTCAGCTTTCAAAGGTGGGTAGGAAAAAGCCTGCCTGTCAATTCAAGGAATTAAATACAATGAATTGAAGAATCAAAACAGTGATTCAAACAGATTTCCTTTAAAATTGTCTTTCAGTCCCAACTGGAAATTGGCAGTCCTGATGCTTCCTGCCAAATGTGTGCCACAAACACTTTGCGATAGAATTAAACTGGCACACATTAGTGCGCACAATAGTTTCTTGATGATAAAATTGAGTGACCTTATCAAAGTGCTCAGTACTTCTTCCCTTTTTCTTTTTCATTCATTTTCAGGTTCACGTGTCCAGCCACAGGTTTTTAAGCCAAAACGGTTAATTAATGCTCAATCAACACAGCCCCTGTGTTGATTGCTGACTTCTATATTTGTGTCAGCGATGAAGAAAGTGACAGACTGAATAGAAAAATCTGGACAGGGTGTGAGAAATAAGGCAGGATGTGAGCCCTACACCTGGTCTGGTCACTGGTCAGGACACACCCTTCCGCCTTCTGTTCAGAGTTTCTATTTTACAAGCTTTCTGTGCATTTCTGTTTTGCTGCACATAGCCTTGAGCAGGAGCAGTGCATGCTAAAATGCTTGTCTGCTACAGGCATTGACTGATTTCCTTCATGTGTGACTGCCAGCTCTTATTAAAAAAAAAAAAGACAAAGTCGGAGCATATCACAGCATTCAAACCACAGAAGACTGTTAGGTTCCTTTTGCATCCTTGAAGAAGAGGCTTAAGAACAGTTAAAACAAAGCAAACTAAAACTGGTCTACTTTTTAATGAGTAGGTTAATTATGGTCATAAGATGCAGAGCCCCGATTTTATGAAAGAAGAAGGAAGTTCTGCAGGTACATTTTTTTCCTCGATGCTGGAAACTGATAGAGTTGTTGGATCTACCTACACTACCTTCTTCTGGTTTAGCACCGCAAAGATACTGCGACAATATATTTTTAAAAGAAATTCATTGCTGGACATCGACAGCTGTACTTAAATTCTTCTTAGGCAGGGTATTTCTCTGCTGTGACTAAAAACTTTTCTAAAGCTGTTTCTGTCGGGGTGACTCTTCCATTTGTTTGTGATAATGCTGGATAATCCAGTAACTGTGTGTGCATAAACACATATCCAAGTCTATTTTTATGGACGACACTTTGCACTTCACCCTCATCAGCTCTCACATGCACTCCATATATTTCTGAACATGTAAATACTGTCATGGGACCTGCAAACTGTTGTTCTAGGTGAACAGACATCAATTATTTTCTTCTATTGTGTTTTTCTTGGAGAGAGAAAAAACTAGAGCTTATCCAGAATGCATTTGTTTTTCTTGACAGTAAATGAATTTCATGAAAAATCTCAAAATAGTTTGGCCTAATTTCTGTATTTGTTTAATTGCTTTAGCATGCATGCCGATTAAATGCTGAATAAAACCTTTAGCCTAAGAACAATAAAATGTTTTGTCTATAAGAATTGTTAAGAACTAATACCAGCCTTCCTCTGTGTTTAAGAACCAGGTGATGAGACCTTGTATTTGCTTAGATTGTGATCTCAGGGATGATTCTTCAGATACAGAGAGGAAAAAAAAATGTGTATTGGAAAGCATTACTGAAAAAGTAAAATTGCGGAGACTATATTTTTTTGCCAGTAGGAGTCATTTCTGGAGAAATACCTCCTAGTTTTCTCCTCTCTCCCTTCCCCAAGATTTGCAGTGTACTTTCAGCTACGCTGTCTTTTTGCTTCTGAGAAAGCACCTTCGTGTTTCTGTCTGCGCCTATGCATGGGAAACACATATGTGTATATAAACCTGTGTCTTAAAAAACTATCTATACCATCAAACCAAATGCAGAATTTTCATCATAAATTAGACCCACAATTCCCACTTCATGAATGAAATGATCCTCCCCTGTTTGGTTCTTTGAGTAAGTGGTGAGATTCAATGAGACAAGGTAAACATTTATATGTGTATATGTGCTTGAACTGCTTTCCTGAAAGACAATCAGTATTTTAAACTATTCCTATCAGGACACCTGAATCTCAAATGCACAGCAAACACTCAGAAGATCTTGAAAACTACCTCCAAGAGAGCCTTGCCCATCGGGAGTTAAGAAACAACAAGGTTATTTCGGAAAAAAAAAAATTGTGCTGCTTTGGCAATGTTTTGACAGTGAGGATTCTCCAGGTTCTTAATCCCCACAGCCTGCTTCTACCCAGCATCGACATAACCAAACTGCTGTTCAATTACATAATGGCCATTTTAATTATTATTTTGTTTAAGTCAAAACGCATATGAGCTCCCACAAAGCTAATTTTGATCAGGAAGGTAAAACGGGGCCGCTCCAAAAGGCGGCTTGCCCTGCGGCGCCACGTGGGTCTTGGTTTTAGGTGGCCCTCTGTTTCTCCCTACTCATGTAGCAGGTCTCTTGCCATTTTATTTCAATTATTACCAAAAGCTACCCATGCAGGAATAGTTCCATAAAACTGAAAATTGCAGTTAAGTTCACATCTTAACAGCATTTCAAGTGCACATTGTAACAGAGACTCCCAGTAATCAAGTTGCAGGAAGGCTGTTATAATAGTCTTTCTCTCTCTCTCAATTGCAGCAGGAAAGGCAGATGTGGAAATTATGAGTAATGTAATTGATGATCTTTAAAGCTTTTAAATACCCAAGCTCTCAACAATCAAGACCTATTTGAGTTCAGAATCTAATAAGAAGTAAATACAATAGATTTCAATAAGACATTTTATCAAGAGCTCTGCCGCACTCACTCCTCCTGCTTTTATGGGCAACATTATCATCTCATCAGCAGACAAGTTGGAGAATTTTATTGTGACACATAATCATTTTTAGTTCATCATATTTCTCCTTTCCTTGTGCAGCTTTTTTTAAAAAAAAAAATAAAGTTTGCTCATTAAATACACCATTTCAGAGGATTTTGTCCCTATTAGATTTAATAGGAAAGGAAGCAGAGTGTTGTTCAAACAAGCTGTTTATTGACAACTAATTTATTGTGTTCCACAGTAGGAGGCTCTATAAAACACATCAGTGTGTTAAAAATAATACCAGTAAGATATCTTCTAGATACCTAGGTTCACAAAGCCTAGCTAGTGACAATTATTTCCAAATTCACCCTGCAATTCATTCACTAGCCTGGCTCAAAATAACTTGCATGCCATTAAGAGTTAATTCAAATGCCACATTAAATACACCTCCATATTATTTTCGTTAATATGCAAATCATTCATAATATCAGGGTGATCTTACATTCAGTGGGACTAGCAATAATGCCTGCTTAATGATGTATTCATCAGTGCCGTAGGTGTCTTCATACTATTACTATTATATATTATTTTCAGAAACAGACTTGACTACAAAGAAAATTGTTTTGTCTCAGCAATAATGGTTTCAAACATTTTTTCCCCCTCTTTTGGTGGAAAAATACCTTTGTTAAGCACACAGAACTACTGGTAATCTTTCCAGTGCTACTGTTTCACATCCAGATGTATCACTACCACAATCCTGGTTTCTGAGATCTGGAATTATTATCATTACATTTTCACCACATAGGAAACACATACACACAGAATGGCTTGTTATTTTGTTTACTTAGGAGGAAAAAATCATTTCACATTTCTGTCATTTTTTTCTCCTGCATTTCCTAATAAGACAATAGGGAAATCATTTATAGATGGTGGTTTTCCTAGCCTGAAACAAAACCAAAAAAGGTGTGTGTGACTGAATAAATAATTTCTTGTGATATAATGCAAAGTTTTTGTAGCAACAGCAACTTAAAATATAAATTAGCGTTTACTTTTCTGAACATGTTTTTCACTTTCCAGTGGAGCAAGAAAGATAAAAATAGCTTATGGAGAGGGAAATGTGAAATTTGATCATGACTGCTCTAACTATTCTAAAAACTTGTATTGTGGTAATCAAATAAATCAGCAAAAACCTCCAAAGGGCTTTTACATAGCTCTGCCTCTTGCATTTATGACTTTATTTTATGCAAAGTGCAATCATTACATATTTCAAAATTCCAAATTATTCTAAATATATATTTTTTAAAAAATCTTGTTGTGACTGTAAGCCCTAGGTTAAACCATGAACCATGTCAAACCATAATGCCTTTCATCCCAAGGCTGACTTTCAACCAGAAACCTTCCTAACTTGGTTGTGCACTCAGCTCCAGATGACAGGAAGAGCACATCGATTGATTATAAATAAGATTCAAATTACATGTATAGATATGAAAGAGGAGGATAAAAGAAGTGGAAGACTCTCCCCTCTTCCAAGCTCACCGCCCCAGGATTTCCCAGAGATAAGAATTAAAGCTAACCAAAGGATCTTTTGGAAACAGGATTGTTTTGCCATGGATGAGGGATTACTGATTGGCTTTTTAACTTCAGCTTTTCCAAATAGTTTTTCAGTTATTTAATTTACTCTACATGGAGTCTATTGATTATTCAAGTTGGCAGTCAATTTTATAGGGCACCCCGCTGTTTCTTTGCTTAATGTAGTCAATGATTGTAATTGCTTGATCAGTGCAGCCCATGAAATAGGTTTTGTGTCTTTTTTTACAATGCATTGATGGCTTTATCTGATGCAGCCTTGGCAGGGCCGGGTTTTACAGCACTACCCGGAACTCCCAGAGGTCTCTAGATTAATGGCTATGGCGAGCTGCTGATGCTGCTCTCCAGAATGGATTCACACATCTGGCATGCGGCACTTGGCGTCGGTGCCAGCGTTGTGTTGTGCAGTTACAGAATCTCTCACCAGTGCCTAGTTAACTGTTTTCACTAAGGGAATGAGATAAAAAGCCATCCAGAGAGCTGTTGGCACCCACTCTCTGTCACTGTAGTCACACATTAAAAATTTTTTTCAGCCTTTTTTTTTTTAAGAGGCAAATGATGTATGGAAACAACAAATTACGTGGAATGTTTATGTTTTGAACTCTGTTTGGATTCTGAAAAGCATCCCATGGGTGTTCGGATTTCCTGTAAACCAACAAACAGCCCTCCTCCTTCCCTTCGCCGCCGCCTACCCTTGGATGAGAACATGATAGTATGAAACGCATCCAAGTTTTCCGTACAAGCTGACAGGGGCTTTAGATTTTGAGAGAAAGGTGGATAGCAGAACCACACGTGTGAAAAAGCAGCCTGAGCCACCCTCCACAGCTCATTACAATAAAGGTAATTCTCCTGTCCTTCAGTGAATCAGGTGAAATTGCCCAGGCATCATTTCCCTGGGCCTGCACGTCAGTGTTTCATATTTGGTACAATTTGAATTGCATTATTAGACACGTAAAATGTAGTTTTAATAAGTAGAGCAAGAAAAAGTAATGAAATATGCAACAGAGTTGCGTAAATCCATGGACAATATAATTATACAGTACACACGCACGATTTACAATGCCCAGGACGACATTCACCAAAAAAGGAAAAGTGTGATAGATTTTTTTTTAGACCAACTAGACTCTGAGTTGATTTTCTCGGCAGAGTTTGACATTGAAACTGGACAGGTATAGTTTCTTTATTAATACTTTTCTCTCTGAGTAATAAACTATAAATGAATAATGCATCTCTGAAAAGGAAAAGTCTACTTAGAAGACAGAAAATAATACTTTAAATTCCTTGGTCTACATGGAACTGAAATTTCCATTAAAGTAAGAAACAGTATAAGCATACCATATACGTATGCAATAGTAACTGCAGCCTGTATGCAAGAAAAATATTTATCTTTACTGAAAGTAACCATTCTCATGGTTAGATTTGATCGTCATTGTGTGTGACGTCATTGCTAGGATAATTTTGCTAGCATAATTTCACCATTAATTCAGATTTTAATACCTTTATAAGAGAAGATTCTCCAACGAATTCCCTCGCTCCTTCTTTATGTTCCTGGCCTTTAGACACAGTCTAAATATATTTTACCCATTGCAGGCGTAGCCCTATATATTATCCAACTCTCTTTCCTTATACAGAATGTTATTTAATCAGCCGAACAGAAAGAAGCCAAGTCAGCAATTTAAACTAGTTTACTGCCAGTCCAGGCTTAGAAATATGAAGAAATGCCTTTTTCTTAAGGACTGTGGAAAGCATCTCACCACTCCTCCACTCCTAATTTCATTTTACTCTGAAACGCTATAAAAATGACAGTCATTTTAAAATGGATGTCTGAGGCATTTTTCCATTGCTGTGTGCATCCAGGGGGTCTGCGTGACTGTGAGCCTGGCTCCCACCCCCGGTCCCCAAAACACACCCACATACAAGGAGCGGCACAGCAAAGAACAACATAATAGCTAAACAAAACACTCAGAGGAAATGAAGGACTCACTAATAGGACAGCTGATGAAAAGCCTTGTTTCAAACTGATTGAAGATAACTCGTGATGGTGGGTGAGGAAGGGAGCTGGGCAAAGCTCAAGTCTAGCTAGACCATCATTGTCCAGGTGAGGATGGCCACACCCCGCTCTCCAGCCTGACTCGGTCATGGTGATGGGACCTCAGCTGGCCAGCCCTGAGGGAGACCTGTGTGTTCATCGGGGATTGTCCTGCGCTGGGACTACCTTGATTCTGTCTCCCCAGTCATCTCTGTTTGCCAGGGGGCTGACTTGAAGGCCGCGTCCCCTTGCCATACCCCTGGCCCATCTGTTATTGATTGTAAAGTTCCAGAGGGCAGGGCCTTGGTCATTTTCACTTGCATTTTATTGTTCCTTTTGGTAGCAAGGTGTTACGCAGATGTGGACACTTAATAAATACTACAGCGCAGAGCTTTCCTGTCCTAGACGAAAGGAAACACATGGCCCAAGTGCGATGCAAACTGCAAGTGCGCTTATCCCCCACCTGAAAAGACAGGGGAAGCATTTGAAAAACAGCAGTTGTTAATGAGAGAACCAGGGTTCCCTCTGTGATTGTCTTCTTCCCAAGGTACAAACTGTAGAAGGAGTGGCCACGATAGGAACAGATTTATTCAAGAGAAGTAGATTCAAATCCCTGCTCTGGCACTTGGGGACTATTTGACACCAGACGAATTACCTTATCTTTCTGAACCTCAGTTTCCTTTGAGGTAAAGCATTCAGATCATCCAGCATTGCTGGGAGGCTCAGAATTAGCCACATAAAGGTGCTCCATAAATGGGAGTTCCACCTAAACTATACTTAGCAGAGAATCAAGTCCACTTCCTTGTTCTTCTACCCCTCAGTGCCCGTGATGTACCTCTGTCTGTGGTCTCCTCTATTTCCTTTCAGCCTCTGGTTCTTTATTTTAATCCAGCATGGCAAATAGATGGGGAAAATGTGGAAACAGTGGCTGACTTTATTTTTGGTGGGCTCCAAAATCACTGCAGAAGGTGACTGCAGCCATGAAATTAAAATATGCATGCTCCTTGGAAGAAAAGTTTTGACCAACCTAGACAGCATATTAAAAAGCAGAGACATTACTTTGTCAACAAAAGTCCGTCTAGTCAAGGCTATGGTTTTCCCAGTGGTCATGTATGGATGTGAGAGTTGGACTGTGAAGAAAGCTGAGCACCGAAGAATTGATGCTCTTGAACTGTGGTGTTGGAGAAGACTCTTGAGAGTCCCTTGGACTGCAAGGAGATCCAACCAGTCCATCCTAAAGGAGATCAGTCCTGGGTGTACACTGGAAGGACTAATGCTGAAGCTGAAACTCCAATACTTTGGCCACCTCATGCAAAGAGTTCCAGTCTTTTCTCACTGGAAAAGACCCTGATGCTGGGAGGGATTGGGGGCAGGAGGAGAAGGGGACGACAGAGGATGAGATGGATGGATGGCATCACCAACTCCATGGGCATGAGTTTGAGTAAGCTCCGGGAGTTGATGATGGACAGGGAGGCCTGGCGTGCTGCGATACATGGGGTCGCAAAGAGTCAGACACGACTGAGCAACTGAACTGAACTGAACTGAAATTTCATGCCTTGCTTATACCAATTGCTTCCTGAAAATATAATCTAAATGTAATTCAGAACAAACAATCTAATACAAAATGTGATAGACAAACATCATCAGGTTTGGGAGAATATTACTGTTTCTCCTTTACTACCTATATTTTGGAAAATCATTTCTTATTTTTTTTAGTTTATTATAAACATTACCATATTTTTATTCATCTCATTTATGGATGTTCCTTTGTTGTCGTGACAGCAGTAGGAAAGAGAGAAAAAATAAAAAGAAAAGAGAGACACTTTCTTCAAGTGTGCACAAAGGTGGTGATATTGACTGAAGACGAGGGTGAAAACTTCTCCATGTGCTCATGCAGACGGAGGGGCCCTGTGCTGAACCTTGGATAGAGATGAGTTCCAGGGCCTGAACCGGCAGAGCAAGGAATCCTTCTTCTTGCCCTGGGACATTGGAGAAAAATGTGACCCGTCCCGATCCACGGTCCATGGTCCTGGCTGAGCAGAGAAAACCACCCCTGGAAGATCAGTGGAGTCCCCGCCTGCCCAGCGACCCCAATACATCTCGCTCACTCAACCACCAATTGTCCTAGAAAATATTAAATTTTAGTTGATACTGTCCTTTGCCTGAATTTCTTTGGTTGGGACCCTCCTTGGGGTACCTGGCAGCAGAGAGAGCTAAGAATTGAGGACCAGGAGTCCACCAAAGCAAAGCGTACTGGCCGAAAGACCCTAACCTGAGTTGATAAGAGCCACAGAAGTGAATCTTAACTACAGTTTACAAAACAAAAATTTTTAAAAACATAATAAATAAATAAAAGCAAAGGAAGGCAAGTGCAAAGTCTATGGTAAGAGAGATGGGTGCTCATGTCTGGTGAACATGGTAATGGAAAAGACACAAGGCAGAGTCCTGGATGCTGAACTCTGAGCCAGACTGCGGGTGACTCTGCCTTGAAAAAGGCAACTTGCAGATGGTTCTGGATGATGAGAAACCCTGCTTCTTGTGCTGGTCAAAAAGGTCCTTCAATGAAGGGAAGAGCTTGACCATCTCACCCCTCTTGACAACCCCAGGTTCTAGCCCTGAAGCTGCAGCCGACAGAGGAGTAGTCCGTGGTGTCTTCTATGAAGGCTTCTAGCTTTGTATATGCTACCTATTTCCAACTGACTACCCATGACAGAAATTTTCTAAGAAAGTCTTTATCTCTCAGTATTTCTCAGGAGAGGGTGCATCTGTCCACAGAGAATGTAGGTGGGAAAATCTAGATACTCTGACATCAGTGGTTGAAATATTCTCATATACACCGGCCCCATTCTCCTAGATTTCCTGTAAACACTTGTGAATATCATACCATGAATGTCAAAATGAGCACATATTTTGATATTTAATAATAAACTGAAGTTTTACCCATTTTCTATAAACCACATTGTTGATGGTATTTCCATCATAGACTCAAGGGCATTCCAGTTGCATCAGGAAAGGACAGATATCAACAAGGTTATGGAAGACAGGGGTGTGATAGGGCCACATCT
This sequence comes from Odocoileus virginianus, assembly GCF_023699985.2. Lineage (NCBI taxonomy): Eukaryota > Metazoa > Chordata > Mammalia > Artiodactyla > Cervidae > Odocoileus > Odocoileus virginianus. The sequence goes on from NC_069688.1 coordinate 56,898,128, forward strand.
CCAGTCCTGATAAATTACAAAAACTCTGATTATAACCAGATGCCATTCTTCAAATGGGGAAGGAGAGGCCACTAAGAGAAAAATACCTTAGTGGGGAATAAATTTTAAATTATTTGGTAAAAATTTACCAAAAGTGGTTGTCATTTCAACTGCCCACTTTGTCATCATCCCACATGGAATATTAACCATTCCTCACACTTGGCACCCGTTCCCCCTGCAACCAACCAGAACAGGGACTGAAGAACAGGAGAGGCAGCTTCAAATGTGAGAAAGTTAGCTTTACCAAAATGCTGAGTCATGGTGAATACAATTCATTTCTACAATAAAGGCCATTCTGTGAGCGATCCACGGAAATTGTGGCCCTTTCTCTCTTACATTAAGTCTGGCCCTGGTAGGATACTCTAGCTGATATTCCAACAGAAGGGAAGGGAAAGAATCTAAACCAGCATTTATTGATCACTTAGCATGTCCAAGCTTCCCTGGTCGCTCAGAGGCTGTATGCAGTGCATACCCGGAGACCCGGGTTTGACCCCTGGGTCGGGAAGATCCCTTGGAGAAGGAAATGGCAACCCACTCCAGTATCCTTGCCTGGAAAATCCCATGGATGGAGGAGTCTGACAGGCTGCAGTCCACGGGGTCACACAGAGTCGTACACAACTGAGTGACTTCACTTTCACTGAGCACGTCCAAGAGACAACTAAATATGTGTATACGCTTTCACCTATATGTATGCGTGGAGGTACATATGTATATTCTCTGACTTAAGTTTGTCTCAAAACTATGGGAAGCTGAAGCTCAGAGAGAGGTTAAGTGACTCCCCTGAGGTTACACAGCTAGTAAGGTATAGTTGCATGATTTACACAAAGGGTGGTTTACTGTAAAACTGTCTTTCACTCCACTTTGCTGTCAGTTAAGTGCTGAAGGCATGATTCAAAATGAGTGCTTAAGCTCTAGGTCACTTGAGAACTTCCTTGTGGGTCTAATTGCTGAGTGTTATAAGCATATCTGCTACATAACAGTAAAGAGGGTCCTACTTGCTTCATTTTGGACATGCTGGTTGTGGAGTTATGCTGAAAGGGTATGCCTCAGTTGTTTGTTGTGACCTGTTCTCTGTATTGTCATGTGGAACTCCTATCTTGGCATGAATCAAGTTTAGTTCAGACACTCTGGACTTTGAATATTTAGGGGAAAATTGTCTATTAAAAAGTTTGTTTGTTTTTAAACATAGTCTACACAAATACAGAAGAATTAGTATTCAGATATTACTCACAGAATAATTTCTTTCCAAACATACTCATCTCAATTTTTTAATTAAAAAAAATTTTATTGTATATATACATAAAACCTCTGATATAAAGCACATATATTTAATGTGAATTAAATATTTAAAATTCTTTTCACAATAATTCAAACATTGTCCTCAGTTCTTGAAAAATTTCCTCTCCCCTCAAATCCAAGAATTCAAACATTTTTAAATCAAAATGGTATATTTTTTATTGGGGTTGAATGCCTTGAAGGTGGTTTCAGCCTTTTGCAACCTGTGAGCCAACAGAACCATGCTGGATTCACGCTGGCGATGAGAGTGTTTGGTCACACTTTGGTTTCTTAAACATCCCATTGAGTCAGTTATCCCCCTGGCACATTCATCCCAATGATGGAAACTTCACCTCACTCAAACCCAAACAGTCTTCATAAAGGGCTATGAAAAATATGTTGTCTATGGAAATCTTAGCCAATGCTTTCATAAACTACCTTGTTCATAAAGCTCTGAGCATTTTAATAGAAGAGAATTTTTAAACGAAAAAAATTATCTGTGATTGGGGAAATGTGTTGGATACCTTACAAAATAAAAAGGAAAAGTTTGATTTATTTGCTCTTGCCTCCTTCAAGTAGCTATTAGTATGTTAACTGTACATTACACTTACTATATTTTATCAAAGTCTAAAACATGATACTTACAAGTTTAACCTCACTTATTAGTGAGCAGCTCTTTGAAAAATACTGCCATTATAGAAATATTCTACTTTTTAATACCAATAGCATCTCTTTAAAAAATACCATAGCTGAAAAAAAAAAAAAAGTTTACTATTCTTTCTGTATACCAGTCAGTCTCATTTAGGATAATTAAGCTGTCTTTAATTATAAGGAGCATTTTTAAATGTTTTTCCCCCATAGATGGAACTGAATGAGAAGTTGCTAGCTGTAAATTTATGTGGACACCCCATGTATTCCACCTTAAAGACTTGTGTTGAAAATGAATCACGGGAGTGTTGGCTAGACATCAACTCTGTCGTTAGGGAAGCGGTGCTCGTTTAGTCAGTGTTCTCATGGATGCTAGCATTAGATGTGTTCCCCCAGCGTTGTTTGTGGCCCTGATTTGAGACTTTTCAATCAGTTTCAATTTTCATATCCCTTTGCACGTCCAGATTCTGGCTCTGCCTTGCAGAGGAAGTGCCAAAATTCCATGAGAAAAACAATCCCTATGGAATTTTTGGCCTAACCAGAAGCAGGAAGAACAGGAAACATTATTTTTAAAAGTCCCGTTTTTCACACTGTTGATGTCTGGAAAGTCAAGATAAGCTCTGAGCCTACTTCCAAATCTTTGGGTGCCCCTCCAAGCATACTCTAAACGGGGTGTGAAACATAGCTTGCTGGGGGGGGAGGCGGGGCAGGGAGGGAATTGAACTGCAATCAAGATGCTATAGAATTGGCAGTAGGGCTTTTCTCCATTTAGTTTCCAGAATGATGGAGGTGAAGCTGGAGGTTTCCCATCCTTAATGCCTTATCTAGGAGACAGCTCTGTGAATACTAGTCCAAAATGTTACTTTTCTCTTTTGTAAATATTATACTCTAAGTTGTTGAGTTTTAGTGAGCCAGAGAGCACAAAAATAATCTTTATTCTTGAAATATTTATACATAGAAGCATTACTGAAATAAGAATGCATGATTCCTTGGATTGGATTACAAAGTTGTGACATAATTACTTTATTTTTAGCTCTTAGAGCTTAATGGAAACACCACATGGAAAGGGCTGTTGGGGCAGAAACCATGTTGTGTAAAGTACTGTGAATGGTTATTAATTAAACTGCTACTGACTTTCCTAAAGTTCTACATCCTTTTGCTTCATCAAGTTATCAACTAGATCCTTAATTTTACCTATGAATTTAGAAAAGATATAAATCATTGCATATTTGGAAAGTGTCTTTGATAAAGCACTATAGTGAGATCTCCAAAGATCTTTATTTAATACAAGTATCTCCAAACCTGAAACTATACTACAAATATCTGAGAGTTGTTAAAGATCTACCATATACACATATGTGTGTGTGTGTATATATATACATATATATATATATATACAAATATATTTTTTATTTATATATGAGGAGTATAAATGTTCTTCCAAGTTTAATAAAGAAAAGCATCACATACATAGCTCAGTTTTAAATCTGAATGTCATCCTTTATAACAAACCACATGTATTTACCTATTTCATAACAAATGTTCTTTAAGCAAAAGGGAGAAAAGTACATTTTGCAAAATGTCCAATTGTGCAAATAATGCTGGAAGGGATCTTTTACTTTTTCTCAAAAGGTACAGGATTTATAAACATTTATTTTCAGTTGTCTAGGAATTCATGAGAGTAGAGAAGGCTTGAACTTCATTGCATGGCAATAGATGAGAACAGCAATTCACCTGCCTCTGCTAATATTCAGTGGTGTTCACAACTGAATTAGCAACTGGAATGACTGAGTAATTTAATGATAACATTTACTAAGAGGAATCCTTGCAGATGCCCATGCTTAGGGATGAAATAAAGGACACTTTCTTACCATGAGCAATGTGAAATTGAATACCACTTTTCATTTCCTTCTTGTTATTATACTGTTCAATCAAAAGGATAGATTTCTTTAGTGTCTCCTTAGCATGTCTGGCCTCTGAGCTTTAACATGGTCATCTGTAATACTCATATTTTCTCAGAATTCTCAAGTTATATTATGATAGATATAGTGAACAGATAGATCGCCATAGGAGTGTGTGTGTATGAAAGAGAGAGAGAGAGACGGAGTGAATGATATTGCGTCTTAATAAATCAGGAAACAGTAAAACCCATAAGGTCAGTTTTCCTATGGATTTATTAGCATAGTTGAAGAAGATAGTTTCTGTAAGCAGAGGCTCAAGTTTTATCTACTTAATGCCTTTACAATGAAGTCATTTAGGAATGGTCCACATTGAAGTCACCTTGTCCATTGCTTGAAAATTAAAGTTTCTTAGAGTCCAAGAAAAACTACAAAATTTATGTAAATATTTGATGGCAAAGTCCTAATTTTCAGAAGCAAGAAGATGCTAAAGGAACAGGTTATTGGGGAGATTTCTTTCCCTTCAAATGCAGTCACATCAGCACCATCAGCCTGGTTTTGCTCAATGACTTAAATAGCATTTCCTGTCTTTCTGAATATTAAATGTACCAGTGCTATTTAATAAACAAGTTTGTGTTCGTGGACAATATGCAAGATAGAGAAAAATGAACATAGAATTAATTTCTTCTGGGACAAAATGACTGCATGAGAGAGAGGTCTTCTTCTGCTGAAAGTAACAGCTGATGATGGTATATTTGGGAAGAAATCTTTCCAATGAACTATAAGTTGAAATAGCATGTGATTTGAGGCGGGACATAAATACACAGATGCATAAATAAGATGGTCTTGTAATTTTCAGGATGTTTTGTATCTTTAACATGCTTTCACATAGATATGCTCCACATGTATGAAAGGGAGAGAGTGAGGTTTACAGAAAGCAGTCAGAGAGGTAATTAACAGAGCTAGATCTGGAGTCAATTTTTTTAACTCTTATTTTTTTTTCCTGTTCCCATTTCACATACGCCTTCTCATTTGAGAATGACTAGGATAAAACTTAATTCAGAATTTTTCAAGGGCAACAGAAATAGTATTAGCACAAGATACTGTATTTTTTTTAAAAGAGATAATTGATTCCTTTGGTTTCATCGCAGTCCCATTTTTAGGTAAACGCATACAAGAGTGCACCCTTTAAGAGTTAAAAATGAGTTACTACATTTATTTGCTTACCTTGGCATCAGTTACAACATGACTTAAAGGCAGTGACATGTGGCAGAGAAAAAATCAATAGCTAGAAATAGTTAGCTATGCCATGACTCTACTTTGAAAGGTCAATCATTTCATTTTTCTCTGGTATTTCATGGACTTTGTCACCCTAAATTAAAAGGAAGAACTCAAAGTGGATCTTAAAGTTTAATATATGTTTGAGAACTCCTTATTAGAATAGCCAGCAGCCTTCAGTGCCTCTTGCTTTCAGTCTATTGTGTCCAATTGCGAGTATCATGTACATTTCACAAAAACTCATTTGTGTTATTTAGGAAGAACAGTTAGATTTATTTGCTTAGCCTTGATTAGATTAGACCTGGCCATATCGGCTGGGTCATTGTGTTTAACTCCTTACACTTAAGTTTTATAACATTAGAATAAAAGGGTGGGCACTGCCCATCAGCACCATCTCACAATCAGTTATCCTTAATGTGCCTGAAAGAAACAGAGAGAAATGAAAGGAGACACTTTCTCATTCATGATTCTTTTAAAAACGGTTCTCTCGGTCTCCCCCCGCCCATCCTGATATGGCATGCATGGTTTGTTCTCAGCCTGCTCTGAGACAAGCTCGGGCAGGCCCTGTAATATGATTCAAATTGCAATCTCATGTCTTGCATCCCCCAAACACCTCATCTCCAACGCAACCTGGAACCTTCATTTCAGTCCCCAATTAGACTAATATATCTGCCCAGCTCCGATTGGGGGTGATGGATCGGCTGGGCAGGTTGGGGGAAGACAGGGAGATTTTCTCAGCTCCTCTGCATTCCCATAGGCACGCAGCGTTTGACAGATTGGGCAGAGCTGCCACGAAAGAGTCTGACACAGATGGTGTAATTAGAAAACGCGAAGTGCGAGTGTGAAATTTATCTTTGATCAGCACCTCCTTGCCAGATTGTCATCTATGTTAATATGATGATGGCTTCTTGGAGATGGATAGAAGGAAACAGCAGCCTGGAAGAGGAGAGGGAGACTGTTCACTCCATAGAGAAGATTTTCTGTTTGCTTCTGAAACCCAATCAATTTCAACGGGCCAGAATGAAATTGTACTTATTTAATTCATATGGAAAATGAACCTAACCTGATTCGAACACTTTATTAAATGTGATCAATATGGTAAAATTTGAGCTTGAGTTAGAAAGGAGACATGTTAATTTTTATGGAGTAATAAATAGCAAAATACAATCTCTAACTGTAGGAGCTATTAAAGACCATGTTCATCTCCATTTATCAAGACTCTATGAAAAACATATAGAAGAAAATCACTGCATTCCATAACATGAAAACTTCACACATTGCCACAAAAGTTTTATTTTCTACCTTTCCACCACTCATTCTGCTCCAAAGTAATACATATGATTATTATTCAGTGCAAAGTCCACAAGCCTATCTCCTCTCATGTTTTAGATTTTATACTTATTTTTCTATATTTAGCAATTTGCAAAGATTAATAAAGTGCATTAGTAGTCAGGACTTGAGGAAATTGCTTCCTTTTGATGTATTTTTCTGAGAAATCAGGATATTTACCATGAGGGGGCTCAAGGGTAGCCATAACCCATTTCTTAAGTTCACTCTATCTAAGAACAGTAATCTTTTCTTTGGATGGCTCAAAAGGTTCAGGCTTACAAGCAATCTATGATAGACTACATTTTGCCATAATCTGCTCAAATGTTCACGTTGATGGTGCTAATTTTCAGTAAGGTAAATTAGCATAATTAATGACCAGCCAAATTTGGGGGTAATATAGTATGTAATTAACATTAGAGAGTTCTGTTGTACCACCTGCCCCCACATTTCACTGTTGCAGGGATCGAACTGTACAGGAGGAAATTTTCCCATTTGCTGCACTGAGCAGAAAGCAGCTTTCTTCATCAGAATAAGCCATTAGCTGTAATGGCATGTAGGTGTAATGGAATGTGCTCGAAACATCTGTGCTGAGAGCAGGGGAGAAATTGCGGCATGCAGTCGCAGGCCTTTGGGGAGCTTGATTAAGGGTTGCTTCAGAGAACTTGAGATCTGGCTTGGGATGCAAAAACACACACAGAGACCGAAAGAGAGAGAGAGAGACGGGGAGAGAGAGAAAGGAAAATAATGCTAATAGATTTACGGACATACTGCAGGGAGAACAAAGGATTTTTAATTTTTTTCTTCCTTTATTGCTCTTATATTGCATCTGTTCTCTGTTGGGCTTTCACTTATTGAAGTGATCTGGAAAAATGTAGCTCTAAACGCAGTTTAAAGGGAAAGATCATAGCTGTAGAATAAAATAGCTTGATTTTTTTCTACCTTTTGGTTAGCTATGGGAAAGTTTCTCACAATCTATAAAGAAAAATCCTAAATGTTTTTTATGCTAAGCGTTATCTTAAAATTCATCTCAGAAAATGAAACGCAAGTACAGGTTTATAGCTAGAAATAAATTTTTGTTTTTCATCAGTCAACACACAGCAGTTCTTGTACTGTATCTAGTAACTGACTGATTCATTTTGAACTGCTTAATTCAGTGCTTAAAAGGAATGCCCTGGACTCATTTTTAAACTCATCTTTTCCACAAAATTTTTGTAAATAGGTATATGACAGATAATAACATTGTAACTTCTGAGGACAGTGGGGGAATTTTTTTAGTCTTTTCTTTTTTTTTTTTAGAAAATCTTATTGAGCACTTGCTATGTGAAAAACACAGTTTCTTTACCCAGTGTTTGGTCACCATTGCTGGAAATATAATAAATTACATTTGGCAACGAGCATGGTCAATTGCAACACCTCAGCTATCTCCTTACTCCATGCTGACTGATGAAACTGAATCCAGCATGCACTGAAACACATTGATTGCTAAAACAACTCAACTAAATGCATCAATTATGATGAGCTTTGACCATTTTAGACGTGTTAAAAAAAAAAAAAATACTGTCTTTTAACCAGAGCCTTCATGGTAAAGATTAGCCAAAAGAGAGTTATATTTAAGTAACGAGCAAGAAAAGGGTTAAACATCTGTGAAACTAATGCAACTGAAATGGAATTAGTATTCTGCATGGGACAGATGTGAATGCATTGCATAGAAAATTAGAAACAAACCTGAAAATATTGGGTGATTTTATGATTAGGTAAATCTTATACTTTCTAATTATAAATGACAATGAAGCACTCTATTGGTTGGAATCTATCTTCCTTATGAAATAAGAAGCTTGCTGAGCTGGTGCCAAAAATTCCTTACACTGAAGTTTAAAATATGTAGGGAGGCAAGAATGTAATAAAAATTCAAAAGCTAATAATATTATGGTGACTGGCATTGTTTACAATGTACAGCACCTGCTGTTTGGGAAAAAAAAGGAGGAAGAAAAAGTGAAATCATCAAACTGTTCCTAAATGGAAAATCTGGGCTCTCTGCCAATTAGACAATGTGTTTCAGGTGCTCTGTAAATAGGAACAATAAAAGGTGCAGAGGAAAGAATATGAAATGTTAAATCTCAAATACACGAGAATATTAATATGATGTTTCTTGAAAGAAAATCTTGGGACTCTTCCAGGGTTCTCCTGTGGAAGGAGAGGGTTTAAAATTTTACACAGCATATGTAAAGTTCTAAAACTTTTAATTGCCTGTATCTTAAAAAGAATATATATGAATGCAAAACCATTTGCTTCAGCAGGAATGCCTTTAGTTGTTTCAGTCAGAAAGGTCCATCTAGACCTGCAAACATGAATTGCATTTCTTTCAACCTCTCTTTATTACTTTGTGTGTATATGTGCGTTTGCATGTTTTGAGGTTGGCGGTGTGAAGGATTAAATCCTAAGAGAAAGAAGAGAGGGAAAAGTAGCTTCTGTTGGTTATTGTTGAATACTAACTTTCTACATCAAAATTAGCATTATGATCCACTGCAAAATATCAGACACAAGTGGTGGTGGGATGTTGCATTTCTGTCTTCTCACTGTGAAACACGTAATAATGGATTCCTCCAGAATTAGACACCTATTTTTATCAGCTAACAACTCACACATGCCAAATTTCCCTTTGTAGTCAAATGTTTTTCCTTTCTCAATCAGGTATTTTAAAATCAAGTCACCTTTGGAATATCTATTACATTTTCGAATGCCAGTCTTTCATGAATCAAACTGAAACAACATCTTAATGTATATATTTTAAAATAATGTCTAAGATGACACAATTGTTCTACAGTGATAACTGGAAACTAACCTTCAAAAATAGAGCACCTTTCAAATATTCAACATTTTAGGGAGTAGAAGTAAAATGAGTTTAGTTGTGTTTCTTAGACATTGAAAATTGTGGAGAACTAAGAAGTTGCAAAATATCTGAAATAAGTTTTGTTCCTTTTAAGTGGAGAATAAATGAAACTGTGGGAGACCTCCTAAATGTCCCTAGCAAAGGTCATATTAATACACAGAGATGGGTCCTCCAATGAGACAAAAGATGTAAGAACAATTTCTGCCTTTGTACACCAACTCTACATGGAAGCATATTTACTCTTCACCATTTACTGCATCATCCCAGGGAATTTACTTAAGCTCAGATTCTCATTTTTAAAAGTCAGTTAAAATAGTAGCTAACTCGTATGATTTTTATGAAGATTAAATGAGATAATGAAAGTAAAGCACCTGGTCTAATAACTAACACATAGTAAGGATTTTATTAGGTTAGCTAGTGTTATTACTATTATTATTTTTTAAGTTTTCTGAGTTTTCTTGTCAACAGCTGTCAAGAGGTAAGACAGAGAATTTGCAGTTGGCACTGTTTCAAAGATCTCCAGCAATGGAATATTATGAAGAAACAGAGCTCAGCTCCACTGACAGTTCCTTGCAGAATATGAATCAGAATTGTTAAGAAGGTGAAGGAGCTAACAAAATAGAAAATTCACATACCAACCATGAGAATCTGGAAGTGCAGTGTAATACAGTAGAAAGATTAGAAAAATTAGAAGATTAGAAAGATTATAAAGTGAGTTTTGCTTTAGACAGACTCACTTTTGATTGCTGATTCTATTTCTTACTATCTACTGACCTTTGGGTAAGTGATTTATCTTCTTTTAGCCTCAGTATTTCAGCTGTAAGATGGGGGTGTTGATACCTACCTCACTGTGAGAACTAAATAGCAAAATGACTGGAAAATTGCCTGACAAAATATGCATATAAATATTCATTCCTATACCATAAATTGTCTGTGACCTCACCTCCTTTACTACAACTATTTTTCAAATTCTACATACATATACTATATGTACAAATATGTATGAAAGCACTTTAAATAAAGAATCTTCAGCTCTTTTGATGAAAAACAATCAGGAAATTTATTTCTAAATTGTTTCATGATTAAAGTTCAAATATCAGGCTTTCCTCATCTTCTCTGATTCTACAAAATGCAAAAAGTACATTAATTCCACATAAGTCATCATGTGAATATGTTAATATGACTTGCCAATTTAGTTCTTCCAAATTTGGAATGAGTAAAACGGCAAAAACACATTTTCAAAATAGCAATATTTTATAAAATATACAGGAATGGCCATGGTATTAACCTCATCACTATAAACTTCCAAGGGGGTACATATTTTGAGTCAAGCTTTTAGTGTTGTCAAGTCATTTAAACAAGTTGTAGCTTTTGACTGAGCCCCTGGCATCTTTGTGCCTCAATTATTAAAACTATATTCTTATTAGCTTCCATTCACTTCTCCAAATACCTTCAAAATCATCCTTGGAGGACAGTGATGCTTTAATTGTCCTTCCCTTTAAATTATCTCATCACTTAAATTTTGAAAATCACCTCATAAATCATAATCACAAAGAATGCACACAGTTAAATATTTCCTTATTAATATGATGAATATTTTGACTAGACTATTCTACAGATATTAGCCCATTTACATTAGTGCAACTTACTGAAATTATCCTCAATATATGATATTGCTTTTTGAGTACAAAGCATAAGTTCTAAAGAGGCAGTAATAGCATTCAACACTTTGAATATGATCTCATATTGATGATAATGATGATGATTACTTAGATGATGGTACTGAACATGTGCCATGTGCAAAGTAGAAACAAATGTCCAATGAATGAGCGATGAATTCTGCCTGTGGTCAAAAGAAAGGAACACTCTCAACTCTGCAGCCTGAACCTATCCCTAAGGGTTGATCTTGTTTCTGTTGGACCACCTTACTAATGACATCAGAATAAAGATTTTCAGAATTATGAACAATCATTAACTATTCACACCAATAATTATTGTGGTCATAATAAGAACCAAGGAATGTTTCTTTGGATTATAAAGGCATATCTGAGCCTATTTCCATTGAAAGACACTTGACACATTTTTTACATACAAGAAATAATACATATTTACATTCATTTTTAAAAAATGATTTTCAATTAAGAGCTAAACTCTTTCAAGATTCTCTTCATTATTTGTGGAAGTTTCCCCAGGATTTTGTGAATATAGACATTTGAAAAAATGATTGTTGCTGTTCAGTCACCCAGGTATGTCTGACTCTTCCTGACCCCATGGACTGCACCATGCCAGGCTTCCCCATCCCTCACCATCTCCCGGAGTTTGCCCAAGTTCGTGTCCATTGTATCACTGATGTCATCCAGACCTCCCTTCCTCTGATGCCCTCTTATCCCTCTGCCCTCTATCTTTTCCAGCATCAGGGTCTTTTCCAATGAGTTGGCTGTGTGCATCAGGTGACCAAAACATTGGAGCTTCAGCTTCAGCGTCAGTCCTTCCAATGAGTATTCAGGATTGATTTCCTTTAAGATTGATTGGTTTGATCTCCTTGCTCTCCAAAGGACTGTCAAGAGTCTCTCCAGCACCACAATTCGAAGGCACCAATCCTTCAGCACTCTGCCTTCTTTGAGGTCCAGCTTTCACAACCATACGTGACCACCGGAAAGACCAGAGCCTTGACTACACAGACCTTTGTTGGCAAAGTGAGGTCTTTGCTTTTCAACACACTGTCTAGGTTTGTCAAATGATAGCTAATTTTAGTTCCTTGCCAGATGCTTAAAGAAATGGCTCAATCTACTACTTTTAAAAGTCTCTTGTGCAGGATGGGGAACACATGTACACCCTTGGCTGATTCATGTCAATGTATGGCAAAAACCACTACAATATTGTAAAGTAATTAGCTTCCAATTAAAATAAATAAATAGATTAAAAAAAAAAACTCTGTTATGCAGTATTAGAACTCTGGGACTCAAATCACATACTTATAAAAATAGCAAATCTGCTTAAGCAAATAAGGAAATTTTCTGGATCATTAGCAGAAAATCACTGAGGCATTATTGACTTCAGGTTTGACTTGGTCTAGGATCTCATATAATAAGTCGGGTGCAGGTTCTCTATCTCATCATTTTTCTCTCCGTGTTGGCTTAATGCTCAAATTTCACCTTGGGGCCCACTGACAACTCCAGGTTTAAATCTCCCCAAGTTCAAATGCAATGGAAAAGCAAACAGTCTTCCTGTGTATCCATTATAAATCCTGGATTTATCCCTGACTGATTTTCTTGGGTTTTGCCACATAGTTCGATTGATTTAGTCACTAAGTTTTGTCCAACATTTTGTGAACCCAAGGACTATAGCCCACAAGTCTCCTCTGTCCTTGGGACTTCCCAGGCAAGAATACTAGAGGGGTTGCCATTTCAACAAGCCAACTCATAGGAAAAGATCCTGGTGCTTGGAAAGATTGGAGGCAAAAGGAGAAGCGGGTGGCAGAGGATGACATGGTTAGATAGTATCACCGACTCAATGGACATGACTTTGAGCTACTCAATGGACTTGAATTTGAGCAAAATCCAGGAGATAGTGGAAGACAAAGGAGCCTGGTGTATTATAGCACACAGTGGCAGAGTTGGACACGACTTAGTGACTGAACAACAACAGATTTTAACAAGGTATTTATCTTTCAATAATAGTTTACCACACGGGCTACAATAGGGGAATAAACAAGGGAGAGTGATGTGGACAACAATTTCATATAAAGCTTATAGTATAAGAAATGCTTTGTGCGAGGAGGTTGTGAAACTCGATCAGACTCCATCATAGGTTGTGTGGAGTATTACCAAATTACAGCAATGATGAAGGTATATGTGTTGATTGCATATCTGGATATGCATTGATTGGACAGTTACCATAATGCCTACAAAATTTGTGTCAGTCACCTATATTTATTCATTACTTCTCTGAAATCTTTTCTGTGCTCATCATATATCCCTTAATCAGAACATCTAGAGTGTGGGTGGTCTTGAATGCCTTGTTAAGGACCTTGGCTCTTCTCAGTAGGCAAAAAGGGACTTGAAAGAATTTAAAGAGGATCTAAATATAATCTGACTCTGAATTGTTGTGGAAAAACAGCAAAGTAAGCCATAAATAAGTGAGAATGCAGGGGAGGGATGTAGAGAAGGAGAAAGAAACAATTTTTCAAAAGAGGTGGTAAGAAGGGGGGGAAGGAAGAACTAGAATACTCACTGAACAAACAGTGATTTTACATGTTTATCTTATTTTTCCTTTTCCACTCTGTTATCACTTTTATCACCAGAGAATTACATGTTCTTTTAAATATATAAATGAGTGTATATATAAATGTTTAAATTGCCCCTCCATCACTCTCCAAGGTTATTGGTAGTATTATGGCATGTAATTCAGACTATATGAACAAATTCCTTCTTTCTTTCCTTACTTCTTTTCTTTTCTCTTTCCTTCAACAAAAATGGTACTATCATCTATATACTTTTTCATAACTAGCTTTTTGCTTTCAATGATATATCCTGAACAGGCTTTTAAGCCAGTCCATCTGTATAAGACATAACTAAGTTTTTTTTCCTGAAGTCTATATAGAATGTATCTTGGTTTTACTTTAATATATTTAATCATTTTCTTGTGATGGTTGTTAGATGGCTGTCTAAATGGTCTCATTTTTTTTTCACTCTAAAGAAAATGCTGCAATATGTACATGCTGTACATGTTCCTTCCCTAATCATGTGAGGATTTCTATGGAATGGATTCCAAGAAGCAAAATGTTGGATTGAAGGAGGTACAGATTGGAAAGACACTGCCAAAATGCCTTTCAAATTTTGTACCAATTTATAGCCCCAGCAATGGTGTTTAAGAGTGTCTGTTTCTATACAATGTTGAGAATCTCATATTTGTCTAGTCTCTTAAATTTTTGCCAATATTATAAAATTAACTTTTGATTTACATTTCCCTGATCATCTCATTTAATCCTCACCATAGTCTTTTGAAGTATGTATTATCATTTCCCTCAACTTGCAAATTTGGAGACAAGATTCAAAGAAGCTTTTTTTCTTTTATAAACTGTGCTGGGTCTTCGTTGCTTTGCGGACTTTTCTCTAGTGACAACCAGGGGCTACTCTTCAGGTGTGGTGCATGGGCTTCTGACTGCCAGTAGCTTCTCTTGGGGAGCACAGTCCCCAGGGCGTGCAGGCTTCGGTGGTTGGGGCACATGGACTCGGTAGTTGCAGCTCCCAGGCTCTAGACTGCAGGCTCAAGAGTTGGGGCGCACAGGCTTCGTTGCTCTGGGGCAATGCGAGATCTTTCTGGATCAGGGATCCAACCCGTGTCTGCTGCATTGGCAGGCAATCAAAGAAGCTTTTATTTTGATTCAGGTCATTTGTTTTGATGACTTCTACTGCTTAAAGACATGGAGAAGGCAATGGCAGCCCACTCCAGTACCCTTGCCTGGAAAATCCCATGGATGGAGGAGCCTGATAGGCTGCAGTCCATTGGGTCACTAAGAGTCGGACATGACTGAGCGACTTCCCTTTCACTTCACTTTCATGCATTGGAGAAGGAAATGGCAGCCCGCTCCAGTGTTCTTGCCTGGAGAATCCCAGGGACGGGGGAGCCTGGTGGGCTGCCGTCTGTGGGGTCGCACAGGGTTGGACACAACTGAGGCGACTTAGCAGCAGCAGCAGCAGTGCTTAAAGACTGTGGAAACTATCACCCCAAATGCACCTGCAATTGATGTATTACTCTAAATATTATATTTGGGTCTTGTTCATAAGTATGGATAACTTGTGAGGCAAACCAAGACCATCCTCTTAGGAGCCCAGGTGGAGAAAAGCCAGCTGTTGACTTTTCCCTCCCTCCCAGGAGGCTCCTGAATATTGATGAGAGGTCATCACTAATATTTTCATATTTTTAGCAATTTGCAAAGTAATACCAATTAGAATAGATGTGTCAAGTGAACAGGTTAGATTAAAACACAACTAAAGGACTCAGGATCTCCTAAGGTAATTGACATACACCTTGTGTAATTCCTGGGGTCCAGATTAAAAGAACAAGTGGTTTTCTCAGGCATTGCATCTGCCCATGTTCCCAGATGTCATACTCAGGCCCCATAGGTCCTTAATTGCCAATTAAAACACATGCCACCTTTAGATAGTGTGATAATAAGCCTTTTTAAAATTTCTATTGCAGCGATTCCATTTTGACTACAGTTAGTAGTTACTAAAAACTGGTGGGTTTTTTTGGATTTTGAGTTAATTCCTTCTTAAATGTGACCACACTCCAGCCATTAAATGATTAGGCACGTCAGATATCTAGCACTATACCTATCACATATGAGGCAGTCGATATACATCAGTTCATCTTCCACTTGCCTTACCTTTTCTCTTTCTAGAAAGTGAGCACAAAAATCAAATGGGTCTTGATTTTTTTCTACTATGTTTCCACTGTCCCATCCTGTCCACATAAGTTTAGGGCAGTTTGTTAGAACAGCATTCTAAATTTTTAGCTTCCACTTTCCAACATTACAACAAAAATAAAGATCCAAATTCCAAGACACACATCCAGTTTATTTTTTCTGATAAAGACATTTATTACACATTCTAAAAATAATTAAAATTCATTGGACTAAATAAGGAAAATGTAGTTTGGAGAAGAATGTAGGCATGTATGTGTGGCTGTGTCCCTTCGCTATTCACCTAAACCTATCACAACATTATTAATCGGCTGTAACCCAATACAAAATAAGAAGTTAAAAAAAAAGGAAAAGAAAATGTAGACTTTAATAGAACGCAATGAAACCTTTATATAGCACCACTATACAAAGGAAACTACTGGGGGCATTATACAGTATATCAGAGCTATTATTTTCTAAACAAGAACCCAACCACCACTATTTGCTTCTTTTATTATATTTTTCCATGTCTATAAAATTCTTACTGCTTGTATATTATTTAATTTAAACATTTTTCTAATCTTTTATTGAAGTACATTTATACCTATTTTTTAATATTAAAAGCTAAGATTTAAGTTAAAAGACACTAACCACTATGTGTAAAATAAATAAGCAACAGGGGTATATTGCACAGCATAGAGAAACAGATCTATTGTTTTGTAGAATCCCTGCATTGTACGCCTGAAACTACAATAGCATTGCAAGTCAACTACACTTCAATGAAAATAAAGCCAAGTTTTATATTCTTGTGCATGTATTTTTGCTCATTTGATCACTTATTTTCAGGTGAATTCCTATAAACCAAATTGCATGATCAAAGATCGGTATGTCTTTAGAGAACAGACTTGTGGACAGAGTGGAGGAAGGAGAGAATGGGATGGATTGAGAGAGCAGCATTGAAACATACGTCACCTTGTGTAAAATAGATAGCCAGCGGGAATTTGCTCTATGATGCAGGGACCTCAAACCTGTGCTCTGTGACCACCTAGAGGAGTGGGATGAGGTGGGACGTGTGGGTGAAGGGGGAACATGTGTATACCTATGGCTGATCCATAGTGATGTGTGGCAGAAACCAATATAAGGTTGTAAGGCAATTATCTTCCAATTATAAAGAAATTTTTTTAAAAAGATTGGTATGTCTTCAATTTTTATGCATAATATCTAATTGTCCTTAAGAGAGGTTATCAACAAATCAACTACAATTGACATTGGCTTGTACAGAGGGCTATCATCCCATTTTTTAATCTTTGTCAATTTGATAAATAAATGTTATACATTTAAATTTTTTACTGATCTGACTAGTTTTGTGAATTTTTGCATATTCTATTCCTCACCTGTTTCTATTGGGATATAAATGTTTTTCATACATGAGCTCTTTTTATTTTAAAAAGCATGGTTATGTATATTGAGTGTTAATAATTTATTATTGTTTTATTGCTGAATGATTTTCATCAAATGAAAGTATTTGTTTTAATTCTTATGTGACCAAATTTATCAGTTCTTCACCTTAAGTTTCTTGGATTCAGTATCATTCTTTAAAGAATTTTCCCAGCTCAGAATTTTTAGAATCTTGGTCTAGTTTGTATATTTAATTCATCTGAAATATATTTACAATATAGAGTATCAGAGAGGAACAGGATTCAAAATTTTTGCCAAATGCTTGAGCACTTATCTCAACACCAGTTATTGAAAAATCCATCACTTCCAAATAAATTTTAGTGGATTATTTATCATATTTAAAAGTTTATACATATTTGACCTCAGAATTTGACATTTTCAAAAACAATGGACTGACTTACTTTAGAAAGAAGGCAAAGGAACACTTTAATCCTCAATTTAAAAAATATATACAGCATTGTGAACAAAACATGAAACAGGTGAGATTTTAGGTGAACTTTTTCCCCCATAAAAGTTACAAACCTGAGATTATTGTTACTTATTAATCATATGTCATTCTGAATAACATTTCAAGTCTAAATTGTTAACTTACTGGATGGGTTATAGTGCTGTTTGTTGACATTGAGAATATAGAAAAAAGAGAAGATTAGATGGAGGGGAGATAGCATGCTATTTGTGAACATTTCTTGAGTATCTAAGGCAGCTGTGCATGTAAGAATGGAACTCAGGAGAAAGATCAGAGAAAACCAATGCTGTAAATGTGACATGGGGCTCTACTGTTGCTGGAAGAAAACAGTTGAGACCACCCAAAGAAACCATGTCCCAGAGAAATTCTGTAGAGCACAGCACATAATTTCATGTCATTCAGATATAAATGGAAAATTTTTGTAAAAACTAAATATCCGAATGTTCTGAATCAGAATTTCTAGGTAGAACCCTGACACTCATATGGATGTGACACTCACAGATGAGCCTAATTACAGCTAAGACTGAGAGCCATCAATATAGAGAATAGTGTAGAGAAAGGAACCCTGGTTGACATAAAATTTGAGGGTCAAGGTGAAGCAATAAAAAAATTTTCCAGAAAAAAAAATAAGTATACATACACACACATACTTATACACATATGTATAAATACCTTGAGTATAAAACAGCTTGTTGGTCTAGAAACTGAGTGAAATTGAGGGATTTAGATGGGGCTTCCCCAGTAGCTCAACAGTAAAGAATTCACCTGCAACATAAGAGCCTCAGGAGACACAGGTTCAATGCCGGGGTGGGGAAGATCCCCTGGAGGAGGGCATGGTAACCCGCTCCAGTATTCTTGCCTGGAGAATATGGACACAGACAAAGGAGTCTGGCAGGCTACAGTCCATAGGGTCTCAAAGAGTCGGACACAACTGAAGCAACTTAGCATGCATGCATGCACAAAGGTTTAAATAGGAATAAAAAAAAACCTAAAAACTCTTATTTATTTATTATTTACTTGTTTATTTTTTATGCCAAATACTACACATCTATTTATCTATCTAAATGTATACGTAGCTAAATGTAATTATAACCACTACGAAAGAGTAAACTGAAGCTCAAAAGGTTTAAACGACCTGATCAGAGCTGTGCAATTAATTAGTGATGAAGACAAAATTTTAAATCAATATTCCTAAGTACTGTTGCTTTAAAATTTTTACTCTGACATCGTAATAGACAGAAGTAGGAACCAACCTGAGCACAGAGAGATCCAGTAATTAAGGTGAGAAGTGTTAGCCCATTGTATTTCCTCTCTTCCAATGATTTCCATCTGCGTTACATGTACTCTATGCCTCTTACTTTTGTCATTGTATTTTCCACCCATTTTTCTCTCCATTTTCTTTTGCTACATATTCCAGTCCACTAATTCTCCCTCTAGCTGAAATTGCTGTTACATCTACTGATTAAGTCCTTTGCCCAGCAAGGAGATCAAACAAGTCAATTTTACAGGAAATCAACCCTGAATATTCATTAGAAGCACTGAGGATGAAGCTCCAATACTCTGACTACCTCATGTGAAGAGTTGACCCACTGGAAAAGACCCTGATGCTGGCAAGGATTGAGGGCAGGAGGAAAAGAGGGTGACCGAGGATGAGATAGTTGGATGGCATCACTGGCTCAACGGACATGAGCGTGAGCAAGATCCAGGAAAGAGTGAAGGTCAGGGAAGCCTGACGTGCTGCAGTCTATGGGGTCGCAAAGAGTTGGACACGACTGAGTGACTGAACAGCAATAACAAAACTATCAACTCAATACTTAATTTTAAGTACTTTATTTTTTAGTGTTTTTTTTTCTTTTCTTAATAGTTTATTCATTCTCTAGTGAAATTCTTAATCTTTTCTTATATCTTTGAACATAGTTAAAAGCTATTTTAAAGTGTGTCTCATACCCAAGTATCTGGAACTCTTGCAAATCTTTTTTGTATTGTCTGTTTTTCCTTATTGATTTTCATTCTTTTATCATGTCTCTTTATGTCCCTGGTCACTTTTTATTGATGATTGAAATTGTATTCACAAAATTGTTCAGAGAAATTATTTGAGGCCTATGATAATATCATCTTTCTCCAGATTAGATTTATGTTTAAGGCTACAGAGCACTCAGGGGCATTAAAAATGACCTCAATTCAATTTCAGTGAAAAAGATGACTTAACTCTGAACTGCTGTCTCTTCCATTTCACACTTATTCCTGTTGTGCAGTCTTCAGAACTCCAACACAAAATCAAGGTGATTCTCTCCGTTTTTTTGACTCACAGACTTGCTGAATTTTTGTTCTACCTCTAAACCTTCAACTGGCTTCTTGGATATGAGCAAATGTACCAGAAAAGTGGCCCCAAACATGAAGCTCATTCTCTATATCTTTGTCTTAGTTAATTTTTCACTACCTTGTTACCTCTTCAAAAATGTAGTTTAGAAGAAAAAATCCAAAAGCAAATTAGACAAATTCAAGTAGTAAAATATATAGAAGTATAATAATATAGAGAATTACAGAATCAGGGCAGGAAAATATTTTGTCTGAGTTGATCAGGAACTTATCTTCATGGAGCTGGCATTTGATTTAAGATCAGAATGATGATCTCAGAATGATGACAGCAACAGTCACTTAGAAATCTAAGGGAAGACCATTTTTAAAAGATATGGGACAAAAACAGAAATATAGAGCAATGGAACAAGATGAAAAGCCCAGAGATAAGCCCATACACCTATGGGCACCTTATTTTTTATAAGAGAAGTAAGAATATACAATGGGGCAAAGATAGCCTCTTCAATTAGTGGTGCTGAGAAAACTGGACAGCTACATGCAAAAAAATGAAATTAGAACACTTCCTAATGTACACAAAGATAAACTCAAAATTGGTTAAAGACTTAAATGTAAGATCAGAAACGATAAAACTTTTAGAGGAAAACATAGGCAGAACACTTGATGACATAAAGCAAGATCCTCTATGACCCACCTCCTAGAGTAATGGAAATAAAAACAAAAATAAGATAGTGAAACCTAATTAAACAAATGCTTTTGCACAGCAAAGGAAACTACAAACAAGGTGAAAAGACAGCCCTCACAATGGAAGAAAATAATAGCAAAGGGAACAACTGACAAAGAATTAATTTCCAAAATACACAAGGAGCTCACACAACTCAATACCAGCAAAGTGAACAACCCAATCAAAAAGTGGGGAAAAGATCTAAACAGATATTTCTCCAAAGAAGACATACTGATGGCTAACAAACACATGAAAAGATGCAGTGTCACTCATTATTAGAGAAATGCAAATCAAAACTACAATGAGATACCACCTCACAACAGTCAGAATGGCCATCATCAAAATGTCTACAAACAATTAACGCTGGAGAGGGTGTGGAGGAAAGGGAACCCTCTTGCATTGCTGGTGGGAATGTAAATTGATACAGCCACTATAGAAGATGGTATGGAGATTCCTTAAAAAACTAGGACTAAGCCAACATCTGACCCAGCAATCCCACTACTAGGCATATACCCCGAGGAAACCAAAATTGAAAAAGACACATATACCTGAATTTTCTCTGCAGCACTGTTTACAATAGCTAGAACATGGAAGCAACCTAGATGTCTATCAACAGATGAATGGATAAAGAAACCGTGGTACATATATACAATGGAATACTACTCAGCCATAAAAAAGAACACATTTGAGTCAGTTCTAATGAGGTGAACAAACCTAGAGCCTATTATACAGAGTGAAGTAAGTCAGAAAGAAAAGGATAAATATCGTATACTAACACATATATATGGAATCTAGAAGGACAGCACTGATAAATTTATATGCAGGGCAGCAATGGAGAAACAGACATAGAGAACAGACTTAGGGACACTGGGGGAGGGGAGGTTGACAGGGTGAGTTGTATGGAGAGAGTAACATGGAAACTTACAACACTATATGTAAAATAGATTAAAGAGAGAGAGAGAGAGAGAGAGATGAGGATGAGCTTGGCACATGCGAGACTCAGACGGAGGCTGCAAAGTGAAGGACTATGGGGAGAGCAAAAGGAAGCAACATTGTAGAGATAGAAATGAGCCAGGCCAAGCAAAGTAGGAATTGAGGTTCATGTATTCTGGTTTCTGTTGGGGAAACCACTGGTCGATACTCAGCTAGAGATATATGCCTTAGAAATATTACTTGGTCTGTGGTGTAGGGATTGGACTGTGAGCAGTCACAAGCAGAACCAGATCAGAGAAGAGGATGCTTCAGAACCCCTCAGAGTGGTGATGTGGTTTGAAAAATGGATCAGCAAAAGACACGGTGATAAGTAGTGGGAATCAGGATATATTTCATCTCCTTTTTAAAATGTCTGTTTGCTCTCTAGTTCTATGTGCACAGATATGAATCTCAATATCTTTCTGGCTCTGATCTGTTCAATAAAATAACTCGACTTCTGTCTATACAAAACTCAGCAGGTGGGAGGCTCCCATCATAAGTAAACAGAAGAAGTGAAGTGAAGTGAAGTCGCTCAGTCGTGTCCGACTCTTTGCGACCCCATGGACTGTAGCCCACCAGGCTCCTTGGTCCATGGGATTTTCCAAGCAAGAGTACTGGAGTGGGTTGCCATTTCCCACTCCAGGGGATCTTCCCGACCCAGGAATCGAACCCGGGTCTTCTGCATTGTAAGCAGCCGCTTTTCACAGTCTGAGCCACCAGGGAAGCCCCTTTATAAGTAAATAAGTGAACAACAAAGCTAATGCAGAGAGGGCCAAGCAACGTCCTATGTGCTCACATGATTTATATGCCTAATCCTTTCAATCATTCTGCAAAGATGGTACACACATCATTACGTCCACTTTACAGAAGAAACAGGAGCAAGATCTGGACAGTTTGTCCAAGGTCGCCCAGCTAGTGAACTGACGTCTGCCTGCTGCTATTGTTGTCCTTTTGCTTCATCATGTTCATTCCCTCATTTTGTTAACAGCACTGCAGTTTTCTCCTGAGAAATCACTCCTTCCTATCGCTTAGTCTATGTGGTTCCTATGGGGCCAACTTCGCTCACAGCTTCAGGGGAGGGGCGGGACTCAAGCCTAGCCAGTCAGCCAATCAGACTAGAAGCAACGGTCCAGGATGAGCCAATCAGAAGCAAGGACACTGCGGAGGAGTTGGAGGTCTGCTGTCCCGGCTGTCACCGTGACCTGAGATGTGTCCGAGTATGATGTCAGCATAGAGAGAGTGAAACGAATGAAACTTCATTCCAGATCCCATGTTCCAGACCCCACACCCAAGACCCCTACTACCTGAGACCTTGTACTGCTTCAGCTCCGCATGTATTAATACGTTACCCATTGAATTTCTTATTTTACTAGGCCAATTTGAGTTACATTTTTCTATTACTTGCAACTGAAAAAGACTTAAAACAAAGGTGTTTGTTATTTGAGGACTCCTCTGCACCACTTAAGGAATTTGAAAATAAGGAAATTTGTGACTTCAGAAAAAGTCCGTATTTCCTCAGAGGACTCAGACTCTTACTGCACCACAAATGTTGCTCTTTCTCTCCCACTAATTAGCCTAACGGACAGTCAGTCTCAATAGTCCTACCCTAAGACTTTTCACTTTAGGCTTCCAAAGGAAAATATTTCAAACACTGCTATATGGTATATTTGAAAGTTGTTAAGGGAGTAAATGCTAAGAGTTCTCATCACACACTTTTTCTCTTTCATTTCTTTTATGTGTTTGAGGTGATAGATGCTAACTAAATTTATTGTGGTAACCATTCCATGATATATGTAAGTTAAACCATTATTCTGTACATCTTAAACTTATACAGAGCTGTATGTCAATTGTATCTCAATTAAATTGGGGGGAAAAAACCTTAACTGTCAAAATGGAGTAAAAAAAAAAAAAAGCCAGATTATCTTTTTTTCTTGAAATAGGTAAAATTCTTAAATGGTACCAAGAAATAGAGCTAGCATAAAAGGAAGATTGACAAATTAGACTATATTTAAATTTCTATTGTCATTCAGTCAGTCATGTCTGAATATGACCCCATGGACAGCAGCACACCAGCCTTCTCTGCCCTTTACCGTCTCCTGGAGCTTGCACAAACTCATGTCCTTTGAGTCAATGATGCCATCCAACCATCTCATCCTCTGTTGTCCCCTTCTCCTCCTGGCTTCAATCTTTCCCAGCATCAGGGTCTTTTTCAATGAGTCAGCTCTTTCCATCAGGTAGCCAAAGTATTGGAGCTTGCCTGATTGCCTCAGCATCAGTCCTTCAAATGAATATTCAGGATGGATTTCCTTTAGAATTGATTGGTTTGATCTTATGGTCCAAGATATTCTCAAGAGTTTTCTCCAACACCAGAGTTCAAAAGCATTGATTCTTCAGCACTAGCCTTCTTCATGGCCCAACTCTCACATCCATACATGACTACTAGAAAAACCACTAGCTTTGATTATACAGACCCTTATTGGCAAAGAAATGTCTCTGCCATCTAATATGCTGTGTAGGTTTGTCATATCTTTTCTTCCAAGGAGCAAGTGTCTTTTAATTTCATGCTGCAGTCACCATCTCCAGTGATTTTGCCCCCCCACCCCACCCAAATGAAGTCTGTCACTATTTCCATTGTTTTCCCATTATTTGCCATGAAGTAATGGGACTGGATGCCATGATCTTAGTTTTGTGAATGCTGAGATTTAAACCAGCTTTTTCACTCTCCTCTTTCACGTTCATCAATATGCTCTTTAGTTCCTCTTCGCTTTCTGCCATAAGGGTGATGTCACTTGCATATCTGAAGTTATTGATACTTCTCCCGGCAATCTTGATTCCAGCTTGTGCTTCGTCCAGCCTGGCATTTTGCATGATTTCCTCTGCATATAAGTTAAATAAGCAGGGTGACAATAAATAATCTTGATAAACTCCTTTCCAAATTTTGAGCCAGTCAGTTGTTCCATGTAAGATTCTAACTGTTGGTTATTGACCTGCATATAGGTTTCTCAGGTGGCAGGTAAGGTGGTTTGGTATTCAAATCTCTTTAAGAATTTTCCATAGTTTGTTGTGATCCACACAGTCAAAGGCTTTGGCTTAGTCAATGAAGCATAAGTAGATGTTTTTCTGGAATTCCCTTGCTTTTTCTATGATCCAACATGGAAAACATAGATCAGTTGGCAATTGATCTCTGGTTACTCTGTCTTTTATAAATACAACTTGTATATCTGGAAGTTTTCAGTTAATGTATTGTTGAAACCTAACTTGAAGCATTTTGAGAATTACCTTGTTAGCATGTGAGATGAGTGCAGTTTTGTGATAGTTTGAACATTCTTTGGCATTGCCCTTTGGAATTGGAATGAAAACTGACCTTTTCCAGTCCTATGGCCACTACTGACTTTTCCAAATTTGCTGGTATATTGAGTGCAGCACTTTAACAGCATCATCTTTTAAGATTTGAAATAGCTCAGCTGGAATTGTGGGCTTGCCAATTGGCACTAGTCATAAAGCACCCACCTCCACTAGCTTTGTTTGCAGTGATGCTTCCTAAGGCCCACTTGACATCATAATACAAGAAGTCTGTCTCTAGGTTAGTGATCACACCATTGTGGTTATCTAGGCCATTAAGATATTTTTTATACAGTTCTTCTGTGTATTCTTGCCACTTCTTCTCAATCTCTTCTGTTTCTGTTAGGTCCATAATATTTCTGTCCTTTATTGTGCCAATCTTTGTGTGAAATATGCCCTTGATATCTCTAATTTTCTTAAAGAGATCTCTAGTCTTTCCCATCATATTGTTTTCCTCTATTTCTTTGCACTGTTCACTTAGGAAGACTTTCTTATCTCTCCTTGCTATTCTTTAGAACTCTACATTCAGATGAGTATATCTTTCCTTTTCTCCTTTGCCTTTTACTTCTCTTCTTTTCTCAGCTGTTTGTAAGGCCTCTTCAGATAAACATTTTTCCTTGTTCCATTTCTTTTTCTTGGGGATGATTTTGATCACCTCCTCTGTACAATGTTATGAAGCTCCATCCATAGTTCTTCAGGCACTCTGTTTACAAGATCTAATCCCTTGAATCTATTTGTCACTTCTACTGTTTGACACTTCTACTGTCAAACAGGAGATGGCAAGAGTGAACATTGACATTTTAAGAATCAGTGAATTAAAATGGACTGGAATGGGTGAATTTAATTCAGATGACCATTATATCCACTACTATGGGCAAAAATCCCTTAGAAGAAATGGAGTAACTATCATAGTCAACAAAAGGGTCTGAAATGCAGTACTTGATTGCAATCTCAAAAATGACAGGATGATTTCAGTTCATTTCCAAAGCAAACAATTCAATGTCATAGTAATCCAAGTCCATGCCCCCATCACTAATGCTGAATAACTGAAGTTGAATAGTTTTATGAAGACTTACAAGACCTTTTAGAACTAACACCAAAAAAGATGTCTTTTTCATCATGGGGTTGGAATGCAAAAGTAGGAAGTCAAGAGATTCCTCAAGTAACAGACAAGTTTGGCCTTGGAGTACAGAATTAAGCATGGCAAAGGCTAACAGAGTTTTTCCAAGAGAACACACTGATCATAGCAAACAGCGTATTCTGACCACACGAGATGACTTTACACATGGACACCACCAGGTGGTCAATACCAAAGTCAGACTGATTATATTCTTTGCAGCCAAAGATGGAGAAGCTCCATACAATCAGCAAAAACAAGACTGGGAGGTAACTGTGGCTCAGATCATGAACTCCTTATTGCAAAATTCAGACTTAAATTGAAGAAAGTGGGGAAAGCCACTAAGCCATGCAGGTATGACCTAGATCAAATGCTTTATGATTATACAATGGAAGCAACAAATAGATTCAAAAGATTAGATCTGGTAGACAGAGTGCCTGAAGCACTATGAATGGAGTTTTGTAACACTGTAGAGGAAGTGATAACCAAAATCATCTCCAAGAAAAAGAAATGAAAAAAATGCAAAACGGTTGTCCAAGGAGACCTGGTGGCTCCCTGGTGGCTCCCTGGTGGCTCAGAGGTTAAAGTGTCTGCCTACAGTGCAGGAGACCTGGGTTCGATCCCTGGGTTGGGAAGATCCCCTGGAGAAGGAAATGTCAACCCACTCCAGTACTCTTGCCTGGAGAATCCCATGGACGGAGGAGCCTGGTGGGCTACAGTCCATGGGGTCGCAGAGAGTCAGGCATGACTAAGCGACTTCACTTCACTTCACTTCAAGGAGACCTTACAAATAGCTGAGAAAAGAAGAGAAGTGAAAAGCAAAGGATAAAGGTAAAGATACATTCAACTGAATGCAGAGTTCCAAAGAATAGCAAGGAGAGATAAGAAAGCCTTCCTCAGTGATCAATGCAAAGAAATAGAGGAAAACAATAGAATGGGAAAGACTAGAGATCTCTTCAAGAAAATTAGAGATATCAAGAGAACATTTCATGCAAAGATGGGTGCATAAAGGACAGAAATGATAAGGACTTAATGGGAGCAGAAGAGATTGAGAAGAAGTGGCAAGAATACACAGAAGAACTTTACAAAAAAGGTCTTAATGGCCTGGATAACTATGAAGCTGTGGTCACTCACCTAGAGCCAGACATCCTGGAGTTGTGAAGTCAAGTGGGCCTGAGGAAGCATTACTATGCACAAAACTAGTGAAGATGGTGGAATTCCAGTTGAGCTATTTCAAATCCTAAAAGATGATGCTGTAAAAGTGCTGCACTCAATATGCCAGCAAATCTGGAAAAGTCAGCAATGGCCACAGGACTAGAAAATGTCGATTTTCATTCCAATACCAAAGAAGGGCAATGCCAAAGAATGTTCACACTACTCTGTAATTGCACTCATTCACGTGCTAACAAGGTAATCCTCAAAATCTTTCAAGCTATGGATTTTAAATACGTGTACCGAGAACTACCAGATGTACAAGTTAGATGTAGAAAAAGCAGAGGAACCAGAGACCAAATTGTCAACATCCACTGGATTTTAGAGAAAGCAAGAGAATGCCACCAGATCTTTGATCAGAGGTACAGGACAGAGCCTCCAGAAGGAATCAACCCTACCAATACCTTGATTTCAGTATTCTGGTCTCCAGAGCTGTGAGAGAATGGATTTCTGTTGTTTTAAGTCATCTAGTTTAATGTAAGTTATAGACAGAAACTCACATGGCTAGGAGACCCTATTTTGTGGGCTCTTGCCTGCCACTCAGATTAAACTTTTCACAACTCCCAACCTCACCACTAACCTCTCCTCACATTGACCCTTCTGTTTATGTAACACACAGGTATTTCTTTCCTTAGGGACTTTGTCTATTGCTATCGTCTGCTTGAAAATCCCCCCTCCATCCTCACAATCTGCTCACAAAGCCTTCTCCTTGTTGCCTGTCTCTCAGGGGAAATACAGCTTTCTGGGAGGCCATCCTGAATCTCTTACCACCTCCTCTCCCAGTTCAGTCTCTTTCACATAACCCTTCTTTCCTTCATAGAAGTCATCCCAAATGATAAACATCTTGTTCATGTGCTTACTAGATTGTGAGCTCAATGAAGGCAGAGTTCTTGACCACTCCTTTATTTGAAAATTATTAATTGATGGTCAATTATACATGAGGCAGCACTCCAGGCATTTGGAAAATGCAGTGAAGCAAAC
The DNA here is from genome assembly GCF_023699985.2 of Odocoileus virginianus. Classification (NCBI taxonomy): domain Eukaryota; kingdom Metazoa; phylum Chordata; class Mammalia; order Artiodactyla; family Cervidae; genus Odocoileus; species Odocoileus virginianus. The sequence goes on from NC_069688.1 coordinate 56,926,479, forward strand.
AAAATCCATCTCTGCTCCTATGATTGACATTCTAGTCCATTTTCCAAGGCTGTCTCCTCATCTGAAGCAGTCTTTGCTATTTATTGGTCATTCATTCAATATTAATTGAATGTTAATTGAATTCTAGTTGAAAACACTAAGTTCTCATCACAAATTCTCTCCCCTTTTTCCAGCAAAAACTTGGTTCTACACTTATGAAAGGATTCAATAAGCCCAGACAATTTTGAGAGAATTTCAAAGTTGCCATTTCCAAGATTTTTTATGTTACAAAGATCTCAGAACTTCCTCAGCCATCCTGTCTTATCCCCAGGTTTTTTGCTAATTCTGATAGTGGGACTGGAAGAAAGATTTCCTCTTGGAAGATGTACTGGGATACCAAACAAAAGATCAAGTCACACTGGACTTGCAAGGCTTTGCCAAAGATGGCAGACCCCAGGGCCGTTGGCTCAATTAACCACTGCCATGTCTAAAGGTCAGCCTCTGGGACTGTTTAATTGGGGCCATTAAAGGGCTCGAGCAGCTGCTTCGTGGCAGTAATTTGGAGCCCAGGAGAAACCAGAGGCGGCAGCAGCAGACCAGGTCATTTGAAAAAAAGCCAGCTGGGCTCCCCATACACAGCCTGATAACAGTTGGGAACTTCCGCAAGTACTTAACCTGGCTTAGAAGTCATGACCTCACTAAAAGTAGACCTCTCCTCCTCCCCAGATGAAATTGCAAAGTGGTTCTTTGCCACTCTCCTCCCCTGACCATCACTCATGGCTCTACGTTTTTCATCCTTGACCCTGAATTCCAGATACCTTGCTATTCAATTTATCAGTTAATGAATTAACATGTAGTTACTTAGCAACTGTTAGATACAAAACAAAGGCAAGGATGCTACCACATTTCCACCCCCATCAGCCCAGACCGCATCTCAAAGACGTGGCTGCACATTGAAGATATAGCTAGCTCATCATGGGTACACTTTCCTGCTGAGCCTAGATATGGACTCACAATTTTTCTCAGCACCACTCTCCAGGCAATCACGACCCATTGCTCAAGCCTGATACTGAACCAAAATCTTTTTTGCTATCTCTGAATTTTTCTGTGTGTGTGTGTACGTGAAAGTCACTCAGTCATGTCTGACTCTTTGCAACTGCATGGACTGTCCATGGAATTCTCCAGGCCAGAATACTGGAGTGGGTAGCCTTTCCCTTCTCCAGGGGATCTTCCCAACCCAAGGATCGAACCCAGGTCTCCTGCATTACAGGCAGATTCTTTACCAGCTGAGCCACAGGGGGAGCCCAAGAACACTGGAGTGGATAGCCTATCCCTTCTCCAGGGGATCTTCCCAGCCCAGGAATTGAACCAGGGTCTCCCACATTGCAGTCAGATTCTTTACCAACTGAGCTATCAGGGAATCAACACCAACTTTAACCAATGAATTGCAGTGACTCACTGAAGCTATACCCGCTGGTTTGTGGTAGACTTGGGAATCAGGTACCCTGTCTTCTTGTCTAGGGCTCTTCATGGAGTTCCATATAAATAAGCAAAATAACAGGTCAGAGTCAACTAGATTTATTAGCCAAATGAAAAAAGAAAAGTCTGTGTTAATAAGAAGTACAAAATAAAGAAACATATAGCATTATATTCTAAATTTTGTGTGCTATGCTCTGTCACTTCAGTTGTGCACTACTTTTTGTGACCTTATGGGCTATAGCCTGCCAGGCTTCTCTGTCCATGGGATTCTACAGGCAAGAACACTGGAGTGGGATGCCACGCCCTTCTCCAGAGAATCTTTCTGACCCAGGAGTCAAACCTGCTGTGTCTCCTACCAGCAGATTCTTTACCCACTGAGCCACCTGGAAACTTTGGAGAAGTTTATACATTGCATGTGTAATGTACATGTTATCATAGTTACTACTTACTTTGCAGACAATCTTATTTAATTCTTATAGTAGCTCTATGTGATACATAACATCCTCCCTATTTCATAAAGATGAGAAAGCTGAAATTCTGAAAGTTTAAGTAATTTCCTTGAAAGTTGCTAAATAAGAATAGTGGAGCTGGATTTGGCCCGAGATAGACTCACCTACTCTTCACATGCCATATTTCTACACATTGCTACCCTTGTTAGGAAATAATTCTCCATAGATCTCTTGAATTTCTGCACATTCGATGAGCTGAGACAGTGATGATCTTTTGTTCTAAACTATCTTTTCAAGAATACCAATAAACAGCCTTGAAGGATACGGCTAGTGTCTCTCTCCAAAGAGAACACATTTGTCTGCTGTCCAGGGTAATAAAGATAATATCTCCTCTGGGGCAAAATTTAGAAAAGCTTGCTTACAACTTACTACAGAAGATTGGGATTTCCTAACTTCAGGGTTGTGACCTGATATGACCAAAGCCCACTTGGATGTACACTGTCCCCATGATACCTGGGTGCCAAGAAGCAAAGATGTAAACCCAGCAGCTCTGGCTGATACATAAGCCAAAAATCTTTTGTCTCTCGTTCAGGTATCATGTGTCTCTTGATAGCTTACAAGTAGAGCAAATTCTTCACAATTCTCAATGACCATGAGCTCTGTAGTATGAAAGATGGCAGAATGTTGTCGCCTCTGGCTGCCTACTCCACCAGGAACCCAAGTTGTTAGCTCATCCTGTTTTCAGCTGAGGTTGTTCACCCAGGGTCCTCGGCCCTCAGTGACTGAATAAGCACTGCTGAAGGTTAGTCTGAAGTAATGTCAGTCACTATTCTCTTTGCCTCTCATAGATAAGGTGGCATTTTCACAGCATTTATCCTTATGTATTAGAAACGTAGCTATTTCAGGTACCACAAGAAACCAGAAGTAAGGGGTGCTGTTAGTGAGTGGCTTCTCCCTGTGAGATAAATCGGCCCACGCTGGACTGCACTATTCCTCCCCACCCGCCGGGCGCCGCCCACCCCTCAGAGAGGTCTAGGGTTAGCACTGGTCACCTGGCCTCCCAGGCCAGTTTCATTGGCCATTCTTTCTCCTGTAACGAATCCTCAGCTTTGCTTTGACTGTGGAGACCAGTTCATTCTGCTGCTTGTCAGAATGAGGATTTGAACATTCCTTATTGGGATTTTTTCACTTCAACCACAGAAGTCGTCATTAGATCAAATCACATAACGAGGTGGAGAACTTTATTCACTGAAAATGTTCTGTGAGGACATTACCAGAGAAGCCGGTGGACGAAATTAGAGCCATATTTCCAGGAGGCGGCCACCTTCCTTCATGAAGACAGAGCCTGGGGTTCAAGTCCGTGTATGCGCTGTTCTGACAGCGGGTAGGGGGAGAAATTCCACTAGGTTTCTCCAGCAAGGAGACAGCAATGAGCAGGCGGAAGGTGAGGGCTGTGATGACTGTGATGAACCAAGCAGACAAGTGACGGGGGAGGTTTTTGAGTTTTCATGGGTGTGAAGCTGGAGGAGAGAGTCTGATGTCTAGAAAGTGTTTCTAAGATTCTTTGTACAACATGCTTATGTAAAATCCCCTGGCAGTCCCTTTGAGAAAATTAGTAGTGATCAATATCAACCTTCAGAGCTTCTGGAGTCTTTTTTAATGTGTTTCCACTTAATGTGACTCTGCTTAGAGACTGAGCCCAAAGGATGCCAGCATCTATCTCACCCTGAATTAAGAATGCACAGCACTGTCACTCTTCCTACGAATGGCTTATTTAAAATCTTGGTTCTTTTCCTACAATTTTTCTCTGACTAGCGAGCAGAATTGGTGTAAGAGAATGAGAACTGGAACGCTTTCTTTTTATTGTAACAAAGAAAAATATAAGTACCTCAAACAGGAGGAAAGTAACTGGAAGACAAGTAAAAGGAACCACTCAAGGGTCCTCATATGAACCTTAAAAGATAGGTGTGTTAGCCCCCCTCTACAAATGAAGCTAAAGCAGAAGTTAGTCATCTTACTCAAAGGTGGAAGAGTAGACTAGCTGCTCCATCAACCTCAAAACTTCATTTGTATCTCATTTGCATTCCAAGGTAGTTAGGCCATGAGGCAGAGTAGAGGTCATCATTGGGAGGACCTCAGGCATGTGACCCCCACCTGAGTGCAAAGGAGGCTGGGAAATGAGGTCTGGCTGGTGTGTCCAGGTCCTGGTGTGTCTAGGAAGACAGAAGTGTTGAAGATCTGGGACAGGCTATGCTACCAAGCTAAACTAATTAGTAAGTAGCAAGGGCAGCTTTCAGATCTAGGTCCCATGGTCTCCAAAACTAATACACTCAGCTAAAATACTGGATCATTTCCTCTTCTGAAGGTTTGAAGGTTTATTTATTGTTTGATTAGGACAGGTTTGAATAAACAGTAAAATCTGCTTTTCTCACTACACTTTTCTAGCATCCTTTTAACAGATTCCCCGTCCCCCATTTAAAAAAAAAAATCAACTTCAGAGCTTTTTATTTATGAAATGAATCATCCGAATTTAATTTCCCATTCACCTTTTTTGAAGGAAGATTTGGCATTCAGTAAAAAGAAAATGCATTGCATACTCTTATCACCTCCATGCAATAGATAATGGGAAGGCGATGCTCAGCTTGAACAAACCCCATCCCTGACAGAGGGCCAGAGAAGAAAGGGAAATCCAAGACGATGGTTTTCAGAAGCTCCTCCAGAAGCTTGTGCCCAAAGATATGCCCCCAAATATCATAATATTATATGATGGCTTAAGTGGCTCATGTTAAGCAGCATACCAAAAAAACCCCTCCCATCTTTAAATGCAAATGCTTTTCCTTTTCTACATCTGAAAGCCACATGTGATTTCCAGTCCACCAGCACAAAGAGACTGACAGACAACATCCCCAGGAAATGCTTGCTAGGCCATCAGTTTTCAGCACTCTTCCCCTTCCCCCTCTGGAGCAAGCCTGTAACTCTGCATTTGTGTAGATACACATGTGTGGCATATTTATTCACATGCTGCTGGGCAGAGCAGACATCCCTGCATCCCTTCCTGGTTATGCACTCATGAAGTGACTGCATGTCCCCTGCTTTCTGTTCGTGCCCACAATGGGGCATCCATGGGTGCCCACAAAACATCAAGTGGCCCAAAGCTAGAGCCTGCCTCACAAGGGTAACAGACATTTCCTGGCTACCCACCCCCACCCCCAAGGAGACGGGGTAGGTGCTTCTTTCTCCGTGCTCCCTCCTCAGTGCTCCCACGCTTCTGGATTCATAGCTTTTGACGTTTATCGTAGTGTAAATGCTGTGTACATCTGTTCTCAAGATTATGGGCAATCCATCCATTTTAGAACCTAGCACAGCCTACTACATACACCAATTCTGTAAAATTTTCTCTGATAAATGGGTAAATTAATGAAGAAAAATTCAGAATCCTGAACAACAGCTTGTGTTAACAATTCAGGGATCTAAAATTTTACATATAATGATCACTAAGTTCTCTGGTTCCACCTAAAAACTGAAGCATTTGATAAACCTATATAGTTACTGATATACTTTTCAGCTTGACTCATGGTTAAAAACTTAACTGTAATTCTTTAGATTGTGAGCTGACTTTTTGGAGCGCATGTGATGGTCAACACATGCGTTCTTCCTCTTTGTTGCATGCCTGAACTAATTTAAAATTGACAACTTTATAAAGTAGGTGCTATTACCATCCCCTGCAGATGAGGAAACTGAGTCATAAAAAGGATAAGTGACTTGTTCACAGATACATAGATGCCAAGCATCAGAGCCGAGATTCACCCAAGAAGACTGGCTCCAGAGAGTGTCTTAACCACTAAGCTACATCCATTCATTTAACAGCAATTTATTGACATCTACTGATGTGCTCAGTTAAAATAAATTAATTTCAAAGGTCAAGTACTCTGAAGACAATAGCCTGAAACAGTGAGACAGAGGAGCATTAGTTAGCAGGCCGAGGAAAGTTCTCTTAGAGCTGGCTTTTGAGTTGAGACTTGTTTGCTGAGAAGTGACCAGCCAGGTAAAGCTGAAAGAGGAACAAGTTCTCCGAAGAAGATACTGCAAATGCAAAGGTCACAAAGCACAGAGAGCTTGATGTGTTGAGGAACAGGGCAGTGTGGCAGGAGGATAGTGAGCAGAGGGAGGGAAGTACATGATGAGACCAGAGGAACTGGCAGACGCATAAGAGTTGTTGTAAGGTTCGTGGTCAGTGCAACAGGAAGCCATTTGCTGCTGTTCAGTAGCCAAGTCACGTCTGACTCTGTAATCCTATGCGCTGCAGCACACCAGGCTTCCTTGTCCTTCACCGTCTCCTGAAACTTGCTCAAACTCAGTCCATTGATTCAGTGATGCCATCCAACCATCTCATCCTCTGTCACTGCCTTCTCTGCCTGCCATCAATCTTTCCCAGCATCAGAGTTTTTCCAAAACGTTGACTCTTTGCATCATGTGGCCAAAGTATTGCAGCTCCATCAGTCCTTCCAATGAACATTCAGGGTTGATTTCCTTTAGGATTGACTGATTTGATCTCTTTGCAGTCCAAGGGATTCTCGTGAGTTTTCTCCAGCACCACAGCTTGAAAACATCAATTCTATGGCGTTGAGCCTTCTTTATGGTCCAACTCTCACATCCATACATGACTACTGGAAAAACCACATCTTTGACTATATGAACCTTTGTTGGTAAAGTAATGTCTCTGCTTTATGATACGCTGTCTAGGTTTGTCATATCTTTTTCTCCAAGGAGCAAGTGTCTTTTAATTTCATGACTGCAGTCACTGTCTGCAGTGATTTTGGAGCTCCAGAAAATAAAATCTGTCACTATTCCACTTTTTACCATCTATTGGCCATTAAATGATGAGGCTGGATGTTATGATCTTAGTTTTTTGAATGTTGAGTTTTAAGCCAGCTTTCCCACTCTCCTCTTTCTTTCACCTTCATCAGGAGGCTCTTTAGTTCCTCTTCACCTTTTTACATTAGGGTGGCATCATCTGCATATCTCAGATTATTGATATTTCTCCCAGAAATTTTGATTCCAGATTGAGCTTCTTCCAGCCTTGCATTTTGCAGGATGTAATCTGCATATAAGTGAAATAAACAGGGTGACAATATACAGCCGTGATGTACTCCGTTCAAAATTTTGAACCAGTCCATTGTTCCATGTCAAGCTCCTATTGGTTCTTCTTGACCTGCATACAGGTTTCTCAGGTGATAGATAAGGTGATCTAGTATTCCCATCTAAGAATTTTCCACAGTTTGTTTGGAAACAAACACAGTCAAAGGCTTTAGTGCAATCAATGAAGCAGAAGCAGATGTTTTTCTGGAATTCTCTTGCTTTTTCTATGATTAAATGGACATTGCCAATTTGACCTCTGGTTCCTCTGCCTTTTCTGAATCCAGCTTGTACATTTGGAATTTCTCAGTTCATGTACTACTGAAGCCTAGCTTGAAGCATTTTGAGCATTACCTTGCTAGCATGTGAAACAAGTGCAATTGTGAGGTAGTTTGAACATTCTTTGGCATTGTTCTTCTTTGAGATTGGAGTGAAAACTGACCTTTTCCAGTCCTGTGGCCACTACTCAGTTTTCCAAATTTGCTGGCATATTGAGTGTGACACTTTAACAGCATTATCTTTTAGGATTTGAAATAGCTCAGTTGGAATTCCATCACCTCCACTAGCTTTGTTGGTAGTAATTCTTCCTAAGGCCCACTTGATTTCACACTCCAGGATGTCTAACTCTAGGTGAGTGATCCCAACATCGTGGTTATTCAGGTCATTAAGACCTTTTTGTATAGTTCTTTAGTGTATTCCTGCCATCTCTTCTTTCTATCTTCTTCTATTAGGTCCATACCATTTCTGTCCTTCATTGTGTCCATCTTTCCTTGAAATGTTCCCTTCATATCTTTAGTTTTCTTGAAGAGATCCAGCCATTCCCATTATATTGTTTTCCTCTATTTCTTTGCAGTGTTTTCTTAAGAAGTCTATCTTATCCCTCCTTGCTATTCTTTGGAACTCTGCATTCAGTTGGGTATATCTTTCCTTTTCTCCTTTGCCTTTCACTTCTCTTCTTTTCTCAGCTATTTGTAAGGCCTCCTTAGACAACCAATTTGCCATTTTGCATTTCTTTTTCTTGGGAATGGTTTTGATCAATACCTCCTATACAATGTTACAAACTTCCACCCATAGTTCTTCTGTCACTCTGTCTACCAGATCTAATCCCTTGCATCTATTTGTCACCTCCACTGTATAATCATCAGGGATTTGATTTAGGTCATACCTGAGTGGCCTAGAAGTTTTCATTATTTTATTCAATTTAAGTCTGAATTTTTCAATAAAGAACTGATGATCTGACCACAGTCAGCTCCAGGTCTTGTTTTTGCTGACTATATATAGCTTCTCCATCTTTGGCTGCAAAAAAATAAAATCAGTCTGATTTCAGTATTGACCACCTGGTGATGTCTATGTGTAGAGTCATCCCTTGTGTTGTTGGAAGAGGGTGTTTTCTATGACCTGTGCATTCTTTTGGCAAAGCTTTGTTAACCTTTGATTCATTTTTTACTACAAGGCCAAACTCACTTGTTAGTTCAAGTATCTCTTGAATTCCCACCTTTGCATTCAAGTCCACTATGATGAAAAGAACATCTTTTTGGTGTTAATTCTATAAGGTCTTGTAGGTCTTCATAGAACCATTCAACTTCAGCGTCTTCAGCATTAGTGGTTGGAGCATAGACTTGGATTACTGTGATATTGAATGGTTTGCCTTAGAAACAAGCTGGAATCATTCTTTTGAGTAGATATTATAGTCATCTGAATTAAATTCTCCTACTCCCTTCCATTTTAGTTCACTCATTCCTAAAATATCTACATTCACTCTTGCTGTCTCCTGTTTGACCATTTCCAATTCCTCTTGATTCATGGACCTAACATTCCAGGTTCCTAGGCAATGTTGTTCTTAATAGCATCAGATTTTACTTTCACCACCAGACACATCCACAGCTGGGAGCTGTTTCTGCCTTGGCTTAGCCTGTTCATTCCGTCTCGAGTTATTTCTCTGTTCTTCTCCGGTAGCATATTGGACATCTACTGACTTGGGGAGGGTGTTCATCTTTCAGTGTCATATCTTTTTGGCTCTTCATTCTATTCAAGGGATTCTCAAGGCAAGAATGATGCAGTGGTTTGCCATTCCCTTCTCCAGTGGACCACGTGTTGGCAGGGGCTCTCCACCATGATCTGTCCAACTTCAGTGGTCCTACATGGCATGGCTCATAGTTTCATTAAGTTACACAAAGCTGTGATCCATGTGATCATTTTAGTTATTTTTCTTGATTGTGGTTTTCATTCTGTATGCCCTCTGAGGTTATAATTATTCTGATTATTTTGTGTGGAGTTAACTAGCTAATTATTAACTAGTTATTTGCCTAGTTAATAATTAGGCAAATTATAATGGAAGAAGAGGGACTAGTAGTGAGGCTCCTGCAGTAGTTAGGATAAGTACAAGTAGGAGCTGATGGTGGCTCAACTAAGACCGTAGTGGTTGAAGGGGCATAGGTGGTACCTAGATGCAGTGGAGATGATGAGAGGAAGCATTCAGAAAGTATTTTGGTGATAGCGCACCCATAGGACATCGTAAATGGAAGCAACCATCAAGAAAGGGCTACACCTGGAAATCAGCTCTGATCTTAATCCACCTGAAATAGGCATCGAGGTCCCAGAGTTGGGGAGAACTCTTTCTTGATCAGCAGGCATCTTCAGTCCTCTAGTTTCTGACTTGGAGTTGTGCGATGTGGACTCTCTTTAGTGAGAGATCATCATTCAGAATCTATTAGAGTGACGTCTATGAGCTGTCAAGACTGTTTACTCCCCTGCCATCACGGGATCTGTGTATTCATAGAACACTGAAGGGCATTCACTCATGTTGAGTGGATGGGAATTTGATAGGTAGATATGTCCCCAAGCAGAGGGAACAGGTGGAACAGAATGTAAGGTCGGGAAAGCACAGTGAGAATGCGGGGCAAGTATAGAAATAAAGGCTGGAAAGAGTGCTTTTACGAAAGCTGTTGAATCCTTATGTGCTTTTATTCTTAATAGAGAATCTGCAAAGGATTTCAGAAAGGCAGAGAGAACCATGAATTGTTGAAAGGAACCCGGCAATCAGAGATTCCACCTGCCTAACATTGCAAACTCTCCTATATCCTTTCTAAAGAAATCACCCCAGCATCAGTGTGCATTACTGATGGCTAAGCCTACAGATTTCAACATATCAGCCCCCAGTCTTTGCAGGAGTCTTTTGCTGAGGATAAAGCAAAAGATAGTTTGGAATGCTTACTGTGTGCTAATAAGTTCTCTGGAGGAATCATATATGATGAAGACCAGTCACGTGATCTCAATTCATTCATACCTATAATCTCAAACTTATAGAGCATAAAAATGTAATTCCCCGCCATACCAAATTAGATTCTCTATTCTACCTTCTCCACAAGGTTTGATATGGGAGTGCCCCCTGACCAAATCTTCAGACTCTTCAAATTGAACACCATATTGCACAGATGAGCAGAGAGACCCAGATCTTACACTCTACAAAGTGAGTGTTCAGAAAAAAAGCAACCTAAAAGCTCTTTGCCTGAATTTTCTGAACATTGAGTGCCTTTTTTAGCAAGTGTATTCGTTAAAATACTGGTTTAGTTATTTAGCAGAGAATAGCAAAACATACACACACAAAAAAAAACAAATTAAAGTTTATTTCTCTAATGTAAGAACCTGAGCTGGTAAGTAGTCAGGTTCCCATACCTGAAGATCTGTATAGCTGCTTTGTCATTCGGTAGTGCTGGCCTTATTTACACGGGCAGGGATGGCTCACCACAGCCCTGTCTCCAGTCCAACCGGTGAGAAGGAAGAAGAGAGAAATGGAAAGCAACCAGAAATACCACACCTCACTTCCATTCACTTCTCATTGACCAGAAATTAATCCAAGACCACTCTCAGTGGTGAAGGTGGCTGGACAACTATGTGTCTGCTAATATTCTGAGGAGATGGTACTGAAAAGCACCAGAAGAGAATGGATCTTGGAGGCCAACAGGAACCTCTGCATCATGAGAATCTGTGACCTGCCTCTGGGATGCTTAAATATTATTAATATTATGTTGACCACAAACTAGGCAACCTATCAAAGAACTATTTCACTCAAGTTTGGTTCTCAAATTTTAACATATACATGGATTGTCCTCAGAATTGTTAAAAATAAACATTTTAAGCTCCAGTTCTAGAAGGATGAGGATCTAAATTTTTAAAGGCCACCACATGTGATTCTTACATAGTTTTCACAATATGAAATGGGTGACCACTACTATGAGCTGCCTCGTATACAATTTTGGAATGGTTTATAAGTCTTGTATAATTAAATCTACCACTTGTAGCACCTAAATTTGAACTTGGGTTTAGACCAACTTTATAACCAGGTGTAGATGACCTAAACTGAAAGAACTTACATTTCCTTATCACTGTTGAGATTATATTAATCAAACTTTCTTACCCCAGATCCAGAATTCTTTGAATATAGCGAGATAATTTCATTTTAAAAACATGAGTAATTTACAGTCATGATGTTGCAGTAAACATAGTAATAATAAACTATAATTTTATATGGTTTTACAATAATGATATGGATCTTATCCCATTCGATCTTCTCAACAAAAACTTTACAGAGAAAGTAGTTGAGAGGCAGAATTACCATAGTCTTAGGCCCCAAACCCAGATCTTCTTCCTCTCAGTCCCGATGTTCTTTCCTTTATGCTGAGGTGCATCTCTGCTTTCCATCCTAAATTGAGATCAAAATAGAAACAGCTCAAAATAGAACAGGAGCAGTGAGCAGAATAAAAAGTAGACAAATGCATTATAGAAAGCATAACAATATAGATGGACCTCAAAAACATTATACTAAATGAAAGAAGCCAGGCACGAAAGACCTCATATTGTATGATTCCATTTATATGAAATGTCTAGAAAAGGCAAACCTATAGAGACAGAAATAGATTAGTGGTTGCCTAGGGCAGAGAGTAGGAATAGAGATTATAAACAGGCATGAGGGATCTTACTGGTGAGAATATATTCTAAAACTGGATTATGGTGCTGGTTATGCAATTCAGTAAATTTACTAATAATCACAGAACTATAACCGTAAAATGCATGAATTTTGTGGCTTGTGAATTATAACTAAAGTCTGTTTTTAAAGAACATGAAGTGTTAACATTAGCTATTGGTTTCATTTTTGACTCTACAACTTAAAACTTGGATTAAGTTGAGAAAGTAATACAATATCCCTAAGACCTTGGATTCTTATCTCTTAAATGGTGATAAAAATAATGTTTGTTTCATATGGCATCTAACTTCTTAGCATATTGGAAGAGCCAAATAATGCTGAACTTCATCAGCATTCAGGTTAAAAGCTTAAAAATCACACACAAACAAATTATAATTATTCACAACTAATACTTTTGACTAGGAATAAAATTGTCAATAGAAGATCACTAAATGACACTTAAAATCACTAAAGACCATACGTGAGGGTTCATGATGTGATTGAGTATGACTCAAGTTTAGTGCTCTACCCTTTATCTCATATCTACATACATATATATGAGTTTGTACATTCCATACATAGACATATTTATCTCCCAGGTTATATTCCATATTTGTTCCATATACAAATACACACACATGCACACACAGACATTCCATTCAAATTCAACACAGATTCAATCCCAGAGACTATGATCATTTGAGTGTGACGTTGAAGCAGCCAATGAAATATATGCTGTCTTATGAGACTTTCTGGTTCTTAAATTCTGCAAAGCAAGAATAACTTTGGAGGACGTCTGTCCAGTTGTACTGGCATCAGATTTGTGAGTACCACCTAACATCCCCCTTTACTTCAGGCCTGAAATATACAAACTGATCTCCTGTGAAAATATACATTTGAAGAATTAACTTCCATTTTGCCTTAAGATTAAGGTTTAATCATGAAGTAATGGCACATGCTAGACTGCGTGTCTGAGTGACACTCTTTGGAGTTCACTTCAGAGCATTATAGCAACAACAGTAACCAAGATGACAGCTCTGATTACTAAACACTATTTCCATTAGGCCAACGCAAATATGCCAGGCCTCCCCTTTCCCTAGAATTGCTTTCTGACAAAAGATGATTTAAATTATTTTAAGATGCTCATTTTATCATCTTCTTCCTTCCTCATGTGATTCTTCAGCATTTAGCTTTAACACATTAAGTTCCTGTGATAAAGCCTTTTAATGTCAACTTGTCAAAAACTAATTACATTTTCTTTTAGGTAGAAAACATGCAATGGCTGATTTTTCTGAAAATTATTATTTAAGTCAACATCACTTTTGTACCCAGCATTCTGGAAAGTCTGCTGTATTCATGCTCAACCTTCTTCAGTTCCAGGATGTACCCGCAGAGCAGATAATGCAGGACTCTCATGGGGAAACACTGCACTTCCCCCCTGTGTTGCAGGCGTTTGCTGCACTGTTTGGTGTATCTTTAGTAGATTGGCACACCAGTTTCTTGGTATAATTTAATGTTAAATAACAATCCTACAACCATATCAGGAAATAAGATACATGTAAAATGTCACCTTTGGGGAAAAAAAAAAAAAACAATGATAGCTATGACATGCAATTTGCATCAACCTCTTCCGAGATAATCAAAGAAAGATAACAGAATACACTAGCAATAAATGGGCTAGCAAGGAGGGAAAAAAAGCAGAGTCTTTGTATTTCCATGGTTCCATATTTCCTTGGCACATCGCAGCCAGTCTTTTTCTGAGTCCACTGAACAAGCATTTGTCATAAGCTTTATTGTACCATGAAGTTATGATTAATATTATAGCTCAAGTACAGCGGGTTGAAAGACCACATTCATTTTCAAAGTCACGTCGCATTGATTAGAATTCACTGCAGGTTATTCAAATAACGATCCTCTCTTTCCCCAGGAGAATCTCTGTCTGATTTTTCTTTATCCTCATTAAAGATCCCAGGTGCAGACAAAGCTTTACGTATTTCTAATTTGCATTATTCTTGCGAAGGAGGTAATTCACATGCCTTCAGTATATAGCACTTGTTTTTGTAGTTTGCTCTTTCCTATCATCTATTTAAATAAATCAAGAAATTTAGCCTTTATAAACCCTCAGACAATAGAAAATGCCAAATTTTATTATCTTTAGTAATGAATCTATGGATCCCAAACCCTCCATGATAATTCAGATACAGTGAGGCATTTTTATGCTGTTCTTGGCTGTACTTGATTTTAAAAGACAAAGGTATTTTTGTTCTTTCCTAAGGAAAAAGATTTATTTTAGGAGTAAAGAGCAACACAGAGCATTTTCCACCTCACCAAAACTGAAAGTTAAAGGTTCATCATACAATAAATGTAGTACTCATAATCATCAACAAAACTTGAAATGTTATTTGGCTAATTAGATAAATTTCCATGCCAGGACTGATCAATTATTGCCTGTGTTGAGATAATTTATTAGCTACTCTTCCCAATTTAGCGTTTTCATAGAATCACATATGGATTTCATTGGCATAAGGTGTGGGCCTCAAAATTATGACAAAGAATTCTGCCTTGGACTATTTTTACCTTTAGTTTTTGTGTAATGAGTTTAGCCTGAAGCAGACTGACAGCATTGTTGACATTTCATTGAGTTTGCATTTCTCCAGAGAGGAGAAATTTTACCTAATTAAATAATGTTAGAGTGTCTTAGAAACTACAAAGGCAACATGATACCACACAACAGTCACAACTCATTTGTTAAGACCACTGGTATATTTCTGAGATCTTTAGAAAAATTGAAGTCTGTATAACAAATCTTTAAACTGACTCAGAGGCTTAAGCTGATGTAGCTGACATAATTGGAAAGGTAGGAGAAGAACAACTGGGAAAGACTTTTCATAAAAACTTATCATTTTTTCAGAGTGGAGGTGAGGAGTGAATATGACTGTTTCCATGGTGGAACTGCAGCTTAATAGTTTTGAAAGGGGTGTATGGGTGTGCGTGTGTTTCACATTGAAACGTGTGTGTTACTTGCAGAATGGAATTCCAACTTTTAAGGCAATAAATCAACATTAACCATATATTTAGGTATTAATTAAAATTCATCTCTGGACTCTTCATTCATTTCTCAGGGACAATATGATTTTCTGTGATCTGTGGACATGCTCTTGGTAAGCTTTTGTATGTATAGCTAATACAGAAGTAAAGTAAACATTTTATTGGCATTCATTTTCATTTGTTTCTGCTAGAAGGATATGTGATGAGGCCCAGAATCTCACTAACTCTGACTAAAATGAAATGGAGTATGCACTTGAAAAAAAAAACCTCTTTCAGTTCAATAAGGCACTATTTAACATAGAGTGAAATTTTAATGAAAAATAACTGGAAGTTTTACTCAGTTAAGTCTTTTCCGTTGAACTTGACAGAGCAATACTGTAGGTTCAATATAAATATGAGTCAATGACAGAACCCAAAGGTAAGACAGAAATGTTACCATGTCCACTTCAAGAAATATGCAAAGTCATTCTGATTGGTGGTGCTAGTGGTAAAGAACCCGCCCGCCAAAGCAGGAGATATAAGAGACACTGGTTCAGTCTCTGGGTTGGGAAGATCCCCTGGTGGAAGGCACAGCAACACACTCCAGTATTCTTGCCGAGAATCCCGGGGCTGAGAAGCCTGGTGGACTATACTCCATAGGGTCACACAGAGGCTGACATGACCGAAGCGACTTATCATGCATATAAGATTATAATATAGCTATTGATATTCTGGAGCCATGTTAAAAATGATGCTAAAGCAATGTGTGGACCTACTCTCCAATAAGTAAAATATTTAAAAGAACAAGCATTTCATAATTACGTGAACACCTACTGTGTGTGTACATGTGTGGTACATGTACATACGCCCATATGTTCACATCTGGGCTTTGTGTTTGTGTGTGTATGTATGTGTCCAATCTGAATATCTCAGAGAGGAAGGCATGGAGAACCCACTGAGATTTATTTCTCCTTTAAGCCTCAGGGAACCTTTGAAATTGCATTGACATTAATTAAGCCCACCCCAGGATCATGGGCTCGGTGGGCTTGGTGGACCTTTGTTTTAAAAAGCAAGCTTTCTTTGCCAGAGGAGTTTTTCCCAAGCTCTCATTTTATTGTGGTTTTGCAGCAGGGGATCTTGTTTCAAGGGATATGATCAAAGCAAAGGATATTTCTTCTGGGACATATTTTACATAGATTAAATCTCATTATGCAACATACTCTTTAGTCTATATTCTTTTTTATAAGCTCCTATTGTAAGAACGATAGAAAAGTGTGCATTTATTACATCAGATATATTAAACTCCGATGCATGTAAGGTGCAGTAGAGTCAAACACTTTTTGTTTTTCTTATCAACAGTGAATTTCAGCTTACAGAATTCTAGTGTAATCTTAAAGGAGGTTGCAGTATGTATATGACTGTGAACTTAAGTTTTCTACAGCTTTTGCATAACTTCATTTTTAAATTTTTTTTGTGTGTGTGAGTAACTTCATTTTTAAATAGTAAACAATTCCTTTAAGGGACATGTTGCTATCTTTTGGGTTTTCTTCCTTGTTTTTAAACTATTTCCTCCCTACCTTTTCATTTTTAAGGTAGACAAGTTACTTTGATTATATTAAGAAGTATACCATATTAGTGATCATAGGAAGTTATGTTTTCTCACTAAACACTAAAATTTGGAAATATGAAATAATGCCCAGCAAATCTTACATGAGAGAATACACATTGAATATAGGCATTGGTTAAATCATATTAAGAAGTATACCATATTAGTGATCATAGGAAGTTATGTTTTCTCACTGAACACTAGAATGTGGAAATACGAAATAGTGCCCCAAATATCTCACTCTAGAGAATAAACATTGAAAATAGGCATTGGTTAAATCCTTACAGCTAATTCAAGCTTGCACCAAAATTACAGTTTGAAAGAATGATCATCCAATAGCAAACTCTTTCATGTCAAATATTATTGCCCTAAGTTTAATATCTTAAGAGTCTAAAAAAGACAATGAGAATACCAAATCTACTTTTCTACAGCCTCACAATTGGGGAAAATGTCACAAAATACAAAGTGAGATTCAGTAGCCCCTGCCCAGAATGCTGATATTTAGACAAAATAAAAATTTAGTTTTTCAATTACCTCTTGTGAAAACTACAATATGTTTTACTTTAGACAGCTCACACACATTTCAGAATATGTTAAAAATGCATGCTGGGTATACAAGTGAAAAGAATGATGTATTTTTAGCAGTTTTGTTGTTATTTGATTGCCAAAGTAAACTATATATTTTCAAATCCAATCTCATGTCTACATTTCTGTGATTTCATCAGCCCTGCAGTTAGAACATCAAGAGTAAGCTGAGGAATTGATTTTTCAGTTGGACGAAAGGATATGATGCCCAGTCAAGTTTCAGGTTAAACTGTCCTGCTTGTTCTAGTAATTTTCTTCTCCATTCAGGCCCTGTTTCCTTCAGTGAATGAAAGTCCTTTCCTGTTTTAGTTCTCAGACTCTCTACTGTGCATTTAGTGAAGAACAATTTATAAGGCTATTTTCAGCTGTTTTGCAGTATCTGAGGATGTCCTCTCACATCCTGTATGTACACTGGGTACTTACCTGATGCCTGTGAGAGAATCGTCTAAAGAACCAAGATGGCCGTCAGTTAAACGGTTAATCCGAATTTAGACCTCTTTTTTCCCTGATCAATGAAAGTCAAAATCCTTTTGTGAGTAGTTAACCCATCTTTAGAACTAGAAACATAATTAAACCAGAAGGAGTCGTTATGATTAGAGATGAGAAGCTGGGGCCAGGGAAGCCATCACGAAGAAACTGAGTTCATATCAGGTTTTTGCACAAAATGAAGTTTTCCTTTTCTGATCATATTATGTAAAACATATTTCCTGTTACTTTTGAAAAATGAAACTATGTGTAGAACCATTCAAAAAGTATTTTCATGCAATATGTCTTCACAAACACGTATTCTGTGTTTTGTGGATTTCTGACACTGGGCATTCCATTGAGTCCTCAGAATCTTCCTCATCCTTCCCAGTGGTTTAATGTCTTTATGGTGGCCTTAATAGTCTTTGGATCCTTGTTTAGTTTACTTGTGAATAAATATTGCTCTTAACAACTTCCCCATGGCTTAACAATGTATGCACTACCTACCTTAGATAATTTTTTTTTAAACCTATAGCATTTATTGGGTTCTAATTCTTTATGGCTATAATAATTTCAGTTGAATTTCCACTATCTAATTAGATTTTATAGCTTTTATAGGATAGCAGAGAAGATATTTTTTTTCTCCTGATGTAAGTTAATCTTAGCTAACTTTAAATAAAATGAATATAATCATCAAATTTGTGAAAATGTTTAGAAGAAAAGGCACATTGAATGTGCCTTTGTCTACTTCATTCCCTTTTTCAAAGCCACTCATTTAGCTATTCTCCCCTAGATAGCTATGTTGAATAGCTATTTCAATATTTATATCTTACTATCTGCTTGTGCATTAATCAAAGTAATGGTGCAAGTAAAGATAATCTGAGCAAAAACAAAATTAGCAGCACGTGAATTTTGGCCAAATGTAAAGAGTGCCACATTTGCTACTAACCTGTTGAAGGTACAACTGGTGACACCAGCCTCAACTGCAGCATGGAATAATGTTCTATCTACTGACAACAATGTTTCCTTCTATAGCTCTGAGAGCTTAGTATCTCTGTATGTTATTTTCAAAATGAATGACCGAGACACACTCTGATCAAGTGTTCCCTTTATATTGCAGCAGACAATGAGATCTTCCATCAGTGTTTTCTAGGACCCAGAGACAACATAGCTGCCATGCAGGCAGGTCTGGACCTCAGCCTGGCAGGCTCCATTAGCATTCCAGGCATTCCTCTGCAGAACACTAGTGAGAAAGTAGTTACACATGGGAATCTCGAATTTTTCTATAAAAATGTATTTGTAAACCCCACATCTAGCGGCATTCGTTTAATAATCAGGAGGGAGAAGAAGTGCTTGTATGTGTGTATGTGTGTATAGTCTATTATCTAAGGTAATTTGTAAAATACAGTACTGCAAGAAATGTGTCTCTTTCAATGCATCCAGACTTGAGAGTACAACAGTTTTCTCTGTTTACGTGAGGGGTCCTATTTTAATTTAAAGATAATCTTGTCTAGGCCATTAGGAGGAAAACAAATACAGGAGAGAGTCTGGGTCAAGCAGCGCGAGAACTAGGCTTAACCTGACATCCAGCTGGGCAACATCGAGCAATCTCTGATGGAAAAATAAACTCAGGTCACCATACCAGACACCCCGTGAGGTTTCTTTCAGCTGTAAACCTGTGCCTTCTTCATATCTGCAGCCATACTTAAGGCACATTCAGTCAGATATCTTCCTGCCTTTAATAAGCTGAACCATTTTCTTATTTTACCATTTAGGTTGTAGAGACTCTCCTTGGCTAGATCTTACTTCAGATAAGGCCTCTGGAAACTTGACTCCAATCTTCAGACCTGAGACCGTAGAAGGCATCATAAGAGGAACTCGTCTTCGAGAGAATCCTTTGGGCCTTCACTCTTTAAAGTGTTCTCCATATTTAGCTCACTCACCTTCATAACTACCTTATGATTTATGTGTTGTGAATAGTCCCATTTTGAAGATGAGGAAACTGAGAGCCCAAGGTTTCCTGTCCTGCAAATATGTCAAACTGGAAACTGGCATGAACTCAGAATGGCTTTAAAAAGTGAGTTCACCTTTAGAAGCTACCTTCACTGATAGTAATTACTTGGTAGTCTGGACACTGTAAGATTTTTTTTTTTTTCCATTTATTTTTATTAGTTGGAGGCTAATTACTTTACATCATTACAGTAGTTTTTGTCATACATTGAAATGAATTAGCCATGGATTTACATGTATTCACCATCCCAGTCCCCCCTCCCACCTCCCTCTCCACCCGATCCCTCTGGGTCTTCCCAGTGCACCAGGCCTGAGCACTTGTCTCATGCACCCAACCTGGGCTGGCGATCTGTCTCACTCTAGATAATATACATGTTTCAATGCTGTTCTCTTGAAACATCCCACCCTCGCCTTCTCCCAGAGTCCACAAGTCTGTTCTATACATCTGAGTCTCTTTTTCTGTTTTGCATATAGGGTTATCGTGACCATCTTTCTAAAGTCCATATATATGTGTTAGTATACTGTAATGGTCTTTATCTTTCTGGCTTACTTCACTCTGTATAATGGGCTCCAGTTTCATCCGTCTCATTAGAACTGATTCAAATGAATTCTTTTTAATGGCTGAGTAATATTCCATGGTGTATATGTACCACAGCTTCCTCATCCATTCGTCTGCTGATGGGCATCTGGGTCGCTTCCATGATTTTATTAAAATAAATATATGTATACTTATGGTTGATTCACCTTATTGTATGGCAGAAGCCAATACAACATTGTAAACCAGTTATCCTCCCATTAAAAATAAATTAGAAAAGAAAAGAATTTTTTTAACCTCGTTGCCCCTTTCCCCTAGGAAGAGAGTTATGTACGTATCCCAGAGGCCTGGGCTTGACCCTCTTCAGCCACAGGCGCAGGGCTGGCCTGAGGGGCACAAGCCAGGAGCCAGTTTCAGGCTGTGCAACTTTGACTTGGGGGCGCTAGCTAGGGCCTCCGACAGGCCTTCCCAGGAGGCACTGGAGGTTAAGAACCTGCCTGCCAATGCAGGAGACAGGAGACATGGGTTTGATCCCTGGGTCTGGGAGATCCCCTGGAGGAAGGCATGGCAACCTACTCCAGTATTTTTGCCTGGAGAACCCCATGGACAGAGGAGCCTGGCGGGCTACAGTCAGACAAAACTGAAGCAACTCAGCACGGCACGATAGGGCCTCTGACAAGAAGCGGCTGATTCCTGGTTACTGACTGTGATGAGCCCAGCATCAAAGAGTCACAACTATTCTGTTCAAGTATTGCACAGCTTTTATTTAGCAGCTCAGTAAGTGTTGCATGATCATTTGTTTAGTTAATTGGTTTCAGTTTTGCAGTAATAAAGGTGAATAAGTATTCAGTAAAAAAATGCCATGCTAAAATTCCAAAACTCTCATTTCAGTGTAGTGTATGTTTTCTTTCAACAATACGAACCTACTACTTGCAGACACATAGCAGGCAGTAGTGGACAAAATCCCACATGGACCCTGTACTCCCAGAGCTCACACAAAACCACAGTAATAAGAATGATGCTTTACTATCAGGGGCCAAGATGTTATGAACATTGCTATATTACTGATTGCTATGTTCTCTTCTGAAAAGGTGTATTTCATTTTAATGACAGAAAATCCTTTGGAGCAAATGTCACAACATGAAAGTCATATTGGTTTTTAAATATGCACGACTTTGCTGAGTGAATGAAGCAGTGAACTGGAACAGGACTCAGGGATCAGTGATCATTTGCAGCCCTCTCAGAAGTCACTCCATCACCATATTCAGATGCAGCTAGGCAGGCGTTTTCTTTTCTCATTTAACCGTTGCTGCTTTGGAGGATACAAGCATACTTAGAGGAAAGTGAGGCTCAGAGAAGTTGAGTTGCCCAGGGTCCCCCAGCTGGTAACTCAGAGAGCTAGGATCCTAATCCAGGTTTCTTGACAGGCAATTTAGCTTTTTTTTTTTCTTTCTATATCACAGTTGTTTTTGATTATTCCATCTTCCTTTCCATAAAAGTTACAATTGCTTCTTTCCACCTGGTTTCTGGGTAGGATAACCAAAAGAAACTTCTCAATCATATTTTTTAACTGTTAAAAATGTTATCCATGTTATTTGTAGAAATATTTTAAAATACAAGTTAATATGAAAGAAACCACTCATGACATAGCTAAAAAATGAACTCTGTTAACATTTTGTTATATATCTTTCCAGTCCACCCTTTATTTTATATAACTACACGTGGATGTACTGATGTTCAGTGTTTTGTTTTGTTTTGTTTTATTTAAAGGCATTTTAAATTATTCTACTGTAAACACAAGTTACTTTTTTACAAGAAAAAATATTCTAAACAATAATTCTAAACCTTTGAAATATCTTCAGAATTACTGAAGAAACTATATCTCACATAACCATTTAAACACCAAATACCTTATATACAGTTTGGTCACTTGTGAGTGTTTGTGTGCATGTGTATGTATGATATGTGATATGTTTTAATCAATCAACAATATATTGTAAATGTCTTTCAATTTACAATGTCTTTCCATTTACAAAATGTCTTTCCATCATTAAATGGTGTTATATATTATTTTAAATTATTGAAGGATATTCAGCTGTACTAATACACTGTAATATATTAGCTAATTCCTCACTTCAGACATTTAGGATGCTTCCAACATTTTTACTGTCATTAAGGCTTATAGGGTCTAGATGGACAGTGTATATAACTCTTTGCATGCATTCATAATTATTTCCTGAGGTTAAACTCCCTAAAGTAGAATTTCAGAGTGAAAACATGTAAAACTCTCAAAATTGAAAAGTGCCTAGGCTCTAAAGATGGTTACCTTTAGAAAAATTGCATCATTGTACATCTCACCAGTGGTATATGTATACACATGATTCACTTTCCCTCACACATATTAACATTAATATGTGTGTTAATATTAAAATTAAATAATTATTAAAATTAATAATATTAAATATTATCCTTTATTTGAATCGTTGCCAATGATAGGCAAAGGAGCTGTTTTAAATCAGCACTCATTGATAAGGAAATTACAATCTTTGTTGCATTTATTGGTTATGTGTATTCATCTTTTGTTAATTTTCTTACGTGCATAGAATTTTTCTTTCTTAAAACTTTTTCCAAAGTAATTTTTTATTTAAAAATTTTCCATGTTGCACATTTTATATCAGCTCAATAGTCAAACACAAATTAGTCAGCAGCCCAGCTCTGTATGAACAGTAACAGCTGAAGATGGGGTTTGTAAGGACGGTGTAGACAGTGGAAGACGACTCCTTTTAAAGCGGACATACCTTTGTAGATGTAGATGTTGGATTCTTCTTTGGGTCTAATGCAGAGTATAGACAAATTCACATATGCGATGAGATGAATTCAAATATGCCATCTTCATGGAGACAATTTGAGCAAAATAAACTACAATGAATTGGAGTTTATTATATATAGATTATTACCTAGATAGTCCTAGGTAGAAGATATAGATTATTACATTTACCTACCTTTCTCATGGAAAGTTAAATTTATAGTACATACCAAACACTTCCCAGGCTAGGAGTCTAAAATGAATGATTGTAACATATCTAAGACTTCTTTGGACACCGAGTACTATGACACTGAAGTTTCTGACATAATGGAGTAAAGAAAACTGTTAAAGCAAATCTCAACATACTACTTTAGTCATCAACAGAACCGAGTCTGGGTAGTTCATGGAAAGATCCGTGTCAACTGAATGGTAATACGTGTGACAAGGTTTTTGAATAAAATGTGCACTTCATAAATACAAGAAATTACATTTATATTGCTTAAATTGGATAATGGGGTTGGAACTATTTGTTATTTTTCTAGCTTTCATAGTTTAACAAACAGGAGTGTCATTTACTCCTTGAAATTAAAACACACATACAGTAGCTCCCCACACTGCCTTTGATGGAGAATCTGGCCTTCTAGTTCATTTAACATGAAATAACAGATTTGTGTTGATGGTGCTTTTGTTCTTGATAGTGAGAGAACTTGTTACTGAAAAATTAGCTACTCACCCTCAAGCGATCACTAACATTCCAGTTCCTGAATAGAAAAGGGGAGAAGCGAGCAGATGGAAGCAAACAAAAGTTGTATTAATAATACATAACAAAGTGCTGCTACAAATGATATTTCAGCAGAAGAAAACAATAGGAAAACTGCAGTTTTCATTGGATCTTAATGTATTTATCAGTCTCTAATGCTTCCATCTTCAGGCAGTTCTCTTTTATTGACACGGCAACACAAATTGCAGAAGTAAATTGAATCACAGACTCAGAATGTAAAAATCGATGAGAAATAATTTTGTAGCACTAAAGTGAATAGTGTAATGCTAGGTATTCATTTAATTAACCATGAGCTTTTCCACATAATGCACAATCATTGCCAGCTTTTCAGCTCATAGTTGTTCCAGGAATAATGGGTTTGGGATTCATCTTTAGAAAAACTGCATTAATATTTGAAAGCGTTTAAATCCATTAGTGGGTCATCTGAACACTGCAGGTCACTTTTACATTGCTAATTGAAACAATAGTAATGGGTTATAATCTACTGTCTAATAATGCCTGGAGTGTTTTACCGCTTTTATATCTGCAGATTCCAGGAAATATGTAAATTTGTTGCTGAACTGTTATAAAAATATGGAAATTTAAGCTGCAGACATCAAAGTATTTTTTCTTAAAAAAAAAAAAAGCACACAGCATTAATAAACTGAAGAGTTACACTACATTCTGGTGTCAGGATAAATTCCTTACTCTAGACCTTCCCTTCATCTCTCTTCTCCGCTCTGGGCGCAGCATCTGGCACTTACATTTTCCACATTGTCATTAGGAGAAAGTGAATATCATTAAACCAGTGAGTAAACAATCATGTCATTGTTTCCATATGCAAGCTATACATTGACTCAGCCTGCCGGATTCTGGCTGCTTTTTTATTTGCCCTACGTGAATTTATGCAAGCATTTTATTTTTCATGGGGCTTTTCAATATATATTAACATTTTCTTGGATGGGGACAGGACATGTGGCAGCAACTCTAGCATATGAAATGAGAATATGACTTCAGTGTGAAAATATACATGCGTGTAAATATATACATACGTATAAAAGGAAATATGTGAGAGAGAAAAAGTTGTGTTTTGAAACCTCCTTGTAAATTGAATGCCATAAAAATGGAAACTTACCCAGTATTTTCTCTTTTAATTAAACATACATCTCATGAGCTTACCTATGTCTTTCTATGTTTAATTGCAGATTGATTGTACAGAAAATCCAGGAAGATGCATCTCATTATAATAAATAAAATGCTTTGACATAGGTAGAAACTTTGTATGTGTGCAGACAATTTATATAAATGAAATATGTTTTTAGAATTTTTATACCAAGACTTAAAGGAAAACAAGAACCTAAATCCATTCACTCTCTATCATTGTCAACATGATCACATTAGTAATATCAGGGAAAGGAGAAGATATAAAAAGCATCATGGATGGCACTGAATTTGATGCTATATCAAGAAAAGCAATGTTTTAGTTTCTGGTTTTCATTATCTTAGTAAATATATTTACTCTGAAGAATATGCTATGATTCAGGATCAAAATTCTAATTTCATCTACGGAGCCCTGGTGAGAGAGCTTCCAAACAATGTAACATGAATTGCATACACAGACTAGTAAAGCCCACGTATTAATTGTAGTGTATGCAGAAGTAAAAAGAAAAAGCAAAACAAAACATTTTAATGAGAGTTGTGGGTAAGAAAGGGGCCAAACATCCCTTGCTTCCTGAAATAGAAAGACAAAGTTGTTTGAAATGTACATAAGGAAGTTTCAGAAAGGAATCTTGACCTTGGAGAGTCCTCTCTTAAATAGTCCCACCATGTTTCCTGTCTTTCTACATGTGCTACCAAGCTCCCCTTGAAGTCAGTAAGCATCACTCTATTTGAGTCAGCAGTATAGGACATGGAGAAAGATGAAACAGTGACCCCAGAAACCAAATTGTTTATCAAAGAAGGACAGATGCCGTTAGCCCTTAGTGCAATAAATAGCATTTTCCAAGATGTTTTTCACTTTCTATCAGTTAAGGGAATTGACAGAAGGATCATGACTTGATGTGCCAGATGAGAACCCTGTTATGATTAAATGGGATGACAAATTGGGCTTTGTGTACACAGTTACAATGCTCATGAGTTTTATTGTGCCTACAACATGGACAGGTAACTAAAGATTAAGAGAAAATCCCACAATAATGTCACATATTCAGTCAATCAGGAAATCCTATGTGAAGTTCAGAAATCCCTCTCCATCCCATGGGAGTTTCTACCATTTTTGCCTTTCTTATTTAGCTGTGTTCTGATGATATTAAGTATGTAGAAACCCAAGAAACCAAATTCTTGCCTTTCCCCTTTAGACAAATCTTGGTAAATTTTCAGCCACAGCTATAAGTGCTTACATCACTGAACTTAACATAAGTGAATCCCATTGCTTCTCACTTGCCATATCCTATCTTACTGTAATAATAATTCTGTTTTAATTTGGGGATGGTGGGGGCTTTGGAATTCTATTTGCTACCAGAGTCGGGCACTTACCAGTCATGAGTGATGATTTGCTCCAACTTGTCATTGAGAACATGCCACTTTTCCTTTAATTTAGTCACCTTTCCTTCTTAACTAAACCGTTGGTGCCCATTTGAAGATGTAAAGAAGCTCTTTAATGTAAGGGCTCTTCCAGTTCTAGGTTGCTGATCATTTCCTTTCAGTGCATTGAAGGAACATTCATTTGGGAAACCTGATTCCCATAACTTAAGACCTCCATTAATGACGTGCCATTCATTGGTTCACTGGCTGTTAGCAAAGGAAATGCCTGACCTTACTGCCATTAGCCAGGGAAGCAAATCTCTCCCTCTTGGTTTGTTCTCTTTGCTTTGTCATCCAGTGTCTTAGTTGAACACCCTTTTTTCTGAGCTAATCAGTTAGGCAATGTGTTTTCCTGCCCAAAAATGTTCTGATGCTGGTTCTGTTTGATATGATGAGGCCAGCATTTTGGCTGAAATGTGAAATCCCTTCTTTTGCCATTTCATTTGAGTTTACTGCTTCATTTATTTATTTTTAATTTGTTCACTTAATTTGCTGTTTCATTTCTTCATTCAGTTGTTCAGTAAAGAGTATTTATTATTTCCCACTTTAAAAAAAAGACAGGAACTTACTGCATTCAGGTGCTTATTTATTCTTTATTAAAGTCATCCAAGTTTTTAGTATGAGAATGAATATATAGCTGAAGACATAAATATATATATATATATATTCATAGCCCATGAAAATCTCAGTTTCATGAATAAGAGAGTAAGCTGCATGCATCAGTGAGTTGATCTTATTTTCTGTTATTTTTGAGTTTCTAAACTGTTATTCTTATCAAGATTCTAATGGCTCATTCATTTGTACACAGAAGCTCAGAGAGTCCTTTGGAGTTTCTAGTAGGAACGATGGGGACTACTTGACTGAAGGACAATTCCTTCACCACCAGACAAAGCTCTGTCTTCATCAGCAGTTTGTGGCTTTGGGAGCTATGGTCCTTTCCATCCCCTATTCCCCTTGTGGTGGTTTTAGTTGCTGAGTCATGTCTCACTCTTGCAACCCCATGGACTGTAGCCTAGCTCCTCTGTCCATGGAATTCTCCAGGCAAGAATACTGGAGGGGGTTGCCATTTCCTTCTCCAGGGGATCTTCCCAACCCCAGGATCAAACCTGGGTCTCCAACTGAGATACCAGGGCCTATTCCCCTTGAGTCACCTTTAAATAGTAAAATGCCAACTAATATTATCAGATGAAATATTTGTTTTTGTGGAATGACACAATTATCCCTCTCCTAAATAAAAAAATGGAAACAACACAAATATATCTCACTAATCATTTTTAGTATGATTATTACTTGACCATTACAAATAATAGCTAACATTCAATACACATAATATAATTTACCAGATGCTGTTCCAGATACTCATGTGGACCATATTTTTATCAACTCATCTGCAATTTACATCTCTAAAATTGGGATATGTCTGACAACCTCTAGGAAGTCATAGCTTATTTGGTTATTATAAGTCATATTTTATGAAAGTATTATCTCATTCAAAAATCACAACAATTCTGTCAATTAAGCATTATACCTATTTTATAAATGCAATTGAGATACAAATGCAATTAAATAGCTTGCTCAAGTTTAGCAGTTATTAGGTTATAAAACCAGGCAGTGGATTTGAGGTCTTGTGCCCTTAACCTCAATATTTTATTGCCTCTCAAAGGATGACATTTTTTAGCTTGCTCTTTTATTTTCCTTGAATAGTATTGGATGCATTTTGTCATCCAGATTTTAAAAATACGCCCTTATATCTCTTACTCTATTCCAGGTTAAGATGAAAGTTAATGGAAGCCACAAAATTTCTGACTTTGATATCTGCAATAGAAACACTACATGCTGGTTTTCTTAGTGTGTTTATTTCTTGTCTTTAAGATCTGAAATTCTGAAGTCTAGCATCAGTGTTGATTTAGTGACATGATGCAGTCTACTGTCATTACATACTGATTTCACAGATTAGACTCATGTTGTGAGTTTGAATCACAGAACTGAGAGACAACAGGGATGAAGAGAGATACAACTGTGGAAGTAACTGAAGTCTTAAGGTTTATATCTCTAGAACATTTAGTTTACTTATTTAACCTCAAAATATTTTTATGTCCTTTTTTTTCTGGATTTAAATCAGAGAAGATATCAGATGTGATATCTTTATGGGTGGGGAAAGAGAGATGAAAATAAAATTTGCTTCAAAACATAATAATAAAAAATAAATAAACATGTTTAATATTGTCACTTTCACTATCAAAAATCAAAATATCCATGTAAATGGAATCAACAGATGTAATTCTACTAACTCAGCCTCATGTACAAAGGTATCATTATTTCTCTTTATTAAAATCACAGCAAGTTTACCATAATTACTTAAAACACTAACATGACAGTCTCCAGTGTACAGGATAGCTTTGTCTAATAATGCAGCTCAAGTTAATGAGTTGGGGTGAATGTCCTCACTAATTTGACTGTTTATATAGAGACCACTTGAGATGTATACACTAAGAAGTACTCTCTGAGCAGAGAGAGAGACTCGGGTTACATAGAGGGCAAAAACAAGTTCAAAATGTCGTATTTGTTGGTTATGAACGATAAGTTGTATCATGTTCATATATGTCTGTATATAGAGTTCAAATGGTATGGATGGATGGATAAAACCTCATTTCAAGGGAAAAAAAACTACCATCTTATTTGAACACAATTGGGAGATATAGAGGGAACAATTTGGGCCCTCCTTTGAACTACTGAATTTCCTAAAGAATCACTCTTGCTAAACTTAAACTTGTTCCTTTACTAATAACAATTGCAAAAGGAAGAAATCATGCCTAAGCTGAAAAATATCACTGATGTCAAATAACTCATTTAAAATTACACTTGCTATTTTTAATTCATGGCACAGAAATACAACTCCATCAGCAAGAAGGCACTGGCATTTTCTTTTTTTTCCCATGCACTTACCTCTTTGCCCAGTGTAATCATTCATAAGTATTTGTGGAAGGATGCAGGGAGAAGAGAACAAGAAATAAGTGAATCATTCTATATCCTTCAGGTGAATAATTTACTTGTTCTGTTTAAATAAACCACACTGAGGAATATCAATTATTTAAGGTTAGTTGTGTACATCTCAGTATGTTATAACCTTGTGTAGCAAATTCTTGGCCCTGTTGCCTCAGTGGTTTCGAAGATTTTAATGCCCTACTTAGAGTCAGAAGTTTTTTCACTTTAGGATCTAGATTCATAGGCCATTTGGTCTCAACCACAACCTGACAATTAGTTTAAACCTAGATCAAGCACCTCTTCATCAACCGGTAAGAGTTTAATCACTTGTTTATTGTATGTATATTTTGTAGTGCCTTTCCTATTCGATAGTGCATTTTCATGATAGACTCAAAATCACATTTTGAATTTCATTCAAGTGAAATAAAATTTCATTCGTAGGAAAAGACATTATTTCCTATGTGCCTAACATTATTAGGGCTGTGAATAAACAGCAATAAATAAACAGCTCTTACCTTCAAGAAATTTGCTATTTTACTGAGAGGTAGATGAGAAATTCATCTAAAGGTATGATTAACCTTCTGCATCTGAGGTTCTTGCTCAACAAAAATACAGTTAAAACCATAGCAAGTTGTGATCTGATGGACTAATTGGCGTTCTAAGTCACTGCAGTCATGTCCGACTCTGCGACCCCATGAAGTATAGCCCACCAGGGTCCTCTGTCCATAGAATTTTCCAGACAAGAATGCTGGAGTAGTCTGCCATGCCTCCCTCCAGGACCAACTGGCAATGAATTATACTAAAAAAATAAAATAAAATAGGAAGTTTGTAGAAGGGTAGTTATAAGAGCCTCAGAATAAGCTCCATGGTGAAGAACTTCAGTGTTTCCTGACTGATGCTTTGGACCCACACAGGGGTGTTGCCGGGCAGGGTTGAGAAAAACATAAGCATTCCTTATCTAGGGATATAGCTTCCCAGATGGCGCTAGTGGCAAAGAACCCACCCACCAATGCAGGAAACGTGAGTTTGATTCCTGAGTCAGAAGATCCTCTGGAAGGGGGCATGGCAATCCACTCCAGAATTCTTGAATGGAGAATCTCAGGGATGGAGGAGCCTGGTGGGCTAGAGTCTATGTGGTTGCAAAGAGTCAGACACGACTGAAGCAACTTAGCAGCAGCATCAAACTCCTAGAGGCAAGAAGAACCGAGAAGTAACTGGAGAATAGGAAGGGACTATGGCTCATGTTAAGACGGGTGGCTGGATCAAGATAGATCTTTAATGGCTTAGGATTTATTCATTTAAAAAGTATTCACTTGAGTACCTACTATCCGAGATACTGAACTAGGAATGACAGATGTAACTCTTAAATAAACCAAACACCATCCTCTAATTGCACGGAACTTGCCATCTTTCCAGGACAGAAGAGAAAAGAAAAAAGTATAATATTTGGCTAATATGAGGTTAAAAATGTAACATGAAAATCACTGGAGGGGCACCTAACTCTAGTTGTTGGATTAGGAAAGGCTTGTGTTTAAAAACCCAAAACCAGAAGGACAGGGGGGAATTCACCAAGCAGAAAGAAGGTCAGAGAGGGGAGGTCAGGTCTCCAGCTTAATACAAAGGTTCAGAAACAGTGAGATGAGAGCTGGTTGATTCACAAACTCTGCAATTGTTTTCAACACCGTGGAGTAATTGGTGATGAAGTTAGAGCAATAAACAGTCATCAGATCACAATAGGCCTCAAAGGCCATGCTGAGGAATTTGAATTTATACCCTGAGGGCAGAAGGGAGTCATTAAAAATGTTTACACTAAGTGGTCATGTAATCAGTTGAGAGGAGCAAAAGTGGACACAGTGACACAGGAAATGACGGGCCCTGAACCACAGTTAAATCAGCAACACGTGACATGTTGAGCGCTTGGATGTGGGGACTGCAGGAGAAAAGACCCTGAATGCTTGTGTAAAGAAAATGGGGCTTTTTCTGTAGGCGATGGGGAAGGCTCCAAGTCAGTTAAGGGCTTTTGATGGAATAATCAACAAAATAGAACCAGTATTGCAAGAGTATCAGACTTGAGGTGGTTGAAGGATGGTTTTGGGGGTACAGGTAAGAAAATCAGATAGGAGAGACAAGTAATAGGTCAGTTTTGGAGGAAGGGCAGAGCTAAACATGAAGATTTTGGAATAGCCCACATTTAGAAAACATAAGGAAGAAGATAATCTACTAAATTAAACTGAAACATATCTGACTGTTGAAAGGTGCATCAGGAAAGTGCAGAATCCAGCGTATCTAGGGAGGGAAGATTGCTCTGTAGTGGTGGATGTCTCAGAGAAGCCAGCATCTCTGCTGTCACCCAACACATAGTGTTTATCATGTGGCAGCCACTAGGGCTCATGTTGTAAGGGGAGAGGCCGACAGGTTCAATCAACCATCCCCAACATCCCCATCATGTTACATCCCCAACTGCAAGAGAGCATACAGTTAACCCTGTAGATAAAACTATGCACAAGGTAAGAGCAATTTGAATTTGTTGAGCACTTTGTGCTACGGAGCTTACATATCTTGTCTCATTTTAGTCCCCACAGCCCTTCCTAACTTTTAAAGAAAGGAAAACTTAGAGAACTACAAACAGTCTAGATGGTTCAAATGTAGGTGTTGCGGGAATGAGTATAATCCATTGGTTTGTTAAAGAAGGAACACTTGGTTGGCAGAAGGCCAGTCAGATAGATGAAATAATATGTGAGAAGGTGTGAGGGT
Source organism: Odocoileus virginianus (assembly GCF_023699985.2). NCBI lineage: Eukaryota > Metazoa > Chordata > Mammalia > Artiodactyla > Cervidae > Odocoileus > Odocoileus virginianus. Next base: position 56,958,601 of record NC_069688.1, read on the forward strand.
AAAGATCAATTACAGGTGGGTCCTCCTGGGATTTTTGGGCTGGGTCATATACAAAGGTGGAATATATGTATAAACTGAGATTGGAGAGATGAGCAAGGATGTATGCGTTTTACTAAGTAGGAACTTTGAGTTTCACACTATAGATGATAGGGAACAATGGCTAACAGATTTTAGATTTTTGCCTATGAAAAATTAATTCAGCAGCCCTACAGATAACAGAAGAAAAGGGAGCATGAAGACAAGTGATTCAGTGGAGTCTTTATCTGAGAGATGGTAAAACCTGACATAAAGCCAAAGAAATAGGAAGGAGCAGATTCAAGTGATGCCATGAAGTGGAATATTCAGAACATGATGACAACGCAACATCAGAGCTGAGGGGGTGGATGAGTTCTAGCTTCCTGATTTGGGCTGGGGAGCACCTGGCAGGGCCACTGTCTGAGAGAGGTCTTTCCTACCCTACCCACTCCCCACAAAACTGCCTCGTGAGCAGAACTACAGGAGAAATAAATCCAAAAACACCATAATAGATAGAGAATGTTGTGGTATTCCAGATGGGGGAGGAAAAACTCTATAGAATTGTAGGAAAGCAATTTGGATTTCAGTATTTTTCACCATCGGTGAAAAAAAAAAAGTAGAAAATTTAAGCACTCCAAATCATCAAGAAGGTGTGTAGAAAGAGTAGAGAATTAAAACCATTGAAAACCATGAAGAGACATTTTGAATATTTTTTCAACTCCTTAGGTCACTTAGATGTCAAGAAGTTTCCAAGTTGAAATACACTTAGATTTCACTTTCCTCTGGGGGGCCATATTTGGGTGGACGTAAAAGGCCATGCCCAGGGCTCATCCCCCGGTCATTGCTGTGACACTGATGATAGGCTGCTAATGTCACCCTCTCCCAGTGACAGGGTTGCCACAGGGAGGGCGAGGTGCTCTTCTTGGCCTTTATGACACAATGATGCTGTGAGAAGGAAGTGTAGCCCACATCTACTTGAAGTTTCAATATTATTTTCTAAGGTGTCCAGCAATATATCTTCTGCTTTTTTTTTTTTTTTCCCTAGGAAGAAAAGAGCTGTCTGTTTCCAGGCCCCCGTAGCATCACTGCACTTCAGGAGACTCAGCACATGACCAATTGCACGGTGGATGCACACATCTAAAGTGTTAGACTTTCTCCATGTTGGAAGAATTACCTTGACAGACTGTGTCTGTCAGACTGTCTGACAAACTGCAGGGACAGAAGCAGAGACACATAAGGTTCAGAGATTTGATTTGAACCATCACCCTTTGAAACACAAAGCAATGGATGTTTGGAGCAAACTGGACCACACGAACTGCCAACCCTGTGATCTCTTGGGAAATGTATCCCCGTAGAGCAGCGCAACACCCCCCCCCCCCCAATCCCCTTTGGTAACCGTTCTCAACAAGGATCAACTTCAGCTGTGTAACATGCTGGCCAAGATTTCAGAAACTCTGGAACCAATTTATTCCATCTGGAAATTAGTTTCAGCTTTTATTGCTGCAGAGCTGAGTCCAAACCAGACCCAATTTCCAAAAGGAGGTCTCTGCTCATTTACTGTCTGAATTTTCTCTTTTCTAAAATGCACTCACTTAAAAGATTTAAAATGATAATCAACATCAAAGATCTGTGCCTTTTGTATAGCAACTGCATTTTCCCACATAGTGTCTCTCCTAGGTTATTTTTTCAAGAACATGAGGAAATTTTATCGTTGGTTACTATAAAAGGGAGGACTTGAAGAATTTAAACTGTTCCCTGGTAAATGTGTATTTTAGCTAGCTTTTCTCTTATGCCAGGTAGTGAGTCAGCTGCCTTCCTAAAACAGCAGCTAAATGGACTGCTTAATCCTTTTGAGAAAAAGAAGGAACAAAATTCTAACAGTAAAGTTTAAATAAAAACATAGGCCCTAAAATCCTTTTTTACAAACATTAAAAATATGCAACATTGAACATTTCAAATAATCTATACATAAGATTTCTTTGTTCCAGTCCATCTGCTACTGATTAAACATTTTATATTTCCATTGTGATTAATTGTGCTATTTATATACTTGAAAATGATTTGTTTGGAAAGGTATGGTCTAGTGTAAGTCTTTCATTTCTGAGAATGACAGCCCTTCAAAAAGTAGGGCAACACTGTGCACTCAGGAAATCCACCATCTGCTTTCTTACACTCACATTACAAGTTACAAACCTAGAGCAAAACAGAATTGAGAGAAAACAGAGTATAAATAATGCTAATGGCATTCATTTGAGATGTTCAAAAATGTATCCACTTTTAATTAAGCCAAAATACTCTTAGTCCCCAAAGAAAATTGTCATGACTTTTTCACCATCTACAATCAGCCTTATACTGAAAAATGGCAAAAATTTTCAACCAAGTCTAGGAGGCACTCTTAATTTATTCTAATCTAAGCTGAGTTTCTCAGGTGTTAAAACAGACCAAGATGGCGTACATGAGGCCTAGGTATGGCTTTCATCCCATAAAGAGAACTGGATTAGGGTTATAGTCAACATAATTGAGGGGGGAAAAAATGCTGTGAAAAGTGTGCAATAAACCATTTTCCAAAGTAAGTGTTTGTTGGTGCCAACAGACAGTAAGGACCCAGTGCCAGCAATTTCCCACCATTTGAAACTTAGCTATTGTTTCATTTTCGCATGACCAAACAGGCATCTGAAACCACAGAATAAAACCATCCTTATTCTGCCTAGTCAAACCACTTTTAGTGAAATTTTGTAAACCAAAATGCTCTCAGACTAAACTAAACTAAACTTGGGTCAACTATTCGACTAGGGTTTTTTAATAATGACCATTATTCACTCCCAGAAAGAAGTGTGCGTTAAGCAATTGCCTTCCTTTTGTCAAAGCGGGCAGAAGCCACACTTCCATGAGGCTTGCTCGTGTCCTAGTGACTCCCTCTCATAAGCACACCCACGGCCTTGGGGGATCTGTGCACAGCACGACGTTTCTTGTTCTCCGTGTCTCTGATTATCTTCCTTCTCCTTTTTCTCCATCCCCACTGAAAACTCTTCTACGACTTCTGGCGTCTCTATTAAGCAGTGAGCTGCATGGAAATGATTAACTTTTGAACTGCAGAACTGAAAACACTCTCAGGCACATGGTGGAAATGAAACATGTCATGTAGCAAAAGGGTTCCCCTGATGGAGTTAGCAGCAAGGAAGAGAAGTCATTGGCTGAAATTGTGGTTTTGTTGTCACTGTAGATCAAAAGGATGTGATCATCCTTTCTGATAGCTCTCTTTTCCCCCTTGGTAAACAGCCTCTGAGTGAGTTCATTAAATATTTAAACAGCCCTGGTATCTATTAATGTTATCAGACACATGAAATATGTCTGATGGATTTATTCTGCCGTTAAGGAGCCATACCCCAGTGTCCTCCTGGGACAGTGCTCCAGCTGTTTAAACTATAATTCCATCACTGGGAGGAATGGTGAAATCACTGACCTCTTTGAAACGGACTCGTTGCTACTCAGCCTGTAAATTGCAAATGAAACCTTTCTGTAATAATGTTAAAATATGCATGCATAGGAATTAAAGCACTTGGGGTCACTGGCAAAGCCTGGTGCATATTCTGTACCCTCTAAATAGCAGGTTAAAAGAATCCAGTAAATCAATGCCTGGAGAAGATTAGAGATTCAGAGGTTTATGAATCTTTTTGAGTTCAATGGCTCTACCACCAGGTATGGGAGATTCTTAATCAATTCTCTGAAGCTTGTAAGTTTTTTTTTTTAATTCCATTTTTATTTCTTTCTGATTCTCAAAGGAGATGAATTATGTTGATATCGTGATCCATACTTATCCTCCATAAAACCAATCTAATATGAAATTATACATAAAGTCCTCAAACTGTGAACTACTTTGCTGTTCTGTTTTTACCTACTTTAAGCTTGTGAGGAATAATGATTCATGACAAACAAGATAAAGGATGTCTGCCCAAATCCTTCCTGTAAAGGGAAGAAGTGCTTTCATTCACTGGTAGGTTCTCCATGTCATCACCAGTATAGTCCTTAAATGCTCTATAAGAAGTATTGATAAAGCCAGGATAAAGCCAATTTCCTAGAGATTGTAATTTCAAATACTTGGACTAATTATTTTAAGATACTTGTTCTTTCTGAAGCCGTCAGAAACGTGGCATATTCTAAAGAATATGAGCCAATTCTCTAGTACAATCTTCTCTCAGTATCTGCAGGGAATTCCCTGGCTATCCCAAAATCCTGGGATGTTCAAGTCCCTTGTGTAAAATGGCCTAGTACAGTCAGTCCACCATATCCACGGGGCTTTGCCTTCACAAATTCAACCAACTGTGGATGGAATTTTCACTCCATGGCCAGTTGAACCCTCAAATGTAGAACCCAAACATACAGAGGGTCTGTATCCACACATATGCACCCCATACTTATTGAAAAAATCTGAATATAAATGGGTCCGCACAGTTGAAACCTGTGTTATTCAAGGCTTAACTGTCTTGATAAATATTGGATACGTACAAGTCTGGTTGCTAATTAATAATAAGCAGATCAAACTGGAAAAGGAAAATCTTGGCAGTATAGTGAATATAACAAATATCAAAATAAAGATCCCAAAAGATCTGATAAGTAGAACAATGATCTAAATCTAAGGAGATGACAAGTGACAATAAGTGTATAATCCTACATTTGAAACTGTAGGGAAAATTGTATAGAAATACAGGGTTGGGAAAAGACAAGTGAGGCAAATGGAAGAAGAAAATGTTTCCAAATCAAATTCTGGGGTTAATGAAATCACTCCAGCCTTTGCACATTCTGGTCTCGATAAAGGTCAATGCTAAAATGTGTGTGTGAGGTGGATGTTGGTGTGCCTCTCTGCTTTGCCCTGGAATGGCTTCAGGTTTATTGTGAGACAATGCTATAAAGATTTCTCCTATAAGCAATCATACTTCAACTTAAAAAAATGACTTCCCATAAAGGTTAATGTAAACTTCTTTTTCATTGGTCCGTATAGAAGCTAGTCCAAAACTGATGGGAATGTGCCCTGTATAATGCACTGATCACACTGCTCTTTGAATATCATCACAGAGCACTAGCCTTCAGGAAGGGCAGAGGTGAACTAGAGTGCCCGAAGAGTAAACCAGGCTGTAAAAGAGCCGAAATGATCTCAAATAAGCAATGGTTTCTGCACACAGTGAGTGCTCAGTATGTGAGCTAAACTGAATCAGGAACAGGTACTGGAGATACAGAAAGGGGATCAGATCTGAGCTGTGTGGTAGCAATTACTATAATTAGGTTAGTTGGTGAGTGTTATAAAGAAATTATCAGAACATGAAGGGCTTTCTAACAAGTATAACTCTGATAAATAGGCTGCCTTGGGATACAGTGAGCTCTCTAATAGTGGAAGTGCAAATTATAAGCTATTTGGTTTGGTGTAAGATTCAAGCATCGGCCCAGAGATTGGATGAGATGATCTGCATACCCTCAGATTCATGAATCTACAACCTTTTAGAGTGCCCAAAAAAGGGCTAGAAAAAGAATATTCCAGAATGCATAAATAGAAAGTCTCTAAAAGAGCAATTTACATGACGATGCTTCTAGGACAACACTTCTAAAGTAGTAATGTACATTTCTTCCATGTTAAAAGAAATTTACATGGCAAAAGAATAGTTTCACAAATTCAGTGAACCCAATTTGGTGTCCCCATTAGAGAGCGACACTTTAAGTAACTAAAATGCTATTTGAATTTCACTGGAGCTTTGGTAAAAGATATATTTAGTGGTTATTAACCCAGTACTTATCCTTCCATTGCACAAAATGCCTCTTTTCCTGAAGAATCCCCTGCAGAGAATTCCCGGGCTGGGACAGGGCAGCAACCTTGCAATTGGCATCTAAACCGCAGGGCATAGCCAATAATAATTTGCAGTTAAAGTAGCTGCAAAAGAAAGATGGTAGTCATTTAAAATAATTTCTGCAGCTGGAATTTTTCCTTTTCATTTTTAATCGCTTAAGGGTCAGTTCACCTAGAATTCTGGGTTTAACCTCTTTAAATAATTTTTTATTTTCAAAAGGATCAAGGGTACAAAATGTACAGGCACAAAGCAATTGAGTACTCCTTCATGGGACATAAGCTTTAGGGAACTAAAGATAGGTTAATTCCATGCCCAATTCATTCCATGGGCCATTTAACGAGAGCCTCTGGAATTGTTCAGCCAATAATGAACTCATAGGATCTAAAGGTAATCACTGCTGCAATTATTAAAATTTACACCAGAATTCTATTACCCTTTCTACAGATAAGTGTCTTGTATTAAGTGGTCTAGAAGGGATGTGTGAACTGGTTCAATAATACCAGAAATCTCTCTTTATTTTTCTTGCTTACATCCCTTCTCTTTTGCCTCCAGAAATATGAAGCCATGCTTCTAGTTAATTCAAAGGAAATATTTATTATTTTTGATTAGTAATTTAGGACTTAACTGTCTACTTTTCTCATGTATACTAGCTCATTTAATTTCTACAATCCAGGTTCTTTTCATTGTTAATAATATTAAAAGCAAATTTCTGTTGATTTCATAGCTACCTACTAAGCACATTCTAAGCATTTTTCATGTATTATGTCATTTGATACAACAACTCCTGTAAGATCAATACTATTATTCTCCCCATGTTATAGATTAAATAAACAAATCATGAAAAGGTTAGGGATCTCACTCCTGGCCACATAGCTAGTAAGTGATGGAACCAAGATTCAATTTGGAATTTGAATTTGATGCAGCATCCATGCTTTTAATAACTACCCTACATATCATGTTACCTTGTAGCCTCTATTGTGTATTACATTTTAGTATGTAAGTTGTACCAAGGTAATGGAAGACTTTGAAAAGAAATATGGTCATACATGTCTTTGTTTTAGGTTAAGACAATCCAGTGGTACTTCTAAGAAGACACATAATGTAAATATAAAATTCCCCTTTGTTACAAAACCATCATTAACACTTCTGATTAATGTAAAGGTAAACAGTGTGACATTTTCAGTGGGTTAATGAGCTCAGTAATGTTACTACGGGAAGACCCCCAAAAAAAAAACCTCAGTTTCTGCCCCAGTTCAGTACAGATGAGAATCCAGACAACAACTGAAGAGTGAGCAAGCACCAAATACAGTTTTAATAATCTTGCATGGTAATGATAGTAATTAATTTAGAAATCAACAGATTCTCAATGTGTGGGTGTGGGCTGGTGGCTCACAGGTAAAGAAGCAGACTGCAGTGCATGAGACCCATGTTTGATCCCTAACTCAGGGAGATCCCCCGGAGAAGGAAATGGCAGCCCACTTCAGTATGCCTGGAGAATCCCATGGACAGAGGAGCCTGGCAGGCTACAGTCCATGGGATGGCAAAGAGTCAGACATGACTGAAGTGACTTAGCACACGCACAGATTCTCAGAATGACATAAAAAATGTGATTTTTATCTGAAAGTTTCATGTTTAATGTGAAATGCAGCATATTCCAGCATGTAAAATATATATATTATATATATATATGTGTGTATACACACATATATATATATATATGTATACACATATATATATAACCTCGAATACTTATGCAAGCAACCTGAGCACAGAATCCTTTAAAAGATGGTTAATTATCAGGCCACAGAAAAGTAAGCTGTATGTATAACCATAAGGAAATTTTAATTTCTCCTTTTCTGCTAATTTCACACTGGAAACACAAAGTACTTTTTAAAAATATGAGTTATATTCTGTAGAAATTTCAAAATAATTCTTAGTAATTATAAAAAAAGTATTCTCTGGACAGTTCTCAACCTGATGGTTCATATGCTGTGGGGAAATTCAGGAGGAGCCGAATCTCCTTCAGTATTTGTTATTCATTTTAAAAATGAAATGCTATCACTGTACACTCAGTAAGTGGGTATCCTTAAAACTGGGAGAAGTCAAACACATTTGATTCCAATGATTGCTTTAAATTATTTTTCAAACATTTTGGGTTTGAGGAAACTCAAAACACATTTTTTGAGTTCTCTTTTCCTTTTAAACTCATGTGCTTGGTAAGAGACTGTTAATCCATATGTTTCTAATTCATTTTAACTCATCAAATTGTTGATTTTTAAGATCTATTTGATGTCTAAAAGCTTTTTGATGGTTGTGATTTTTCCCTCTGAAATAGCATTTTGTTTTTTATATGTAATCACACATGGGTCTCAAAGATTCATGCTCCATGTACCAAGGATTTAAGTGGGTACTAACTCATTCAAACCAATTTCAGACATCTGGGGGAATTATGACATATATAAAGCTCAGAGTACTCCAGCCAGTTTTTATTAAAATTACTTTCTTTAAGCCAACCTTAGTCATGCTATGTATACATTTTATAAAATCTAAAAATATTTTTAATTATATCTAATTTCACTTAAGCAGGAAATAAAATCACTGTAACTTTTATTAAAACATGTCATTGGTAGGAGGGCATGTCACTTAATGAAGCTGAAAAAGAAAAAGGAACTTTGCCACAATAGAAATTCATTTGTTCATCTAACAGACCCGCAAATGAGATAGAACCATAACTTGTTTGGGAGAAGTTTAAGTAAATCTTCTTAATTCATGTTATACAATTTAGAACAAAGGAAATCAGCAGTTTTAAAGACTGAAATATACATAGCAGAAACCTCCTACCTTGCTTTTGTTTTTCATTTCTTGGAATTGAAATGGAAGGAAATGCATGATAAATGTTGGTATGCCCACATGATTAAAATGCTCTGGCCCAAGGCAATATGTCCCATCATCAAATGCCATTGGTTTTAGCACCCCCACTGAAAGAAAGGCTATCAGATGAGGCCTCAATGAGTTATTTCCCAAGAATAGAGGAGGGTGAAGAAAAAAGGATTTCACAGATCTTGTGAAATCCTAGACTGCCCTGAAGCCTAAAGCAGTATGCACATAAAAGCTAGCATCCATCTTCTCATGGTCAGAGAAAATAAGTTCTTTTCCTTGCCATGAAACATCACAGAGAACTGATTTTCATGCACAAATATCTGCCCAAAGTACAAATCTGCAAAGCAAACCTTCACAACTAGCCCAATAAACGATCTTAGGTTAATCGGTGGATGCTTGCATTACAGAGGTTTTTACTGTGAATAATGTCTATCCTCACACTGGAGCCCCCACGTGTTCCTGAAACACGTGGAACTTAACCTCAGGTGTGAAATGCAGGAGCATTCTGATACGTTGGTTAATGCCAAAAAGTACAAATGAAGGAAATGTTTCCTCTCCTAGCTAACGGGCTCGGCAAAGCTGTCCTTGCCCCCAAAGCACATTTATGCCCATTTCTCTGTATGAGAAAACTCTGGGGAAAAGAAAGATGAGCAGTTCAGTTCAGTCAGCCAATCATGTCTGATTATTTGTGACCCCATGGACTGCAGCATGCCAGGCTCCCTGTCCATCACCAACTCCCGGAGCTTGCTCAAACTCTTGGGCATCGAGTCGATGCCATCTAACCATCTCATCCTCTGTCGTCCCCTCCTCCTCCTGCCTTCAATCTTTCCCAGCATCAGGGTATTTTCCAATGAGTCAGTTCTTCGCATCTGGTGGCCAAAGTATTGGAACTTCAGCCTCAGCATCAGTCCTTCAAATGAATATTCAAGACTGATTTCCTTTAGGATGGACTGGTTGGATCTCCTTGCAGTCCAAGGGACTCTCAAGAGTCTTCTCCAACACCACAGTTCAAAAACATCAATTCTTTGCCACTCAGGTTTCTTTATGGTCCAACTCTCACATCCATACATGACTACTGGAAAACCATAGATTTGACTAGACAGAGCTTTGTCAGCGAAGTAATGTCTCTACTTTGTTGGCAAAGTAATATTCCTGTTTAGATGTGAAAAAAAAAATGTTGTTTCCCAATCCATTGTTTTAAATGAACTCAAATCAATTTCCACTGGATATTCAATTTTTTTTCTTATTGGATTCTTTGTCATAGCATTATCTCAAGAATGAAAAATTTAAAAACCACAACAATTCATTCTAACTAAGAAACTGTAGCCTAATGCTAACCTCTTGATATTAAATTCACTGACCAAAATCATCTTGCAGAAACAATGCAGAGAAAAACTTGCACCATAAAAGTCTTTATAGGAGTATGCAAAACACATGTGCTCACACACACACACAAAGTATAGGATTCTATTATTGACCAATTTAAAGACTGACTTAAAGATGTTTGGCAAATTGGCAGTAATATTTAATAAAATGAGAGTAAAGGGGGATTTCCTTGGTGGTCCAGTGGTTAAGAATCCAGCTTCCAAAGCAGGGAATGTGGGTTCCATCCCTGGCTGGTTAGGGCACTAAGATCCCACGTGCTGTAGGGCAACGGAGCCCACACACCAAAACTAGGGAGAAGCCTTTGTGCCTAACTCCTAAGTAAGACCTGATACGGCCAAAAATAAAGAATATTTTTTAAAGATAAAGTGAGAGTAAAAGCTCATCTAGGTAGCCTACCTTTTCCTATTTTGTATCATGAAACTGAAGAATCTTTAAAGCTAAAGGTGCAAAGGGATGGCAGACTTCTGAAATATGTTTGCTACATCAATACAAACTGAAGATCACCTAGCAGTCTTGCTTATATATCCATCTGACTCATGCCAATGAGGGATAAATTCTTTCCTTATGAGGAACGGGTGCAAGAAACCTCTATCACAGGGGTCCTTAACCCTACTTCCTATTAGAATCATCTAGAGAGCTTTCAAAAAATTTCAATGCCCAGTCTTACTATAGATAAAAATGTATCAGAATTTCTAGGGTTGGGGCCCAGATACCAACATTAAATAAAAAAAACAAAAAACAGTGTTTTGTAATGTTCAGCCAGGCTTTTTGGTTTTGTGGTTTTGTTTGTTTTTTTTTTCTTTTGAGAACTTCCTATCGCTTTGGCCTGTAAGCTCCAGAGAGTGAAAGCTGGGAACTGGTCATGAGAGAAAATAGGAGGATGCCCAGAATAGCTATAGCTGCTATGTGTAAATAATGATGCCCATACACACATGTACACACTCTGTAATAGAAGACATAAACCCCAGGAAATATGACTTTAAAACTGAGGTTCCTGCTTGCAATCTTTGAGGCATACTTCAGGAGGAAACATTAGTGACCTGTGAAGATCTTTATTTTGTACCATGATAATGTGAAAAAAGTTATATTTATAATAGTCTTTAATCATAAATCTTCTGTTTAATACTTTTCTAATTTTTATTTTACATCTTTTGTTATATTTGAAATAATGCTTCATTTAGGTCTCAGTGCCCTGGATAAATCTCTCTTACCTTGAAAGTAACTTTCTAAACTTTAATATCTATGTCAATCTGGAGTTAAAAAGAAGATCCAATTTTTGGTGTTCAAAACATCAAATTTATTAATCAAACGCTGCTATCCTTTGTTTAACCTCCATCAAACTCATCTTAAGTGCTGTTTTTTTAAAAAAGTATTAGTTGCTCAGTCATGCCCGACTCTTTGCAATCCATGTACTGCAACCCACCAGGCTCTTCTGTCCATGGGATTTTCCAGGCAAGAATACTACAGTGGTTTGCCATATCCTTCTCCAGGGGATCTTCCTGACCCAGGGATTGAACCTGGGTCTCCTGCATGGCAGGCAGATTCTTTACCAACTGAGCTACCAGGGAATCCCTTATTTTTAAAAAATATAACCAAAACTAGACATTTACCACATATTTAGGTTCTTGTATTTCTTAATTGAAAATTCTGATTACACAACTTGGAAAAAATATTTCCCATAACAATGTAATAAAAACAGAGGAAAACTTTTAAAAATCACTTTGTCTCTAAAGGTCGTAAGCGTGTTTAAAAATGTATAATCTTTTCCCAAAGACTAGTGTCTAAATATCTGATTGTTAAAATCATATGGATATTATAATGACTAAAATAAAATAATGAAACTCTAGGAATAATAATGAGAATAAATTGCTTCAAGAAATGTCAAAGATCTAAAATTTCCCAGAGGAATATACTGATGTAAAAGCATTTACTGTGTGTCAGACACTGCTCTTATGTGTCGTATTCTTTCCGTTGATTCTCTGTGCCTTGAAAGCTGACAAAATATTTTTCTCTGCATTTACGATTACCAATGGCCTCTCTGTTTTGAAAATGGGCAAACACCATTAGTCCGTAGATCTCTGACCTTTGTTTTATTGACCACACTCTCATTCTTGAAACTCCTCCTTTGTCTACTATGAAACTTGGCGTTGTTTTTATATCCCTGGCTTTAATGCCCTTGTGGGTTTTCCCTTCTTAGACCACATAATTGAAGCCAATCCCTAAGTTTCTTGCTTTGATTCTCTTCTCTCCTCATACTCTTTCATTTGCATACAACTTTAGCTCATCTTGTTGCTTCCATTTTCACCTATTTATGAATGTCTCCTAATTTTCTCATTTTAGTCTCTGTCTCGCTCTGGACCCTCCAGATGTCTGTATACACATCACTACTTAGAATTCTCATGGGCACCTTAAATTCATTCTCTCCCCCCATCCCACCCCCAATCTATTGCTATTTCAGTGAGCCCATTTTCCTTCCAACCAAGTCTTAAACTCTAGTTTTTCTAAACTTTTACAACTCTCTGAGTCCACAACCAAAAAAACTGATCTGAATTGCTAGGTTCACCCTTTCTAACCTGTCTAGAATTCGTTCCCTTTGCCCTGGCCACACTCCCTCAGCCTTAATTCCCATCTTCATTCTTCTTCTCTTGGATCACTTGTAATTCCCCCAGACTTCTTGTCTCACTCCTCATCTTGCTTGTTTCTACCTATATTTCACAAAGATGCTATGGTATTTTTTTATGGTATTTTTTAATGCACACTTGAGTTGCTTCCTGCTCGAAATCTTCCTCGGTGCATTCTCAAGTCTTTCAGATAACCAAGAATTCTTGGTATGTCAAACAGTCTCTGTCCTCCACTAATCCTCCACTAGTTTCTCCAACCTAGTCTCACTCTTCTGCCCCCTAACACCCTTAGCAGTATAACCTCAACCTTGAGTTCTGTATATATGCCTTTCTTTCCCTGGAATGTCCTTCTTTACTTCACCCTAATTTCCCCCCGAACTTTCTGGCCATCTTCTGCTTACCCATTAAAAATATGGATGGACTGACACAGGTTAGCCTCTCTAGAAGCCTTTCCTAACTTTTCAGATCCCCACTTATACTCACGTCTTTTTCTCTGCTATAGCACTCTTCCATTCGCTAAGACATTATCTTCTTTCTTCATCACTAAGCTGTAAATTCTTGGAAGATGGGTCCACATCTTAGCATCTTTTAAGCATTCAGTATTTCCAGTACAAAAGAGGTTTTAATAAACGTTGGTTGAATGAATGAGTGAACATGTGAATGAATGAATAAAAGAAGTACTTCTCAAGGGGTATGCTGTACTAGGTTAAGTCTCTTGAGTTGTGTCTGACTCTTTGTGACCCTATGAACCTTAACCCACCAGGGTCCTCTGTCCATGGGAGTCTCCAGGCAAGAATGCTGAAGTGGGTTGCCATGCCTTCCTTCAGAGGATCTTCCTGATTCAGGGATCAAACCTGAGCCTCTTATGGCTCCTGCATTGGCAGGTAGCTTCTTTACCACTAGTGCTACCTGGGAAGCCCACTCAAGTAGTATAGTTACATTTTAATGCATGTGTTCTTAACTTGGATTCCCTGGAGAAACTTCAGGTGGAATCTAAACTTGAGCCTCCTGAAACGTCCACATACATTTCCTGGGAAGAGTGCACATAGCTTTCTCCAGTTTTCCCTCTCTTCCCCCTTAATAGTTAAATACATTACGAAAGAAACCTTAAGGGATTCACAATCCACTTCAGTTTTAGATATGGGAAACCTGAACTGTGTTCCAAAAGTTAATACTCACCAGTTAACATGCTGGGAAAAATATTAAGACCACAAACTTCTGCTCCTAACTAAACCAAGCTGGTGCTTGTAAAGAAATCAATTCCCAAACATGTATAAAGTTTATTAACTATCTATTAGATGCATTTATATTTGCTCAATCATACAAATTTACAAAAATTACTTTATCTCCTGCTCCCAGCAATGTTGAGATATCATCATCTTTAATTTAAAAAAGAGAGAGAGAGAGAAATTCAGGTTCAGGATGAACAACTATACTCTGAGAAATCACCCCAGCCGGCACCACTCTTTTCCAATTTAAAAAATAGATGAAGCAATGAAATACCCAGTTACTAATTCAGATGTTGGATAATCACAAATTTGAGCACTCAGCATCAATTTAACCAATAACTTCTAAGGACCACTTGGTGCAAAGGGCTGGCAGCCGAGAGCCCATGGCATTAGTTAGCACCTAATGTGGTATTTCAAGCACCAAAGACCCAATAATTGTTTCTGAGCTGCTCAGTGATTTTTTTTTAGATACATTTACTTATTTTACAAATTTAGAACAGTTTTAAGCTCACAGCAAAATTCAGCAGAAAGTAAAAATATTTCCTATATACCCTCTGTCACATACAGGCATATCCTTCCCCACTATGGACAACCAAGAGGAGTGGTGTATTTGTCACAGCTGACGAGCCTCCTGGCACACCATTCCCATCCGAAGTCCACAGTTTACATTAGGGTTCTCGCTTCATGTACATTCTGTGGATTTGGACCAACGCATCATAACACATACCCTACTACATATACCCACAACATATACCCTACTACACTGCTGTAGTAGTCTTATACAGTGTACTCTCATTGCCCTAAAAATCCTATGTGCTTCACCTATTTATCTCTCTCCCAACTCCTGGAACCCACTCACCATTTTCTTATCACCCTCATTTAGCTATTTCCATACTATCATAGAGTTGGACTCACACAGTATGTAATTTTTCTGCATGGATTTCTGTAACTTAATAATATGAATGTGAGACTCCTCCACATTGTTTCATGGCTTCACATCATATTTTTTAAGATTTGAATGATATTCTATTGGCTGCTGGATGTACCTCAGTTTATTAATCCTTTCACCTGCTGAAAGACATCTTGGCTACTTTCAAGTTATGACAGTTATGAATAAAACTGTTATAAACGTCCATGTTCAGGTTTTTGTGTGGACATAAGTTTTCAGCGCCTTTGGGTGAATCCCAAAGACTGTGAAAGCTGGATAGATGGTAAGAGCATGATTGGTTTTGTTAAGAACCACAGAATTCCTAAGTGATTGTTTCATTTTGTGTTCCCATGAACAATGAACAAGAGTTCCTGTGGCTCCACAACTTCATGAGCATTTAATATTGTCAGTTCAATGATTTTTACCCAGACTAGTGGTTACCATAGGAGTCACACAAACAAGGTGAGTTAAGGAGAGTTTAAAATTTGGAATTGGAAATTTTTATACTGAAATATTTCCTTTAAAATAAAACCTAAAATTTCTATAACATCAATTCATAAATTGAATTCCTTTCATTCTTCTGGTGTAAATCTTAATTAATCTCATCCTCTTACCCTAAGCAGTATCCTCAAACTTTAGTGAGAATAAAAATTACTGGAAATTTACGGTCCAGTCTTCTCCCTCGCTGCCCTCAGGTCATGGCTTAGGCAGTGAATGGTGAGCCTATAAATCTGCTTTTTAACTGCATGCATTTCAAGTGATTCCAATGCAAGTGCAGGAATTACATTAAGAATCATCCTTGGAAACTCAGGTCCTGGCCATAAATTTCAGGTACAACAGCCTACAGTAAAAACCCTTTAAATGACTTCTCCTATGTGAGAATATGTCCTAGCATCCAATCATAGCCCTGATTATCACCAACGTTTGTGTCCATCCACCTTGGTAGATAGGATCAAGAGAATGATGCTACTTGGATCGTAGATTACCCCGACAGATGAAGTCTCAGGACTGTTTTCCCTTATCTTACTACTATGTGCTGAAAAGTTAATTAAATTCTGCTTTAAAGAGTTGATCTTGGCTTATGACCAAATGTAAATTGACGATTTTGGAATGTTCATATACTTTAAAACATTACATAATGCTGCTTATATATTTAATCCTAAATTAATTACTTCATGTGAATGGCTTTGGTCTGTCTTAAAATAGACTTTTTTCTGTTTATAAGACCACAGGAAATAACCTCACCTGGTGCCCCAAACCACCAAGCCTCAGAGGGAGATGTACCAGGTTCTTAACAGTACCATGGTCTTTCCCTTGCAGAGCACTTATTAGCCTCTGATTGTTTCCAAATTGGGTAACTGGAAGCCAGTGTCTCTTCATTTCTCATCCTGCCATGTGGATGCATCACTCCTTTTCCTTAACTGAGATATGTGAGGAAGCCTTTCCTATATCCACTTTTACCTAGTTAGGTCAAGCTTGCTCCAAAGAGTCAGGTTCTGATATGAGTGCTAGGCTGTGATTTGGGGTTGAGTGTAGGGAATGTTCTATTTTCCACACTCCAGAGTTCACTAGGTTTGATTTGCAAAATTCCTTGCTTCTTTTGTTTGAGTTCTGATGTGATTTTTTAACTCTTTATCTCAATGAAGTCTTATCATACAATCTTCTTTTTTTTTTTTTTTTTTTTTTAATGTGGTTGCCATTAAGACAAATGGACTTAGGGCTTGATGAAGAAGAAAAAAATAACTCACAACCCGTTAAATCAGATCACACTAATTTTTCTCAGTGCACAATTTTAGAGGATTCTGTTGTTTCTCATCTTAAGATGAATAATTCTAACAGAATTTATAATGATCATGGAATTGTGACATTGGTTTCTCTAAAGGATATTTGAAAGCATTCTTTATGCTTAGTCTTTGAACCATCTAGTTTTTTATTCTGATTTACCCAGTGTTGGATCCTTTGCCACACTGGCCTGTGTTTAGTTCCTGGAACCCAAAAGCATGTCCTACCTCCAAGTGTTTGCACGTGTAACTTCACTGCCAAGAAAACACCTGTTCCTCTCTTCATGCTCAGCATCTCTGCTTCACAACTGCTCCAGTGAAAGGCCTTCTAGCGATGCTCATAGTAGTTTCACCCGTCTCAGACCTGGATATTGTTCATGAAGGAGAAAGAGTCAGCCCTGTTTCCTGAGTACAGTACCCCCACACTGCCTAGTGTAATAACCTTGGTTCAGCATAAGCACTTTTATATTTCTTAAGGCTCAGTGAAAAGTGATGGAGCTAAAATATATCTGGGCTGTGGGCACATGCTCTCAGTGTAGCCACAGACATAACTCCCTGTGCCAAGGGAATGTCGACAGAAGACCAGAAAAACCCATTCCAGCCAGCAGGCAGGCTGTGTCCTAACTTGGCTTCTGCAAAGAAAATATAGCAAGCTATCTGAACAAAGTCATACCAGGTGTGTCTTAGAAGTTGCTGTAATGTGGGTGGGCAACGCTGAGACTGGGACACTTGACCACACACCCTTGTCAAGTAATTCAATGTCAAGTAAGTTGGTGTGATTTCAGGGTGACAGAATGACAAGTAGAAAGAAACCTGGCTCCCGTGAGGCAGGGACTTACCTGTAGCCTGAATAATCTCTTTCTTTTTAATTGACTAGAGTTTGGAGGAGTTGGATGGGGGAAGAGAGGAATGGAAGATGAGTGAAAGGAACCCAGGGGATAGAACAGAAGCAGGGTTCTGAACAACTACCAGTCTGCAGAATGTTCTCTGTAGTTGGGGAGATAATGCTTTCGGGGGCGCTGATCTTGCTTCTGTTTGCAGAGCAGACATTGGCGGGTGCATGCCTGCAGAAACATGAATTATACTTCTCTGTGCCTGATTTGTAACTACACCTGTACACTCTTAGAAATGCTAATAGAAAAATATAAATTTAGGTACAAAGGAAAATCTAATAAGAAGAGCATTTGAATGAGCAAGAAATGTCTAATTTTTTGCAGTCATTAGGACTGTAGGAACATGCTTAGAGTAATTAGGTAAGATTGATTTCGAGGCCGAACACCACCCACAATTTGTGTAGTCTGGGGGTCAGGCGGGCAGCTGCAGAAACCGCTCAGCTAATTATGAGAATTCACTGTTCGTTAATAGAATCTCTCTCCACAAACAGCAGCTGTGTGTTTGCTCACGCAAATTATTAATTCTGGCCTCGCCTCAGCTGCAAGTTTCTGCTACTCAGAAAGGAATCCTCAGATAGAAGTGTCAGTTATCACCCAAGCGATACTGAGGAAGGAAGAAAAATATGAAATGAAAGTAAATATCCTCTAATCACAGGTGTATAAAGATTTTGCATCTCCCTCCCTTTTCTGCCTTTCACTCCCAAACAATTGAATGCCAATTTGGGAACTCATTAATCTGTAGGCAACCTAGCGAGATCTAATTTATACCTGTCAGGAGCAATGGGCAGCAGCTAATAGGAAAGTAATTGCAATATAAGTCTGCTTTCCCACTTGATAGTATGCAAGATTCTAATGACAGCCCTTCTGTATTGGAGTATCAGACTGGTCAACAGATATGTCTTCTCTTTTCCAGAGTCACACTGTGAACAACAGAGATTCTCCTTGGGTTTTATTAGACACTACAAAGAAAGTGGTAATGGCATAGTAGACGGCACATGGACGTGCACTGGCTTATTCTCTGGAAGAAATGAAAAGCAGTATTTTTCCTGCCACACAAACTGTGAAGTAGTATTCTCACATTTTTATTTTGTTACAAAAAGTATCTGGCTGGAATCTAATATCTACATAAAATATCTCCTGTTTCAAATTGAGATTGAATATCTGTATTTAGTAATAACATGGTTTGAGATGTCTGGGCACTTAAAGGGACTTAGAATTTCTCATCCTGTATAGAGTGTTTAGAAAACAGAGGGTAGTATTTACCACATAAAAAGGATGGAGGTATCTGCTTATTCCACGCCTTTCTCATTCCTCCTGGGATTGTCTTACACGGACTTTTTCCATGAACAAATAGGAAACATTAAAGGTTGCCTAAGTTTACAGGTTTTGTTTGGTAAAACTCTCTTTCAGACCTGACCGCTTATTTCTTTAGGCATGGTCCTCACTGAGTGGTCTTCTAGGTGGTCCATTGGTTCAGGACAGGGTCTGAAAAGAGCTTAAGTTCTGGAACATGAAGCCTAAATCCAGATCCCCTGATTTATGTGTGTTCTCTGTATACCTTTGAACAAATTCATTAACCTATCTGTAGTATCTCCCTCCCCTTACAAACCTTCACCTGGTTGTGACAGAGTCAAATAAAAGCGTGTATGGGAAATAATTTTGAAAGGAGACACACAGACATTAGTTGTTACTATTTTGTGACAACTGAAAGTGCTCGTGGAGAGAGCATACATTAAAATGCAAATTTCTTGAACGAAGAAGAGAGAAAATGGCTTACCATTGTACACCTACACATCTGACACTGACATCCTCACTTCTGGATCAAATTCAACCAATTTGGGTATTTGGATTGAGCATAAAATTTGTCATTAGACATTGTAGGAAATACAAAGTCAATAAGCCATAATCCCTGCCGTCAAGTAGCTTATCATAGAAACATAGGGAGTTAGTTCTGATACTGTTTATTTATTTGATAAACATTAAAGACCCCACACTATGAGAGGTCCCCTTACACAGCAGTTAAGAAGACAGCACATGTATGCACTGTCTTGAGGGGAACAGTCAAAAAGTGTGATTCTGGATCTCAATCTGCACAAACTAGCCAAACCTTAGAAAAGTCACTTCACTTCTCTGAGCATTGTTTCTTTCTTTGTAAAAAGGGACACTTTAAAAGGTTTTCTTAAACATATTTTTCAAGTCTTGATGTTCTATGATTCCATGACTTTATTTTTAGTTAAAAATGAAGAATTCAAAATTACAATTACTATATTTAGTTCTTTATTTCAGTGACTAAAGATAATGGAATTTAGAAGTTTCAAAGAAAAAGGTTATTAAAACATAAAACAATGAATTGTTAATTAAAGGTACTAAAATGATCTATCTGTTATGCCTTTATGATGGAAAATTAGGAATAACCCAAGAAATTTTCTCCATGTTCACAACCAAAATAGATGACTCGGGCCAAACACTGATTTGGACAAATCACTAATACACTCTGCCCTACTTAGAAAGTATTTGTGAAGACCAAATAAAACATTGTGTGAATGACTTAAAATAATATAATTATAATTTGTTTTAGTTATTATAGTCTTAAATTATCTAATTTGCCTGATTTCACTAAGATCTACAATTTCAATAAGAATGGCCGAGTTTCTGCTTCACTATGTTCCATATGATTGAATATTGCACAGGATTCAGAGAGACCAGGGCCAGGAGCCCAATCATTCACTCTTTAAATATGTGATGCTGTATTACTAACATTTCTGAACTTCTGCTGTTTCATCTGGAAAAGAGGAAAGTTATGCCTTCTTGAAAATATGTATAGAGAAAATCGTACATTCTCTCTAGTGTACAGGTGCCTCTATGGCAGAAAACATTCTGCTTTCACATAACTGGACTTTGAGAAAATATTAGAACTAGCTCTGTCACGTGATATAAGAGCTATGGACAGACCTCTTGTCTTCAAGATCCACTCCTATCTTGTTTGCAATATCATGCCCCAACCACCTCATATCTGGGTCTGCTTGAGGGGAACCCAAACTATGAAAACACTCTCTGGACTAAATTAGACACCCTCGTACTAATTCTACAAATATTCTGGTTTAGAGTGTGTTCCAGATAGCTATTGCTACATAGCATATCATGAGAAAACCTGGCAACTTAAAACAGCAGCAGAGTCTTCTGATGTCTTTATCTAATTAAGAAGGATCAGTGTCCACATTTAATCAGTTTGACCTTATTTAAGAGTAATGTTCATAACAAAGCCCTGGAATTAGGGATGTGTGTGTGTGTGTGCTAAGTCGCTTCAGTGGTGTCCAATTCTTCACGACCCTGTGGACGTAGTCCCCCAGTTTCCCCTGTCCATGAGATTCTCCAGGCAAGAATACTGGAGTGAGGAATTTGGGATAGTAGAAAGTCAAATCAAAGAATATCAGGCTGGCAAGATGATATTTACTATAAACTTTATAGTAACTTTTAAAAAACTTTTTGAAAACTTTTTCTACCTTTATAATCTTTTTAATTTCCCCCAAACTCCTGAGTCTTCCATTTGGGCAGAGTTCAGCAGGGAGGGTTCATCTTTGTCCCATATGAGATCAGCTGGGCATGTTTTCCTAGGCCTGGAAAATCCTCATCCAACATTTCTCATTTATATGGTTGGTAATTCAGTGCTGGCTATTGTGTGACTTCCTCACAAGTTAGTGTCTGCATTACAAGAGTCAGTGTCCCGATAGACAAGGAGTGGAAGCTGCCAATTTCTTAAAACCTTAGCATTGTGTCTCTTCTGTGTGCTATTGGTCAAGCAATCACAAACTCTGAATCTAAAGGGAGATTCCACCTCTCAGCGAAAAATATGTGCAAAGTATTTGGAGTCCTTGTTTCAAAACTGTCTCAGTAAATGGTGGAACCATGGTTCAGTGCAGGAAACAGCTCTCACTCTAGATATTTCAAGTAGAAAGTATATAATATAGATAGATGTTCATGAGAGTTTAGGATAGATAGAAGAAGAAAATTTTAGGGTGGTCCACCTCAGACTTCCAGAACAATACAGGTGACCCACTAGGTCAGCTCCTGTCTTGGAGGCTGCCTCTGAAACCATGCTAAACACAAGTCACCAATGTGAGGGATATAATTGTTTCTCATTTCAGAGAAACAGGAGAATGAACCCTCTCTTTTCAATTAGGGAGTCAGATCAGGAAGATGTGTCTGCTTGATTGCATCTCAACATTCAGGAAACTAGAAAATGGACTGTTGTGCAAGGCAGCCTTGTGTCCACCATGTTGTTAATCAGCTACTGACAGCCTAACAGTGGTTTCAAACTTCAGTGTACATCAAAATCAAATGGAAAATTTAAATGAAAACACAGATTGCTGGAGCTACGTCAACAATTCCTCAGTAGGTTGGGGGTGGGGACAAGAATTTACACTTCTAACAAGTTCCAAGTCATGTTACTGTTGCTGGTTCAGGGACCAAACTTGGGGAACCCCTGGCCTAGAAATCTCAGAAGGTCTACCCACCAAGTCTCTTACTGAATATAATGGGTAGAAACTTGTTTATAATCAGAACCATGCTTGTGAGACAGTGTAAGAAATGCAATTAACGTTCCAACACTTTCAAAAAGAAGAAGGTTATAATGGATAAGGGAGCTAATCCAGACACTTAATACTCAGAAATCTAAGCCACTTATCACATAAAACCATAGATGTACTATTCTAAGTTGTTTTCAGAAATTCAGAATAGGTTAACATTCCCCAATATCAGATTCTGCTGTGTGTCTTTTTGCAATTATTGTAAAAGCACTAAAGTCATCAATGTGAACATTAAAAATCTCTATTTTCTATGTGTGTGCATGTGAAAGTTAAGTTTACAATGGAGTTTTCCATGTCTTGGTTTCCAAAAGAATCCCAGTATACACATGTATTCTGTATGTGGAACATTTTCATGAAACCTAAAGGAAAGTTTTTATATCACACTATCTTAAACTAAATTGGCACTTCCTCAATAAGAAAACTAATGTGATTTTTTTATTGGTTCTCTTTCCAAATAATAAAATTTGATACATGTACCTTCCCATCAGCTTTTTATTTCCCTTCCTCTTTAGCCGAGCAGCTTTGGTAACCATAAATATGCCTGTCTTGTATAAATTCCATTCTTCAAACATAAAGTTGGAGATGAGAAATCTATGTTCATTGGTGACTTGAAGAAGGAGCAGATGAATTTTATGCTGTTTGCCAAGTTAGTTCTTGTTTGATTAAATAACGGGTTTGCCCTAAAGAGAAGAAGCAGGACAGGTATGAGAAGGCAGAGAGCCTGCCAGCAGACATGAGTTGGCACAGATGATGATCTGAACATCCCGTGGGTGATGGTGGCTCGTGTGATCATTATTTCACAGGTGCGGCGCCCTCGTTATTCAGGTCCGCCAGCAAGTGCGAAGACAATCCCAGCAGAAGTAAAGGTGGAACTCAGCCAGCAGTAACTCAGCTGGGTACATCAAATGACACGGGGTGTTTCTGAGTCTGAGGCTTTCCAATAGCTACAGGCTTGTGATAGCTTTGCCTTGCCTCTTCATAAGCAGATATTTTTGCTCTATACTCTTGTCTGATAAGCACAGCTGAGTGTCTCACTTAAAAGTCCATGTAGTTGTTGTTTAGTTGCTAAGCCGTGTTCGACTCTTTGTGACCCCCATGGACTGTAGCCCGCCAGGCTCCTCTCTTTGTTGGGTTTTCCAGGCAAGAGTGCTGGAGTGACTCATTCCCTTCTCCAGGTTTTGTCCCGATTCAGGGATTGAACACATTATTCCTGCATTGGCAGGCAGATTCTTTACCGCTGAGCCTTCTGTTTAATTAGGCAGATATGCATCCAGAGCATAAATTTTCAACTATCTAATCCATAACTCACTCCTGATCTCAGCATCCATATCTCCATGCCACTAGGCAATAATCAATATTTTTAAATGGCCACATAAATTAGGGCACCTTTAAGAGCCTTTCTTGAAAAAATAGATATCCCATGGCTACCTCCTAAATAATGATTGCTAAATCACTTTTTAGCGAAAATGGCTGATGGTAGCCCTCTCTTTGTTGAAAGAGATTCGCCAAACACGTCTGCTAAGTTGTTGCAGCAATTTTTTGTATTAACTTCTTTAAAAAAGAGCATTTCATTAAACACGAATATAAAATTTTGCAATGAGTCAAATGCTATCGGAAAGTGAGGAGTAAGAAAGGGAATTAAATAAAAAATTCTTTTGAAGTGTAATTAAAATGCAAGTAAATTACGATTTGTAAAAGCAGAAGTGTCTCCTTTAGGATAATACAGGTCCAGATTTCCTTTCCTCTGAATGTTATAGTATCAATTCATATCCAGTCATTTGGAAATCAATCATTATAGTACTGCTGAACTGTTCATTGTCAGGACCACTGATTTGGCACTTAATATATGCTGTCTAGTGTGTTTCTCTGTTCGTAGTCTTCACATTTGCTAAAAATAAACATATATTTTATCATTCAGAAAAAAAGTTTTAAAATAAAACAGGTTACTCTGCACCTTTACAATAGTTCTCTGTCAATGTACTACAATTAACACACACATCTTGGATAGTTTATGTCGGGATAAGATCCATTTTTTCTATCTGGGAAAGTATCAAAGTTTCAGATGGGTGGCATAGAACGCACAGGCTGAGAGGAGAGACCGAGAATGAAAACACAGGATAATGGAGTCAGAAACTTCTTCCTGCAGCCTTGATTAACACAGCAAATGAGAAACAGCAGGGTTTACATACTTTGAGTTTTAATCTACATTCTTTAATTTGCTTTCATCTAGGTGCAGAAGAAAATGAGTTTTTGATAGGTTGTTCTAATGGACTAATGCTAAAGTTGCTTTTTAATGTCAAAGCTATAAATTTTTAAAAGACAGAGAATTTTGTTTTAGCAACAATGTTGAGGGAATATCAAGAGAAGAAAAATCATGGTCAAGAAAAATTATAATTTTTAGTGATGTGAAGAGCTATTTGTTCAAGAGTTCTAAGAACTGTGAGAAGTAATAATTGGTGAGATGATATGCTAAAACTGTGAGAATCCAGAGTTGGGCAAAAGACAAACAGATGAAATCGTGTAGGAATTCAGGCAATTGTATTTGAGGGGTTGGGAAGAAGGTGGCAAATCATTTATTCTTTCCCTCATTTGTTCATCCATTCACCACATATTTACTGAACGTCTACTGTACACCAAGTTTTTGTTCACGTCGCTAATAGTCAGGGAGAATCAGGAGGGGAGAGAGAACAGGGACACGTAACATTTCTTACATAATGAGGCTCACGTAAGAAAATACAGGAGCAAGTCAATTTCTGAAAGGAATAGCATATAGCAAACAGAACATAGAGGTAGAACAGGTCTTGGAGAATAAACAAAATATAGACATTGTGTTGAAGAAAGTTAAGAATCGGGAATACATATAGTAGGAGCAAAATCAGAGAGCCTAGAAGAAGGGGCTTCCCTAGCGGCTTCTGGAGTGGCTCACACGATAGAGTCTGCCTGGTCTCTGACGGGACCAGGTTCAACCCCTGGGTTGGGAAGATCCCCTGAAGAAGGGAATGGCAACCCACGCCAGTATTCTTGATTGGAAAATCCCATGCGCAGAGGAGCCTGGTGAGCCCCAATCCATGGGTTCGCAAAGAGTCGGACACAAGTGAGTGACTAACACACTTAGAAGGGGGCCCAGGCAGGAATTAGTAAGGTTTGAATTGGTGTGGGCCTTGAAAGGAATGCAGTGGCTCAGACAATAAAGAATCCACCTGTAATACGGGAGACATGGGTGCGATTCTTGGGTTGGGAAGATCCCCTGGAGGAGAGCGTGGCAACTGCGCTCCAACTATTCTTACCTGGAGAAGGCCCATGGGCAAAGGAGCCTGGAGGGCTGCAGTCCATGGAGTCGCAAAGAATCAGACATGACTGAGCAAGTAAGCACATGGAAAAGAATGAAGGGAAAGTGGACAGGGAAATGTCAACAGGATTGGCTGAGGGCTAGATATAGGACCTGAGTAATAGGAAAGATCCAGTGATGACTTCGTAATTTTAGGCCTGACAATAAAGACATCAGAAACAGCATCTTTCTGAAATATAAGGTAGAGAAACTGATTTTGCTGGAAAGCTGTAAATTTGGTTTGGGATGTTATTTTGTTTGAAATAACTGCAGTTAGCCAAAACTGTCCAACATACAGATAAAAATGCAGGACTAAACATCAAGGAAAACTTAAGGTGTGAGACCTGGATGTGAGTGAAACCCAAAATCAAGTGATAATTGAATAAAGCTCAATATTAATATTTCCTCATGCATATACAATTATATTATTAATTTATATATTTATTTATCTCAGTCTTTGATTCTTTCATTAATATTGTGTTTATCTATCTCTATATTCCCAGTACCAATAGAGCATCTGGTGCCTAGTACACGTGTAATAAACATGTAATAAATAGATGGATCAGTTCAGTTCAGTCCAGTTCAGTCACTCAGTTGTGTCCGACTCTTTGTGACCCCATGAATCGCAGCACACCAGGCCTCCCTGTCCATCACCAACTCCCGGAGTTTAATAGACGGATAAATGAACAAAATTATATGTCTCCCCAGAACTTTGTAAGCAAGGTAGGACTGATAAATCAGTGACTGGTCTGGTTATATTGTTTATAACTAATCTATTCTGATTAGCCAATGCACCCATTCTGTTTGATCAGGATCCATACTATACTAATTGTGAAATATTTTTAATACCATGCCTGGAAATATTTGTTACTATTCCTAATTTGGGCTTCCCTGATAGCTCAGTTGGTAAAGAATCTGCCTGTGATGCAGGAGACCCCAGTTCAATTCCTGGGTCAGGAAGATCCCCTAGAGAAAGGATAGGCTACACACTCCAGTATTCTGGCCTGGAGAATTCGATGGACTTGTATAGTCCATGGGGTTGCAAAGAGTCGGACATGACTGAGCAACTTTCACTTTCACTTCACTTTCATTCCTAGTTTACCAAATGGGAAAATGATGTTTGAAAAGTTTGGAAATGTTCACACAACTTAAGCCAGTAAGAGCTA
The DNA here is from genome assembly GCF_023699985.2 of Odocoileus virginianus. Taxonomy (NCBI): domain Eukaryota; kingdom Metazoa; phylum Chordata; class Mammalia; order Artiodactyla; family Cervidae; genus Odocoileus; species Odocoileus virginianus. The sequence goes on from NC_069688.1 coordinate 56,985,251, forward strand.
GAGATGGGCTTCATGGCCTCTTCTCAGGTTGTCTGATCCTAAACTCTGTCTTTCATCAGTCTTCTTCATGGTTTCAACAAGATGGCCAAGAAGCAAGGAAGTGTAGCTGAGACTGTTGGGAGTACAGCGATTTAAGAAATGCATATTCTTTGTCCCCATTTCTGGCACAGAGCTCCTAAAACTCTTGAAATTGCCTCCGTGATGAGAGTCTTTTGTTGTGGTCATCATGAGTTTTGGAAAGCATCTTAGGATGGGAACTGATAGGACTGCCAACCCTGTGACTCCTGACCTCCAGGGAGGGGAGAGGACCTAGTAGCCAACAGTTTAGTCAATCATGCCCATGTAACAGGCTTCTCTTAAAAACGCCCAGAAGAAGATGCTCAGAGAGCTGTGGTGGGTGGCCGCCTGGAGGGGCCGCGGGGTGGCACCCGAAGGGCTCACGGGGCTCCCCACCCTGTCCCCACACCCTGTCTCTGCTCCTCTTGCTCATCTGGCTGCTCCTGAGTCATATCCTTTTACGATAAATTGGCGATCTAGTAAGTGAGATGTTTTCACAGTTCTGTGAGCCACCCTAGCAAATTAACCAAGCCCGAGGAAGAGATCGCGGGACCCTCCAGTTTACAGACAGTCCGTCAGAAGCACAGGTCACACCTGGGCCCTTGGCTGGCGTGTGAAATGGCCTTGGTCGGGGCGGGGTGGGAGTGGGGGCATACAGCCTTGTAGAACTGAGCCCCTGACCTAGGAATCTAGCGCTCTCTCAGACAGGGTCAGAACTGAGTTGAACTCCCAGACACCCTATTGCTATCTGAGCAAGCCCTGCTCCTCCCACCCCCACAAAACACAGACACACACAGGTTAGCTTCAGAATGGGTTCCAGGAGCCCCGGAGAACTATGCACTGTTGAGAAGCTTTGTTTTCAACAAACTGGATCTATCAAGCTTCACACACATGTGCACCCACACACACGCACACCCATGATTTTATTGAAACTTGTTCATTTTAAATTCCTAGTTCTATTGGAGATTCCAGCCCTGCCTTAAATTTCACAAAGCATTAGATTATCCTATAACATTTCACTTTTTTTTAATGACTGAACAAGGTAAAATATATTCCTCTAACTAAGTGATTACAATATATAGTATATGAAGATTTCAGAACACAGAAGATAACTCCCACAGCAAGAATGCTCTGTGTTGCGTTTAAACTCCTCTTTGGTTGGTTTTCCATCTTTACATTTATTGTTAAGGTAGCTGTTCTTTTTCTTTCTCTCTACTTCCCAAACACTGGGCACTTGCAATGCTGCCTCTTGCATTAAAAAATATTTCCTGGTCTCTTTCTTCCTCTATGTACTTCTCAGATTGATCCATCTATTAATAATAGTATTTCCTGTTACTGAATCTCTCTAAGGACTTTATCAAGTGTCTTCAATCTCAGGACGGTGTACTTTTCTGATGCGCAGTCATTCATATCATCTTTGATCTTTATTTCTGAAACAACTTTAGAGGTTTTTTTTTTTTCATCTGCTTTGAGTTCTAGGACCTTCACTGATTTTTAATCTAAACAATTCTCTTTTACTCCTTTATTATTTCTACCTAGGATTTGTTTTCTCTTAAGGACCATTTTGCCTTATATTCTTGCTCTGTTTGTTTGCTTTTTGGTTCTCTCCTCCTTCAATTTCCTTTGTTTTACAGAACCATTATCATACTTTCCAATAAAACTAAAATCCATCTGTGAAGAATTTTATTTCAAAAGTTGTTTACCTCTATTTCATTTCTTTTTTTAACTCATGTTTATAAACCAGGATTTCTTGACAATGACACTCGCATTTTGAACCAAATAATTCTGAGCTGTGGAGACTGTCCTGTGCATTGTCTTATAGGATGCTCTTAAACATCAGTGACACCCTCCAGCACATACACACAAGTTGTGACAATCAAAAGTGACCTCAGATATTGTGGAATGTTCTCTGGAGGACAATATTGTTCCCAGTGGACAACCAGTGGTGCAGAGGCTGATAAGTCTAGCTTATCTGAATGATTTTGGCAGGTATTTAGAAAGGGCCACAGAATCTCGGGTTGAGCCCTGGTTTCTTAATTTATTTGCCTAAAATCTTGAACACAAAATTCCATTTATATGGGCTTTCAGTTTCCTTATCTGTAAAGCTAGGTGTGGACAATTCCACTAACTGGCTCAAAGAATAAACTTGAAGGTTCAGTGAGATAATATGTGTAAAACTCACTGCACAGTCTGCAGCATCAAAATACTAGCTCTTCCTCTTTCTTTTTTCTTTTGGATTATGAGAGAGAAAAGGGAGAAAAGTCTTTAAAATTAGATTGGATCAGACAATGAAGCCTTCTATTTAAGAGGGAAAATTGCCCCAGTTGGCAGGTTAACTAGATTGCCAACCCACTCCTTCCTTTTCTAATTTCCCGGACCACGAAGAAAATGCTCAAAGGGCTTTGTTTCCACTGGAAAATTTCAAGCCCACAAAGTTCTCTTGGGCTTTCCAACCCCACTTGTCCAAAGCAATTAGTATGCCAAAAACCAGAGTTATGGCTCCAAGTTGAACTGACATCCTTTAGGCACTGATATTATTTTTAGATGGAGCAAATAAGTTGACAGTAAATGTAATGTGTTATCCACAGCACTTTAGGTCTAAAACATTTTGCATACAAACCATTTTAACACACAAGTTTCATGACATTAACATACTATGCAAAGAAAAGAGAAAAAGTGCATAGGATGAAGAAGATATACTTAATTCCCTCAGAATGAGATTCAAAAACAATGTCCTCTGGAAATTTGGTTTTCTCGTGAGGTGCTGTTGAGTACAGAGGAAGACAGGAGCCACTTAGTAAGACAAGAGATTCACGTCTTCATTTTTCTGTGATCATATTACATTGCAATTTAGTTGCCGCTTTAGCTAAGTGACCCCCTTAAATAATCTCATTTACACCTACACAGATTTTTTTAACTTGGTCTGGTTTTCTTATACCATTGTGTGTGTTGCTTATACGTGTAAGTTGCTGAGCTTTTCATTCAATTGGGATAATTTCAAGACCATAATGATACCCCCTGAAATAAATTATTTAATATATTTTTTGAAAAAAGTAAAGCAACTCTTCTGGGTAATTGATGTGAGGTAAGATACAGCATTGGTTGTATATTCATTTTTCTTCAATGTATGCAATTATCCACTCAGCCTGTACCCGTTAATATTATTTCTCTTCCTAAGCTGGAAGTATTTAAAGCCATTAGAAAATAATCCAAAGAATTCTATTTGCTGAATAAATTTTAATTTACATGGCACCAGGAATTTTTTATTAATGGGAAATAAATTATTGCAATCTTTGGGAAGGAGACAAGTTAATAGCTTTGTGAAAAGCAATGGAGAGAAAATGATCTTGAAAAGGTCAGGTCTCCTGTCACTGTGTCTTTATGCTCAATTAAAACAAGTCAAGAAAGTGGCTATATAATCAGGACCATGAATATGCATTATATCCTAATGAGAGTGTGAAGATGTAGCAGGCTTAGTGCTAAAGCCATGGTGGGGTGGTGACATAAAAATGGTAATTTGTGATGTAGTATTTAACTGTGTTTCTCTTCTTAAATGCAAAACTTAACTCTTTGGTAGCTAGTCCATCCTATCTCGGGTAATTAAACTCTTTCTACTGTGTGTGTGTAATAACACAACAACAAAAATAAAATTAAAAGGACAATCTTGTTCATTCTCTAAGAGGAAGAAATATCCAAACTATCTACTGCCATGTTTGAGTTAACTTAAGGACTGAATTTTCCATTGTGCCATCAATTGCTCTCATCTTTCAGATAGTTGTATATATCTGTGTGTGTCTGAGAACATGTATAAGGACACTTTAATTCAGAATAAATTTTACTAGTCCTATCTTTTAGTAATCATACCTGAGCTATCCATATTACCTCTATTTTTCTACCACCTTTCTTCACTCAGTTCCCCTAGGATGTTGTATGAATCCCTAACAAAGGACAAGGAAATAAAAATAGCATCATGCTTTGATGGAATTTTTCAAAATCATGAGCAGTTTTCATCCCAAACGCCCTATTACAGGGTATATTGTTTATAAGAGTGCTCTTTCTGTAGGTAAATCCTTTAGAAACGACATGAGCAGAAATAACTGGCTACATGGAGAAGTTAACTTAAGTTCTTAAGTGGTCAATTACCTCTGGGTAATGGCAGCTTCCCTGGGTCATACTGCCGCGGCTCTATAGGCTATCGAGTCCGTTCTGTCTATTCTACATTTTAATTGAAAAGCAGTATGAACATTCTGATTCAGTGGTCATTTAATGAAAGATAATGATCACTGAACAATGATTCTGATTAGCTAATGGCAATTCAAAGGTTTATAGAACCTTTCACAATTCTGCCTGCTTATTCTGGAATATTAATAGAAGACCTTGAACTAAGACTTCTGTTTTTATCTTGATAGGAAGGGGAAAAAAAACTGTATCAAAGCAGGAGTTTCTTTTCATTCATTTTTGATAGCAACTGTAAACAGATAACTCTGAGTGTTTTGACAATCGGAACCAACATGGTCTTTGTCTCCAACTCTGCTAGAAGTGAACCCCTGTCATCCTGTTAGCTTGGTTTCATTTTTCAAAGAATAGTTTCAATGTTTCTATCTAGGAACTCAGTTCATACTCTCTAGTCTTTTATATTGTGAGACCTTACCTCCGCTGCTGCTGCTAAGTCACTTCAGTCGTGTCCGACTCTATGTGACCCCGTAGATGTCAGCCCACCAGGCTCCCCCATGTCTGGGATTCTCCAGGCAAGAACACTGGAGTGGGTTGCTATTTCCTTCTCTAGGGCTCTGTAAAGCTGAAGAGTGACCCTTTGTTACAAATAGTACACAAGGCTACCTTTATGCTGGGATTTCAGAACAAATCAACAAGCCTCTACATATCTCCTTCTATTTGATGCATTTCAACAATTAGAGATTCATTTATTTGGTTGTTTAAATGTGTAGCATTAAGAATAATAAAACATGTTACAAAATGCTACAAAGAATTCAGAAATTAGGAGCTAAAGATGTCAAAAACAAATTTCATCCATTTATAATTTTCCTAAGGGTCAGCCCTAATCATATTCTAAATTGCATAACACTACATATTGCATAGTTTTCTTTGTGTAAGACTAAAAATATACATATAGGATTAAATATTCTCTTTCTTTCCATCAATGCTATTCTTGCCTTATGTTAATCATTAAGTACACATTGCTAACTATATAGACCTGACAAGCACAGGAATCAGGAGACAGGAAACAAAAGTATCTACACTCGAACAAGTTGTAAAACTGAGTTCATCACTAACAATAGAGTGATGGTGTATAATTTTTTTAGGGGAGATAGGTAAACATACTCGGAGATATTCACTAGATGTAATAAAAAACAAGCTTGATAATACTCACCTAAGTATCAATCAAAAACATTATCTGGCCTTATTATCATGAATACTCTGAAATAACATTCAATCACCCAAAGACCACTCAGCTTGAAAGCTCTGGGCTTTGTTTTATTTTGTGTGTGACCTTTATTCAAAGGATAAGCCCCTTGGACCTTGGTCGGCACCTATTAATATGTAATATATGCACAATTCAAAAAGTTGGCTTGCTTGGGTCATATTGGGGAATGTGTGTATCTATGTGGATTTAAATTCACTTAACATGGAGTTTGGGTCCAGTTCCCACATTTAGTTCAATTGCAGTTCCACTTCTTAGTAGCTGTTTGACTTAAGCAAGCTAATTAAATTTCGAGCTTAATTATCTTTTGACCAATGAAGACATAATAATAGCCACTTCACAGGGCTGTAGCAAAAGTATGTCAGGGTCTTAGCGGAGGTTCTGTTTAATAGCAGGGTGCTGAGACAGGTTGGTTTCCTCCTATTTTCTCTCAAGCTGAAGTGGGACAGCTAATCCATTACGCCCGGCACTTCCTTGTTGATAAAGTCACCCTTGGTGATGAGATTAAAGGTGGGCTCTAATGACCTGAAGTGCACGGCTTCCAATGGCTCCCCAGGAAGAGGCAAGAAGAGACATCCCTGACAACTTCCTCCCACCCCATCAGGGCAGACGAGGCAGAGAGCAGCGTTCTTCAGCCCGCCAGAAGAACGGGAACTGTGGGAGGCGCATCGTGTTTCTCTCCCCTTCCGGCCACTCCTTCTCCTCCCTTCCCTTTCCCATTCAGACACCCTGGGAATGCGAAGGGGCTGGGAAAGGTCCAGACTCCAAGCAGGTCAAAGGCAGTCCTCATCAAACAGAAGGCTGACGTCAGATCCGCCTCGGCCTTGTCCCAGAAAAGTATGCTGAGCAGAAGGAACCGAAAGGACAGCTAGAAATATTCAGAGAAAAGAAAATGTAAGATAAGAATGGAAATTTTAAGAACTACACTATGGTATCTGTATACAATTACTGGTATTGTAACCACAGGACTGACTGTAAGTTTAATACTGAATCCTTACAGAGGTGAATGGTATTTTTTTCAAATATTACCACTGTCATGATAAGTTATCAACATACTGATAAACAAAGTATTTTTTATAAAACTATACAGTAATTGAATAATAACATAAAATAATTCTCAAATTACTGGTTTAAGAAGGCTTGGGTGCCGTGAAAACAGTTGCATATTTTTCAGGAAATGGGTCTAGTGTTACATATTCACTCGTTAAGCAGATAGATATTGAGAGGCCTAAATAGGGAAAAAAGATTTTAAATGAGCAACCATTTAACTCCAAACGACTCAGTAAAAACTTAAAAAATACTTTGGTGTTGATTTTATTGTAAAATGTATTTGAAGAAAAGCTGTGTTTTTCCAGACTGTTTTTCCATATCACGCCACATTTAATATTTTTAGCATATATGAAATAGGACTTTCCTTAGGTAGGCGTCCCATTTGAAGGATGAAAACCTTGAGGCAAGGAAATGCTATAAAATTGACCAGGCCACCCAGGCAATTAATCTCAGAGCAAGAAATTGATGGAAATTCTTTGTTCCTTAGACATGATGGAATTTCTCTGTCCTTAGACAACATTAATTGATTATAGGATTTGCCTTTAGGACCAGAACAAAGTCTAATGTCTAAATAGCAAGTGCTCCACCCGAGTTTTTCACTTTTCAGAGTTACTGACTCAAAATGCAGTTAATTCAATGTCTATTGTTTGAGTTCCTATAATGTTGTTGAGCTCAGATGAGGCTAAGTTTTTCATCATTCTTATAAGAACTTGTGATCCAATAAAATTCACTAACCTGCGGGTCTGTAAAGCACCTTCATAATGCTCATTGTTTTCCATATTCTGCTTAACCAGAAGGCATGCTAAACTAATATATTTTTAAAATATATCATGATGCACACATTCTCAAATTTCTGTCTGCTTAAGAATTTCATGGGCTGGTTTGTCAATTAAGTTTCTGACTGAGTAGAGTCCAAGCTTCTGAAAGGTCAACAATCACCCCTATGTGATTCCAATGCCTGTAATGAGGACCTCGCTTTCAGAAGCTCTGGCTCAACCTCCTTTTGTGTCCTGCGCTCACGCTGCCCCTGTGTTATTCCAGATTTAAGGTAGGTAACAGAGCTGCAGGTTATAGCAGTCACACAAGTGCTAAAGAAACACCAGTTACAGTGTACAGGGAGGTCTGTGTGTCCGGGAGGATTTTTGTTTTAAAATGAGATGAGAGATGAAAACAACAATAGGAAGGAGGTAGGAACACATCTAAAATGGGAAAAACATGTTGCTGGAAATGAGGGTATAGGGCTGATCAGAGTAAGGCTACCCCAGAGTGGAGACAGATCAAAGTCCATTAAATGTGAGAGAGAAATCACCAAGAAGGAAGGCTGCCCAAGATCTAGTTTATCAGGTCAGGCGACTACAGAACCCACTCCCCTTAGCTCCTTTCTCAGTCTTAGAAAAAAACGAAAATAGTCATGCCAAGGAGTGGCCAAATATTTTCCAGCTGCACTGATGACAAAGATTTCTGTATTAAATACTAACATCATGAAGGGACATGCTTGATTAAGGCTTCAGCATTCAAGTGACACCAGCTTCTTCTAAACCAAACTATGGAAGATTGTGACTTAGAAGGATTGTATATCCTCAAACTCAAATGACAGAGTTCATTAATTATTTTAATATACAAGAACCAGAATATCTTTTTGTTGCACAGAAAGTTTTTGTCATGAGTGGTTCATATGCCTGCCTTTTTTCACATTCAAATTCATTCATTCATTCAGGAAGTGTGTATTGTTTTTACTGTGTACGAAATAATGCACAGGTAAAGAGGAATTTAAAAATTTAAAGTATGGTTTTTCCTAAAGTGGACAGATTAAAGAAGAATTTAAAAATTAAAAGTATGATTTTTTTCCTAAAGGAGTCGAAATCTAGATTATAGAAAGTGGACAGATTTTAAAATAAACCAATATAAGATAAAAGGTAATCTCTTTCTTGGAGAACTAGACAAAATGTAGAAGAAAAATCATATCTGGTATAAGCCAAAGAGCTCAGGGAAGACGAAATTATAATGAGGAAATTAACCAGGTAGGCAACGGTTGAAGGTGTGCCGGGAAGCATTCATAGTGCATACAGATCAAGGTAGCCTGAGAGAGTAGGACATGTCTGGAGACTTGGAGAAAGATGATACTGGATGAATTAGCAGGGACCAGCTCATGGAGGGTCTTGCACATTGTTCAAAGAAGTTTAAAATGATCCCTGGGTTGGGAAGATCCCCTGGAAAAGGGAAAGGCTACCCACTCCCATAATCTAGCCTGGAGAATTCCATGGACAGAGGAGCCTGGTGGGCTACAGTCCATGGGGTCACAAAGAGTCAGACACCATTGAGCGACCTTCATGTTCACTTTTCACTTTTCTATGGAAGGAGGGAGATACTCAGAAAATTTCAAGCACAGTTTGACATTGCATTTGGGGGCTAGAAAGGTCATTCTAACAAGTTTGTGAAGAAATATTGGAATGAGAATGAGTCACAAAGATTGGTCATGAAAGACTTAGTCCATCATTATAAAGATTTACAGACACCATAGAGAGCTATTGAGAGGTTTGAGGAAGGTAAGTAATCTTACTAAATTTGCACTTTAAGAAGTAAATTTTCCTTTTCTGGAAACCATGTGAAGGCTGTGCTGAGAAGACAAGACCGGCTTGAGGAATGAGCAGGAGTTCTGGAGTGGAGCTGGTGAGGGGAGGCGACAGACACCTGAGCTCATCTTGAAATGAAACCCACAAGCTTGGCTTTGGTGGGGTGTGGTGCCTTAGAGATCCAAGTGGAGAATGACTTAGCATTTCTAGCTTCCCAAAATCCAGCTTCTGCCATATGCCAAATAGAGGCAGATTTTGAGGGGAAACAGTATGCGTTTGTTGTTTAGATCTGTAGAATTTAAGGTCACTTGGAAAATCTGATTGCTATCAGAGGCAGATTTCATCTGCCCCAAAGCAGATGAAACAGGTCTCAGGACTCCTTCCTCATACAGATCCCTTGCAAGGTCTCAAAAGCTAACTTAGAAAATGTGTATTTATAGTTTTCTATAAAACTTCTATGGAAAAGAAGCTTATCTTCTATCAAAGGGCGTTCCTCAGTGACTCAGTGGTAAAGAATCTGCCTGCAATGCTGGAGACCCAGGTTTGATCCCTGGGTTGAGAAGATTCCCCTGGAGAAGAGAACGGCTACTCACTCCAGTATTCCGGCTGGGGAATTCCATGGACTGTCCAGTCCATGGGGTCACAAAGAGTTGGACACAACTGAGCAACTTTCAGATTCATGTAGATGACACTTTTGGGTTTCTGGAAAAAAAAAAATAGCCATAAATGTGATCAAGAAATCCACTAGATTATCATTTAGAAAGTCTTCTATTAATGGTCATAGACCCTCTTTTTAAATTCTCCCTCTCTTCTCTTATTCTCTTGATGATAAACAGGTTGAAGTCAACTTATAGCATATGTTTGTATGTATCTATGAATGTCCAAGGGAAAGGAGAGAGACCAAGATAGAGAGAGAGACAGACAGAAAGTGAGACAGGTTGAAGATGATCTACTCATTCCACACGTTTTGACCTCTTCCTTCTTTGGTTTACATTCTTCTTGCTTCCTGGAGAGCGTCATGCTTAACTCAATTATTCAACTTTGAGTCTCAAGCATCTTCAAAAACCTCCAATTCAAGGGGCTTCCACTGACTTTTCTGGGAACACTCCTGATTATTTTTAAACATTTTGGAAAATCATGCACTGATATGTAACTATCAAATGTGATGAGAAGGATGATGGTGATAAAATTGTCTCAGTATTTATTGAGTACCTCCTTTATTCCAGGAACTTGCTAAGTATTAAGGATACAGAAAACAATATATTATGTTAATTTCTCTCAAAGAATTCTTCATAGCATGAGTTGGAGAACTTTTTTCTGTAAAAGACCAGGTAGTAAGTATTCTAAACTTTGTTGGCCATAAGGACACTGTCACGACTACTCAAGTCTGTCCTATATATAGCACAAAAGTACCCCTAGAAATACATAAATGTATTGATATGACTGTCCTCCAATAAAACTATATTTACAGAAACAGATGGTAAGCTGAATTTTTCCTCTGAGCTACAATTGATGGTCCCTGTTGAGAGACATGAAATTTAAGAGCAGTAAAGTGTTATAAGTAATAAGATAGTACAAAGGCATGAAAGAGAAAGTGCCAGTTCTCTGCAGGTAGAAGTAGTCAGAAGAAACTTGGTATAAAAGATGAATAGGTTTTTTTGTGACATGTACTAGGAAAAGAACAGACAAACTAACATTTCCCAGGAACTACAAGTGGTTTGGAATAACTGGGCCACAGAACATAACCACCATGTTATGCCAATCATACAATTTTTAAGCTCAAGTTTCTCTAGCCCAATTACTCATCAATTCAGTGATCCTTTTATAACATTCCAGAAATAATTTGTGAAATGATGTGCAGGGATCAGTAGCACAGCCTTAAGCCTTATGTATTTCAAATAAAAGAAATGCTTGGGACTTCCTTGGTGGTCCAGTGGCTAAGACTCTGCACTCCCAATGCAGGGGACCAAGGTTCAATGCCCTGGTCAGGGAACTAGACCTCACATGCCACAGCTAAGACTCAGAGCAGCCAAACATATAGATATATATTAAAAACTTAAGCAAACATCTTTACATCAGGCAGACAGTTAAAGCACAGCTGATAGCTCATTAATTTCAAGCAACCATCAACACAGTAACATCTTCACTAACCTCTCATTTCCTCCGTAGACGCTGCTCTCTTACACCTCTCTTTCCTTACGGGTTCAGACTCACAGCATCATTTGCCTCTTAGGAGGGACAGATCTAGGTTTGTAGAACCTGAATATTATACTTTTGAGGCGCTCTTTACATCAGCTGCTGTCATTGCTTAGTTGCTCAGCCATGTCCGACTCTCTGGGACACTGTGGACTGTAGCCCGGAGGTTCTTCTGTCCAAGGAATTCCCCAGGCCAAAATACTGGAGTGGTCGCTGTTCCCTTCTCCAGGAGAATCTTCCCAACCCAGGGATCAAACCTGGGTCTCCAGCATTGCAGGCAGATTCTTTACCACTGAGTCACTGAGGAACGCCCTTTGATAGAAGATAAGCTTCTTTTCCATAGAAGTTTTATAGAAAACTATAAATACACATTTTCTAAGTTAGCTTTTGAGACCTTGCAAGGGATCTGGATGAGGAAGGAGTCCTGAGACCTGTTTCATCTGCTTTGGGGCAGATGAAATCTGCCTCTAATAGCAATCAGATTTTCCAAGTGACCTTAAATTCTACAGATCTAAACAACAAACGCATACTGTTTCCCCTCAAAATCTGCCTCTATTTGGCATATGGCAGAAGCTGGATTTTGGGAATCTAGAAATGCTAAGTCATTCTCCACTTGGATCTCTAATGCACCACACCCCACCAAAGCCAAGCTTATGGGTTTCATTTCAAGATGAGCTCAGGTGTCTGTCGCCTCCCCTCACCAGCTCCACTCCAGAACTCCTGCTCATTCCTCAAGCCGGTCTTGTCTTCTCAACACAGCCTTCACATGGTTTCCAGAAAAGGAAAATTTACTTCTTAAAGTGCAAATCTAGTAAGATCACTTACCTTCCTCAAACCTCTCAATAGCTCTCTATGGTGTCTGTAAATCTTTATAATGATGGACTAAGTCTTTCATGATCAATCTTTGTGACTCATTCTCATTCCAACTTTTCTTCACAAACTTGTTAGAATGACCTTTCTAGCCCCCAAATGCAATGTCAAACTGTGCTTGAAATTTTCTGAGTATCTCCCTCCTTCCATAGAAAAGTGAAAAGTGAACATGAAGGTCGCTCAATGGTGTCTGACTCTTTGTGACCCCATGGACTGTAGCCCATGGGGCTACATGTAGAGGGGCTACTAGGCTCCTCTGTCCTTGGAATTCTCCAGGCCAGAACGCTGGAGTTGGCTGCCATTCCCTTTTCCAGGGGATCTTCCCAACCTAGGGATCAAACCCAGGTCTCCCACATTGCAGGCGTATTCTTTACCAGCTGAGCTATCAAGGAAGCCCCCACCACACTAAAAATGCTTTATTTATCTACACTAATAAAGCCTTATTTATCAATAAATTATTCTATCTGGTATCCTGATTTTTAAAGAAATATAAACACAGGCACAAGAAACTTGTCAGTCTTTGCAGCCTGTTAGGCTTTTTGGAACACAAAGAATAAAAGGAATTAAAATATAAACATCAACTGTATTTTACTTTATTGAATTCACAATTCACAATATCATAATGTCAACAATGTTGACATAATTGAATAACATAATTAAAACAGTTTTAGAATTAAAATATGCTGGATTCTTTGATGATTAGAAAGATTATATCTTGGAAAGAGGGCAAAATAAATAGGGACTATTCTTTTTAAGCTTATAAATTACAAAGTTGAAAGTCAATTTATGAATAAAAAGCCAGCACGAGCTTTGAAGAAATTCATCTACTTCCCGAATACAGCTGTATGGTCCATCTGTATTTACCATAGTTTTACCATTTACCCTAAAAACCATAGTTTTGCACATCAATATAAACATTACAGTCAACATTATCAATCAGATGAAACCAGAGGTCTAAAGGTTCAACGTTTAAGGATGAAGAGAGGCAAAACAATTCCTAAGAAAAAGCCTTCTGGCTATCCAACCCTCTCTTGTTTTCTCCTTCTTGTTGCTCAGTAATGACTAAGAGGCTGTGATAGATTATTTGCAAAAATGACCACAAATCTCTTTTCCTTAGATATGAGCCCCCTTACAATGTGACTTTGCTATGCTTCTAGTCAGGAGAAAGAATCTGTTTCTCTTTCCTTGGAATCCGGACTGGCCTTGTGATTAACTTTGATTAATGGAATGTGGTGGAAGGAAAGCTGTGTGACTTCCAAGGGGCTGAAAAGACCCTGCAGCTTCTGCCCTTGCAGAACCTGAGACCCCCACTCTCTGGAGACTCCAAAGATACAAGGACAGGGGGAGAGAGACCCCACTACTGCAACCATCCCAGCCACTTAACTCAATTCTCCAGCTGAAGGAAGCCTCATGATAAGCTAGGCAAGCACAGAAAAAGAACTGCCCAGTGAATACAGGTAAAAACTTGGTGATGTTTTCAGCCACAATGGGTCCTGAGCAGACCTCTTCTCAAGGACGGTAGTAACTTAAATGTCAGGGTAGAAAATGATGGAGATTGTATCTGATATTTTTTCCTATTTCAACACTGAATAAATAAATAAATTCTGGCATGCTTACTTTGCCCCAACATCAAAATCAGTTAGAAAAGCTTGTTGACTGCTGTCAAGAGATGTATTCAATTGGATTTAAGATTTCCACTTCCATAAGGCTTTGGTTCACCTCTAGTTACAGCCTCTAGCTTGTTTGTGCATCAACCAGCTCTCTCCACCCCCATACTACCACCAACCACCCTTCCACATTTGGCTCTTTGAGTGACCTAGGACCACCACTCAGTCTCATGTGTGGCAGGGGTTAAGGCATGAGCCAATCCTCCAGACCCCATGAGAACACTACACCATTGTTTACTTTCTGTCATTGAGATTTATACGGCATCCTTGCTTCTTCTTGGCCAAGAATGTCTCCATATGTCTTCTATCTCCCACAGTCCATCAAATCCCCAACAATACAATAACTATCACTTCTAAGAATTTACTATGTGCAAGGCATTGTTTTAAGAACTTCATAACTAATTGCTTACTATTTACATCATCTTTATCATCATATTATCACCCTTAAGTCCTGTGACAATGTGTCTAGAAGCTACTCTTTGTAATATGAAGCTACTTATATTATAGCTACTTCCTCTACCTGGGGGTGCTACCTAAAATCCCAAATACTTATTTAAAAAAAGCATAAGAAGTACTTTATCATTCCTACACAGGTTTTCAGAGGATCACAGGACCCATTAGCATGAAAGTCTTGAGAAGTCTTATAGTCATTTTTTCAGTTTATTTAATCTTATTTAACGCAGGATTTCCTAAACTTATTTACCATGGAGGCTTTCTCCTTAGCCACTTAACAGTTTTTCAGACATATTTTGAAAATGGTAAATTTTATAAATATAATCAGTGAAACAATGGGATTCTGATAACAATTTCTAGTTCCCCTTTATGCAGAGCTGGTGAAAACTCAATAGTAAAGCAAAAAGAATGACGCGTGTTCTGGTTTCATGTGGATCATTTTTTTTAATATATCACACTTTTCTAGACCTTTACTAGTCTATGATGGAAAGTCACTGTTTCATATGGAAGCCCTTAACCCTATCAAGGTGTATAATTTATTAAAGCCTCTTTTAGAGAGCATCAGCAAGAGGACTCTTCAAGTTTCACTCTTTTTACTGCCCAGAGATGGTTGGGCTCTGTTTATTGAATATTACATCTATTCCTAATTAGAGCAAGGTATTTATTATCTGCTGTCTGGGTTCTGGGTGATACTTTTTCTCTCTGAGATGCAGGCAGGGTGCAGTCTTTAAATCTCCTTTTGGCAGGAAGCACAACTTTCTGATATAAATCTGAACTGGAAAAGGTCTCTCTCAGGCACTGACATGCAAATACCAGAACACTTCCTTTTGAACATTTGCTTGTAGCAGCTAAAAGAGGTATGGTAAGACATGAGGTGTCTACCCTCAACATCCCCAGTGATTTTTATCTCTTTTTGATGACAGAATATCCAGAAAACATGATCTGTGTATGACATTCTCCACTGTCCATTCTCTTACAGAAATAGGTCCAGCCAATCTATGAAGACATTGGTGCGTGGCTGAAACTGTTAGGAAAGAAGCAAGAGGGCCACTACAAGTCCTCTGACGGATACAACTTCTGGCATTTTAATCTTACTCTGTGGTTTTGGTGGCAGTCAATTTAATGCCATTTTTATCTACTTAGTGCCAGGAATAGTTGGGTCTCTGCTGTAGTTTGAACTAACAGACATTTCCCAAAGCAATATGAAGTCATAAAGGAAGGAACTTTTATCACTCTGCAATAATCAACTTGGGGTTTCTTCTAAGAGAGCATTCTAAGGCAAGGTTGTCCAAGAGAAGTTTATACAATATGGAAAAACTTCTGTTATCTGCATTTTTCAATACAGTCACTAAGAGCCACAGTAGGCTATTGACTGTATGAAATGTGGCAAGTATATTGGGGAAAAAATGAACCTTAAATTTCATTTAATTTAATTGAATTAACTTGACTAGCCACTTGTGGCTAGCATCAACTCTACTGAACAGTGCAACTCTAAAAAGCTTATAGTACAAGTAACCAGTAAAACTGTCAAATCAAAGTGAAAATGTTAGTCACTCAGTTCAGTTCAGTTCAGTTCAGTTCAGTTCAGTCACTGAGTCAGGTCCAACTCTATGCGACCCCGTGAACCACAGCATGACAGGCCTCCCTGTCCGTCACCAACTCCCAGAGTCCACCCAAAGCCATGTCCATTGAGTCGGTGATGCCATTCAACCATCTCATCCTCTGTCGTCCCCTTCTCCTCCTGCCCCCAATCCCTCCCAGCATCAGGGTCTTTTCAAATGAGTCAGCTCTTTGTATCAGGTGGCCAAAGTATTGGAGTTTCAGCTTCAACATCAGTCCTTCCAATGAACACCCAGTACTGATTTCCTTTAGGATGGACTGGTTGGATCTCCTTGCAGTCCAAGGGACTCTCAAGAGTCTTCTCCAATACCACAGTTCAAAAGCATCAATTCTTCAGCACTCAGGTTTCTTTATGGTCCAACTCTCACATCCATACATGACTACTGCAAAAACCATAGCCTTGACTAGATGGACCTTTGTTGACAAAGTAATGTCTCTTCTTTTTAGTATGCTGTCTAGATTGGTCATAACTTTCCTTTCAAGGAGCCTTTTAATTTCATTGCTGCAATCACCATCTGCAGTGATTTTGGAACCCAAAAAAATAAAGTCTGACACTGTTTCCACTGTTTCCTCATCTATTTGCCATGAAGTGATGGGACCAGATGCCATGATCTTAGTTTTCTGAATGTTGAGTTTTAACCCAACTTTTTCACTCTCGTCGTCTTTCACTTTCATCAAGATGTTCTTTAGTTCTTATTCACTTTCTGCCACAAGGGTGGTGTCATCTGCATATCTAAGGTTATTGATATTTCTCCTGGCAATCTTGATTTCAGCTTGTACTTCATCCAGTGTTTCTCATGAAATGTCTCTCATGAGGTTTCCTTCACTGACCACAAAATGAGAAATGAAAGCATACAGTTAGTATATATATATATATATATATATATATATATATAAATTCTGGACTGTTTTTGTGAGGATCCCCATCCCTAGTAAATGAAGTTCAACATCTGAATCTTGATTGAATAGCTCTGGGTCCCAGTGAGTTCAGAAGTCAACCCATTCAACAAAAATAAAGTCTTCCCAAAGATCCCTAAACTTAATTTTAGCCTCGGTTGACTCAGGTTTAACATTTAGTCATTTATTTTCTTGCAAATTTAGCACACTGCAAGACAAAATTAAAATATCAATTAAATATATATATATATATACATATACATATATATATACGATATATATACATGAATACACTGAAACATTTAAAAGGCCATGTGGAGAATTTGACAGCTAGTGATAAAGTTAACTTTGAAGTGACATAAGTACATACAGTTGGCTGAAGTACTGAAGTAAGTATAATTGTCAATATAACAGCCTTTAAAAAGATCACAAAATCAGAAGACTATAAACTATCACACTAAGGCTGAGTTATAAAATCTTTTCTACCATCAGCAGAGTAGATGGAACTGGGCAAAGCAAAGCAATGTAGAGATGTGGAGGAGAGAGAGGGATGGACTGGGAATTTGGAGTTGGTAGATGCAAACCATCACATTTAGGATGTATCAACAACAAGGTCCTATGCACAGCACAGGACTTGTGTCTAATCTCCTGGATAAGCCATAATGGAAAAGAGTATTCTGAAAAAGGAATGCATATGTGTGTGAAACTGAACAGCACTTGCTGTACAGCAGAGACTGGTGCAACATTGTAAATTAACTGAACCTCAGTTTTAAAAATGAACAGACATAAAAAGAAGACAAAAAGTAAGATGTAATACAGGAAGAATAAACTAATTGAAAATATCAGTGCAAAATAACCAAATTCCAGTGAGAAATTAATTCTTAAATGTGATAGATCCATTATCTGATTTTGGTTTTAAATGCAAAGTAAAAATACAAGAAGAGCTTTGACATTACAGTGTATTATCTTTGTATACATGATATTAGAAATATGTGTGAATCAAAAAAAAAAAAAAAACCTGACATGGGCAGCCTGGATGGAGGTGATTTTAGGGGAGAATGGATGTATGTATATGTATGACTGAGTCCCTTTGCTGTTCACTTGAAACTATCACATTGTTAATTATCTATACTCCAATACAAAATAAAAAGTTTAAAAAAATAAAAAATTAAATTAAGAAACCAAAAAACCCATGACTTCTAGTTTTTATCTCCTCAGGTAGTTACTAATGAATCGTTATTAAAGTCCAACATTAAATGGATACCAAAAAACATAGCTGCATTTATTTTACCTTGAATGATACATAATAATTTAAAATTTTTCTAACACAAAGAGTTTTTCTTATCCTTTTGTTTAAATATTATTTGGGTTTACTTTATCTTATTATTAAACACCCTTGGGACACTCCTTTTTAAGTGATTTCTTGAATTGATTTGCTTGTCTATTTTTTTTTAATTAAAGTCAAATTAAATTCCAATGCTATATTAGTTTTGGGTATACAAAATGGTGATTTCTCATTTTTTTGTATTACCCAAAATTCAAAAAGTTATTACCCTATTATTGACTATATTCACTGTACATTATATCCTTCTGATTTATTTATTATATAGCTGGTAGGTTCTACTTCTTAGAACCTTCACCTATTTCACACATCCTCTCACCTGTTATCCTCTGGCAACTTCTAGATTGTTCTCTGTATCTGTGAATCTATTTCTGTTTTATGTACTATTTATGTTACTATTTATGTTTTTATTGTACTTTGCTTTATTTTTCAAGTTCCACATGTAACTGAAAACATACAGTATTTGTCTTTCTCTGACTTATTTCACATAAAGTAAGGCCCTTTCTGAATGCTGAGTATTAAGCCAGCCTTTTCACTCTCCTCTCTCACCTTCATCAAGAGGTTCTTTAGTTCCTCTTCTCTCTCTCCCACAAGGGTGGTGTCATCTGCATATCTGAAGTTGCTAATTTCTCCCAGCAATCTTGATTCCAGCTTGTGCTTTATCCAGCCTGGCATTTTGCATGATGTACTCTGTATGTAAGTTAAATAAGCAGGGTAACAATATACAGCCTTGATGTACTCCTTTTCCAATTTGGAACATGTCTGTTGTTCCATTTAAGAGTCTAACTGTTGCTTCTTGTCCTGAATACAGGTTTCTCGGGAGGCAGATAAGGTGGTCTGCTATTTTCATCTCTTTCAAGAATTTTCCCCAGTTTGTTGTGATCCACACAGTCAAAGGCTTTAGTGTCATCAATGAAAAAGAAGTAGATGTTTTTCTAGAATTCTCTTGCTTTTTCTTAAGATCCAACAGATGTTGGCAATTTGATCTCTGGCTCCTCTGCCTTTTGTAAAGGCAGCTTGAACATTTGGAAGTTCTTGGTTCACATACTGTTGAAACCTGGCTTGGAGAATTTTGAGCATTACTTTGCTAGCATGTGAAATGAATGCAATTGTCCGGTAGAGTGAACAATTTTTTGGCATTGCCCTTCTTTGGTATTGGAATAAAAACTGACCTTTTTCCAGTCCTGTGGCCACTTCTGAGTTTTGCAAATTTACTGTCATATTGAGTGCAGGACTTTAACAGCATTGTCTTTTAGGATCTGAAATAGCTCAGTTGGAATTCCATCACCTCCACTAGCTTTGTTCATAGCGGTGCTTCCTAAAGTCCACTTGACCTCACACTCCAAGATATCTGGCTCTGGGTGAGGGATCACACCATTGTGGTTTTCTGGGTCATTAAGATATCTTTTGTATAATTCTTCTATGTATTCTTTCCACCTCTTTTTAATATCTTCTCCTTCTGTTAGGTCCGTTCCATTTCTGTCCTTTATTGTGCCCATCTTTGCAGGTTATGTTCCCTTGGTACCTCTAATTTTCTTGAAGAGACCTTTAGTCTTTCTCATTCTTTTGCTTTCCTCTATTTCTTTGCATTGTTCATTTGGGAAGGCTTTCTTATCTCTTGCTATTCTTTGGAACTCTGCATTCAGATGGGTATATCTTAAAACCCAACATTAAAAAAACTAAGATCATGGCAATCGATCCCATCACTTCATGGCAAATAGATGGAGAAACAATGGAAATAGTGACAGACTTTATTTCCTTGGGCTCCAAAATCACTGCAGATGGTGACTGCAGCCATAAAATTAAAAGATGCTTGCTCCTTGGAAGAAAAGCTATGACAAACCTAGACAGTATATTAAAAAGAAGAAACATCACTTTGTTGACAAAACTCCATATTGTCAAAGCTATGGTATTTCCAGTAGTCATGTATAGATGTGAGACCTGAGCCATTAAAAAAAGCTGAACACCCAAGAATGTGCTTTTGAAATGTGGTGCTGGAGAAGATTCCTGAGAGTCCCTTGGACTGCAAGGAAATCAAACCAGTCAATCCTAAAGTAATCAATACTGAATATTCATTGGAAGGACTGATTTTTAAGCCAAATCTTCAGTACTTTGGCCACCGGATGCAAAGAGCCAACTTATTAAAAAAGACCCTGATGCTGGGAAAGATTGAAGCAAGAGGTGATGGGGATGACAGAGGATGAGATGGTTGGATGGTATCACCACCTCACTGAACATGAGTTTGAGCAAGCTCTGGGAGAATTGAAGGACAAGGAAGACTGGTGTGCTGCAGTCCATGGGGTCGCAAAGAGTTGGACATGACTGAGTGGCTGAACAACAAGAACAATGCCGACGAAAAGGTCCTTTAGGTAATACATGTTGTTGCAAATGGTAAAATTCCATTCCTTCTTTATTTATTTACTTATTTTTTATTGAAGGATAATTGCTTTACAAAATTTCGCTGTTTTCTGTCAAACCTCAACATGAATCAGCCGTAGGTACACATATACCCCCTCCCTTTTGAACCTCCTTCCCAGCTCCCTCGCCGCCCCACCACTTTAGGTTGATACAGAGCCCCTGCTTGAGTTTCCTGAGCCATTCAGCAAATTCTCGCTGGCTATCTATTTTACATATGGCAATGTGAGTTTCCATGTTACTCTTTCCTTACATCTCACCCTCTCTTCACCCCTTCCCACATCCAGAAGTCTGTTCTCTATGTCTGTTTCCCCATTCTTGCCCTATAGTCATCAAGACGGTATGGTACTGGCACAAAAACAGAAATATAGACCAATGGAACAAGAGACAAAGCCCAGAAATAAACCCATGCACCTATGGATACCTTATTTTTGACACAGAAGGCAAGCGTATAGAATGGGGCAAAGACAGCCTCTTCAATAAATGGTGCTGGGAAAACTGGATGGCTACATGTAAAAGAGTGAAATTAGAACTCTTCCTAACACTATACACAAAGATATATTCCTTTTTATAACTAGTAATATCCACATCTGCTTTATTTATCTGTCAATGGACACTTAGCTTGCTTCTATATCATGGCTATTGTAAATAATGCTGAAGTGAATACAGGAGTGCATTACCTTCCCAAATTGGTGTTTTCATTTTTCAAATAAATAGGAGTGGAATTCTTGGGTTGTGTAAAAGTTCTATTTTTCATTTGTTTCAACTGTCACTTTATTGCAAATGGTTGAATTAATTACAGACTTAGGCTGTAATTTCATAATCTTTAGTTCAATACCAAATTATTCAAAGCAAACTGCTTATTCAAAAGTGATCAAGGAACAACTCAATGGCAGAGCAAGAAGGATGAGAGAAACATCTTACCAGTCAATAGATTGCTTTAATTCTCATATTATATGAGACTCAAACTTTTCATTTTTAGGAAAGGTCAATTCTAACTTCAGTTGGCAGCAATACACATGATTCTGTCAGATAGATTAGTCTCCATTCAGTCAGTCAAGTATTTCTACCTGTCTCAATCGGGATAACTGCATTTACAGAAATGGCTGTGCTTGAGCCTTCTTTAGGAGCAGCTTCACATTGCAATGCACTTGGCATTTGTCTCCTCTTGCTGTGTGGAGATGCTTTGCACCACGTGCTTCTCCACGCAGCTTATCACGTGCTCTTGCTCTCTCGAGGTATTATATTCCTCACAGAGATATGACAGTCCAAGCAATTCTACACCTCCTTGTATACTGTATGCAACTGGTCCCATTAAGTAACCCCCAAGGCCATAACAATGCTATTCTTCTGGACATCAAAAAGATAATAGAGCTTTTGAACCAGTGCCTGCTGTGACCATATAATTTTGTTGCACATAAAAGTTAGTCATTTGTAGAGTTCTATAAAAATATTTTATGTTTTATGTTTAAAAACCTATAAATGCATTGTTGATTAGTACAAATATTTTGTTATGAATTTGTTTGTGTTTTATCTTCATCTTTTACATCCTGGAATCTCTAAAGCATAAACTATTATATAAACTCAGCTGTATGTATCAACCATCCTTACACAATTACTTGAAAATATCTAACATAGTGATGGTTTTTATTTGGGACTTTTCTCAAAGAATATTCAAATGTTATTTTCTGCCTTTCTACATTACACTAAAATGTAATGTAACATTTTAGTGTTACTGCTTTAGAAGAATCCCTTTCATCTTAAATAGTTAATAAAGAAGTTCTATCAGTTAAAAATATGAGTCTTATTGACACAGGGACAGAAGAATCCTTCATTTGAATACTGTCAACTATTACCCTTCTCACATACATCAGAAAACTGTGTTCTCACTCTCTAATTTAAATGCAATTGATAATTAAAATGTAGTCTTAAAGTTCAACCAGAATTTGTATTTCTGTAAATTATTTAAGTCACCAACATCAAAGGACTACATAAGTAGAATGGCATATATTTCACACATTATAAGTAAAATCTGTATTTCCAGGTGTCAGCAGAAAAAAAAGCAAATGTGTACTTCATACAGATGTAAATTAAAATCTAGCAATCCTTTCACCAAAGGACATGTCCGCAGGATATTTCAAATCATGAAGTGTGTGGGTACACTCATTAACCCATGGGAATTAACCATCTGGCACATGATATCCTTACTGATCTGAAAGAAAAATAGGTCTCTTTGAGCAAAACATTCTCCATTCAATATGCAGAACAATCATTAATAAAATACTCACTGTTGGGTTGAAACACAAGGAAATAAGATCAGGGGCATAGAACCAAGGCATCCTTAAAAAGTTATTAGAGGCCCAATGGCACTGATAAAAGACTGCACAACAACATTTGGCCTAACCGAAGATGTGACAGTAAAGACTTTAGAAGCAAGAGACAGAGTATGTGAAACAGGGGCTGCACTCACTTGCACCTATGGGAGTTTACATTATAGGTCCATCTGTCTATCTCTATAGCTGTGTTTACTTATATCTGTAAAAATGCCTATCTACCTGCCTGTATACCTGTAATAAGATTCCATAGATTAACCACGGCTCCTTCCGCCTGCGGAGCTAGCTTTGGAAAACTGTGCCCTGCTGACTGAACCTAAAATGTACCTGTGTTAATAACAGTCTAATTTCATTTGAATCTCTGCTACCTTACTATCACCAAATCAGCAACCCAACTCTTACCCCCAGATAACTCAAATAGGTAGAAATGTTGGTAAATGTAAAATAATTTACCCTAAAAGGCCCACATTGAGATAAAGGACACTGTAACTTTGAGTAAGGTAAATTATGGAATCTTATATATACCATTGGTTAAGAACCACAAAAATTAAACATTTCCTGTATTATAGACCAATTCTTACTACTCTGTAATAGGAGTCACGGTAGGGGGGATGTCATCATTTATTTTCTAAGCATCACTAGAGTGCCTCCTATGCACTCAAGTTTCTATTTGAGGCTCAAAGGGAATACAAAAGGAGTAAAGGCTTTGCCCAGGAGTTTACCATGCTATTAGGGTAAAAACCTACACATATATGAATCAACTTGGAAATAATTCTAAGGCTACATGCTAGTTTAAGAGAGTGTATATTATGGTTAAATAAAATACCGAAGTTTAAGTAAGGTAAACTGATAAACAAATACTTCTTGTACCCAGGGACCCTTAGTGTGGGCTTTGAAAGAAATGGAGACGTTGGGTTGAATGGTAGAAAAAGAGCTTAAGAGACTAGGTAGGGATTGGAGGAGAGAAAATTACTGCCCGTGTTGGAATAGAAGACCCTGTAGCAAGCCGTGGAAGGAGAGTCTGGAAAGACACATTGGGGTTAATGGAAATCCTGGATGTCTGCACGTGGGATTTGCAGAAACAGGGAGCCACCGTAAGTTCATGAGCCAAGCAGCGTTGTGACAGAGAGCTCCTGGCGCAAGATACAAACTGGAATCCAGCAGAAAGAGACTGAATGTAGAAAGCATGAAGACAAGGCAGCCCATGTCTGGTTTTTTATAAATGGGCTACGTCCCATGGCTTCCAAATATTGACAGACCAATGCATGGAATAAACGACACATCAAGTGATCGGAAAGGGAAAATAGGGAACAGGCCCCTCCTAACTCTGAGTATCTTCACCGTATTTGCTTATTAATATATGAAAAGTCTGCTTCCCACCCTCCTTTGAATGCTTAATCAAGCCCAGTATTTTAGTTAAGTCCCGAACCTCTAAATTTCCTCTGGGCTCACATCACATACCATCCTGCTTATACTATTCCTTCTTTCTTGGTTCCCTCAAACCCTCTCTCCATTT
Organism: Odocoileus virginianus; assembly: GCF_023699985.2. NCBI lineage: Eukaryota > Metazoa > Chordata > Mammalia > Artiodactyla > Cervidae > Odocoileus > Odocoileus virginianus. Next base: position 57,009,680 of record NC_069688.1, read on the forward strand.
AGTGTGACTCTCCCACACCCGACTTAAATTCTGAGATTCTATATTGGTCCTCACTCCCTTCCTGGCTCTTTGGATTAATACTCTAATTTTGATCTTACCATCCCAACTCTTAACTTCTGAGAAGCATACATCCTTGAGACTGGGGTCCTTGTCTATTTTGTGCCCATTTATGTCTTATACCTAGTTGGCTTTACACAAATAGTTAAAATCTGAAAATTATAGCAAAAAGGGAATTTGGACCCTCTGTGCTACCAAATTCACTTTTTAAAATACAACTATTTTATTAGTCATTGTAGCCTCCTATGTCCTCAAACTAGAGAAGTTTTATACTATATCTGGGGCCACATTTATTAAGCACAGAGCTTCAGACAAAGCCCTCCACTTTCGGGATGCAGAGCAGCGCTTATGACAGTTCCTTCACAAGCTAAGATGTGAAAAGTTTGGTGACCACACAGAAGACTCTTTACCCTTACCTGCTGGACACCACAGTGGGTGTCAGTCTGAAAGTTTCATAAAGAACATCACATGACTCACTGTTCAAATTCCTAAAGAAAATTTCCCTAAGCCAAACTTCCTCTCCTTGCATTCTGTGCTTTTCCTTGGAGAATTTTCCCCCAAACACTTAGACAATGAGATGCATTTTAGATACTGAAATCTGTGAAGTCTTAACCCCAGGTGGTATGACTCTAAACATTTCACAAATTTTGAGAAGAATCATGAATGTTTAACAGTTTTGCTGATGGCAGTGGACTTTTCTTACTGTTGTTAGCTTACTCTTTTTCCCAACCACTCACATTCCTCTGCCGTTAATTCCAGTTTTAAAACAAAACACCACAACTTTTGAAAACAGAGTTGGGAACATTTGACCACTTGGTGCACAGAACCGGTTTTCAGTAGCCCCTCCCCACCCCCTTGCTAAATGCCCTAGCTTGGGCATGAAGTTTAAAATCTCAGATACAGAGAAGAATTCCACCAGGTGTTGGCAGTTCTAGAATGGATATAAAAAGCAGTGCTCTGAATCCCACATTAGAGGCAGGAATTTTGAAAGCTAAAAAATCCATCCCCTGTTTATTAAATAATTCAGTCGTTCAACCACTGCTTATCAGCACTGGTTCTTCCCATTCCAACATACAGAATATAAAAATAAATCAGATTTTGTTCCTCCCAGATATGTTTCTTCTTGGTTTAAAGAGCAGTGTATGGCAGTCATGCATAATCTTTTCCATTTAACAGTTTTCCAGCATCTTTTACTTACCTTTAGATCCTTTCAGTCCATATCCTAAAGCTTCACTATGGTACTCTGGTACTTTCCTTATGGTGCTCACGATACTGTGGGACACAGGCCTGCTGCCGCTAAGCTGCTTCAGTCCTGTCCGACTCTGCGCGACCCCATAGACGTCAGCCCACCAGGCTCCTCTGTCCACAGGATTCTCTAGGCAAGAACACTGGAGTGGGCTGCCATTTCCTTCTCCAGGGCCTACAGTCGATGCCCACTAAACATCTGTCAAATGATTGAAAAATCAAGGACCAGATATGCATACTATGTGCCAATCACTGTAGGTAAACAAGAAAGATATGATACTGACCACATTGTACAGTTTGGAGAGATTATAGCCAAACAAACACTTGTTTTTCTGTACAGGGTATACGAAGGGAAAAGTACACGGTACCCAAATTTGGGGTCAGGAGACCCTAAACTGAAAGTATTAACACAGTGAAATGCCAAATGAAGTGAAAGGTCTCCTAGCTTACACTAGGAGAACAAGATACTCTGTAGGTATGGAGCAAGGAGACCCTTAGGAAAGAGGTGAAAAAATGAAAGCGCAGATAAACAGTGAAGCGTGTTCATCACTGGATACTTACTCACGCTATTCATTCTTTAAGGCACTTGAAAGCTAGTACCATCTCTTCTGCAAAACTATTTCATCTGCTCTAATCTTTGTCAAAGACCCTACAACTCAAGATTTCCTCCACCTCTTATTTGACTTCAACCTTACATGCTCTCTTTCAATCAAGGTCCTTTTCATTTTTGCAAATAGATCACTAACTTATTGAAGACAGCTATTATGATGTAACTGTTAGTAATTGATAATAAGGAAAAAACAGAAAATTTTTTATCTATCCAGGTTTTGCCCAATTCTAAAAATGTGCATCTGAACACTGTAGACATATGCAATCAGTTCCATGCTAAAGTGAAAATGATTTTCTGAATGCCCAAGCAATGCCAAGCACTGTGCTAAATGTTCCTGATGCTAAACTGAGACAAGATTCATGCAAGCAGACAACACAGACACAGATAAATAACAATAGAATGCTGTAGCTGCTGTGGTCAGTGCAGGCACTCAGCCCCGTAGAAGCCCAGAAAACAAAGGGATGTTAGAGAAAGGGCCCAGGGAACAGGTGCACAGCTTCAGGTGAGAAATGCCAGCTGAACGGACTTTTAAGAAAGGAAAATGGATTTTGGAGGTGAAGGTTCAAGGACTGGGTGGAGAGATCTCTATCTCTCTCGAAGGGAGGTCGTTTTTGACAGTGTGGCTGGCATGTGCAAAAGCTAAATATATCCACTGAAGTAGGATCACAGTGAATATGTGGTAGAGAGACCCGGCGTGCTGCAGTCCATGAGGCCACAAAGAGGCAGACAGGACCGGGAGACTGAACAACACCCGGATCACAGTGGTGGGAAACAGCTGAGGGTAAGACCAGCAGATGCGTTGCGACTTATTGTGAAGGCCCTTATGCCATTTCAGCTTTTTTCCTGTGACAAAAAGTATGCTCATCTTGGAAAAGGTAAGAAACAACCTTATTAGTGTTTTAGGAACTCTGGTGTAGGAAGCAGAATGTAGTGAGAAAAGATGCTGGCAGAAAAAAATGTAGAGAGCTTTTTTTTTTTTTCCCCAGAGCTATTTTAATAGCTTTTGAAGCCAAAAGATGAAGTCTATAGACAAGTGGTCTGAAATGTTTCTGTAAAGAGTCAGAGAATAAATGTTTTAGGCTTGGCCACTCACTGCATGAGTTCTGTCTCAGCTACTCCACTGTGTTGTTGTAGCGGGGAAGTGGCCGTAGACAGTACTTCAGCAAATGGAGGTAGCTGTGTTCTAACAAAGCCTTATTCACAGAACCAACATCGAACCAGATTTGGCTGGGTTATAGTCTGTGAACCTCTAGTCTAGACCAAGATAACAGGAGAGACTAGTTTTAAGGTTTATTTCTAAGGTGGAATCGACCTGGTTAATGAGAGTAAGGAGACAGAGTCTGGTGTGAGTATAGTAATGCTGTATTTGAAGTCTCACTCACTATAGGGAGTGAGAATGTTAGAGATACATTCACTAAAACAAGGAGTTGAACTGCTTTTTAGGGGAAAGATAATTTTTTTTGTTTAAGATGAGCTTATGTTGACTGTGAAGACCCACAGAAGTAGATTACAGTAGAAAGACTCCTTTCCTGTTTCCATGTAGGATCTCCTTGGAAGGCAGAGGGATTCCTACCAAGTCATTCTAAATGCCAGTTTTTGCCTTTTGTATATTTTTTATTTCTTTTTGATTCATGGATGCAGTGGTTTTGCTTTGTCCACACTCAAGAAATAGAGAACTTATTCTAAGGAACATGTGGAAATGAGAGAGACAAAAATCTCAACCCTGGGAAGCTCTCCCGCATGACTGGACTGGAGCATCCTGTGAAAGGTCTTACAGAACCAGCAGTTCTTCCTTAGTAAGTAGTTCTCCAATTAAAGGAGAACTTTAGTAAGTAGTTCTCCACAGCCCCATCCTAAATCTGCTACCTACTAATCGGTCTTCTTAAAGTTGACTAGACTAAGCTCCACTAGGGAGGACCCATGTCTACTCTGCCTTCTATGGCTCCCCCAGCTACCAGCAAAGAGCCTGGGATGCAATAAGTGCTTGATAATCATGTGTTGAATGAATATCAGTGAATGACCAGGCTGCATAGGAGCTCAGAACAGCTACCTAGACAGACCTTAAAAAAAGAATAGGAACTACAACACCAGGTCCTATAAAAACCTAGGCATATTTTGAAAGATCTTTGAGAATCCACCATAACTAGTAACTTAGTTATTTTCATCTCATAAACGGTTGAAATTCAGTGATCTCAAATTCCAGCTGTAAACTATTCTTCCATTTTTGGCTTCTCCATATATTTTATGCTCCCATACAACTGCCTTAATTTCTCTCTGAATTTCTTGCATTCAAATTCCCTTAACTTCACTATTGGATAAAGCTTTTATCCCAGGATCCTTTTAAGACTGCTGGCCGTTGAGTGTCTTCAGGTCAGTTGCCATTACCTTGTTAATTGACTTGTGGTTAGGCTGTAGGGGATCCCCTGAGTATACAACACCAATGTGTAAGAAATTGCTTAGTATAAATTCCCCCGTGGATAGATGGGAAAATTTCTCTCAGAAGGAATCTATAGGCATGGCAGGCATCTAGAGACACTTCTCCAGTTAAGGAAATATTTATAGAATGTCTTAGCTGGAGTATCATGCTGAGAACTTTTTACTCCCATGTGAAATGGAAATTTCATATACAAAATTTTTTCCTCCACCATCTAGATAGTCTTGGGAAGCATGTATTTTGACATTGATTACCCAAAAAGTTGCCTGGGGGTTCTTTTTCACTTTTAAGAACCAAAAATAATGTTTTCCTGCAACGTATTTTTAATAGAGTTTATATTTTAGAACTGTTTAAGGTTCACAGCATTGAGTAGAAGGTATAAAGATTTCCTGTGTATACCATCTACCCCCATTCATACATAGTGTCCCCATGATCAGTATCAGTCACCAGAGTGGTACATTTGTTACATCTGATAAACCTACATTGTCACATCTTTATTACCCAGAGTTCATCATTTACATCGGAGTTTACCCTTGATGTGGTATACCTGTGGGTTTAGACACATGTGGAGACATGAATCCAGAATCATAGTATCATGAAGGATAGTTTCACTGCTCCAAAAATCCTCTGTGCTCTGTTTATCTGCCTCTCTTCCCAGCTCCTGGCAACAATTGATCTTTTTACTGTCTTCAAAGTTTTGCCTTTTCTAGGATGTCACATAGCTGGAATCACACAGCAAGATGCTTTTCTTTTTTTTTTTTAGTTGAAGGATAATTGCTTTACAGAATTTTGTTGGTTTTTGCCAAACATGTTTTTTAATTTGTCCCTTCCTCATCTGTGTGTGAGAGCATGTGTGTGTGTGTGTGTGTGTGTAGCAATATAGCAATAGGCTAGTAGTATAATGTAACGCTTGCCTTCCCACATCAGCCCTGACACTGAGATATAGCAAAACAGAGATTATCCTACTTATTTTGAGAATGAACAAAAGACATTATTAAATAATGGAAGATCTTAAATTGCTGACCCTATGATACATCCCTGATACTGCTCTGTCAAAAAATAAAAACTATCCTTTAGTCAAAAAAAAACACAAAAAACAAATGGGGTTGCTAGTGCCCTGTGATTCTGACAGAACAACTGGTATCCAGGTTAAAAAAAATCATTTTATGCAGAGAATGAACCATCCTCAAACAACCACCTAATTACTGTGTCCCAGATTTTGAATAATGATGAAAACTGTCAGGATCCTTTCCAAGAGCTGATATCCACTTTAATCAGGGGTTTCAACCTAGATGTGGTACAGTTTTCTGTATCTTTATCCCTTTTAGCAATTAAGATAATCTGGATGTAAGGGCTGGCAAGGATGAATCCACTTGAGTCCTTCAAGTGATTGAGCTTGTCAAGCAAATATACAGAGAGGGCTAAGCCAAAGGTTTTATAAAAATCTCCTGTAGCTCCACCAGGGCCAAGAACTTTCTCTTGGGGAAGATTTTTAATTACTTCATCTATTTCTGAAAGTAAAAGGGAATCAAGTAATTCCCCAGTCTTCTGCAAATCACCTAGACAACTTGAAAGGAGTGAGAACTGTTTATCTGTTCATGATATTGAGTTCTAATTTCTGTATCACTCTTCATCCTAGTTTTGAAATAACTTACTAAGGAGCCCTGGGCCTGTGTTTGTCTTTTTCCTCCTTTGGGCACCTAACTCCCATTATAGTTGCAAGTTTATTGTCAAAGCTCAGCAGCCAGTATAGCAATTGCCGGCTCGCATCCTCCCACTGGTGTAGGTACTGCCTAGCTGAGTGATGGATATCTTCACTTTATGGGTTATGAGTGAGCTCAGAGCTGCCGGAGTGAAGGAAAAGTTTGCTTATGACTTTTGGCAGAGGTTATCCTCCAAGTCTGGATTCTACCTTTATTTCCTAGAAAGGTTGTTTTCTCAATCAACCTTTCCCATGTATATTTTTTATTGAATAGGAGAACTGAAGTTACAAAAATGAAACACGAGAGTAGACATCAATGTTCAAGAACACAAAAAACTATCATAAATCCTTTTGAAAAATAGCTGGATATAAGTAAATCTGATAAATGAAATAAAGATTAATAATTTTCAAATGAGTAGAAACATTTTAACATTGGTTAATTTGTGTCATCCAATGTGTTTTATGAAAATTTTGGAAACTAGATCAGGTAATCTATTTTTCCAAATCAACTTTTAATTGTCTAAAGACTCTGAAACCTTCATATAACAAACATTTTATTTTGCTAAGGAGACACTCATTTTGATAAATTAGGAGTTTCTCAAGTGGCAATGTTTTAAGAAATTTTGACTAGATCTAAATCCAATCAAACTATAACTATACAAGTAACTAAGATTCACTTTTATAGATTTTTCTTTCTAAATAAATTAGTGGCAAGCTTTGTAACCCCTTGATTTAGTAAGAGAATTTCTTTTTCAAAATACAGTATTGCAAAGATTGGCTAGCTATTGATTCTTCATGTGCTATTTATTTAAAATTTGAAACCCCACTGGTGGTACCCATGGCCAGACTGCTTACATAGTTTAGGGAACCTATAGATTGATGGTTTACCCTTGTTTTAGTGGCTACACAGTTTGGCATAGTTACACAATCAGTGGAGCACAGAAGACCCAACAGTAAACCATCACCTGAATTCTTCTAAAACCAGATTCTTCTTGGTGGCTGCTAACCCAGAGGCAGTGTGCATCTTACACTACTTAGAAAGGATCCTGTATTTGAAGCTGCACCTGGAAATCTCTTGGGACTCTCGTGATTGCCTGTGCTTTCTTTCTGCTATCACACCATGTCTGTCAACTTTATTCATTCTATAGAAAAGTATGCTCTGTGGAAAAAAAAATACAGTGTTCTCTTTTTCAAAATTTAAGTCACCATTCAAGTATTTCATAACACATCCTACAGTTTTATTTATTGTCAAACATTGTTATTCTCATTTTTTAAACCTTCACCTTTTATATTCAAGTCACACAACATTTTACGTTTCAAGTTTTGCATCATTATATAGACTCTGAAGCTTAAATGCCTTCTATTTAGTTGTTATATATCTCACGACCTTTATTAATAAAATTAATTGAATTGTGTAACATTTAAGCACATTTTAATGAGTTTCTTCAGATACTTGGCACTGGGCCTCCAAAATTTTTTCTGTATTTTCCAAGTTGTTTAGACAGCAACTTGATCAATATGCTAATTTTCTGGAAACTCTCTTCTTATTATAGTTGATTATTTTTAATTAACTCAAATTTAGTTGCTAATCTGTTATAATCCTTAGTGATGCATGGCACAAATATGTCTTTTCCTAGTAAGCTCGCATTGATAGTCAAATTTCTGGCCTCTGTTCTCCTATTTAGACCTGTGAAAGCACTAATTATTTGTCCCCCTGGGTGAAGACAGGGAAATTAAAAGCCTTATAGTGCACTCATTTATAAACTTGGAATTTTGCCCTTCATCAAAGACCTTGAAGAAAGGGTTGGAGAGTCTTTGCTAGAAACGCCAGTCCATAGTTCTAGTGACCAATGAACTTTGATTTTTCCAGATATATCCTGTTTCAAATACTCTGTCCTGTTGTCTGATCCTGTTTTTAATTTTGATTTAGAAAACATGATTACTACTGTCTGGCTTATCATCAGAACATACACTTAAAGTACAATTCTCCAAAATTCCTGACTCTCCAAGCCTCATTCTAGGACAGAGTCATCTAACAACGACTAATTTATAGAAAGCCACTGAGTAACAAGAAAGAAAAAAAATTCAAATGTGCCTTTAAGTAAGGTGGTCCTTGCTCATCATAGAACTGCTTGGGAACTAAAAAATCTGAGTACTGCGTGATAATCATAACTTACATTCATGAAGCTTTTATAACTTGTGATACACTATCACCTCACCTAAATCACTTCATGGCAAATAGATGGGAAAAATGGAAACAGTGACAGCTTTTATCTTCTTGGGCTCCAAAGTCACTGCAGATGGTAACTGCAGCCATGAAATTAAAAGACACTTTCTCCTTGGAAGAAAAGCTATGACAAATCTAGGCAGTGTATTAAAAAGCAGATATTTCCCCTTGTTGACAAAGGTCCGTATAATCAAAACTATGGTTTTTCCAGTAGTCATGTATGGATGTGAGAGCTGGACCATAAAGAAGGCTGAGCACAAAAGGACTGATGCTTTCAAATTGTGGTGCTGGAGAAAATGCTTGCGAGTCCCTTAGACGGCAAGAAGATCAAACCAGTCCATCCTAAAGGAAATCAACCCTGACTATTGATTAGAAGGACTGACACTGAAGCTGAAGCTCCAATATTTTGCCCACCTGATTCAAAGAACCGACTCATTGGAAAAGACCCTGATGCTGGGAAAAACTGAAGGCAAGAAAAGAAGAGGGCGACAGAGGATGGAATGGTTGGATGGCATCACTGACTCAGTCGACATGAATTTGAGCAATAGTGAAGGACAGGGAAGCCTGGTGTGCTGCAGCGCACGGGGTCGCAAACAGCCAAACACAACTGAGTCTCACATCCGTCTCACACCCTTTGAGACAGACATTGTGATCCCCAGCGTACAAAGGAGTATGTTACTCAGCTCTAGCAGTTGAGTCCAGGACTTGAACTGTGCACTTCTCACCACTCTTCCGTGACCCGCAGTTCTTTATGGATTATACTTCTTCGGGTATTGTGGATAACAGTCATGACAATGCAGTGACCCGTTTCCTGAAGCAGGAAGATTGCATAGTCTGGCCCAGTGCCTGCACAACATCTCACTTAAAAAGCAACTGAAATCCATACTCTTTGACAGTAAAGGCAGATCTTTGTTTTGAGTTTCCTTAAAAAGCATCGCAGTGGTTTCACACAGTTCTTCAGATAGAAACATTTCTTAGATTTTTCTCCTTAGACACTACTTTCTTACCCCAGAATTTCAAACTCAAAACTCTTGCTAAAACCATTCACTGTCGCTGACCTCTACACCCTGTCCTCTATTCCCATAATCTTCACGTTCTCTGCCTGTCTCTTCACCACTCCCTTCCTCCATCTCTCCTGTCATCCCTTTCCATTGCTAAAGATTTTTTCATCCACACCTGACTAGTGGGCCACTGAAGGTATTGAAAGACTCCTGAAAGTGTTATTTTTTTTCTTACCTTCACAGACTCTCCCCAAAGAAAGTTTTGTTGAGAGTTCCATCTCAATAACAATACTACTTTGTAGGATGAAACAAAGAGGAGATTCAACATTTAGGGAGTGTTTATTTTTTTTATGTGGTGCCCTGCTGGATAGTATGAAGTACTAGAAGACTACAAGATTTAGATTAAGATTGCTTTACCTACCAGCTATGTGATCTTGGGCAAGGTTTTTTCTACTTTGCCTCATTTTCACTCATATGAGAATGAAAAGAGATGATGTATGTCAGTTGCAGGTATGATAACTCAGTTGGTAAAGAATCCACCTGCAATGCAGAAGACCCTGGTTTGATTTCTGGGTTGGGAAGATCCTCTGGAGAAGGGATAGGCCACCCACTTCAGTATTCTTGGGCTTCTCTTGTGGCTCAGCTGGTAAAGAATCCACCTGCAATGTTGGAGACCTGGGTTCAATCCCAGGGTTGGGAAGATCCCCGGTAGAAGGGAAAGGTTACCCACTCCAGTATTCTGGCCTGGAGAATTCCATGGACTGTATATTCCACAGTGTCCCAAAAGTTGGACACAACTGAGAGACTTTCACTTTCAGGCGTTCAATAAAGTGTATTTTTGTAATGGCATAAAGCAAATTTTGCAAGAGGAAACTGAATTTTTCAGAAATTTATGTACTGAACCTAGGTCACAAAGCTCATAAATAACAGGGCCAAAAATAGAGCTCAGTGGATACCGAGTGGCCAGGAGCAATGTGTTGACACTGTATCTAGTGCAGGAGTATGCGTAGTGTACCTCCCAGATGGAGAGTTAATTTTTGCCAAAGATCTACCTTTCTGTGATCTTGACCGAGTTTTCATATGGGTTTAGATCAGCAGTTCACAAGTTTGATCATCAACATTACTTCTGCTCTCCCTTCTGCCGCACGACAACGAAAGCACACACAGTTACATACAATAGAACAGCTGAACTCAGTACTACTTTTCTTGTCACACTTCTGCTTTCTCTGATAGCTTGAAATTCATGATTGTCTGGACAATTTTTAAAATAATTCAATTAAATATTCATTTCAACTAAAAAGAAATCAATCACTTCATCTGAACTGATGGGAATAGTAGGGTTCCTGGAGTTTCCCTCGTGCCTAGAACAAGGTCAACATATAGAATGTTCTTGTTTGACTTGATTTCCTTCAAATAAACTTAATAGTATCTATAAAGATTGTTTATTTGTTGCTAAATCCATTGACATTTACATTTTTTAAACTACAAGTCAAGACAAAATTAACCAAGATCAAATTTCAAGAATAAGTTTCTTTAAAGCAATTTAAAATTCACTGATAATAATAGATCCGTTTATTGAACATGCTCCTCTTGATACCACCATTTTTTTTATCAAGAAAATGGATATCAGTCTGAGGCAAACTTTAAAACATGTAAAGTTTGACTCCATCATTTTTCTCCTCAACTTTTGAACTCAATGTGCTATGACACTTTTCTTCTCTGATAGCAAGACTATATTATTATGTATGTACATTCTCCACTCAGAGCTATTTGACTTTCAAAAGAGAACAACAAAAATGTCTATGTTTAACTCAAGTAATAGATGGTACCAAAAGAGACTAAATATTTTGAAACTGTAGTTTTAAAAGGATTTTTACATAAAGTATCACATTTATCCCTCTGGGTAACCATATGCAGATGGTATTCTTGTATCCTTTTGTTTTCCAAGTGAGACCCCAGAGATAAAATGAGTGGTCCATGTGGCCAAATAGCTCAAACACAGACCTTCTTACTCCAAAGACGATATTCTCCTCACTATAGACTGACCAGCCTTCCCTTACATAAAATGTCACTTTCAGACACTGGTGGGTAAAACACAGTAGAATGGAAAACAAGTAATGCATAAAATGGTTCATAAACAGTGGAAAATTCTACACGGATCTCACCCATAGTGCATCCATCCAACGGCCATTTTGTTACACAGAAATCAGAAAGTAGCAGGACTGTGGTTCTGCCAGAAAGAGGTAGCTGCTGCTCCTAAGTCACTTCAGAGAGAGGTGGAAGATGGCATGAAAGCTGGGGGCTTCTTTTGCTCTACAAGGAAAATATTGGTTGAGCAAGTTCTTTTAGGGCTACCTAGAAGAAATAAGAAGCTGACATAATAAAGCAATATCTATAGCCTGATATCTTTATTTGACAGATTAGGGAGCTAGGATGTGATCAGTATACAGGTTGACCTCTGAGATTATTATGACAAATGAACTCAGTTCCTCTCTTTCCTTCCTATTTATTCCCTCATCTTCATCTTTATGATAAAACAAAGATTATTTTTTAGAATTTTGAAATAGCATTTTATTATGAAATGAATATTACTACAAACTCAATGCAGAAAAATTTTTAAATACATAAAAATAAAATGTTCAAACTGCCCTACATCCCATTACCCAGAGATAATCACAGTTAACATATTAATACACTATATAGTTGACACTTGAACAACACAGGTTTGACCTGTGCAGATCCATTTACAAGCAAATATCTTTCACTAAATAACTTCCAAAGTACTACAGGATCCATGGTGGGTGAATCTGAGAATGCACAAATATGGATACCAAGGGCTTATAATGTTATGCTTGGGTTTTCAACTTCAAGGAAAGTCAGAACTCCTAACCCCCTGTATTATTTGATGATCTTGTTCAGTAATCAACTGCATACCTTTCAAGTAGCTTTTTTTCTTTAAAATATGGTACATATATGAAATGGAATATTAGTCATAAAAAGGAACAAATATGGGTCATTTGTAGTGACATAGACTGAGTGAATAAATATTCTTATTCTTAAGAATATAAGTGAATATTCTCTGGGTAGTGAATATCATGCAGAGTGAAATAAGTCAGAAAAACAAATATGTAGTGACATAGACTTAGAGTGAATAAGAATATTCTTATTCTTAAGAGAATAAGTGAATATTCTCTGGGTAGTGAATATCATGCAGAGTGAAATAAGTCAGAAAAACAAATATCATATATTAACATATATATGTAGAATCTAGAAAAATGGTATAGATGAACCTATTTACAGGGCAAGAATACAGAAGCAGATATATAGAATAGACATGTAGAGATGTGGCAAGAGGAAGGGGCTGAGATGAACTGGGAGATTGGGACAACCATGTGTTAAACAAATAGCCAGTGAGAACCTTCTGGGTGGCACAGGAAACTCAGCTTGGTGCTCTGAGGTTACCTAGATGAGTGGGATGGGAGAGGGGGTAGGTTCAAGTGGAAGAGAACATATGTATACATATAGATGATTCACTTTGTTATTTAGCAGGAACTAACACATTATTGGAAAGTAAATACACCCCCAATTACAAAACACTATATTACACATAATAGTTTTACATATAATTGTTATCACTTAGGTATAGTGTACCTTTTCACTTACAGAAATTTCTGCTAAATTGATTGAATATGGGCCCAAATTTGTCATGCAATCTTGTATTTGTGCTTGCTTTTGTACCTTCACACACCAACCCCGGACTTGGCCATGTGATTTGCTTAGGCCAGTGGATTGCACTACACTTGAAACAAAGAAACTCAAGTCGACAGATTTGCCTTTCATACCTCTTTATAGACTTTGCTAGATGATTGTTTTAAGCCAAAAGCTTCAGGGGTAGCTTAGTACACAGAGATAGCTACCTGGCATGCATTCTATAACAGATAACACACATGAAACATTTATTCTTCACTGTTGTATTATTTTATACAAGGTCAACCAGAGTGATCACTTTAAAATGGAAATAAAGTCGTGTTATTTCCTATATAAAGCATTTCAATCACTTCCTCACTGTTCTGTAAGAAAAATTCAATCAACTCCTGGCCTATAAGCCCTGGATAACTGGCTCTTACCACTCGTCCAATCTTATCACTTGGCTCCTCCCTCTCAGGAATCACACTGCAGTTACAGGGGTCTTTTTAAAATATCTCCAGAGGGCCATTGGACAGGGTGTTCTCTCAACCTGGAATGTGTGTATGCCACTGCTCACCCAACAGCTCTGACTTTAAGTATAGTCCATTCAAAGAAGCTTTCTTGATGATACTATTCAAAGAAGTATCCTTCCACCTCCAGTTATTTTCATTCTCGCTTATTTCTCTCTTAGCTCTTGTCACAATAATAACCACTTCATTTATTTGTTTAGTTGCTTCCTGTCTGTCCACCTTTCTTGGTCATAAAATCAGTGATAACCAAAGCCATGCCTGTTTTGTCCTCTGTGCTGTCCCCAACATCTATCTCAACATCTGGAAACCTGTGGATTCAACATATTGTGGCTAAATATATGAAAATTTATATCAAAATTAAAATTTTAAATGTCCTATTATTGCACATGCAGGAAATTTCCATATGTATATATTTTTCATATATGTATGCTACATATTTATCAAAACTTCTAAAAATTGTAGGAAAAAATGTTTAATGTGATAACTACAATGTTAATTACAATACAGTAATTAACACTGCTGTATGTTATATATGTCTTGAACTGTGGTGTTGGAGAACACTGAGAGTCCCTTGGACTGCAAGGAGATGAAACCAGTCAATCCTAAAGGAAATCAGTCCTGAATATTCATTGGAAGGACTGATGCTGAAGCTGAAGCTCCAATACTTTGGCCACCTGATTCAAAGAACCGACTCATTGGAAAAGACCCTGATGATGAGAAAGATTGGAGGAAGGAGAAGGGGATGACAAGATGAGATGGTTGGATGGCATCACCGACTAGATGGACGTGAGTTTGAGCAAGCTCTGGGGAGGTTGGTGATGAACAGGAAAGCCTGGCGTGCTGCAGTCCATGGGGTCGCAAAAAGTCAGACATGACTGAGTAACTGAACTGAACTGATATTATATATGAAACTTGTTGAGGGTAAATCCTAAGAGGTCTTATCAAAAGGCAAAAATATTTATTTTATATATCTTTAGTGTTGCATCCATATACAATGATAGAGGCTCCCTAAACTTGTCTTAATCATTTCATGATGTATGTTTGTAATGTAAAACATTAGACTGTACACCTTAAACTTTTACAGTACTATATGTCAATTATATCTCAATCAAACTGGAAGGAAAACAATCAATGAGAAGAAAGGTGGAAACCCAAAAGAAAATCAGAGAAGAATATGACAGGGAAATTTCATTAACAAAAAAAGAAATACAGGTGAATATATATAAAATCATATCTCACTAGAAATGAAAAGTAAAATGTCATATAAAACATTATCTACTATTATTTATTGTTTGAAAAATTGTAAAGAATTGCATTTCAGAAATTCAAAATTAGCACTCCTATATCCAGCTGACACAAGCAAAGATGGATGTAATTTTTCTGGAAGCTATGACATGAGATCTCATGAACATTAAAAATAGGCAAAAATAAGCAATCTGACCTTAAAGTTCCATTTCTGATAAGTTATCTTAAGGAAATAGTAATGACAGTTTACCACCTTGTGGAAACTATTCATATACCAATAATATGATAGCCAAGTTTACCCTGCACTGGTCACTTTCTTGTTCATATTTCTTAATTTAGTGGGTTTTTCCCCTAGCACACAGGCTTTACAATGTATTCTTACCTCTGCTAAGCCTCTGTTTTATATTTTTTAGGGGAAAAAAAAAGCCCATTGCTCTACTAATAATTACCTACTTTATACCGTTTCCTAAAGAATAAGTCACTTTGATAATATCGGAAGACATAATAAGTTCAATTCCATAGAGCAAAACTTAATTGCTCAGCCTCCGAGAATCTCAAAATACTTAATGGGGGTTTTAAAGTGATACTGAATGTGAAATTGCTTTGTCAATTCAACTTGATTGGTTTACTAGTTTTTGTAGTGGATTCTTCACCCAGATCACTGATGTCTTTTTTCAGTCACCTTTATACGAATTCTTGAACTTAAATGTTGGCTTACCCTCAGGATTCTGTTCTTGGCTTCCTTTTATTTTCAAAATATATGTAATCCCTGAGCTAATTTTATCTCCTGTAATATCTTCAAACAGCACTTATTATCAATGGTTCACAATTTATGTTACTGTCCATTTGTCTTCTGGTTCTGCTCTTTTCTTCTAGGCATTTATATGGATGGGGTTGTGCTTTCCAATTCCTTTGAAGTTACACATGCCTGTGTGACTTTCTTTGGCAAGTATAACGTTAACCAGAAGAGACACGTATGACTTCCAGGCAGAAATCTCTAAAAGACAGTGTGCAATTTTACAACGTTCTCTGTGCAAGGGTCAGTCCCTGTCCAATTGGCAAAGTCTCCTTCATCTGATACCTTTGAGTAAGACCTAGAGGGATATGTAGCCTCAGCAGAAAATAAAATTTGTTTTTATGTCACTAAGATGCTGTGACTGTTCATTACTGCAGCAGAACTTTGACTGACTGACACTGCCCCAATTCTAATTTTCTTTTCAACCTGGACATCTACACCTTGATGTTCCACAGGCAAAGTATAACATAATCTTCCTCCCAAATTGATTATTCTCTGGAGTCCTCCAAATTTCTTAATGGGACTCCTGTACAATTAGTTGTCCTGGGATTCATTTTAGTCCTTCTCTATTACACCCACATCTGATCAGTTATGGCACCCATTCATTCTAGCTCCTAGGTACCTTCATAGGAAGTGCCACACTCTGTTTTAACTGGTGCTTCCTTGGTTCCTGCCACAGTTATTACAAATCCTTCCCAGTTAAGCTTCCAGTTCATCTGCTTGGCACCCCTCCAAATAGCAATAGCATAATTAAGCTTCCTAAAATGTGAAAGTGACCATATCACTTCTCAGCCTAAAATGATTCAATATTTTCCTTTATAATTCAAGATTAAGTCCAAAGGTTTGAATGTCATACAAGGCTTTTCAAGTTATTATCTCTGGCTACCTTTCAAGTTTTATTTCTCTCTCACACACACAGAATTTATGTTCCAAAAGTCTTGGCTGAATATATCCTACTATTTCCTACTTTCATGCCTTCGTCTTTGTTTTTCTCAAATATCTCTATGTCAAGTCCCTAGCACTGGAGTATCCTGAAGATGAACATAAAACAGTTTTAGTTACTTCTTGGAAGTTGCATGTGGGCTCTTTGCATGCTGTGCAATGGAAAGACCAAATAGCAAACTATCTTGCAGAGAGAAAATGCTTTAATGTAGGGTTGCCAAACAAAGAGAGAAGACAAGGCTCTTATCTGTCTCCCCAAGCAGCTTTTGAGTGGGATATTTATTGTGGGAGGAAGAAGCAGGAGGGTGTTGGGGCTAAGAAATAATTGGTGGGAGGGTGGAGTCAATTTTAAGAGTCTTCGGAGCAGATGCAACTATCTTTCATGTCTCTTCATGGGCTGTATGTGTTAATTCAGAGGGGATTTGTGTGTTCATGTGGTAAATTATCAGCCCATGAGATCTAAAGTTCCCTGATCATTCTAGTCCCTAAATATGTCTGAGTGATGGTCAGTCCAAGGAGAATGTCAGCAAGCTGTTTCCTCATCTGTTTTCCTATTGTTCTGTAAACTAACCTCAAAGGTTTTAATGAATCATCTTTTACCTTATTTTAACCTGGTGTAAATGGGGGTAGAATTTCAAAAGTATATTGATTTGTCTTGAAAAATTATCTAGGGAAGGGAAAAAATACACCAACTCATGTTTTATTAAGAAAATACTGTTTGTGTCTCTGTGTTGTTGTTATTCAGTAACCAAGTCACATGTGACTTTTTGTCACCCCATGAACTACAGCACACCAGGCTTCCTTGTCCTAATCATCTTCCAGAGCGTGCACAAGTTTGTGTCCATTGAATTGGTCTAACCATCTAACCATCTCATCCTCTGTTGACCTCTTCTTCTGTCTTCAGTCTTTCCCAGCATCAGGTTCTTTTCCAATGAGTCAGCTGTTCTCATCAGCTGACCAAAGCATAGTAACTTCAGCTTTAGCATCTCCTTGCTGTGTGTCTGTAGGCTCTCTCTATATATTTTTAAATAACTATTCATCTTAGAATTCTCAATATAAAAGTAAAATTGTTAAGCCATTTTAAAGCTTCAATTAATAGAATTTTTAAGACAATAATAAAATCCATTTAGAATTATTAAGGTCCCAAATATCATCATGTACCAGTGAACCATCTTCTGGATGAACAAAGCCAAAATGAATATCAAAACAAAACAACTTTGAGCCCATAAATTGAGGAAACTCTTCATATCATTACTTACTTCAACATGACAACCCTTCAATAAAATACAAGTGACAAAAAATTTGCACATGCTGTCAGTAAGCTCCAAGTAGAATAGCCTCTGCTTTTAATGAGTGGTCAAAACGGTGTCTAGAAAGACACTGAGCTCTCTTTCACCCACAGGCAAACCAAGGTTGTAACTATTTACAGAGAAACTATCCATGAGAACAACCTGAACACCAGCAGAAAAAACAATCTGCAGCTGAAGACATAAAGAAGAAGCCACAATAAAATAGGTAGGGGGGGCAGAGACACATATGGTCAAGACCCATAGCTCTGTGGAGGCAACCCACTAAAGGGAAGATAGCTACAATTGCTACAGCTCTCCCCAAAGAGCAAAGGATCCAAGCTCCACAAGAGGGCTCCCCAGAATGGGGGTCCTGCTCCAGGAAGAGGAACCCCCAGAATATTTGGCATTGAAGGCCAGTGGGACTTATATTCAAGAGAACCACAGGTCTATGGGTAGTAGAAACTCCACTTTTAAAGGTAATTAATAAAATATTGCACACTGTGACACCTAGGGGCAGTGATCTGCAAGGAACCTTGGATATATCCACCTGCTGATCTTTGCAGAGGCTCTCAGTGAGGCAGGAGACAGTTAAAACTCAGCCTGGGCACATGCATGCAGCAGAAACCATGTTGAGGAGCTCCTTCTACTGCAAGACGCTAACACTGATAAGGGCCGTTCTGAAATCCTTTCTCGAGGTTATTAGTGGCAGGACCCAATTCCATCCACCAGCACCATGAAACCTCCATGGAAGGCAGGACCTGACAATCAGCTGGACCGAGACCCAGCCACTCCTACCAGCATGCCCACAGAAGTTGAACTGGCCACAACAGAAGGACAGATGCAGCCCACATAAAGAGCACCACCAGAACATATAGCTCTCATAACCAGAGGTGAGTGCGCCGGTGGGCTTCACAGTATGTTTCTTATATAAGGCCAATTCTCCAAGACCAAGAAATGCAGCTAAACTACACAGAAATACAAATACATAGAAATAAAAACGGTGAATAGAAAAAATGAGGCAACAGAGAAATGGATTCCAAATGAAACAACAAGATAAAACTCCAGAAGGAGAACTAAGTGAAATAGAGAAGCAATCTATCCAGTAAACAGTTTAAGGTAATGACCATAAAGACACTCAAAGGACTTGGGAAAAGAATGGATGAACAGAGTAAGAAGTTGGAAGTTTTTTAACAAGAGTTAGAAAATAGACAGAAGAACCACTCAGACCTGAAGAGGTCATAGCTGAAATAAAAACTACACTAGAAGGAATACACAGTAGATTAGATGATACAGAGGAAGAGATTAGCAAATAAGAAGGAGTAGTAGAAATCACTCAAGATGAACAAGAGGAAAAAATAGTCTAAAAAATGAGAGCAGTTTAAGATGTTCTGGGACAACACCAAGCAGACTAACATTGGCATTATAATAATCTCAGAAGAAGAGAAAGAGAGAGAAAAGAGCAGAAAACATATTTGAAAGCATGAGAGCCAGACATTTTCCTAACCTAGAGAGGAAAATAGACATTCAGGTCCAGGAAGCACAGAGAGTCCCAAACAGGATTGATCCAAAGAAAACCACCCCAAGACATATCATAATTAAAATGGCAAAAAATAAAAGTAAAGAAAGAATATTTTTAAAACCAAAGAAAAGACAACATAGTATACAAGGAAAATCACAAAGGGCTATCTGTTGACTTGAAGTAGAAATTCTGCAGGACAGAATGGAAGAGCATAACACCCAAAGGTGACAAAAGGGAAAAAAAACAAAACTCCAATCAAGAATACCCAATTTGGCAAAGCTTTATTCATAGTTGATGGAGAGACTGAAAGTTTTACACACAAGCAAAAGCTAAAAGCACCACCAAACCAGTTATAAAAGACATGTTAAAGGAACTTCTCTAACCTAAAAAGAAAAGGCTGAAAATAGAGATATTAAATTATAAAAGGAAAACTCTCATTGCTAAAGGGAAACATACACCAAAGATTAGAGATAAATCAATCAACTTATAAAACTAGTAAGAAAGTTAAAAGGCAGAAGTAGTAAAATCCTGTACATCCACAATAAGTAGTTGAGGGATACACAAAACAAAAGGATGCAAAATTTAATGTTAAAAACAATAAACTAGCTGTTGTGGTTCAGTTGCTCAGTTGTGTCCAACTCTTTGTGACCCCCGTGGACTGCAGCACACCAGGCTTCCCTGTCCTTCACTATCTCCTGGAGTTTGCTCAAACTCACGTCCACTGAGCTGGTGATGCCATCCAACCATCTAGTCCTCTGTCGCCCCCTTCTCCTCCTGCCCTCAATCTTTCCCAGCATCAGGGTCTTTTCCATTGATTCAGCTCTTTGCATCAGGTGGCCAAAGTATTGGAATTTCAATTTTAATATCAGTCATTACAATGAATATTTAGGGTTGATTTCCTTTAGGATTGACTGGTTTGATCTCCTTGCTGTCCAAGGGACTCTTAGGAAGGGAGGTGTCATCTGCCTGTCTGAGTTATTGACATTTCTCCCAGCAATCTTGATTCCAGCTTGTGAGTCAACCAGCCCAGCATGATGCATTCTGCATATAAGTTAAATAAGCAGGGTAACAGTATAGAGACTTGGTGTATTCCTTTCCCAATTTTGAACCAGTCCGTTGCTCCATGAAACTAGTGGGAGATGGTATAAATGCAGGATTGTTAAAATGTGTTTGAATTAAGAGATTAGCAACTTAAAATAACCATATAGATATATACAGATATTGTTTGCTATATATAAACCTCATAGAATCCACAAGCCAAAAATCTGTATTAGATATCTACACACACGCACACACACACAAAGGGAAAAAAATCCAAACATATCACTAAAGGTAGTCTTCAAAGTGCAAGGGAAGGTGATAAAAGAGGAAGAAAGTGGGAATAAAGAAACACAGAAACAAAGCTAAAACAAGTAACAAAATGAAAGTAAGTATATATTTATCAATAATTATTTTAAATATAAATGGACCACATGCTCCAACTGAAAGACAGAGTAGTTGAACTGATACAAAAACAGAATTCAGATATATGTTGCTTACAAGAGACTCATTAAAGATCTAAAGGAAAACACAGACTGGAAGTGAAGTGATGGAAAAAGATATTTCATGCAGAAGATGCTTCATTTCATGGAAATAAAAAGAAAGATGAGACATCAATACTTACATCAGACAAAATAGACTGTAAAACAATGGCTGTAATAAGAGACAAAGAAGAATATTACATAATGATCAATGGATAAATACAAGAAGAAAATATAATTATTGCAAATATTATGCATTTAACACAGGACAACCTCAATACAAAAAGCAAATACTAAAGGATATAAAGGGAAAAACTAAAAGAAGCACAAAAATAGAAGAATATTTTATCATCCCATTTACAGTCATGGACAAATCATCCAAATGTAAAATTAGCAAGGAACACTGGTCTTAAAAGACACATTAGACAAAATGGACTTTAACAGATGCATATAGAACATTCCACCCCAAAACAGCAGAATATGCATTCTTTTCAATTATACAGGAACACTCTCCAGGATGAATCACATGGTATGCCAAATAACAAGTCTCAGTAAACTTGCTGCTGCTAAGTCGCTTCAGTCGTGTCCGACTCTGTGTGACCCCATAGACAGCAGCCCACCAGGCTCCTCCGTCCCTGGGATTCTCCAAGCAAGAATAGTGGAGTGGGTTGTCATTTCCTCCTCCAATGCATGAAAGTAAAAAGTGAAAGTGAAGTCATTCAGTCGTGTCCTACTCTTAGCAACCCCATGGACTGCAGCCCACCAGGCTCCTGCATCCATGGGATTTTCCAGGCAAGAATACTGGAGAGGGGTGCCATTGCCTTCTCCGTCAGTAAACTTAAGAATACTGAAATTCTATCAAGCATCTTTCCTAACAAAAATGCCATGAGACTGGAAATCAGCCACAAGAACAAAATGCCAAAAAACACAAACACTTGAAGACTATAAACAATGTGATATTAAACACCCAATGCATTTCTGAAGAAAGCAAAGAAGAAATCCAAAAATGTCTGTAAACAAGTGAAAGCCAAACAAAATGATCCGAAATATATGGGCTGCATTAAAAGCAGTTCTAAGAGTGAATTATAGCAATACAAGTTTATCTAATGAAACAAGAAAAATCTCAAATAAACAACCTAACCTTCCACCTAAAAGGACTAGAAAAAGAACAAGCAAAATCCAAAGTTAATAGAAGAAAATAATCATAAACATCAAAGCAGAAACAAATGAAACAGAGACTAAATAAGAAATGGAAAATATCAATGAAACTAAGAGCTGGTTCTTTAAAAAGACAAAGCAATAAAACTTCAGCCAGACTCATCAAGAAAAAGAAAGAAGACTCATATCAATAAAATCAGAAATGAAAGAAAAGTTACAATCACTACCAAAGAAATAAAAAGGATAATAGAGACTGCTACAATCATACACCATTAAAATGAGTAATCTAGACAAAATGGGCAAATCCTAGAAATGTACACTCTCCCAGGAATAAGGAAGACATAGAAAATATGAAGAGAACAATTATCAGTAATGAAGTTGAATCAGTAATTTAAAATTCACAAAAAAATAAAATGTAGCATCAGATGGCTTCACAGGTGAATTCTACCAAATATTTAGAGAAGAGTTAACATCTATACTTGTCAAACTATTCTTAAAAAATGCAGTGATAGAAAGGTGTCCCAACTCATTCTATGAGGTCAGTATCGCCTTGATACAAAAACCAGAGAAAGACAGCCCAAAAAGAAAAAAAAATTACAAACCAATCCCACATTGGCGCTAGTGGTAAAGAACCCACCTGCCAATGCCAGAGATGTAAGAGATAAAGGTTTGATTCCTGGGTCCATAACATCCACTGGAGGAGGAAATGGCAACCCACTCCAGTATTCTTGCCTGGAGTAAATCCCATGGATTGAGGAGCTTGCTGGGCTATAGCCCACAGAGTCACAAAGAGTCAGACACTACTGAAGTGATCTAGTACAGAGCATAGCACCACTTGTGAACATAAATGCAAAAATCTTCAACAAAATATTAGCCAACTGGACCCAACAATATATTAAAAAAGATTACATTCCATGTTCAGGTGGAATTTAATCCAGGAATGAATGTATTTTTCAATATCTACAAATCAATCAATGTGATACACCATGCTAACAAATTGAAGCATGAAGCCACACGATCATCTCAACAGATGCAGAAAGAGTTTACCAAAATTCAATACCCATTTTTGATTAAAAAAAAAACTCTCAACAAAGTGGGTGTAGAGGAAACATACCTCACATAATAAAGGCTACATATGGCAAACTCACAGCTAACATCATACCCAATGGTAAAAAGCTGAAAGTATTTCCACTCAGACCAAGAAAAAGACAAGGATGCCCACATTCACCATTTTTGCTTAAAGTAGTATTGGAAGTCTTAGCCATATCAATCAGACAAGAAAAAAATAAATAAAATGAATTCAGATTGGAAAGGAAAAAGTAAAATGAATCATTATTTGCAGATGTGTTACTATACATAAAAACTTCTAAAGATGCCACTCCCCTCCAATACAACAACAGCAACAACAACAAAAACAACTACCAAACCCATCAGTAAATTCAGTAAATTTGAAGGATAGAAAATTAATAATGGAAATCTGTTGCATTTCTGTACACTAACAATGAACTAACAGAAACAGAAGACCAAAAGAAAAAAAAAAAGAAAAAAAATTCACAAAATTTTTTTTGTGAAAGAGTAAAATATCTGGGAACAAATCTAACTAAGGGAGTGAAAGACCTGTTCACAGAAAACTATAAGATATTGAGAAAAGCAGTTAAAGATGACACAAACAAATGAAAAGATACACTATCCTCATGGGTTGGGATAATCAATGTTAAAATGACCATACTACCCAAGGCAATCTACAGATGCAGTGCATCCCTATCAAAATGCCAATGGCATTTTCACAGAACTAGAAAAATTAATTCCAAAATGTTTATAGGAACACAAAATACACCAACTAGCAAAAAAAAGCCACCTTGAAAAGAAGAACAAAGCTGAAGGTATCATGTGCCCTGATTTCAAAATATACCACAAAACTACAATTAGCAAAATAGTGTGGTACTGGCATAAAAACAGACATACAGATCAATGGAACAGAACAGAGAGTTCAGAAACGAATCCACACTTACATAAGTAATTAATCTATGACAAAGGAGGCAAGAATATACAATGGGGAAACTATAATCCCTTCAATAAATTGTGTTGGAAAACTGGACAGCTACATAGAAAATAACCAAACTGAACAATTCTTGTACCACAAAAATAAACTCGAAATGGATTAAAGTCTTTAAAGTAAGACTTGAAGCCACAAAAATCCTAGAATAAAACATGCAATACACTCTTTGACATTGGTCTTGGTAATAATTTTTTGGTTGTTTCCTCAGCCAAGGGAAACAAAAACAGAATAATAGAACTACTTCAAACTAGAAACTTTTGCATAACAAAGGAAATTATCATCAGAATGAAAATCTAACCTACCTAATGGAAGATGATATTTGTAAATGATACCTCTGACAAGGGGTTAATATCTAATATATACAAAGAACTCATACAACTCAACATCGAAAAAAAAAATAGAAGTACCATACCATCCAACAATTTTACTTCTAGACATTTATTGGAAGAATAATTGAAAATATACATGCACCCTTATGGTCACTGAATTATTTTCAGTAGCCAAGATATGGAAGCAACCTAAGTGCCCATTGATCAATAAATGAATAAAGAAGGATATTAGATAGATAGAGAAAGAAAGGCTATAGTGAAATATTACTTAGCTATAAATAAAAGAATTATATCTTGCCATTTGCAATAATATGGATGGACTTAAAAGGTAATATGCTAAGTGAAATAAGGCAAATACTGTGTAAGAAAATAATATATATTTTCACTTAGATGTGAATACAATAAACAAAACAAACGAACAAGTGGAAACAGCCATATATAGAGAGAACAAATATGTGATAATTAAAGGGGAGAAGGTTTTGTGGAGGAGAGAAATAAGCAGGAAGGATTAAAAGGCACAAACTTCCAGTTGCTACTTAAATAAGTATGTATGAAATGTACAAGTGGGGGAAAATAGTCAATAACTATGTAATATTCTTCTATGGTGACAGATGGCAACTTATCATGATGATCATTTTGAAATATTTATCAAATCTCTATGTTGTGTACAAGGAATTATCAGAGTATTTGAAGTCACGTATACTTCAAAAACAAACTAATAGAAAAAGAGAACATATTTGTGATTTCTGGAGGAAGGGGGGGTAGACAGTGTAATTTAAATGGTACAAAGCTCCAGTTATAAGATAAATAAGTATGAGGGATGTAATATACAATATGGGTCTTACCTGATGGCTCAGATGATAAAGAATTTGCCTGCAATGCAGAAGAACTGGATTCAATCCCCTGGGTCCTGAAGATCGCCTGAAGAAGGGAATAACTATGCACTCCAGTAGTCTTGTCTGGAAAAGTCCATCAACAGAGGAGCCTGGTGGACTATAGACCATAGGGTTGTAAACGGATGGACACGATAAATATAATTATCACTATTAAAACAAAAGTTGAGAGTAAATCCTGGGAGTCCTCATCACAAAGAAAAAACTTTCTATTTCTTTAATTTTACATCTATATGAAATGATGAATGCTCACTAAACTTATTGTGGTAATCATTTCATGATATACATAAGCCAAATCATTATACTGTACTTTATACCTTAAATTTATACAGTCCTATGTGTCAATTATATCTTAATAAAACTGAAAGAAAAAAAAAAGAATAGACAATACCTTACAGAAAGTGAAATGCATGAAACTATAGTCATCCAACTCTGCTATTTGTCAAGAGCAGGATTTCTGGGAGTTGGAGGAGGTCAATATATTTAACTGGAAAATACCACCACAAATTCTCATTACTACAAAAAACAAAATGTTATGCATAAACGTCATTCCTCAACTTCAAGATTTAAAAATATACTGAAATGGATTGTATAGTGTCCCAAACTTCTCATTTTCACCCCTTACCTGTCAATATTCCAAAAAAACTAGTCAGAAGCTATTTTTACCACTAAATTTGGGAAGGGATGCATGCTCATTCGTGTCCAGCTTTTTGCAACCTCATGGACTATAGCTCACCAGGCTCCTCAGTCTGTGGAATTCTCCAGGCAAAAATACTAGAGTGGGTTGCTGTTTCCTACTCCAGGGGATCTTCCTGACCTGGGGATCAAACTCGTTATCTCTTGAGTCTCCTGCAATGGCAGGCGGAATTTTACCATGGGCATCACCTGGGAAATTTGGTGAGGACTGATGATATAAAACTCCTTTCAGAGCAGTGTCACCAAGATGATTCAAAAGTTTAAATTCAGCATGTCTTGAATGCTTTGTGACTTAAAGCCTCTCAAAACTTGCATTCAATCAGTAATAGTAATAAGAAAAAAAGTATTTGCATCACCAATTATCTGACTTCAGGCAATTTCAGTTTAACATTCTTTTTTATTTTCACTTTCAGTAAAAAATGAAGTAAAACAGCCATTTTAAAAGGACATTTTAGCAGTATGTTATTTGTGATTGAGACTAATTTGTGGGTGGTTTTTTTTTTTTTTTTTTTACTTACTTCTGGTAATAATTAACCAGAAAAGAAAATGCTGGCCAAAAAAAAGAAAAAAATATATATGTATAAATAATAGAGTTTGGCGTTATATCCCATTGATGTCCACTCAAGAAAAGCAAATCCCAGAGCAGCCAGTCTCTTAGAGCCTTAGGACAGCCCAGTGAATAGGAATACAAAGCATATTGTCCAACAGGGTCATTCAGGGAAGATACAATCCTTAGACAACAATAAGATAACATGGTTAGCAAAGTTACAGTCTATATTTTAAATTAGTAAATTATTTTTCAACATGTTTAGGAGATAGCATTTACTTCATTTATATGGACTTGTATTCCTAGAGATGATTTCTCAAACACTTAATATCATTTACCTCTCTGGGTTCAAGACTGTTTACCTTCTAAGACAGAAACTGGTGGAAGGAAGCATGTTTGTGAAGGGGTGCTTTTGTACTTCTGAGAGGTGTTTCTTCTCTAATTTCATGATTCTGATTCAGCCCCCTTCCCAGTCTGACTTCCCTGTTCAAGGATTCCAGTCTAGGGCTATAGTTTACAACCCTTGTAGACCTGGTGAACAGTGAGCTAGCAATGAGCTTCTGGTTTAGAGATAAGGGAATGATACATTTCCATTGCAAGTTCTAATAGCCATGGAGAAACACAACAGTATGAGTAATCTTTAAAATCACAATTTTGGAAGAATGCTAAGTTCTATCAAATAGTAAAATTCCATTTTGAAAATCGAAGCACAGAGAGGGTAAACAGTTCTACTATAATGTAAATAATAAAGCTTACTACATATTTGCAAGAGTGAGAAATTTGAATTTGAGATATACAGACCTGAAGGTGTGTTCCCAAATTGTACTGATAAAAACTTCCATTTCCCATTTTGTGTTACCTATCTAAGTGACTTTTAATGATTATAGATAAAGATTAAAATTATTTGCATTGTTGAAATTTTTCAAGTACAGTTCTGAGTTTTCGGTTATTTTCCTAAATAGTTTTACAGTATGTATTTGGTCTCATAACTGAAGGTAACAAAAATAATCAATGTTGGAAATGATTCAGAGTAGCTCTCATATTTCTCCATGTCTTGCAAGTGAGGCACTGACTTATCATTGTTCCTTTGTTTTCAGTGATGAATCGCTTCTCGGCCTTTTGGCTAAGAGCAAGTGTTTTCAGTGATGACTGTTGTATAAAAAGCCCTAGAAGATACATATAGCACTCTTTGATGGAGCAAAACACAGAAATGGCTACCCAAGTCTTTAACCTCAGAGTTCTTTTCCTGCAAGTCAACCCACCCATAGTAATATTGCCTGGAAAATTCCATGAACAGAAGAGCCTGGCTGGCTACAGTCCAGGGGTCGCAAAGAGTTGGACACAACAGCTCACTGGACTGAACTATGAATACAATCATCATCTGAGCTGTTAGGACTTGGAAAACCAGCTTACAAAAGCTGATACTCTGGCTAACTGCTAATGCTGTAAGTAGTAAACTGTGTTTTGGCCCTGACCCAGGAGTTTCATGACCTCAACTTGCATTATTAAATGTCAGGCAAACTTTCAAGCTTATGAGTAAAACATCAAACTCTTCACAGTCCTTGACAATCAGGTGTATTGAAGTGATGATAAATCTCAAACAACTAGTTGGACATAATGCAAGTTAGTAATGGGTCTATTATTTTATTGGGTTACAACAGAGGTAGCCAACTTTCTCTTAATGGTCCTGTTAATAAATATTTTAGGGTTTTAGGGCCTTACATTCCCTTTTACAGCTACTCAACTCTGCTGTTATAGCACAATATCACCATAGCTAGTACGCAAATGATAAGCATGGCCATATTCCTATAAAACTTTATTTGTAGATACCAAACTGAATTCTCTATAAATTCACATGTAATTAAAAATTTTAAATAGTTTTTCCAACCATTTAAAAAATTTAAAACCACAATTAGCTCACAGGTTTTATAAAAGCAAGTGTCAGACTGAATTTGGTTCATGAAACAACCACTGGAATAGAAAATGATTGCCAAAAAAAATTAAACATATTAGTTTATTTATTGTTCTTTCTGTTTTAAGAGATTTGGAAGAATTACAGACACGTGGAGGATTTAGGATAGGAAATGGTTTTGTAAGGAGAGTATAAAAACTGACTGTCTCTTAACACTTCACTTTTCAACCTCAGATTCTAATGATGCTTATTTGTCTACTTTATTGTGTAGAGTGCTTATATGAACTTTCACTTGTACTTTCAAAAAGACAAGTATTAGATTAACGTTTCAATTTCCTTTGAACAATAATGATTTTAGTAGATTTTGCAGTATTTTTGCACATATTCTTTAGATATCTTTTAATTTAGTCTTCCATGAAACCCTCTAACTGGTAGACATACATAAGTTTGTAAGGCCTCAAAAGCCTCGAGCCCATAAAGAACAGAAAAAAAAAGAGATTTTCCTGCCATGTTATACTACATTAAATTTTATGATTCTTTCTTGCCATCTTCTGTTTGACCACATCCAATTTACCTTGGGCTTCCCAGGTGGTGCTAGTGGTAAAGAACCAGCCTGCCAATGCAGGAGTATGGGTTTGATTCCCAGGTCAGGGAGATATCTTGGAGAAGGACATGGAAACCTTCTCTGTATTTTAACCTGGAGGATCCCATAGACAGAGGAGCCTGGCAGGCCATGGTCCATAGTGTTGTAAAGTCAGACATGATTGAAGCAACTTAGCAGGCACATAGGAATTTACCTTGGTCAAGCAGGAGATGGCAAGAGTGAACATTGAGATTTTAGGAATCAGGGAACTAAAATAGATGGGAATAGGTGAATTTAATTCAGATGACCATTATATCCACCATCTAACAAAAGAGTCAGAAATTCAGTACTTGGGTGCAATTTCAAAAGTGACAGAAAGATCTCAGTTTGTTTCCAAGGCAAACCATTCAACATTACTGTAATCCAAATCTATGCCCCAACCACTAATGCTGAAGAAGCTGAAATAGAACAGTTCTATGAAGACACACACACACACACACACACACACACACACACACACACAAACTGTTCCTTTCATCAGAGGGGAATGAAATGAAAAAGGAGGAAGTCAAAAGATACCTGACATAACAGGCAGATTTGGTCTTGGAGTATAACTTGAAGCAGGGAAAAGACTAACAGTTTTGCCAAGAGAACACACTGGTCATTGAAATTACCCTCTTCCAACAACACAAGAGATGACTCTACACATGGACATCACCAGATGGTCAATACCAAAATCAGACTGATTATGTTCTTTGTAGCTGAACATGGAGCAGTTCTATACTACAGTCAGCAAAAACAAGACCTGGAGCTGACTCTAACTCAGATCATGAGCTCCTTAATGCATAATTCATACCTAAATTGAAGAAAGTAGGGAAAACCACCAGGCCATTCAGATATGCCTAAATCAATTTCCTTATGATTATAAGGTAAAAGTGACAAATAGACTCAAGGGATTAAATCTGACTGAGTTACTGAAGAACTATGGATGGAAGTTCATAACACCTTACAGGAGGAGGTGACCAAAATGATCCCAAAGGGGGAAAAAGATGCAAGAAGGCAAAATGGCTATCTGAGGAGGTCTTACAAATAGCTGAGAAAGGAAGAGACATGAAGAGCAAAGGGGAAAAGGGAAGTGTATACCCAGCCAAATGCAGAGTATCAAGGAATAGAAAGGTGAGATAAGAAAGCCTCCTTAGTGAACAATACAAAGAAATAGAGGAAAACAATGGAATGGGACAGATTAGACATCTCTTCCAGAAAATTAGAGATACCAAGGGAACATTTCATGCAAAGATGAGCACAATAAAGGACAGACATGGTGTGGACCTAACAGAAGCAGAAGATATTAAGAAGAGGTGGCAAGAGTACACAAAAGAACTGTACAAAATGATCTCAATAACATATGTAGCCACTATGGTTTGGTCTCACCTAGAGCCAGGCAGTGTTCTTGCCTGGAGAATCCCAGGGATGGGGAAGCCTGGTGGTCTGCCGTCTATGGGGTCGCACAGAGTTGGACACGACTGAAGTGACTTAGCAGCAGCGGCGGCGGCGGCAGCAGCAGAGCCAGACATCCTGGAGTGTGACGTCGAGTGGGACCAAGGAAACATTTCTATGAACAAAGCTAGTAGAGAGATGCAATTCCAGCTGAGCTATTTAAAATCATAAAAAATGGTACTGTTAAGGTGCTACATTCAACATGTCAGCAAATTTGGAAAACTCAGCAATGGCCACAGGGCTGGAAAAGCTCAGTGTTCATTCCAATCCCAAAGGAGGTCACTGCCAAACAATGTTCAAACTACTGTATAATGGTGCTCATTTCACATCCTAGCAAGGTAGTGCTGACCATCCTTCAAGCTATTGATTTTAAATACATGTACTGAGAACTTCCAGATGGACAGTTTGGATTTAGAAAAGGCAAAGGAACCAGAGATCAAATGGCCAACTTCTGTTTGATCATAGAAAAAGCAAAAGAATTCCAGAAAAACATCTACTTCTGCTTCATTGACTATGCTAAAGACTTTGACTGTGTGGATCACAACAAATGGTAGAAAATTCTTAAAAAGATAAGAATACCAGACCAGCTTACCTGCCTCCTTAAAAACCTGTATGCAGATCAAGATGCAACAGTTAGCACCACACGTGGAAAAATGGACTGGTTCCAAATAGAGAAAGAGGATATTAAGGCTACATATTGTCACCCTGCTTATTTAACATATATGCAGAGTACATCATAAGAAATGCTGGACTGGATGAATCACAAGCTGGAATCAAGATTGCTGGGAGAAATAACAATAACTTCAGATATGCAGATGACACCACACTTATGGCAGAGAGCAAAGAATTAAAGAGCCTCTTGATGAGAGTGAAAAAGTTGGCTTAAAACTCAACATTCAGAAAACTAAGATCATGGCATCTGGTCCCATCACTTCATGGCAAATAGATGGGGAAACAATGGAAACAATGACAGACTTTATTTTGGGGGGCTCCAAAATCACTGCAGATGGTGACTGCAGCCATGAAATTAAAAGACACTTGCTCCTTGGATGGACAGAATATTAAAAAGCAGAGACATTACTTTGCCAACAAAGGTCAATCTAGTCAAAGCTATGGTTTTTCCAGTAGTGATGTATGGATGTGAGAGCTGGACTATAAAGAAAGCTGAGCACCTAAGAATTGATTATTTTGAACTGTGGTGTTGGAGAAGACTCTTGAGAGTTCCTTGGACTGCAAGGAGATTCAACCTATCCATTCTAAAGGAAATCAGTCCTGAATATTCACTGGAAGGACTGATGCTGAAGCTGAAGCTCCAATACTTTGGCCACCTGATGCAAAGAGCCGACTTTTTGGAAAAGACCCTGATGCTGGGAAAGATTGAGGGCAGGAGGAGAAGGGGGCAACAGGATGAGGTAGTTGGATGGCATCACAGACTGAACGGACATGAGTCTGAGCAAACTCCGGGACATAGTGGAGAACAGGGAAGCCTGGTGTGCTGCAGTGCATGGGGTCACAAATCATGGAACACGACTTGGTGACTGAACAACAAAATGATTCACTCAAAGCCAACAATTATTTAAACCACTTTGATAACTTAAAGGAAGCATCTATAACAGTGCCTGGCAGTTAGTACAGGTTCAACGTATACTATCTTCATAGCTGTTAACAAATGTTGGCTTTATTATTAACATTACCTTGAAGTCTTAAATAAGCTTACCTGAACTGAGTCATGTAAGATTTTCCACATCTTTCATTTATTTCCAAACAAGAAAGCAAAATATGCACTCATTTGCATAATGCTTGTGACTGAATTTGGATTCATACCTATATGAAGTTTGCTTTGGTGAAATGTATGTCTCTGTTTCTTCTCAAGGAAGGAATTTATAAATAATCAGCAAACATTTAAAATAGTGAATGAGTGAGTGAAACTCTTACAATCAACTTAACCTTAAACTCACTGACTTACCCAGAACACACACTTCAGAGGGCAGATTTCATAAAGATTCTTAAACTAGATTAGCTGTGTTTTACTTTTCTTTTTAAATTATCAATTTTTTTTCACCATGAATACAGATTAGTGAATGACCCAGCAGAACAAGACCCCACAGTTTGACCCTAATCAGAACGAAATAATATCCCCAAGTAAATATATTGCCTAATTTGCTGCATAATAGCCTTTGAGCAATACCCAAGGCACAAGTCTACCGTTGGCTTTGTGTTTCTGACACACTTTCCTTCAATCTAGATAGTATTTTCAGGCAGGACTTAAGATTTTCTGTAGGCTTGAAGTAAACCTATTCTTTATAAATCAATATTAGATAATAATATTAGCTTTTTACCAAGAGAAGAGTGATAACCCTATTGTGGCTTGGTTGATGACAAACACTTTGGTAATTTCTTAGGAAAAGTATTTCCTCTTGACCATTAAAAGCCAAATTTTGTGTTACTTCCCCGCCTGGATTAAATAAATACTATTAGTTTTTCAACTGTGTACAATAAATATGGATTTCAAGACTTATTTGTCTGTGTTTCTTAAAACATTTATGAACATTGAACAGATAAATTTGTTTTAAGCATATTTTTTTCATTTGAACACTTTCCCAATGGTTTTTAATATGGATACTGTTCATCCCATATCGAATAAAGCAACTTTTACTTTATATAATATCTTGACCCAAATCATATTGTCTCCATAAATATTTTACAGTCTGTGGGCAACAAAATCATGATTACCACAGTCACGTCTGCACTTGCAGGTAATACACCATAAAACATGGGTTGTTTTCTCTCCTCTAGTTTTTGAGAGAGGGAATCGGTGTCTGCATTTGCCCAAGTGGGTTTTTTTCTTTTCCCTTTTTTAACACTAACTAGCTCCTTTGGGGTAAGATGTTAGAAACATGGGTCTGTGCCAAGTTACTTTCTCTATAAAATTCATAAAAGTACAAGAAAACATGGCTCATTTTACTTCTTTCCAGCTGGTTTTCTCTGAAAGAAGAAAGTTTGAGGCTTTCATTATCCTGAATAATAGAATGAAGCTACTCCATGACTGATTGGGAAGAAGTTACAGTGCTGTTGAAAAGAGCAAAGTAAAATAAAGTGGAGATATTTCTTTCTTTTAAGAGCTGGCAATCATCTCTCCTTTTAGCGACTGATTTGTCACATACTTTGAAATTAGAGTACTTCATATAAACATCAATACTTTGAAAATGTGCTTAAAGAGATTCAAGAAAGATAATATGGTTTATAAATTCCTTAGGTCACCTTTTGCTCTTATAGTATAAAAGGCACTGATACACTCGATCTCTCAGTGAAATGCAACCATCTTGGATAATTAAACAAGGTGGGTCTTTGCATTAGTGTTTCTCTCCCCACAACCCCAGAGTGGTAAAATCATTTTATTCCTATTTAATTCTTATCTACTAAGGTAAGCTAAATAAAATTTGTGCGTTTAAGAAAGCATTTCTTTAACATCTAAGAACCAAGCTGTCATTTCACAGAGAAACCCCTTTAGCATTTGTCTCTATTAACTAATGATCAGTCTAGCCAGAAACTACCCTGTCTAAATAGTTTCAAAAATAATAGAGAAGTAACAGAATGAATACACATTTATGTGCTTACACTTTTTCTGTTGGCTCATGATAAAATAGCTATGTCACTTTTGTGTGAGATAATAAAGTATGCTTCTGTGAATTTATGTAAGTATTCAGAGGAAGCTTGACTATGATATTTTATACATGATATGACATATATTTGCCTTGGAAAGGCAAATGAAAACCATCTCCATAGTACCTTATAATCACAATTAGGTTTGTGTAGTGACTATTGCTTGTGGACTTCCCTGTCTTTCTTCCCAGCTTATTTCTTCCAATAATAGACACTGCTTCGCTTGGGCAAGGGTGGGAAATACAAGCAAGGCACAGCCTGGCTACAGTGAAAGCTGCAAGGGACAAGCACCAATATTCAACCAGCTTAACTGGGGGATTTTTCAGACTGGTGCTTACAGAGAAAAAGTCTCTTTCCTTTGTATGCTCAAGACACTGTAAAGATGCAAGTTTGGAGCTACCAATCCCTGAATCCCCTACAGTGGTTTCAGCAGTCTAGGAAATTGAAGTTGGCACAGAAAGGAAAAAAGATCAGAGATGAAGCAAAAGGAACTCTGATGGTGTTCAAGTCTCAACTTCCATTTGTCCACAAAACCAACTCTATTCCTCATTCTCACATAATCTGGTCATGTGAGGCAACAAATCCCTCATTTTAGCTACAATATTTTTACTTGGGTTTCTTTCTTTCTCAGCAGAAATAATCCTGACCAAGGAATGTATGAATACAATTAGCTTCTGTTAGATATCAGTTTAGAAAGACTGGAAGTACACCTGACCCAAATCTCTCTTCCATCAGTTTTTCAAGATCCTAGGAAAATCTTGAGATTCTAGTTCAAGTGTATATTTCCCCTACAATAAACAAGCATTAAGAAATTGTTTTTGATCTCTGGTTTGAGGATGTCAGAATAGATACAATATTATCTTCTTCTCCTCTTGAAAATCCTCTAAAATACTACAAGATTTTTTTTTAATTTATATATGCTAAGAAATTTTATTTTTATAAGGTTAAATGTCTCTAGTAGTAAGACTAGAAACACAAACTCTATCTTAAACAAAATTGAGTGATGTCTATTCCACCCAAATATAATTTGAAAAATGACAAAAGTAAAGATCACAGTGACACAGAAGGTCACTTGCAACTACTGATCTCAGATAAAGAGGAGTTCAGTTCTTCAAAATACGTCAATGTACCCAGAAGATACAAACAAGGAAGCAAAATTACTGATTCTGATAATGATATTGATTGCATGGATTACAACTGATAACTTGTGTAGGACCTCACTAACAGGAAAAGAAGCAGGCAATGCTGGGCAGAATGAGGAAACATATAGTCAGGCTATTTTTGCAGGAAGCAGTCTATATATGAGACACCATTGGGGAAAGTGAGTCTAAATTTCAAGCAGCCCTAGAGCTGCATATTCTCATCACCTGAGAATAAATAAAGATTAAGACAATCCTCTACCCCAATCAGTTCAGTTCAGTTCAGTCGCTTAATCGTGTCTGACTCTTTGCGACCCCATGAACCGCAGCATGTCAGTCCTCCCTGTCCAACACCAACTCCCAGAGTTTACTCAAACTCATGTCCATCGAGTCGGTGATGCCATCCAACCATCTCATCCTCTGTCATCCCCTTCTCTTCCTGCCCTCAATCTTTCCCAGCATCAGGGTCTTTTCCAACACACACACACACAATTCTTGAGCGTGAGCCAAGAACACAAACCCAGAACACTGAATTAGTCTCTCCTCTCCATGAAGCTCCTATGGACAAAAGATTCAGGCAGAATTCTTATAATTTAAAAATGACTAATTATTCAAAATTATCAGAATAGTATCTATATACAAATACTACAAATAAGAGGATAAACAAATGGCAGACAAAAAGTAGTCAACATTATACATATACATGCATGCATGTGTGTACATATATACACATACAAACACACATGCATGCATATACAAAAACCATGATTAAATATCTTGCCATAAACTCAGTTAGGAAAGGTGAAATAAAGCAATATATGATGGATATATAAACACAAGGCAGCAAAAGCTAGGATAAGAACAGGAAGAGAAACTTAGAGGTCACATTATAGTCAACACAAAATAAACACTGCAGATTATACAGTTAGACATACAGAAGATAGGACTGAGAACAAAGAGTGAAAGGAAATGGAAATGAGCCTAGATATTAAAAAATTTTTAAGGGATAACAGATACAAAGTATGATAAAGGAGATGCAATATATGCATAACTGGTAATTCTGAAATATGAAATCTCAATAAATAGAAAAAAACTTTCAAAGGTACTACAAAAGAAAATTTTCCAGGAAAAAATGTTTTCAAATAGAAAAAAAGCTCTCTATGCTCCAGATGGGGAAAATAATGATACAAACAGTCATATCCTAGTAAAGAAGCTAAAATTCAAATATAAAGAAAGATTCCATTACGTTGTAAAGTGCTGCGCTCATTATGCCAACAAATTTGGAAAACTCAGCAGTGGTCACAGACTGGAAAAGGTCAGCTTTCATTCCAATCCCAAAGAAAAGTAACGGTAAAGAACTACCATACAATTGCACTCATTTCACATGCTAGCAAGATTATGCTCAAAATCTTACAAGCTAGGCTTCAGCAGTATGTGAACTGCGAAATTCTAGATGTACAAGCTGGATTTAGGAAAGACAGATGAACCAGAGATTAAATTGCCAACATACGCTGGATCATAGAAAAAGAAAAGGAATTTAAACAAAAATCTACTTTTGCTTCATTGCTATGCTAAACCTTTGACTGTGTGGACCACGACAAACTGTGGAATATTCTTAAAGAGATGGGAATACCAGACCACCTGACCTGCCTCCTGAGAAACCTGTATGCAGGACAAGAAGCAACAGTTAGAACTGGACATGGAACAACAGACTGGTTGCAAATAGGGAAACGAGTGCGTCAAGGCTGCATATTGTCACCCTGCTTGTTTAACTTACATGCAGAGTACAGCATGAGAAATGCTGGGCTGAATAAAGTACAAGCTGAAATCAAGATTAACAGGAGAAATATTAATAACCTCAGATATGCAGATGACACCACCCTAATGGCAGAAAGTGCAGAAGAACTAAAGAGCCTCTTGATGAAGGTGAGAGAAGAGTGTGAAAAAGCTGGCTCAGAACTCAACATTCAAAAAACTAAGATCGTGGCATCTGGTCCTATCGGTTTATGGCAAATGATGTGAAGTGAAAGTCACTCAGTCCTGTCCGACTCTTTGCAACCCCATGGACTAAGCAGTCCATGGTATTCTCCAGGCCAGAATACTGGAGTGGGTAGCCTTTCCCTTCTCCAGGGTATCTTCCCAACCCAGGGATCGAACCCAGGTCTTCCTCATTGCAGGCAGATTCTTTACCAGCTGAGCCACAAGGAAAGCCCAAGAATTCTGGACTGGGTAGCCTATCCCTTCTTCAGGGGATCTTCCTGACCCAGGAATCAAACCAGGGTCTCCTGCACTGCAGGTAGATTCTTTACTAACTGAGCTATGAGTGATAATAGATGGGGAAATTATGGCAAATAGATGGGGAAAATGTGGAAACAGTAACAGATTTCAGTTTTTCATGCTTCAAAATCCCTACAGATGGTGACTGCAGTCACAAAATTAAAAGACACTTCCTCCTTGGAAGAAAAGCTGTGACAAACCTTGACAGTGTATTAAAAAGCAGAGACATCACTTTACTGACAAAGGTCTGCATAGTCAAAGCTATAGTTTTTCCAGAAGTCATGTATAGATGTGAAAGTTGGATCATAAAGAAGGCTGAGTGCTGAAGAATTGATGCTTTTGAACTGTGGTTGTTGGAGAAGACGCTTGAGAGTCCCCTGGACTGCAAGGAGATCCAACCAGTCCATCCTAAAGGAGATCAGTCCTGGGTGTTCACTGGAAGGACTGATGCTGAAGCTGAAGCTCCAATACTTTGGCCACCTTATGCTAAGGGCTGACTCATTAGAAAAGACCCTGATGCCGGGAAAGATTGAGGGCGGGAGGAGAAGGGAGTGACAGAGGATGAGATGGTTGGATGACATCACCAACTCAGTGGACATGAGTTTGAGCAAACTCAGAGAGAAAGTGAAGGACCAACAAGCCTAGGCACTGAATTTTGGGGTCACAAAGAGTCGAACATGACTTAGTGACTGGACAACAACCGTAGGGAGAGAAATTCAGACTAGCCTCAGATTTCTCCACAGTAAACCTCAAAATGGAAATGAGTTCTACAACATGCTTGAAGTTTTCAGAGAAAGTATGATCACAGCAACTAATGGTGATTTTCCTTGCCTAGGGAAAGCTTCAGGAGGGTACGGGAAAATAGCATAGGAGTTTGAAATGTTAGCAAGGCACTGCGGATGTCGAGTCACTTTTGTTTCCTGACCGCCTTCTTGTTCCATTATTTTTAAATTAAGAACCTGCTGGTTTCTCTCTACTTTTCCATCATCTGTAGTTTGGATTTCCAAGACACTGTAAAGATGAAAGTTTGGAGCTACCAATCACTGAATCCCCTACAGTGGTTTCACTCAGTCCAGGAAATTGAAGCTGATACATAAAGGGACACATAATTCCTGCAATTTCAGACAGGATTTTTCCCCTGTTAGCTGTAAATAGTGAACAAAATATATCTGTTCCCATCTAAAACAATTCTTGTATTTCTACACTGAATTCTAGTCTGGCCCCATGATAGTCAAGGTTTTTGCTCTTGCAAATATACTTTGTTTTGCATTAGTATCTTTCTTTTATGTTGTTTCATCACTAGAACATATTTGCCATTTTCCCCGTTTGGATTTATTTTCTCATCCCCGTTTCTCTCTTCAACTCTCTTGCTAGATTTTTCTCCCAGCAGGTCACTGAAAACTCTCTGTTGATGTCTTCAAACACTTTCATCTTTCCAAATATAATCATCTGTCACTCTTCACATTCTATCCTTTGGCCTAACAAACGTGATCACAGAATCCAGAGGATGTAAACCCTGTTTCGGATTTATTGGGGTTAAATAGACTTCTGTGGGAATAACCTAGAGCAAGAGCCTCTTAAAAGACCCACAGTCACCATAGAGTTTTCAAAATAATCTTTATAACACAAAATTAGCCTTGTTACTTTAACACACAGTTCACCAGGAATGGTGCCAATAAAATGGCAGAATAGGAAGCCCCAGCCCTCTTTTCATCCTCCTACAAAAACACAGATTTAACAATGCTCTATGGACCAAATAACTCTATGAAAACATAGTTCATTTCACAATTAAGGACTCTACTTCTATTCTTGAAGTCTTCATTATTTAGTTTCTTTATTTAAGCCAGGTGTTTTTAACATGGTGCCTATAGACCCCTTAACAATTCTCAAGTGATCTTTAGAGAGACTGTGAAGTCCCTTAATTATTATGTAAATGTTGTAGAAATTTACAAGTGAACATTGTTTTTTGGGGGAGAAGGCCCACAGTTTTCAACAAATTGATATACATGAATTAAAGGAAGGTTGGGGAGGTACCACAGTGCGAGATTGTTTTTAAAAGCATAATATCCTACAGCCCAATCAGACAAGAAAAACAAATAAAAGGAATTCAGTTTAGAGAGAAAGAAGCAAAACTGTCTCTGCTTGCAGATGACATGATACTATGTATAAAAATATCCTAAAGATGCCACCAAAAAACTACTAGAACTACCAATGAATTCAGTGAAGTTGCAGGATACAAAATTAACATACAGAAATCTGTTGCATTTCTATTCACTAGCAGCAAACTATCAAAAACAGAAATTAGGAGAACAAGCTCATTTACAATTGCATCAAAAACAACAAAATATCAGGGAATAAACCTAAGCAAAATGGTAAAAGATCTGTACTCAGAAAGCTATAAGACATTGTGCTCATGTATTGAAGGAATTAAAACTGTTAAAATGACCATACTGCCCCAGGCAATATACAGATTCAATGCAATCCTTATCAAAGTACCAATAGCATTTTTCACAGAACTAGAACAAATAATTCTAAGATTTTCATGGAAACACAAAAGGCATCAATTAGCCAAAAGAATCTTGAGAAGGAAGATCAAAGTTGGAGTTATCATCCTCTGTGATTTCAAACTAGACTGCAAAGCTAATCTAATCAAAACTACAAAGCTACTAATCAAAGCAATGTTTTATTGGCACAAACACACACACAGATCAACGGAACAGAATAAAATGCTGAGAAATGAACCCACACTTACATGGGCAAATATTCCATGACCAAGCAGGCAAGGGCATACAATGGGGAAAAGATAGCCTTTACAGTAAATAGTGTTAGGAAACCTGGACAGTTACATGTAAAAGAGCCCACAACTGGTATGGCAAGCTCTCAGACATGTACAAAAATAAACTCAAAACAGGTTAAAGATTTAAATTTAAAACCTGAAATCATAAAATTTCTAGAGGAAAACATATGCAAATATGCTCTTTGACATTGGTCTTAGTAATAATTTTTGGATCTGATTCATCAGACAAGGACAAAAAGCAAAAATAAATGGGACTACATAAAACTAAAAGGTTTTACATCAACAAAGCAAAATGTGATATTTCACTTACTGAATGTGATAAGCTATATCTGATAAGGGGTAATATCCAAAATACACAAAGAACTCATACAACTCAACATCAAAAAACAAAAATTAAAAATGAGCAGAGGGCTTGAACAGATATTTTACCAAAGAGGCCAACAGACTCATCAAAAGATGCTCAGCATCACTTCAACGTCACTAATCATCTGGGAAATGCAAATCAAAACCACAAAAAGGTATCACCTCCACCTGTTACAATGGCTATTATCAGACAGACAATAAATGACAAGTGCTGGTGGGAATGATGGAGAAAAGGAAACTCTTGTGCACTCTTGGTGGGGAGGTGGTGGTGCAGCCACTATAGAAAACAGCATGGAGATGCCTCAAAAAATTAAAAATAGAACTACCAGATGACCCAGCAGTTCTACTTCTGGGTTTTTATCCGAAGATTTAAAAAACACTAATTCAAAAAGTATTTGAATACGTTTATGCTTGTTGCCACATTATTCACAATAGTCAAGATATGGAAACTACCAAGTGCACATTAATAGATGAATAAAGAGGTTTAGATGGATAGATATGGATCAACAGATGAGTATACACATATTCATACAGAATGAATGAATGAAAGAATTCATCCATAGAAGAATGAAACCCTGCCATGTGCAACAACAAAGATGGACCTAGAGGGTATTACGACAAGTGAAATAAGCCAAAGAAAGGCAGATGGCATGTGATACCTTTACATGTGGAACCTAGAATACAAAATGAATTATTAAATACAACAAGCCAAAAATGGGCTTATGGATAACAAGCAGGAGGGTGCCAGAAGTGGGATGCTATGAGTGAAATAGATGGGGGAGCCTAAGGGGTTCAAACTTCCAGGGGCAAAATAAATGAGTCATAGGGATGAAATGTACAGCATGGGGAATATAGGCAATATAATTAATTAACTATCTCTGAGTGGTTACAGAGGGTAACTCGACTAATCAGGGTGATCATTTTGTAATTTATAAACATATTGAATCACTATGTGGTACACAGAGAGCTAACATGGTGTTGTAGGCTGATTATACTTCAAAAACCATCTGAGAAATAGAGATTAGATTATTACCAAAGGCAGGGAACGAGGGGAGGAGACCCTGGATGAGGACATCAAAAGGTACAAACTTTCAGTTATAAGATAAATAAGTACTGGGGAAGTAATGGCTACAGCATGATTAATGTAAGTAATGCTACTCTAAGTTACATATGAAAGTTGTCAAAAGAGTAAGTCATAACGTTCTTGTCATAAGGAAAATGATCTTTTTCTTTTTCTTCTATTTTGATATGATGGACCTTCACTAAACTTACTGTGGTAATCATTCCCTTGTGGTAGTCAAGGCAAATCACTAAACCTGTACAGATTCATATGTCAATTACATCTCAATAAAATTGGAAGAAAAATTACAAGATACTCAAAATATTATTGTGCTCCTTCTTACAAACTATTTTGACCCTTTGTGTTAAAAAGGAAACCTGAGAGGGGGATCATTTCTATAAATGAATCATGTTTATGTCCGGAAGCATTTAATTATGTGAGGCATCTTGGCAAAAGGAACAGATGCGTGCTTTAGAAGTGAAGGTACCTAGTCCTCATGTGCTACCCATCAGCTGGGCTGGGCTGGGGCGTGGAGTTTCATTCACTGAGACTGGACTTTGGAAATCCAGCCACAGCCTTCTGTCCTCTTTCCTCCCTTTTCCTCTTTCTTTATCTCAAACCATTATTCGAGAAATAGTTATGTAGCAGGGAGAATCAGCCCCACTTCCCCAATCAATGTCTTTCTCTCTCTCCCTGCCAAGAGTTGGGGGGGGGCGCGGGGGGGAAGTGCTGGGTTTGGCAGCTGTCAACCCATCATTATGGGCTCACTGTCCCATCTGCACCGTGGAGACGGATGCAGTCACGGGGGGTTTTACCCAAACAGGCTCCCAGGGGAACAGTAACATACCTCTTGATTTGGCCCGTGAAGTTATACTTGTGATTATTAATAGACAAGATAAGAGGCTAGTGCTCTATTCATCCATGCTAGAGCTAATTATTCAATTTGATCTAAGCTGATTAGAATACTGATAGATCCCCCACACCATGTTTAGAGCTACAGCAAGCGGTGGCCAAGAGCCTTGACACAGTGCTGCCGTTTGGGTTTATCAGAGAGAAAAGAAGGGCGGGGGTGAGGTGGGGTGGGGGGGGGAGAAGCTGCTTTGGTTGATTAGCAATGTGCTGCATGGGACCATTTATAATGAAGCATATCATTTAAATTTTCCTTTACAAATGAGTCCAACACTCGTTGCAGACTGCAGACTCTGTTAATTGTCACAAACATTGCCTTTTTTTTTTTTTTAACATTATTAGCTCTTTGGCAGGATCTCCATTGTTGACTAAAAACTTGGCATGATCAGGGCTTGCTGAATAATTTAGGTGGTTGGCAGCTGGAGAAGAACACACACATCTAGGCAGACAGACATGCTGCTTGAGCTCTTTATGTAATAGGATTGTATACAAAGCAGAGTATAGTCGGCAGTGACTTCTGTGTCTGTTTATAGGTAAACACTGATGTTAGTTTTATAGGAAAACTGGAGGGACACTTCTCACAAATTGTATGCAGCATACGAGACAGATGCACTGGAGGACTGTTCAAATGACTCGGATCATCTCCGACTCTCACAGAATGTGATTGCTGGAGTTTTCGCACGCCGGTGCTTACACTGCCTCCACAGTGGGGTATTTGAGGCCTTGATTGCTGCCTACAGCAGCTCTGAGGCACCTAAAGCCCTGAAAACTTTCAAGCAGCAGACCAGAAAGATTCTTGAGTCACAGAGACTCTGAGATGCACTCATTTGGGAAGTGCATGTGTATAATTATGGTTGGTGGGAATATACAACCACTGCCTTAGGTGGAAGGCCAAAAGGAAGGTCGCACATAGAATGGCAAATACTTCTGTACAGACATGGTACTTTTGTTCATTAACCAGACCCACTGATTCTCTTTTGACTGAGCTTGCTGTGCTATCAGGACTGCACAAGATTCAAAAGACAAAAAATCAACTCAAACCTTCTTAAGCCAATAGGATTTATCCACCCAGGTAGGTGGAAACATGGAGGTAGAACTGGGTGGATAAAGACTCAAATGTTGATACCAAGATACTGTTTTTCTGCCTCCACCATTGGAATTTTCTTCTTTTCATTCTCAAAAAAGGCTCATCCTTTTAACAATTGGCCACCACAATTTCTGCCTCATGGCACACCCTATGCAAAGTCAGTAAAAAAAGACTGAGATGGCGCCAGTGACAAGTCTGGGATTGAGTCTTAAAATTCTGCGGATTAAACAATATTACTACTCCTTCCTAAACCATTTGTCAGAGACCTGGAGCTGGGTTTGGGGGAGGGTAAGATACCCAAATAAAAATTGCGAAGTAAGGATATTGGATGACCAAAAAAAAAAAAAAAACCAGTTAAAATAAAAGTATAATGGGTACAGTTTTCCTTAGCTTGTTTTGTTTTAGAGGCTGAGGTCAGTTTCTACTTATCTGTTCTATTTGCTGGTCTGAAGATAGTTTTTGAACAACAAAATATATTAA
Organism: Odocoileus virginianus; assembly: GCF_023699985.2. NCBI lineage: Eukaryota > Metazoa > Chordata > Mammalia > Artiodactyla > Cervidae > Odocoileus > Odocoileus virginianus. Next base: position 57,053,933 of record NC_069688.1, read on the forward strand.
TGAAATACTTGGGTGAGTGTATAGCCATAATCAGACCTATTAAAGCCTTGAAGATACAGCAAGAGCTAGATCCCCAGAAGTACATAGCCATGGTGCAATGAAATTGCCTTGCAGAGTAATAAGCTGAGCACTTGTGCACTAGCGTGGCCACATCCCCAGCCTATAGAAAGTCCTGTCGGCCGTCTTTGACCCCAAGCTCCATAGTCATTTCCTCTCTGTGCTAAATACACTGATCCTTGAACTTTAGGTGCTCCTCTGAGAAGAGAGGAACTCAGAGCCTTCGAAAAGCTATGTTTTACTAGCCTCATTTTTTTAAAAATCTGCTTGATTACCAGGTTTATAGAAAATCAAGGTGCAAATTATGTTTATCTGAGTATGAGTCCTCTCTTGTCAACCTTTATATTAGGACCATCCTTTATAGTTTGCCTACCACATGCAAAATTTCACAGCAAAGTCAATTGACCCTTATCAGGATAGAATCCATGAGCATGAAGATACTCAACTGCACTGATCTGCCATTCGTGGAGGTTTCATAGGATGTCATAAGCGTATTCAAATTGTGCAACTTCCAATAAGTAGATCTGCTGTATGTTCTTACTAGCAGGATCTATCTTGAGTCTAGCCTTTCAAGAGTTCTGTCTTTTTAAGGGTTTCCCTCTTAGCTCAGTTGGTGAAGAATCTGCCTGCAATGCAGGAGACCCTGGTTCAATTCCTGGGTTGGGAAGATCCCCTGGAGAAAGGATAGGCTACACACTCCAGCATTCTTGGGCTTCCCTTGTGGCTCAGCTGGTAAAGAATCCACCTCCAATGCAGGAGACCTGGGTTTGATCCCTGGGTTTGATCCCTGGGTTGAGAAGATCCCCTGGAGAAGGGAAAGGCTGCTCACTCCAGTATTCTGGCCTGGAGAATTCCATGGACTGTACAGTCCATGGAGTTGCAAAAAGTCAGACATGACCAAGCGACTTTTCACTCTATTTTTTAAAGAACAGCAAACAGCACTGTGACTCACATCACAGGAATGTCTCCCACCTTCGTTAGCTCCCTCATCTGCTTTTTCACAGGGTGCCAAGAAGAGTTCAGGGTGCTAAGAACAGTTCAGGGTAAAGATTGATTTAAGATGATCTGCAAGAGCAGCTACATAAAATGATAAAAATATGAAAGAAGGAAGACAATGACAGTGAAGAGGCATGGAAGGACACAGATAGAATCAAGAGATTTAAGGAGATAGAACTGATGAGATTTAGCTCATTCTTCCTTCCATCAGTTTCTAGCACAGGTTATTCCCTTCCTCTGACTTTCTCTTCCACCTAATATTTCTAAAACCCACCAGTCTCTCTCCTGTCTACTATGACTCTTTTGCACTTCCTCCAGTTAAACGAAGGAAATATAGCTCATATATTTACCTAATAGCCCACAGACTATGGCACAGCATTTAGAAATATTTAAAACCACTCTCCTCAGTAGTGTGAAAATTTGAATATGCCACAAAAATCAAATGCTTTTGCCAAAGTAACACTGCCCACGTTGCACAAATAGGGGTATCACTCAAACAGAGGTCAGTGGAGCTGTGATTCAGCAGTCTTACATTTAGGTGGTTCAGATTGCTAGAACAATGGACAGTTATTACCATGACATCCTTGGGCTTCTATATGAACCTTCATTCTGGCGTCTAGAGCTGCCACTCAAACTGTAAGAAGAAGTTTAATTAAAAATACACAAAAAAGCAATATTTGTTTCTCTATGTATTCTGGTTATAGGTGTGGTTCTCAACCAACAAAAACTACAAGCTGAATATAACACAAACACTTGAATATCATTTCCAACAATATTATTGGTATCATTGTGTTTCCAGAATGAACATCTGATTACTATTAAACTTTATTCTCCTAGAAAAATAATTCTCTCCAATCACATAAGCATTGTTGAATTGTAGCCAAAGAAATATGTTTCAGTAGTTCCTTACAGTATACATTTCATTATGTATTAATGAATCAAACAAATCAATGTTTTAATAGACCATTAAATGACTTTTTCAAGTTTGCATCCATCCTTCTAAACATGCAATCAAATGAAGTCAGATCCACATTATGGCTGCAGATTAAAAGCATCATGACTCATAACTTTATCCAGATATAATTTTAAGCAAGTTTCAGGAAATATATGACACTGACGAATTCCAAAAATCCTCGATTTTACTACTGTCTGTCACCTTTGTAGTAACTAAGTGATGACATTGAAGTCACATGAAAAATTAACCAACAGATTCAGAAAATTGTATGAAAAGCCAACTAAAAAGGATGTGTGTGTCCATAACCATTAGTGAATAATTGGTGGCACTTGGAAGCATGAAATATTCTACTAGCAAAATGTTGTAAGAGAAAGGAGATGAAAAAATTAACATCTGTAGTTCAAGTGATTAACAAAATTTTACTACAGATATTTGAGGCCTATTTTTCCTGCTTTAAAAAGCTATGGTGATGACCCCATTATGCAGTTTTCAAATTGCAGCATATATTTGGGAAGAGGCACAAGTCCTTGGAAGGCTCTTTTTAATTTCCCATCCTCACTGTAAAATTGAGAAAGAGATGTATTTTCCTTTTTAAAATTTTTATTTCATATTGGAAAATAGTTGATTAGCAATGGTGTGTTAGTTTCAGGTATAAAACAGGATGATTTAGTCAAATGTATATTTAGACAAATGTATATGGGTAACTGTATATGGATAGCTTTTTCAGATTCTTTTCATATTTAGGTTATTACAGAATATTGAGCAGAGTTCACTGTGCTGTACAGTAGGTCTTGTTGGTTATCTTTTTAAAATATAGCAGTATGTCAGTCATTTCCCTCCTCCTTTCCCCTCTTGGTAACCATAGTTTCTTTCTCTAGGTCTGTGAGTTTCTGTTTTGGAAATAAGTTCGTTGGTATCATTTTTAAGATTCTGCATATAAGCAACATCATATGAGATTTGTCTTTCTCTGTTTGGCTTACTTCACTTGGTATTATAACCTCCAGGTACATCTATATTCCTCTAAATGGCATTACTTCATTCCTTTTAATGGCTGAGTAATATTCCATTGTGTGTGTGTGTGTGTATCACATCTTCTTTATCCATTTACTTGTCAATGGACATTTAGGTTTCTTCCATGTCTTGGCTATTGTAATCAGTGCTACAATGAACATTGGAGGGCATGGATCCTTTCGAACCATATTTTTCTCCAGATACATGCCCAGGAGTGAGATTGCAGGGTCATATGATAGCTCTATTTTTAGTTTCCTAAGAAACCTTCATACTTTTCTTCATAGTGGCTGTACCAATTTACAGTCTCATCAACAGTGTAGGGGAGTTTCTGAAAAAATAATTGCACTTGATAATCTGAACAAATGTCTTGTTAAATGTGGTAACAGTTTCTGGTGGATGGGGATGGTCTGAGCTGAGGTCCCTGCTTCTTTACCACATCCATCTCCTACCTTCTACTTCTTGATCACAACAGTTCACCACACTGCCACTGTGAGACCCTTTGAAGCAGTAGATGCAACATACTTCATCCACCCCAGATGCACAGATATAATCACTGGATCAGGGTCTTTTGGGGAAAATCCCCAATCGTTCTAATGCGCAGTCCACTGTGAGAACCACTAGTAGCTCTTTGACAACAGAGGCTCTGTGTGTCTTACTTACCTCTTTGGCAAAGTCTAGGACATCATAAAATTCAAGAAATATTTGTTGAATGAATAAATGAAACTGACTAAGGGAAAGAAACAAAGGAAGAAGAATTTTTAAAAATGGGGGCTAAATCAATTGACAAGCTGCTTCATTTTTCATTAATAAAAATGGATTTTTTCCTAATGTGACAATGGCAACTCTTAGCTCTTTGACATTACAAGAGCCTCTGGAGCATGAGATCCTTTTAATAAAGTCGCTCCTCTTTGTTATAAATCATTCATAGGATAAGAGACTCTTACAGAACTAGCAGTGTTACTTTGATAAACCTTGTAAAGCGTGTAGCAACAGACTCATAAAAAGGTTCATGATGAAGTCCAAAGGCCCAAGGCTACTTGTGTACACGTTGCTCTAATATGTCCGAGACAAAGAAATAGAGCAACTGGAGACTGATTGTCATGTTCAAATAATTAAGATTCACTTCTTTTTGAAATAAAAGCTAGCTCTCTATAAAGCAATGAGCTCTCTAGAACAATATTCATATAAAATAATGAGGGTCTTGGATAGAAAGAGAAACTTTAAAAGCATCATTGTATATTCTATTCCACTTGTATCCCTTCCAGAAAGGTACATAGATGCGACCAAGAAAGAGTCTTAAAAGGAAACATGCTCAGTCATTCAGTCCTTTCTGACTCTTCGCAATTCTTTGGACCATAGCCAGACTCCTCCATCCACAGAATTCTCCAGGCAAGAATACTGGAGTGGGTTGCCATTTCCTTCTCCAGGGGATCTTCCCAACCCAGGGACTGAACCCACATCTTCTGTGTCTGCTGCATTGGCAGACAGATTATTTATCACTGAGCCACACGGTAAAGGAGGACTAATAATCATGTTGAGCGTTAAATCATCTCTAAAATGCTTATCATGTGCAAGAGACCTTGCTAAGACTATGCATGTATTATCTCATTTGGTTCTCAAAATATCAATCTGGGATAAATGTTACTATTCATCTTTGGGAGGCTCCTTAACCTACTGGAAGCTTTATAGTAGTAAGTGGTAGGAGTGGCTCTCAACCCAAATCTGTTGACAATAAGACCATTGTCTACCTCTCTCTACCTCTCTGCTTTATGGTACACTCAGAGACCTCCAGGGATGCATTGCGTACCCTATAAGTTTCAAAACAAATCTCAAATGTATGTCCCTTTTTTGCAGGAATTTTTCTTGCATTCTTCTGCTACCAGCTTATGGGCCTGTTTGATCATGAGAGCTAATTTTGAAATAGCTTTAATGCATAATATAATCAAGCATTTTTATTGAGCTGATGACAGGTAAAACTAGCACAGGGCTTCCCTGGTAGCTCAGCTGATAAAGAATCTGCCTGCAATGCAGGAGACCCCAGTTCAACTCCTGGGTCGGGAAGATCACCTTGGCGAAGGGATAGGCTACCCACTCCTGTATTCTTGGGCTTCACTTGTGGCTCAGACAGTAAAGAATCTGCCTGCAATGCGGGAGACCTGGGTTCAATCCCTGGGTTGGTAAGATCCCCTGGAGGAGAACATGGCAACCCACTCCAGTATTCTTGCCTGGAGAATCCCCATGAACAGAGAAACCTGGTGGGCTGCAGTCCACAGGGTCACAGAGAGTCAGACATGACTGAGTGACTAAGCACACAGAACTAGCACAAACCAATTTCTCATCTCACATATAAAACTTAAAAACCTAAGTAACTCAAGTGTTCTGATGGCATTTGATTTTATCCTATTTCCCAGAACTTAAAACGCCAATCACAATCTCTAGCAGCTTCACTGGTTACTAAGTTCCAGGCACTTCACTAGAAATTCTACATGTCTCATTTATCATTTTACTTTCAAAATTATTCTTTTAACTATTGCTGCTCGTCAGATGAGGAAATTTGAACACTTAGAGGTTATGTAACTTGCTCAAGATAAAAGCACTGGTAGATGGAGCAGCCAGAATTAAAATACAGATGTCTTCCACTACACTAAAACTGCCTCCCAAGAAATAAGTGATGATTTCTATATTAGCAGTATATTCAATTTTTTTCTTAGACTTAATTCGTAATTTAAGAATCTTCTTTTTTCCCAGTATCTAGTTCCTTTACAAACATTACTGTTGACCCAAATAAGCAAAAAAAAAATGTTAGAATGGATCTTTGGGTTTCAGAAAAAGAATGAAATAATGTTAAGTGTTGAGGGGGAAATACCTCCTTCTTTTAAGATACCAGTTAAGTAAGGAGATGACAAGGTGCTTGCACGGAAGATGATGTTCATAACCACTTGGCTTTGACCAGAGATGCTTCTCAGAGAAAAGCTAGGACTTGAGTAAAACATTTTTCAACTCATCACAGCCAAGAGTTTAATTTTTTCAAGCAAACCAAGTGCAATTTGTGTTTGTTTTTGAAATTATGATCTCTACTTTGCAAGTGAAATTCCACACACCAAAGTGTGAGTTTATTTTGATAAAACCACATTTCAGATTCCACATGCAACTATAAAATCAGGACATGTGGTGTGGGGTTTTCATAAAAGTCAAAATCTGGTAATTAGCACCAAAACTGTTCCTTGAAATTTGAAAGTATTGGAGATAATAGAAATAAAAGCGTATAGAAATGCCAAGAATTTTTGTTCTTGCTAAATCCTACCCAAATACCACAATGCACCAAGGTGATATGTATTTTGAATCTATTATATCCCACTTATTAAGAGGGAAAGAAGACATGGACATATTTTTGCAACTTTTTTATATCTATAAAGGTTTCTCTTGGTTTTAAATTGTTCAAATTTTAAAGTTGAGCTTCACCAACTGGGAAACTATAATATAGACCTGAGCATGATTACTGGCCTTTAGCCAGAAAATGAAAACATTGCATAAAATATTTAAAGGTAGCTCCATTGCATCCAAATAGGTATCATGATGTGAGGGACAAAGAAATTATCCAAGAAGTAATTTAAGACAGATTACATGAGGAGAAGCTGAAATCCCAAAGTCCCTGACCCTTTGACTGATATCCATTTTTGTCCCTTTTCAAGGTGTGCATGTGAATGTTTGTGTATATTTTAATTCTGCCAGCTTTAACAGTAGTTAAAAAAATAAAATAAAATCTACTTTGGCAAGTTTCCAGCCCAAATTGGTGACTGGATGCCTGATTCTGTTGATTTCAATAGCTGTATCACCTCCTATTCTCCAGTGAACCTCAAGCCTATATTATTATTTAGTAGAAGAGTAGTAGGATTTAATGTTTCAAGACTTGGCAGTAGATTGCCCCAGCAGTCCTTAAACAACAGCATACTGTATTTATTTGTATATGGCATTTAATCCAATGTATGTAATTCTATCTCCAAATTCAACATTTGTTGGCCATTAAATAGGGAATGATTCTGTTTAAGTCAAAACAGCACTCAAACAGGAACAATACTGTATTATAGCTTGGATGTGAACTAAATAGTTGATACCAATTTTTTGGAAAACAACCAACGCCTTTTATTTTGAATAATGCACTCTTTTTATAGAAAGTAAGTCAAACCTTTAGTTATGCAGGAAAGCCATTTTAAATACTCAAAAGGAATTAACTTGTAATGAAATACCCCAAAATTTCTGAGAAAATAATATCACCTATGAAACAAAAAGTAATGAAATACTGACTTTCTAACATATGTATTAAAAATATTTAACATAGTATCCATTTTATGATATTTAACCTTATTAACACAGTTAACCTTTTATATGTATTTATTATGCACAAATGGGGAAGTGACAGAATTTTGTTGGACAAAGAAAAAGAGGTTTTAAATACCTAAGGATTTTAAGTTTTTAAATCATTGAGATTTGAAGACAGAAAAATATAAAATGATCTGCACTTAGCCTTTGTGTAGCAAGATGCAAATGTATTTTCTTAAGTAAGAAAGCCCAGATTATTTATGTTGTAGGTTCCAAATTATTGTTTCCATCCAAGTTGCACCATCTTCTTGATACTGAGTTTGGACAAGATCATTTAGCCAGGCACTGGGCTTGTGAAATGATGCTACCATCTGGGACTATGAGAACAAAATGTGGAGAGCCAAGGACCGCCAGCCAAATGATGGTCCCACTGCCCAAAATCTCTTAGGATGGCTCCAAGTGGCCTCATGCTTACTGTGTTCCCCTCTGGCTGAGTCTGCACAGCACAGAGCGAGCAAATAGTCTGTGATAGAAAAGAGAAAAATAGAAGCTGGCTTTGAAAACTCTTCTGCAGAGTAGGACATTACCACTGACTATCTTGGAAACTTGGACAATATCTGCACATTCTGTGTCTGTTTCCTTCTCCATAAAATAAAGAAGTTGGATTAGATGGTCTCCTTGGGTTCAAGTAACTCACTCCAGTATTCTTGCCTGGAGAATCCCATGGTCTTGAGGAGCCTTGTATTTCTTCATCACTTATTATATTAGGTGCTAGGACTGCAAAGAAGAGCGAGAGAGAATCTTGTCCTGCAGGAAGTTACAGTCTAAAGGGGAAGTGATATGTAAATAGACCATTTTAAGATAACATAGTGTTAAGGGAAATATTTTCCACAAACCTCTATAAGAATCTATGCTTTCTTTTATGAATCTTTGCTAGTAATTTTTCTCAACACTTTTTCCTCAATAAGAAGAAATATTGTACCCTTACCTTCATCAGGAGGAGGAAATGTTAAAAAGACTTGGGGGAAGGACATGGGACAAAAGCCATGGTTTGCTTCCAAGAAGAGACAGGAGGAAAAAAAAAAAAAATGGGAAAGGGAAGCCAAGAAAACTCACATTCAAATGACTTAATTATCTCTCAGCTGGCTTGTATAACAGTGTAGCCTATCTGTCCAAGTTGGCCTCTGAGCAACCAAAGAAATTCTCTGTCTCCTTTCCCAATAAATATAATTTGTACACTAACAAACGATCAGATAATTTTGGAAATCATTTAAAAAGTGGTCCAGAACCAAAAAGGTGACCTTATTCCAGTCAAAATGTAAAGGACATTATTGATGCTTTTGTATGTTTAGTAAATCTTCCCCCTGCTCACCACTTCATTTTCAAAATCCATAAATCCTTAGAGTTGAAATACTAGTAAAATGCAGTTTTTTATATTCTGGAATTTAAAACTGACGGGTCTGACCCTTTTCTTTACAGAACTCCAAATAACTGCGAAGGACTACCTGCACAGCTGTATATGCATGCATGTTTCACTCCCTTGTATTACTCCAAACAGTGATGTACCCACTGATAATTTATGCTGCCAAGATTTTGAAGGCAAAAATAATACTTTAAATAAGAAGATTGGAGGTTTTCCTGAAAATGATTGGAATATAGCCTTTGTGATTTTCTGTACTCTTTTCTTGCTGTGTGTTGGGTTCAGTGCTTCAAAATGAGAAAATATATATGAGAGTTGAAGGGAAGAAAATATCCTTGCCAAGCAGATGTTGGTAAATTGCCAGCTGAAACAAAGTTGTGATGCTAGTGACAACAAGATTGGTTTCTAGAGGATATTTAGGAAGCAGGGAGTCTGGCTTTGCTATCATTTCCCTCAGGAAGGGCCTAGATGATGGCCACAGCACATCACCAGTTAGCGTCTTGCTTCCAAACATCTGGATTCCTAGCCTCATCCATTTAAAAAATGATTTACTCATTGTAGCTTGTTGTTTGTTGAGATTTCAGCCAACATAGAAAACATTCAGCCACCTCTTCTCCAGACATCCATTTCTTACCTTTATGTTCCTATTTCTTCTTACAAATAAATCTAACACAAAATTTTATTGGCTGTTTTTTTAGAGTGTACCCTGGTCAAATCAAGAGTAAAAGGAAATTCAAGCAAGCCAAAAGAATGAGTCTTTTTGTCTCAGTTACTCAGACAGTTTAGAGTAGAATATATTTAGGATTTGAATTATACAGAAAATTTATTTGTATTTCACATCATTTTATTGGTACAGAACAATGGTTTACAGACAACTTTTAACATCAGAACAATTTGCAAAAATTTTAAGGATAGATATACTCAAGCCCTAGCCCAAACCTGTAGAAGCAGTTAAGATACAGGAGTGTTTTATTGGAAAAGACCCTCAATCTTGATTAAGAAGCACTGCCCTAGAATGTCGTTTCTTCTAACATTAGGTGTTAACCAGATGAAAATCAGACTATGACTGCATTCTGTGTGTGACGAGGGAAGGAGAAGCAAACTGGGCATATGCAAAATACAAAAGAGTTTACAGATAAATCATTAAGACAAGTACACAAGTGTGGCAGAATTACTAACCAGAAGTTTTTATTTAAAATTAATTACATTTCTACATACTAGTCACAGAGACTTAGAAATGAGTTTTTAAAATTAAAATTTCAAAGCACCAAAAGTATCGAATATCAATAAATACATATATCAAAGGATGTGAATTAAACTATAAAGCTGTAATATTAAAACTAAATGAAAAGACATAGATGAGAGACACATCATTATTCGACAATAGATTCAATATTGTAAAAAATGTGAAATCTTTCCAATTTGTTGAATATGATACAATCTCAAAAAAATTCACAATAGATTTCCTTTCCAGGCAAGGGAGTAGGCAGGATCTGACAAACTGTTTCAAAAATAACCAAGAAAATGCAAAGGGTCAAGAACAACCAAGACATTCAAGAAATGATAAGTGAACATTCTAACAAATATCAAGACATTACAAAACTACAATATTTACATTTAAGACATTGTGGTCTTGGTACAAGATATATGGATATAGATATATTTACCAGTTATTTACCAATGGAAGAAAAAAAATCCAAGAAACATGATTTATGATGAAATGCCAGTGCAGAATCATGGAGAAAACTCTTTTTTTTAACAATAAATGATAACTCAGATAATTTCATACTCATATAAAAAAATGGATATCTCCATATATAAAGCATAAATCTGGGCTTCCCAAGTGGTGTTAGTGGTAAAGAATCTAGCAGCCAATGCAAGAGACATAAGTGACGTGGGCTCTATCCCTGCATCAGGCAGATCCCCTGGAGGAGGGCATGGCAACCCACTCCAGTAATCTTGTCTGGAGAACCCCATGGACAGAGGAGCCAGGCGGGCTACAGTCCACAGGGTTGCAAAGAGTTGGACGTGAATGAAGCCGCTTACCACACAGAAGGCTTAAGTCTAATTTAGACCTAAATGTGAAAAAGCAAGACAAAGTTTAAAAAAACAGAATAAAAGAATGTTTTTCTGATTTCAGGGTCAGGAATTCTTTTTAAAAACACAGCAATAAGAATTGGTATATTTGATGACATTAAAATTTTTAATGTCTCTCTTGTAAGTCATCATTGAGAAGATGGAAAGGCCAACTATGAAGTAGAAGATGACATATTCAATGTGTAAATTTCACAAATAATAAAGAGACTGTCTATAAGTCATTCTTCATTTATTATCATGGAAATGCAAATAAAGCACCATGAGATGTCATGATACAACCACCTGGAAAACTAAAATTAAAAAGAGTGATCATAACAGGTGTTAAAGAAAACTTGAAGTCACAGGGACCTTCATACACTACAGGTGGGAGAATAAATTACTACTACTGCTTTGGAAAAGTGTTTGACAGCATTGACATTCCTTGCAATCACTCCTAAAAGAAATCAATCCTGAATATTCATTGGAAGGACTGATGATGATGCTACAGCTCCCATATTTTTGCCACCTGATGTGAAAAGCCAATTCATTGGAAAAATCCTGATGCTGGGAAAGACTGAGGACAGGAGAACAGGAAACAGAGGATGAGATGGTTGGATGGTATCATCGACCCAATGGACATGAGCTTGAGAAAACTCCAGAAAACAGTGAAGGACAGAGAAGCCTGGTGTGCTGCAGATTATGGGGTCACAAAAAGTCAGACATGACTTAGCAACTGAACAACAACAACAACAACAAATTAAAGTTGAATATACCCAAGCCTTATGAACAAACAATCCTATCCTAGGCAGTTATCTAAAGAAAAGTGAATCATGAGACATACAAAAATGTTCATGTTGGGATTATTTATAACAATTGAATGCCCTTCAGCAATAAAATAGTGCTGTATTTTTATTTATGCAATGTAATGCCTTGGAGCACACAAAATTAACAGGCAATATGCAATGACATGGATGTGATTGTTCAGTCACTCAGTTGTGTCTGACTCCTTGCAACCCCACATACTGCAGCACGCCAAGCTTCCCTGTCCCTCACCATCTCCTGGAGTTTGCTCAAACTCATGCCCATTGAGTCACTGATGCCATCAAACCATCTAGTCCTCTGTCACCTCCTTCTCTTCCTTCCCTCAATCTTTCCCAACATCAGGGTCTTTTCCAGTGACTTGGCTCTTCGCATCAGGTGGCCAAAGTATTGGAGTTTCAGCTTCAACATCAGTCCTTCCAATGGATATTCAGGACTGATTTCCTTTAGAATTGACTTGTTTGACCTTCTTTCTGTCCAAGGAACTCTCAAGAGTCGTCTCCAACACCACAGTTCAAAAGCATCAATTCTTTGGTGCTCAGCCTTCTTTATGGTCCAACTCTCACATCCATACATGACCACTGGAAAAACCATAGCTTTGACTATAGGACCTTTGTTAGCAAAATTATGTCTCTGCTTTTTAATATGCTGTCTAGGTTTGTCACAGCTTTTCTTCCAAGAAGCAAGCATCTTTTAATTTCATGGCTGCGGTCACCATCTGAAGTAATTTTGGAGCCCAACAAAATTAAGTCTGTCACTGTTTCCACTTTTTCCCCATTATTTGCCATGAATGGATGGGACCAGATGCCATGATCTTCATTTTTTGAATGTTGAGTTTGAAACCAGTTTTTTCACTCTCCTCTTTCACCTTCATCAAGAGGCTCTTTAGTTCCTCTTCAGTTTCTGCCATAAGGGTGGTGTCATCTGCATATCTCAGGTTCTTGATATTTCTCCTGACAATCTTGATTTCAGTTTGTGCTTCATCCAGCCTGGCATTTTGTATTATGTACTCTGCATATAAGTAATAACCAGGGTGACAATATACAGCCTTGATGTATTCCTTTTCCTATTTGGAACCAGTCTGTTGTTCCATGTCCGGTTCTAACTGTTGCTTCTTGACCTGCATACAGGTTTCTCAGGAGGCGGGTAAGGTGGTCTGGTATTCTCATCTCTTTTAAGAATATTCCAGCTTGTTGTGATCCACACAGTCAAAAGCTTTAGCATAGTCAATGAAGCAGAAGTAGATATTTTTCTGGAATTCTCTTGCTTTTTCTATGATCCAACTGGTGTTGGCACTTTGATCTCCAATTCCTCTGCCTTTTCTAAATCCAGTTCGTACATCTGGAAGTTCTTGGTTTATGTACTGTTGAAGCCTAGCTTGGAGGATTTTGAGCATTACCTTGCTAGGGCATGAAATGTGTGCATTTGTGCAGTAGTTGACATCCTTTAGCATGGCCCTTCTTTGTGATGTCATAGCATGGATGAATGTCATAGAAATGATATTGAGCAAGAGAAGCCAGACACAATAGAACATATTAATTTATTTCTATAGAGTTTGAAATAAGCAAAACTAATTATAGTGCTTAGAGATGAAAATTTCGGCATAGATAGTATAAAGAAAAACAAAGAAGCAATCATTGTAAAAGTCAGGATAGGGGATACATCTAGCAGGAGAAGGTGTGGGATGGGACTCAAAAATCAGGGATGTCATCAAACTGCCATATATGACCTGGTCAGTGGCTACATGGTTGCTCATTTCATAATACTTTATTATATTCTATATAATGCATTCCGTATATTTTGGTGTGCATGTTATATTTCACAATTTTTAAATTCTGAATATAAAGTGATACAATGTACCCAAGAAGTTTTTCTTGAAAACACTGCATAAGTTGACACTACTGACTATTTACCACTTCATCATATATTAATCTTTCTAAACAAAAAAAAGAATAACCTGTGGTTAATAAACACTGTGAAGGTACAACAAGGATACAATCTAAACTCATTATCTCACATCTCCAGCTTTCTTTCTCTTCCTATAAAACCTACTTAATTGAGTCTATTCATTGCATTCCTTTAACTTATTTTAAATGGAACAAAGATGAATATTTTTAATGACAAAACTTGCAATTCACAAAGAAGATAGACATCATAAACCATTAGACACCTTAACAACAAAGAAACAAAGATACCTAAAGAAAAAAATCAGAATATAAGGGAAAAGAAAAATTACATAATCATAGTGAGACATATTAACATTTCTCTAAGAATATTTAATCAAGTGCAGAAAAAATAAGAATAGGAACACCTTGAGGATGTCATTAATGATTTAATGTTGGATCATAGAAAAAGCAAGAGAATTCCAGAAAAACATCTACTTATGCTCCATTGACTAAACTGAAGTTTTTGATTGTGTGGATTAAAACAAACTATGGAATATTCTTAAAGATATGCACATACCAGACCACCTTACCTGCCTCCTGAGAAACCTGTATGCAGGACAAGAAGCAACAGTTAGAACTAGATATGGAATAATGGACTGGTTCCAAATTGGGAAAGGAGTATGTCAAGGCTGTATATGTCACCTTTTCTATTTAACTTATATACAGAGTACATCATGCAAAATGCCAGGCTGGATGAAACAAATTCTAATAAATTCTCTTTTCATTTTTATTCTGTTACAAATATTTTCTAATTTTGCTTGTTATCACTTCTTAGATACATCCATCATTTTAAAGTGGACATTTAAGATCCAAATATATGGGTTTTTTTAAAGTATCTTTGATAATAATTTCTCATTTTGATGTTAATTTCTAATCTAAATGCTTTTTTCTCTGCAATCACCCTCTGTCTTTTTCCAGTCTTTTAACTCTCCTGAGACTTTCAATGGCTAAAAGTCAAAAATATCTCTTGGTAAATGTTACATTGCACTTGAAAATAGTTTCCTTTGATGTTGATTTCTAAATCCACAATGATAGAAGAACAGACTCTGCATAATTTCAATACCTTTAGATCATGAAATTTTTGCACTTTGTTTTATGTCCCTGGATATGAAACAGTGTTTCCTGGTTTATAGTATATGGGAACTTAAATAGAATTTGTATCCTGCTGTTGTGTGAAAATCATATGAATCTTAATTATATTGACTTGATTCATAATGCTTTTCAGGTGTACTATATCCTTCTATTTTTCTGTCTATTCAGTCTATTAATTTTTGAGAGTTGATACTGAAACTCCAACTAGAAATAATAATTTTGTCTATTTAAAAAATAATTATAATTATAGTGGAAATGTATGCAACTTTGTTTTGTATTTCCTAAATATTCTGTAAATGTGTTATCATACTTCCATAATTTAAAAAACAATAAAAAAGTAATAGCCTTAAAGAAAAAGCAAGATCACCAGCCCAGGTTGGATGCATGAGACAAGTACTCTGGCCTGGTGCACTGGGAAAACCCAGAGGGATGGGGTGGGGAGGGAGTGGGGAGGGGGGATCGGGATGGGGAATACATGTAACTCCATGGCTGATTCATGTCAATGTATGACAAAACCCACTACAATATTGTAAAGTAATTAGCCTCCAACTAATAAAAATAAATGAAAAAAAAAGAGAGAGAAAGAAAAAAAATTTAAAAAAAAGAACTGCAATGAAAACAAAATAAGAAATGAACAGGCTAATGTGCACAAAGTCCCTACAACTATTCTAGCACAAACAAATTGATCCACAAATGTGAGCTCTTGTGATTCATCCAGCAAATGTATATATATGAAACACCACTAATTGGATAGGCATTAGTAATGTACTTAGTGAACAAAACAAATGTGGCTGTGGCCTTCATGGGATTTTCAGGACAAAAAAAAACAAAAGCAAATAAGAAACAAAATATATTCCTGAATAAGTGACTGTTTTTTGGTTTTGGTTTTAACTGAGGAGCTATTGCATTTCTTTGAATTTTTATGCCTCGCTTCTCTCTACCCTTCCCAAGAGAGTGTCTGATCTGGCAGCCAGGGAGGACTCCCCCAAAGATACTACACTCCCCACTTTGCAGTTCTCGGCTGGAAATGACAAAGAAAAGCAAAAATGGCTTCAAGTCCTATTTGGAAGCTATGTTAATACTATCCCATCCTACCTGCCAGTCTTCTTTTCTATTCCATTTCTTCCCCTCCATTGTTTTGAACAGCAAATATGTGTACAACAGGAAAAAAGATGGAGGAAAGATGTTTCTGAGGCAGGGAGACAAGGGAGAGAGAGAAACAGAATTGAATCAGAACACATGTGGGGCTGTGGTTTAGTCACAATGTCATGTCCAAACTCTCTTGCAACTCCATAGGCTGTAGCCTGCAAGACTCCTCTGTCCACGGGATTTCCCAGGCAAGAATGCTGGAGTGGGTTCCCATGTCCTTCTCCAGGGGCATCTTCCTAACCCAGGGATCGAACCTGTCTCCTGTGTTGGCAGGCAGATTCTTACCCACGGAGCGACCAAGGAAGTGCAGTATATGGGATAGACTTTGTTATTCTAAAGTTGAATTTTAATTACCTTAGCATATTATACCTCATTCTTCCTTTACAGGCAATCAAGTCAAACCACAATGTCTGTACAGATCTACTAGTGGAAAATGTTATTGTTTTTAAGACAATTAATACTTCAGCAGAAAAACAAAGAAGCAATGTAAATATGTATGAAAAAACCGGCAGTAGGCTTTTGATTATCTTGGGTCTCCAGTGTTCTTTCTATACCGTGTACATTACAGAAAGAAAAGGAGCATTCTCTCACACTAGTCATTTATTATTTATTTTATGCTTTAATTATTTGTGGAAATATCTGACAGCTTTTTATTCAGCTGCTTGTACTGACAGTCAAGTTTGTACATTAAGGAGAAGGAGGACGGATACCAGCTTGAAAGGAGAAAACCACGCTGGAAACGGAGTGGTTATGAACCACATGGTTGAAAATTTGGACATAATTTGATTTAAGGCAAATGGTAAAGAAAAAAAAATGGTCCTATGACACGGTTTGACTTCTTTCCTGGGAGGGGTTTTGTGTGTTATTCTACAAGGAAAGGTAGCTTAAAGTCACTAGATTTGGAAGTTTTCCTGCACTCTGCTCCACCTGTCGTATCATGGCCCTCTAGGACTACAGGGGACCTGGTATCCCCCTGCAGAGAGACAGCACTTGGTTTTGGAGCAAGGACACGATGGTGTGATAATAATGATTCAGGAAATTAATCTGGTAGCGTGAGGATTTATCGGCGTCCTTTCATTCACAAATACAAACAGTGCCATGCACTATTCTAAGTATTAGGTTGAGAGACTATGTAAGCAGTCTGGATCAAAAGAATGAATATTTGAACCAGAATAGTGGCTCTGGTGTGCTTACCTGGTGACTCAGCAGTAAAGAATCCTCCGGCAGTGCAGGAGTCCCAGGAGAGGCAGATTCCATCCCCTGGTCAGGAAGATCCCCCGGAGGAGGGCATGGCAACCCACTCCAGTATTCTTGCTGGAGAATCCTGTGGACAGAGGACCTTGGTGGGCTGCAGTCCATAGGGTCACATGACTGAAGCGATTTAGCACACATGCGCAGGGGCTCTAATATACCTTCCTCGGTTTGCTTAGTTGTGTCTGACTCTTGTGTCCCCATGGGCTGCAGCCTGCCAGGCTCCTTTACCCATGGGATTTCTCAGGCAAGAATAATGGAATAGGTTGCTATTTCCTTCTCCAAGGTGTCTTCCTGATCCAGGGCTCGATCCCAGGTCTCCTGCTTTACAGACATCTCTTGTATTGCAGGTGGATTCTTTACCAATTGAGCCATCAGGGAAAAAGAATGCCTTCCTAATTCCTACAGATTTGTTTATTTCAATCAGAAAGGGTTTCTGTTTCTTTTGGTACTGACTTTCGTTTTTGGTTCATTGGGGTTGTTGACATCTTTGTTGTTGTTTCTCTGTTTTCATTTCTTTGTTTTTCAGGCATGATCAATTAGGTTTACTCACCCATGCATAAAGACCCATTCTTGTATTCTAAAGATCAATAGAACTCATTGGCCATCCAAGAGAAGACCTTTTTTGAAGACTTCAGCCAAGGTTTTATTTTCTTATGGTTATTTATAACACCCAAATACAACAGTTGCCATTTCTGGAGACCTATTCAGTTACTGACTATTCTTGCTGCTTTAAACCCAACATAGCTATTCCTTATAACAAAATAGAAGGGAAATTATAATTATTATTATTCCTATTTACAGATTGAAAACTTGAGATTCAGTGAGGTTAATAATAGCTCTATAACTAGTTAACAGTGGAGCAAGGTCTTAAACTGTCTGTCTCAAAAGCCCATGTTCTTCAGAATTTTACTTATTCCTTTCACAAAAATTTGACCTTAAAGAGTAACACAATGATAATTACAATGCCTCTAAATTTTTATCAAAATGGGAAACTGCTCTTGATTTCCCCCTCTTTTGTAGCAGCACCTCAGAGGATTTATTCCAGCAGCTTCTGACAATACAGTGAGCACGTAAGACAGGCATTATCTGTTCCCCACGCACTCACACCAGGAGCTCACGTTTCCTCATTGCCTTGCACATCACACTCTTTTTCTTTGAAGGGAATCCCATTTTCCCACCTGCATCCATCATTCATCTGTCATTCCATTCAACTGGTGAGGTTTTTAACTGGAAGATTTTTTTTTTTTAATCTTTCTTGGCTAACTTTGTCTCTTGAGGTCTTTGCTCTGAATGCAGGTTTAAAGCTCAGCTCATTTTCTTGTCCCCAGTCCATCGTCTTGGGAGTAGCAATTAACACAGGTGCAGGATTTTGCTTTTAACATATTAAAAGATAAAGCCAGCCTGCGTGGGTTGGTCTGAGCTTCCTTTTGATTTTACAGGAGGTACACTGCAGTGTCCTTTTGCACAACCTGAGCAACATAATTTAGGTATGATTTAAGGAGGAAGCTTCAAGGTGCTGCTGCTTAAGGTTTGAAGAGTGACCCATCCAGCAAGAGCATGACCTCTTCTCAAACGCCCCTTGGAGCCGCGGATGTACTCTGCTCAAATCTCACCTCCCTCTTCTGATGTAGGTGATGAAAGTGCTTCTGAAGAGGAACAAAGACCTGTGTTATCACAAAGCGTAGCATTTCCCCATTGCATTTGAATTGAGTACATTGCTTTTTCAGTTTTGCTAAGATTACACCAAAATGTAATTACCTTAACACTATTCACCTGGGAACCCTGAATGCTAAGGCAGCTGCCCTGGAAAAGGGAAGCTTCCAAATGATAGAGATGCTTTTCTCCTGAATCTAGAATTCTGCCTGGTTTCATCAGTTATAATCAACCCAGGCAGCATCGGAAAGCAATGTGTATTTTTACTCTACTCTAGAACCCCGTATTTGCTCCATGTGGGAGCACATGGTACTTATTTTATAGTTTAGGATTTTGTGGACTTAATGTTCCCCTTCCCACTTTTTCCCTATTTAGTCTGCCCAGAGGCCTTGTGAATACTCATGTATTTTCTGCAAATAAAATTCAGTTTAGGGCCAGCTTTATTTTAAAATATTAGTTGAGCCAAGTAACATAAGCTTGGGCCTGAAGGAGAACTTAAATTTGGATTAATATCCCCAGGCTGGTGCCCCAGGCTTCAGGTACTTTTGAAAGCAGGATAAAATTTCAGGCCAGGCACACAAGAGAAGTAATGCTTTTCCTTTTCTGAGTTTTTTAGTTAAGAAGTAAAATTAGAGTAGCTGTAATTCTAACTTTTTAGCCCCAACCTTGTCATCTAAATAACCATTATCTACAGGAAAGTTGTGTGTTTTAGAAAAAAAAAAATCAGTACTTTGTATAGCTTTTTCTTCATTCTTTTTAATTGAGGTACAGTTGATTTACAATATTATATTAGTCTCAGGTGTACAACATAGTGATTCAAAAATTTTATAGATTATATGCCATTTATAGTAAAAATACTGGCTGTAGTCCCTGTTGCTTATTGATTTTATACATAATAGCTGGTATTTATTAGCTCCTTTCACCTATCTTCTCCTCCCCTACTTCCTCTGCCCACTTGTACCCACTAGCTTCTTTTCTGTATCTATGAGTCTTTCTTTTTTGTTGTTTGTTAGCTTGTTTTGTCTTTTAGATTCCATACATAAGTAATATACAGTATATGCCTTTTTCAGTATGACTTATTTCACTAAGTATAATACCCTCCAAGTTCATCCATGTCATTGCAAATGGCAGAATTCCACTCCTTTTTACAACTGAGTAGTATTCCATTGTGTGTGTGTGTGTGTGTGTGTGTGTGTGTGTGTGATTTCCAGGTGTCACTAGTAAAGAACCCATCTGTCAATGTATGAGACACAAGAGACGTGGGTTCAATCCCTGGGTCAGGAAGATCCCCCACAGGAAGGCGTGGAAACCCACTCTGATATTCTCGCCTGGAGAATCTCATGGACAGAGGAGCCTGGTGGGCTCCAGTCCTTAGGGTCACAAAGAGTCAGACACAACTGAAGTGACTTAGCATGCACGCATGCATATATGTGTACACACACACACACACACACACACATATATATCACATCTTCATTCATCTGTTGATGGACACTTCTGTTGTTTCCATAACTTGGTTACTGTGAATAATACTGACATGAACATAAGGATGCCTATATCTTTTTGAGTTCGTATTTTCATTTTCTTCAGCTATATATCCAGGAGAAAAATTGTTGGATCACGTGGTAATTCTAGTTTTAGTTTTTGAGGACCCCCCCCCATGTTGTTTTCACAGTGGGTGTACCATTTTACATTTCCAGCAACGTACAAGAGATCCCTTATATGGCTTGCTCTTTAAAAAGCAAAAATACTTTCTACTTGATGTTGGCAAGAGGGACAATAAGAATAGAGAATGATGAGAAAAAGAATATAAAATAGGAATGGCAATAAAAGATTATATATTATTAACAAATTTTAGAGATTGATGCATGTAATGCAAATAACACAGTACTAGTCGTATAAGTTCTAGACAGAAAGAGAAAGAAGAGAACTGAGGTCCTTGCCATCACCTTCATCTTCTTTATAATTGTATATCCAATTATGATGCAGGATATTACTTAAAATACAGTATATCTTACTTCATTTGAAGCTAATAACATCTCTGAGTAGAAAGCTAGGATAGCATTTGTATTACAGTTAATGTTGGCTGAGGTCAACAAAATGCTTATTAGGCCAAGCTCAACACTAGGCGCTGAAAATGCAGTGATGAGAGGGGAAATGCCCAGTTCTGGGTTGAGAAGACAGTATGAAATGTATATGCCTCAGATCTCACTCACTGTAGCAAAGAATTTGTTTTCTAGAAACAAACACAAGTCATTAAAATATAGAGCCCTAGAGAGAAGATATGAGCAATAAAGTGCTGGAGTCATAATGAGTGTAGCCAGTGGTAAGTGACCTAGAAGAAAGCCACATACCAAACTGATGGTAGAGAGCCTGAGATCCACCACTGATATTCCAAATGACTGAATAGTCATATGAATATTCAAATGACGAACAGTCATAGACTGAAATGAGAAGAGGGAGAATACATCAGTTTTCTACAGAACAAAGAAGTGTTCGGCCCCTGGGGCATAGATGGGGAGTTCTCACACCATAGCTCCCAAAACAACCTGAACTCTCCCTGAGCTTATTGTGCTGAAGGATCCCCATGGATCTAGCTGCCTGCCAATCCTAGAAATGAGGAGGGAGGGCGCCGGAAAGACTAAAAATCTCTCTCTCCTGAGGAAGGTTGCTGAGCGCTTTAGGGAAGGGATTAGATCCATCTCCACTCCCACTCTCACACCACCAACAGCCCCGCCCAGAGACTAGAAGTTTATTCTCTGGAGAAAGTAAAGTAGAACAGATGGACGCCACACCAAAAAGAGAGAAATTCAGTGGCCACATGTGTGTTGATGCTAAGAAGCCCTTAGCCTCTAAAAAACAATATTAAAAAATAAATAAAGAACAATATTGTATAAGAATATTGTATTTAAGGCTGTATAATATTCCATTGTATATATTGTATAGGAATCTGTAATATTAGGTCCATGAATTAAGGTAAAGTGGAAGTGGTCAAGCGGAAGGCAGCAAGATTGAATATTCAATCTTAGGAATCTGTGAGTTAAAATGGATGGGAATGGGTGAATTATTTCAGATGACCATTATATCTATTACTGTGGGCAAGAATTGCAGAGAAAAAAAATGGAGTAGCCCTCATAGTCAACAAAAGATTCTGAAATGCAGTACTTTGGTGCAATCTCAGAAACAACAGAATGATCTCAGTTCATTTTCAAGGCCAACCACTCAACATCACAGTAATTCAACGCTATGCCCCAATCACTGATGCTGAAGAACCTAATGTTGGTCAATTCTATGAAGACTTACAACATCTTCTAAATATAATACCAAAAAAAAAAAAAAAAAAGATATCCTTTTCATCACAGGTGATTGGAATGCAAAAGTAGAAAGTCAAGAGATACCCAGAATAACAGGCAAGTTGGGCCTGTTACAAAATACAGGTGAAAATAAAGTACAAAATAAAGCAAAAGTTAACAGAGTTTTGTCAACAAAACACCCTGATCATAGCAAACAAACTTTTCCAACAACCCAAGAGACAGCTCTACACATAGATATCACCAGATGGTCAATACCAAAATCTGATTGATTATGTTCTTTGCAGCTAATAATGGAGAAGCTATATACAGTCAGCAAAAACAAGACCTGGAGCTGATTGTGGCTCAGATAATGAGCTTCTTATTGCAAAATTCAGGCTTAAGTTGAAGAAAGTAGGGAAAATCACTAGGCCATTCAGGTATGATCTAAATCAAGTCCCTTATGATTATACAATGGAAGTAACAAATGGATTCATGGGATTAGAGCTAGTAGACAGAGTGCCTAAGGAGCTACAGATGGAGGTTTGTAACATTGTACATGAGACGGTGACCAAAAAGAAAAAAAGAAATGCAACAAGGCAAAGTGGTTATCTGAGGAGGCTTTAGGGAAGCTGAGGAAAGAAGAGAAGCAAAAGGCAAGGGAGACAAGGAAAGATATACTCAACTGAATGCATAGATCTAGAGAATAGCAAAGAGAGATAAAAAGACCTTCTCCAATGAACAATGCAAAGAAATAGAGAAAACAATAGAATGGGAAGGACCAGAGATCTCTTCAAGAAAATTGGAACTATCGAGGGAAGATTTCATGCAAGGATGTGCATGATAAAAGACAGAAATGGTAAGGACCTAAGAGAAGCAGAAGAGATTGATAGGTGAAAGAATATACAGAAGAACTATATTAAAAAGGTCCTAATGATCCAGAAAACCATGATGGTATGGTCACTCACCTACTGATGGACATTCTAGAGTCTGAGGTCAAGTGAACCATAGCAAGCATTACAACAAACAAAGCTTGTAGAGGTGACAGAATTCCAGCTGAGCTATTTAAAAATCCTAAAAGATGATGCTGTTAAAGAGCTGCACTCAATATGTCAGCAAATTTGGAAAACTCAGTAGTGGCCACAGGACTGGAAAAGATGCTTTCATGCTCATCCCAAAGAAGGACAATGCCAAAGAATGTTCAAACTACTCCACAACTGTGCTCATTTCACATGCTAGCAAGGTTAATCCTTCAAGCTAGGCTTCAGCAGTACATGTACTGAGAACTTCCAGATGTACAAGCTGGATTTCAAAGAGGCAGAGGAACCAGAGATCAAATTGCCAACATTCGCTGAATCATGGAGAAAACAAGCGAGTTCCAGAAAAACATCTACTTCTGCTTCATCAGCTATGCTAAAACCTTTGACTGTGTGAATCAGAACAAACTGGAATACTTTTAAAGCGATTGGGAATACCAGACCTCCTGAGAAACCTGTTTGTGAGTCAAGAAGCAACAGTTAAAACCAGACATGGAAAGACCAACTGGTTCAAAACTGGGAGAGGAGTACAACAAAGCTGTACGTTGTCACCCTGCTTGTTTAATTTATATACAGAGTATATCATGTGACATTCCACACTGGATGAATAGCAAGCTAGAATCAAGATTGCTGGGAGAAATAGCTACAACCTCAGATAATGCAGATGATTCCACTCTAATGGCAGAAAGTGAAGAGAAACACGGCAAATAGAAGAGAGAAAAGTAGACGCAGTGACAGATGTTATTTTCTTGGGCTCCAAAATCCCTGTGGATGGTGACTGTGGTCATGAAATTAAAAGATGTTTGTACCTTGAAGACAAAGCTATGACAAACCTACTTATTGTTGTTCAGATGCTAAGTTGTGTCCAACTCTTCACAGGTTCACGGACTGAAGCACCCTAGACTCCTCCATCCTCCACTATCTCCCAGAGCTTACTCAACTCATGTCCCTTGAGTCAATGCCATCCAACCATCTCATCCTCTGTCGTCCCCTTCTCCTCCCGCCTTCAATCTTTCCCAGCATCAGGGTCTTTTCCAAAGAGTTGGCTCTTTGCATCAGGTGGCCAAAGTATTGGAGCTTCTGCTACAACATCAGTCCTTCCAATAAATATTCAGGCTTCATTTCCTTTAGGATGGACTTGTTTGATCTCCTTATAGTCCAAAAGACTGTCAAGAATCTTCTTCAGCACACAATTCAGAAGATCAGTTCTTTAATGCTCAGTCTTCCTTATGGTCCAACTCTCACATCTGTACATAACTACAGGAAAAACCTTAGCTTTGACTATGCAGATCTTTGTCAGCAAAGTGATGTCTCTAGTCTCTGCTTTTTAATATGCTATCTAGGTTTGTCATAGCTTTCTCTTCAAAGAAACAAGTGTCTTTTAATTTCATGGCTGCAGTCACCATCCACAGTGTTTTGGAAACCCAAGAAAATAAAATCTGTGACTTATTCCATTTTTCCCCTCCTATTTGCCATGATGTGCTGAGACCTGCTGCCATGATCTTCCTTTTTTGAATGTTGTGTCTCAAACCAGCTTTTTCACTCTCCTCTTTCACCCTTGTCAAGAGGCTCTTTAGTTCCTCTCGTTCTATCCCAGTAGAGTAGTATCATGTGCATAACTGAGGTTGTTGATATTTGTCCCAGAATCTTGACTAATTACAAACCTAAACAGTGTATTAAAAAGCAGAGACATCACTTTGCCAACAAAGGTCCATATAATAAAAGCTCTAGTTTTTCCAGTAGTCATGTACGGATGGGAGAGTGGGACCATAGAGTAGGGTGGAAGCATATAGACTACCATATGCAAAATAGATAGCCAATTAAAATTTGCTATATGACTCGAGAAGTTCAAACCAGGGCTCTGTAACAGCCTAGAGGGGTAGGAAAGGGTGGGAGTGGGAGGGAGCTTCAGGAGGGAGGGAACACATGTACACCCATGGCTAATTCATGTTGATGTATGCAGAAGTCAAACCAACACTGTAAAGCAATCATCAATCAATTAAAAATAAATAAATATAGTTTTTAAAAATGAAGGCTGAGCACCGAAGAATTGACCGTTTTGAACTATGGTGCTCGAGAAGACTTTGAGAGTCTCTTGCACTGCTAGGAGATTAAGCCAGTCAATCCTAAAGGCAATCAACCCTGAATAGTCATTGGAAGGTCTGTTGCTGAAGCTCCAATTCTCTGGCCACCTGATGTGAGGAGCTGACTCATTGGAAAAGACCAGGAGGCTGGGCAAGACTGAAGGCAAAAGCAGAAGGGGCCGGCAGAGGTGAGAGAGTTAGATAGCATCACTGACTTAGTGGATAAGAATTTCAGCAAATTCTAGGAGATAGTGGAAGATAGAGGGGCTGGTGCACTGCATTCCATGGGGTCACAAAGAGTCAAACATGATTTAGTGAATGAACTACAATAGCATCTATATATACAGCATGCTGCAGTCACGGGATCGCAAAGAGTTGGACACGACTGGGTGGCTGAACAACAACATGTATATGTATACATATATGTAAATACACGTTCTGTTTTCAGATTCTTTTCCATTGTAAGTTATCGTAAGATGTTGAGTATGGTTCCTTATGCTATTCAGTGGGTTCTTGCTGTTTACCTGTTTTATGTGTAGTAGTGAGTATGTACTGTAAGTACTGATTTATCTCTCCTCCAGCCCCTGCTATCCCCTTTGGTAACCACAAAGTTGTTCTGTGTGTCCGTGAGCCTATTCTGTCTTGTAAACAAGTTCATTTGTATCATTTCTTCAGATTCTACCTATAAGTGATATTATATTGTCTTTCTCATTTCACTTACATGATAATCTTTAGGTCCATCTATGTTGCTGAAAATGACATTTTTTCATTCTTTTTAAGGTTATATAATATTCCACTGTATATATGTACTGTCTTCTTTATCCATTCATCTTTTTAAAATTAATTGATTACTTTTAATTAGAGAATAATTACTTTACAATATCGTAATGGTTTTCACCATGCATCAATGTGAACTGGCCACAGGTATATATGTGTCCCCGCATCCTGAACCCCCTGCCACCTCCCTCCCCACCCCATCCCTCTGGGTTGTCCCAGAGCACCAGCTTTGGGTGCCCTATCGAATTTGCACTGGTCATCTACCAGCAGATGAATGGATAAGGAAGTTGTGGTACGTATATACTATGGAATATTATTCAGCTATAAAAAGGAATGCACTTGAGTCTGCTCTAATGAGGTGGATGAACCTGGAGCCTATTATACAGAGTGAAGTAAGTCAGAAAGATAAAGACAAATACTGCATATTAATGCATATATATGGAATTTAGAAAGATGGTACCAATGGTCCTACATGCAGGGTAGCAAAGGAAACACAGAGGTAAAGAACAGAATTTTGGACTCAGAGGGAGAAGGTGAGGGTGGGATGATTTGAGAGAATAGCTTTGAGACATGTACATCACCACGTGTAAAATAGATATCCATTCTTCTCTTGATGGACACTTGGCTATTTCCATAGCTTGACTACTGCAAACACTGGTGCTGTGAACACTGTGGTGCATGTATCTTTTCAAACTAGAATTTTCATCTTTTCTGATTATGTGCCCAGGAGTGTGATTGCTGGATCATAAGGTAACTCTATTTTCAGTTTTTTAAGGAACCTCTATACCTTTGTCCATAGTGGCTGCACCAATTTGTACTCCCATGAACTGTGTAGGAGGGTTCCCTTTTCTCCACACTCTCTTCAGCATTTAGTATTTGTAGACATTTTAAGGATGACCATTCTGATGTAAAGTTAGCAGTAGGTTGTAAGGTTAACAGTAGGAGTGCAATAGAATTTATTGTAAGTGGTGAGGGGAAGAATGGGGGAAGGACGAATCATGATCTTATTCTACAGGAGACTTCAACAGAATAAATAGAGCAGATGGAGAATAATTCATAGAATGGATCAGTTAGTCATGTCCCTCTACTCTGGGAAAATCCACAACTCTTGGATACAGCTGAATAATTCCTTCACCTTCACAGAGGTTCAGAGGTGACTTATAGCAGCATAAAGACATAAAGAGTAGTCACACTCCTGGTGGTGGCGGCTGCAGAAATATGTATCATCTTAACATGAGGCAGCAATGTGTGTCCTGATTATCTTCATATTAGAAATCACAACATCTGGAGAAATACCCTCTATTTCTCTAGAGCAGTAGAGTATATGCAAAAGAGTACAGCTTTGAAGCAAGACAGACCTGAAGGCAATCAGTTCCTAGAGTTACTGCATGACCTTGGGAAAATTATTTAACCTCTCTCTGCCTCTGCTTTCAACTTTAGAATGATGACAATAGCACCTATCCAGCAGGAGTTCTAAAACAATAAAACAATTTACGTTAACACCTTGGTGTAGAGTAAGCATTCAACATAGGGAGCTGTCCTTATTACAGTTAGACTGGAATAAAAGTTCTCTGAGATTGAGCATCTTGTTTGCTTCGTTCTCCAGGACTTAAAACAGCACCTGGCATATCATAGGAAGTCAATATTTGGTAAACGAGTGAACTTTTATTTCAAAAGGAACATCATTTAGTTTAAACACTGCGCTTGGGGCAATCAGCTTCCTCCAAGAACAAGACTGGTTATCTGCAGAAAAACACCTCTCCCAATCATAGAATGCCTCACCTCTAATATTCCATTAACTTTGAGGGCCTCTGACTTTCAACATTATAAGAGCTGAGGTTGTAATGAAAAGGTCACAAAACTCCAACTCAAACATGTCCCAATATACCTTGAGGCTTTGCTGTTGTTTACATTTGCTTCATGCAGTCTCCAAAGATGTCTCTATGACATTTAGTCATTATCCTTTCCCATCATGCTGTGCTGTGCTTAGTCGCTCAGCCATGTTCAACTCTTTGGGACTCCATGAACTGTAGCCCGCCAGGCTCCTCTGTCCGTGCGGATTCTCTGGGCAAGAATACTGGAGTGGGTAGCCATTTCCTTCTCCAGGGGATCTTCCCAACCCCAGGGATTGAACCCAGGTCTCCCTCATTGTGGGCAGATTCTTTACCGTCTGAGCCAACAAGAAAGGCCAAGAATATTAGAGTTGGTAGCCCATCCTGTCTCCAGGGGATCTTCCTGACCCTGGAATAAAACTGGGATCTCCTGCATTGCAGGCAGATTCTTTACCAGCTGAGATACCAGGGAAACCCATCCTTTCTCATTAGAAAGTGTTTTTATCATCAATATTAAGATATACAGTGACTTATATAATTGTACAATCCGAGCATTTTTGTTCACTCTAAAATGCATTATCCTCCATATCTCCTGTTTAGATTGCAGGTGTCTCTGCAAAAAGAGTTTCCTTTATGACAAGGAAACCATTCAAGATGGTTAAGAAACTTGGAATGAGTGAAAAGCATTTTTCTCTGAAACAGTTGCTTTATTACTCCACCCACAAAATCAGATTATAATAAGGAAAAGACAAAAGCAGCTTAGCTAGTTTCAAACTCTTTCCCCCCGTCTGTATTTCTTCCTTTTAAATGTACTTTTTCTGCTGTCCAAGACCATCTGGAGAACATAAACAACCATTTGAGAACCCAGATGCCCAGCCACTGAGAATTCCCTAATTGAGTTATGCTGCAGTCAGCTGCGCTGAGCCACACCCAGAGTCCTGGCATGCTCCACACACTGCTGTAGAAGTCACAAAGATTCTGAGGTTTCCAACTGGGAGGTGTGCCGCTTCAGGAAATATCTGTTCTGCCTTCCCTGCAATTTCCCATTTACTGGCATTTTTCACTGATCTTGGAAAACACATGGCCAGCATCTGTCTGTGAATAACTATTTGTCATTGTATAAAACATCTATGAAATGTTCTGCTTCTAGAGATTTCTGCAAAACAAAACACAAGCTATGCCTTTTTGGAGGAATTATTTCTCTGAGCCAAGCTATAGAGCAACTACAATACTGGAATGAAAGATATACATATCTTGATTGTGCCAAAAATAGAAATGTCCCTTTAAATAAACCTAAATGCTGAAATAATTATTTCCATTTTTATGGTGGTCTTTTGCTACTGTTGTTATTCATAAGGAAAATTCTTAGGCCTGTACCAATAAATCTTCACACTAATTCTCAGAGTTGGGCATTATTATCCTATTTTTGCCTGTGATGCAGGAGACCAGGGTTTGATCCCTGCATCAGGAATATCCTCTGAGGAAGGGAATGGCAATCCAGTCCAGTATTCTTGCCTGGAGAATTCCACTGATAGAGAAGCTTGGCGGGCTACAGTTCATGGGGTTGTGAAGAGTTGGACACGACTGAGCGACTAACACACACAATCTACTTTTGTGTTGAAGAAGTTGAAGAAGCAACATGAGGGTTGAGTGAATGATTCTATAATTAAAATATTCTAAATCTGAATTTATGATTTATTCTTCCTAAATTGAAACCACACAACACTCTCTCAAACATTTGCTTTTTTTTTAAAATTCATCCACTAATTTAACTAACATGTTCCACAGATTGATGTTAATGGAATCAAACTTTCCAAACTTCCCTAGTGGCTGTGATTACAACAGTTGAATTCTTAGTATTTTACCTGTGATCAACTTTGATGGTAAAGATGAATAGTAACAATTACATCATCAATGATAATTTGGAAATAGAATAGACTTACCTATATCCAAGGAAATGTCTTATTAGGGCAGATTTTATCCTAGCATCACTCACAAATATTTTTTCTTTCACTTCATTCAGTGAGCATTATTAAGTGTTTAATAGGTGCTTGATGCTGCAACTAGAGGTCCATATGAAATAAATGACCTGGCCTTTTCTATGAGAATTCGTTGGAGTCTCACTGTGACACTATGATTTGTAATAAGAAATATACATTTGGTCTTAGATCACTGTTTCTGGCACATAACTCCTAAAACCTATATAAGATATATTAGTTATTTCCTATATAAGAAACATAGAAGCTTTTTTTATATAATATTTGGCCTTTCGCCATTGCTTTCTGAAACAACTACAGAGTCAAAAAGATAAAAGTTCCGTCTTGAAGCCTCCTTCAAATACAACTGAGTTTATGTTAATGAGATGACTTTGGGGAAGCAAGGAAGGAAGGAAATGGATTGCCAGAGGAATATCACGATTAGAGGGCTGGAATTGTCCATTCCATGCCTTAAACTCAGACAAAGTGAGAGGGGCTGGAGGTTGAATCAATTGTCATGACTAATGACTGAATGAATCATGCTTTGATAATGGAGCCTCCATTTTTATGGGGATTTGGCAAACACCTGGGTTGGTGGGCACATGGCTAGCCTCGAGGAATGGCACCTGGAGAAGGCACAGGAGTTCTGCACACAGCCTTCTGAATATCACACCCTGTGCATTTCTTTTGTCTGACTCTTCCCGAGTTATATCCTTTGATAATGATCAAACCTGAGGGTGGTTGTGGGACACTCCAGTTAATAGCTGGTAGATCAGAAGCATAGGTAATTATCTGGACTTGCTATTGGCACCAGAGGTTGGGGGGACTGGATACTTAACCTGCGGGATCTGACTCTTATTTCCAAGAAGACAGTGTCAGATTTAAATTAAATCATAGGGCATCTAGTCAGCATTGGCTAAGAATTGGAGAATTTTTTGGTGGTACTGGAAAACACACATCAGATGAGTATAAAAAACATATATAAGAAATCTAGGTAATGCAAATCCTATACTAAGGTGTCAAGGGTCAGAAGTGGAAGCAACCCCCTGTCTAAACAGTTGGGAAGCCTTCACAGAGAAGGTAATCCCTGATGATCTCTTATTGAATAATTCAGAACTTTACGCATTAAGCAAGGTTGAAAAGATAGGAAAAATATTTACACAAAAGTGTAGTGATAGACATCTAATATTTAAGGCAGAGGGAGAAGTCTGGTTGGAGGAAAGATGTTGGGAGATCTCCTAGAGGTTATGTTCTACGCTGTGAAGGTTGGATGATCCTAGGTAAATCAACCTATGCTGTGCTGTGCTTAATCGCTCAATTGTGTCCAACTTTTTGCCAACCCATGGACTGTAGCCCACCACGGTCCTCTGTCCATGGGATTCTCCAGGCAAGAATACTGGAGTGGGTTGCCATACACTCCTCCAGGGCATCTTCCCGACCCAGGATTCGAACCGAGGTCTCCCACATTGCAGGCAGATTCTTTACCATCTGAGCCACCAGGGAAGCCCAAATCAACCTAATGGAAGGTTAAAACAGAAGAGTGACATGATTGGATGTGCTGTTTCAGAGGGATAACCTGTGCCAGAAGGAAGTAAAGCAAAGATAGAAATGAGGCGGCCGGTGGATATATGGATGACGAACTTGAGAAACCACTCTAGATATGGCTTTAGTAGTCATCATCAAATAAATAAAGAAGTGCAATTGGTTCTCATTATTCATGGTTATTTTGGTCAATAAAGTCACCACAAACACTAAATTAACAATATTGAGATAATGCTCTTAGGGGAAATAAATGATTAGGTTAGTCTGAGTCTCTTGTCATAATGTTTTTGTCAATTGATCAATACATAACCCTGTTTAATGTTATTTTTCAGTCTGTAAGTTATGTCCAACTCTTTGTAGCTCCATGGACTGCAACACACCAGGCTCCTCTGTCCTTTGCCGTCTCCTGGAGTGTCTCAGGTTCATATACATTGAGTCGATGATGCTATCTAATCATCTCATCCTCTGCTTTTGTCTTCAGTCTTTCCCGGCATCAGGGTCTTTTCCAATGAGCAGGCTCCTCACAACAGGTGGCCAAAGTATTGGAGCTTCAGTGTCAACATCACTCTTTCCAATGAATATTCAGGGTTGATTTCCTTTAGGATTAACTGGCTTGATCTTCTTTCAGTCCAAGGGACTGTCAAGAATTTTCTCCAGCACCACATATTGAAAGCATCGATTCTTCGGCACTTAGCATTCTTTACAGACCAACTCTCACATCTGTACATGACTACTAGAAAAACAATAGCTTTGACTATACAGACCTCTGTAGACATCAAAGAGATGTCTCTGCTTTTTAACACACTGTCAGGGTTTGTCATGGCTTTCCTTCCAAGAAGCAAGCATATTTTTAATTTCATTGTTTTTATGTGTTTTTCTGTGGAAAACACCTTATTTAATATATATTGATGATTTATTAACATTGAATGGCAACAGCACTGTAAGTCATGCCTGAGTGAAGATTATCTAACACACATATTGATATTTTCTCTGCAAGACACATCACAGCCTTCCTGTGCTTAGGAATGCTACACAGAACTTTAGCATCATGCTTGAGATCATTATAAGTAGTGAAATCACACACACACAAAAAAAAAACATACACAGAATGCAAAGAACATGGCACTAAAAAGACTGCAAAAATAATACTTGCATGCAGTATGAGAATGAATCAAGAAGGTGGGGCATCACTATGAACACTGACATGAGATGACTCCAATTTTGCCCCTCTGTGCCTGTCTGTGATCAGTCCTCAAAATTCCACTTGTACTCCTCTGGGTATTATAAATAACTTTTTGTGGGCAGGTGAATTTGCAAATATGTAATCAGCATATAATTAACTGGACTTTAAATCATTCAAGAGGACAAGAGAGCTGGAGATATAAGTAGAGTGAGACCCCAAGAGAAAAGGAAGGAAGAGGAGCTTGTAAATGTTCAGGAGCAGAGAGAGATGAGGAAGCCAGAGTCTTTGAGGCCAAGGAAGGGGAAGGATTTGAGAAATAGGATGTGTTCAGTAACGTGCAGGGCTACAGACTCTACGGTGAGGCAGGAAAATAGGGTTTAGATGTGTCTGTTCTACCATGATGACTTCAGTGGGAGTGGCTTCAGTTGTGTGGACAGTGACCACTAAAGTAACTGGATTCCTGCATGGTGCTAGTCAGAGAAGGAGTGGGGAGGCTCTCAAGAGGTTTTCTGAACCTGGAGAAACAAGGCAGGCCAAAGTCATTCACTTATTCAACAAACATATATTGAACCCCACTATGGACCAGACATTAATTACTGAAGCACTGGACACAGAATCATAGACGAAGTAGGCAAAGCTTTTGTTTGCCTGGGGTCCCCATTTAATGGGTAAATAAATAGATCCTCATATTATGTCAGATGCTGAAAGGGCTATGACAAAAAGTAGAGCAATATAAATGGAAACATATTGATGGAAGTTGCTGTTTTAGCTAATATGGTGAGGGATGAAAGTTGGACAGAAACTCAAGGAAGCATGGGAACAAGTCATAGGCATATCTTGACAAGCAGCCTCCCTGAGAAAGACAACTTTAAGCACAAAAGCCCTCCCTCCTGCCAGGACTTGCTCATTTATGTTTCAGAAACAACCAGGTCACCAGAGCAGAAAAGTTGAGCGAAGTGGCA
This sequence comes from Odocoileus virginianus, assembly GCF_023699985.2. Classification (NCBI taxonomy): domain Eukaryota; kingdom Metazoa; phylum Chordata; class Mammalia; order Artiodactyla; family Cervidae; genus Odocoileus; species Odocoileus virginianus. The sequence continues at coordinate 57,087,364 of NC_069688.1, forward strand.
GGAGACACTGTCAAAGGACTTGAACTATAGTGCCTTGGTTAGCGTGAGCTGCGGTAATAGCATTCTGCAGCTGGGAGGCTTAAACAACGACACTTACTTCTCCTATTTTGGAGGCTGGGAAGCCCACAGTCAAGGTGTAAGCAGATTTGGTTCCCAGTGAGAGCCTATGTCTTGTCTATGTCCAAATGTGGTCTTTCTTTGGTATGTGTGCATGGAGAAATCTCTCTCTCCCTCTCTTATTTTCAGTCTCTATAAGTAGGGCACTAATCCCATTATGAGGAGCCCACCTTCATGACTTAATCTAAACCTAAAGTGAAGTGAAAGTTGCTTAGTCCTGTCTGACTGTTTGCGACCCCATGGACTGTAGCTCTCCAGGCTCCTCTGTCCATGGGATAATTCTCCAGGCAAGAACACTGGAGTGGGTGGCCATTTCCTTCTCCAGGGGATCTCCCTGACCTGAGGATCGAACCCAAGTCTCCTGCATTGCAGGCAGACCCTTTACCGACTGAGCTACAAGGGAAGCAGGAACACCCAGAGGCCCCACTTCCAAATACTATCACATTAAGGTTAGGCCTTCCACATATGAATTCTAGGGGGACACAAACATTTAGTCATTAACACACAGCAGTCCAAAGTAGGACAGGAATAGCTGCCATGGGTAGGGAGGTTTCCGGGGACCAGTCAAACTCGAGTCAAACTATTAGAAAAAATTAAGTTATGTGCACAGAAGTGGAAGGACAAATAATTTGTGTGTAAGGGTAGGGATGAGGGAGAATAGCTAAAAGAACACAAGCAAAGGCAAAAAGACACAGAAAGCCAAGCTGGCTGGCAGGGAACATCAGTGTAAGGGTGACGGGGGACAAGACCTCAGAGGTGAGGTAATCTGAAAACAGGAAAGCTTGAAAGCCAAACTAATGAGGAGCCATGGACATTTCTGAATAGCCCCATGTTAAATAACCAGGTGTTTTGGAAAGTTGAAAATAACAGTGACATATGTCGAGGATGAATGGAAGAGAAGATATTCAGAGGCAGGGAAGCAAATTAAGAGGTGATTACCGTAGCCCAGCTGGTCTATGATAAGGTCTATGAGTAAGATTCTTGCTCCTGGAGTATAAAACAGCAGCAAACATTGTGAAAGGACAATGGTCAAGGTTTAGAGACTTAGCAGTGTGAAGGAAACACTGAAAGGATCCTGACACCCTTGACAGAAGAAAAAGAAAAACTACAGGAGAAGATTTGGTTTAGGGATTGGGTGAAGAGAGAGGTTATTGTCATATGAGATGGAGCCATACCACAGTGTTTGAAGATGGTAATTCAGGAAACAGGGGTCTTAAGACAGGGTAAAAGTCCTGTCTGATTCATTTTGAGTTATCAACACCCTAAACATGGGGCTTCACAGGTGGTACTAGCGGTGAAGAACCCACCTGCCAAAGCAGGAGACTTCAGAGATGTGGATTCGAGACCCAGGTCAGGAAGTTCTCCTAGAGGAAGGCATGACAACCAGTTCCAGTATGCTTGCCTGGAGAATCCCCGTGAACAGAGGAGCCTGGAGGGCTGTAGTCCATAGGGTCACAAAGAACTGAACACAACTGAAGCAGCTTAGCATGCATGCACCAGTCTACACACAGTATCTGAAATGTTACAATAAATGACTGTGACATGAGCAGAAAGTGATTATGCCGTGAGCTGGAGCTCGTTTGATGGAGGAAAGCAGTAAGTAAAGCACTGAAATTTGAATGCGACAGTAATTGGTAGAAAGAGAAAGGAAAAGAAAACAGAAGAGCAATCACAAAAAAAGTCTAGAAATTTCACCAAATTATGCTAAGCTCCTTAGAGAATAGAACCAAGTGGATAGGAATTCCCAATGGAAATTCAAGGCTTGGAAGTATAGAGGCTATAACTGGGCCCACAGGGAAAACATACTGTTCACCGCCTTGTTGTTTAGGTCCCATTAGAATAACGTAAGTAGATGTCACTTTGGGAAAAGAAGAATCCCTGCAGTTCTCAGAAACAGGTGAAAGGGGTGCATTTTTCTTAAGGAGATCGTCCCTAAATAGCATCAGAGGAACTGCAAGCTTTCTGCCCCGCCTCCCTCCACGGATGCAGGGAGAATTTTACATTGCTCTCGCACAGCTTTATTTAGGACTGGAGGAAAGCCAACTGTCTATTGTTCAAGTTCACATTTTAGTTGATGATGGAAATTCACACATTCTGTATGAGGCCATCCTGAGGAGCAGTCCTCAGCTTGGGACTTTGGCAAAAATACGATATTCTAGGACAAACATGCTTTCCAGAGAGGCAAAGATTTTTCAAAACAAACAAACAAATCAGCCAGCCAGAAAATGGATCTTTGTTTTAAGTGTTTACCGCAGGGAAGATAGCTGCTGAAAAGTTTGAGAGAAGTAATAAGCATAATTTCTTCCATTGATTATTTTGTATAAAAGACAAAACCCACCACCCTGCCCTGACATTTTTCTGTGATTGTTGAGGAAGACTTACTTTACTCTTCATAAGCCATGATTTCTTTAAAAAAAAAAAAAAAATCAGAATCTTGAAAAGGAAAAGGAAAATCTCCAGTATCAAATTGTATAAAAAAAATCTTGAAAGTTCAACATGAATTGAGGGAGGGAAACTAGCAGATCTGGAGCCTTTGACATGTACTTAACCTTACCTCGCTTTGTAAAGTTACTATCTCTAGGATTGGCAAAGATAAAGTAAAATGTTGCACATTGTCACCTCCAAAAGAAAACCAACCCTACCCATCCCATCTACGTAGACAGCTAGCCACTCTGTGTAAATCACTCTGGTTCAAGTCTTCGTGAGCATTTATTACTACCAATACGTGTTTACTGACTTCCTGTTTCCTGTCTGCTTTGCTTGAGCTTATTACTGCGTCTCCAAGAAACTTCTCCTTGTTCACCTCTCCACTTCTAATACTGTTGTAGTCACATGTTCCAGGAAACAAACTCACTCAGAAGGACAATGCAGATAGTGGGGTGCAGTTTATTACACCGGCGGGCCTGAGGCAGAGGCTCCTCTTAGCCAAGGACCCCGACCAGATTTTGTGAAAACCTTGTATACCCTAAATGTATAAGTTTCCCTGAAACTAGTCTGAACAAAGGAAAAAGAAAGATACAATCAAAGTTAACCCGTGATCATATGCCTTAAGCCTAGGTAGTACAGTGGACAATTATCCATAGGCCTGTGGTCATACCCCAATAAGCATAATAGAATGTCTGATTCTAGTTGGTTACACAGATAATTAGGATATTCTTTTAGGCGCCAGAGAGCCTGGGGATCTTCCTTCTAGGAGCCTGGTTTTCCAGTTGGTGTATCATTTTCATAGATACTGGGCATATGGCTGAAAGCCCACAGTGTGGCCCAAGATGGAGTCCTGCTTTCAAGGTACAGCCTGTTCTGTTTCCTCCTTCAATACCATAACATTTCTGACACATGGTAAGTGCTCAATAAAAACCCACTGAATAAATGAAAATGAGTTGTTCTAAAATACTTGTTGTCTTCTTTCTCATCCATCCCAAATTCACATGGCACTTCTGTGTATATAACTTATACACACAGAGATAGATCTAAGACTTCCCTGGTAGCCCAGTGGTTGAGAACCCACCTGTCAATGCAGGGAATACCGGTTCAGTTTCTGGTCCTGGAAGATTCCACATGCCACGGGGCAGCTGAGTTCATGCACAGCGGCTGAGCCTGCACAGCCAGAGATGCCACCTCAATGAGATGCTCACACACTGCAACTGGGGAGCAGCCCCTGCTAGCCACAACTGGAGAAAGACCTCACGCAACAGTGAAGGCCCGAAGCAGCTGTAAATAAATAAATAGCAAGTCAAAGAAAGAGATTAAGCCTTTCAAAAGGAGAGCCTTACATAACTTGGAGAGACAGAATGAGTATGCATGAATTATGGTTCTTGTAGCCGACACTGAATTTATCCTGTTACATTTACACTAAGAATGGCTTGAGTTGCTAAGGCAACTCTCCCCATTTATATTAAATGAGATAATGTATATACCCAGCACGACTTAGGTGCTTAATACACATTAGTTTCCTTTGAATTGTTTGTACTTTTACTATTCATCATACATTTTAGATTAGAAATCAAAAGCTTATCAGAAAAACATTCAGAGGAATCCCACAAAAACTAAATAAGAAAGAGGAATCAGAACATTCCAGTTGACTTTAGGGGTTGCTGCCTCATTTCATTAAGCATGACCTGATTTCTTTTTAGTTCTTGGAAAAGTCTATTGTCATTGTACTTCTAATGTGCTTTTAGTTCCTTCTAAGAAAATCTCCATAGAATTCTGCCATAGATTTAAGTAAATCTTTGAGATGACAGCTCAAAGGGTATTGAATTCAAAATACTCTAATCTTTTTCCAAACTCTGCTTTGTATGTATGGGGGAGGGGAGGCTTAATAGACTCTCAATTCAATATATATAATTTCCCAGCACTTCATTCCGTGAAGATATTCTTACTAAAATTCAATAGCTTTTTTAATATTATACTTGTTCTAATTTCATGTAATACACTGAACTATGAGTTAGTTCAAATAAGACCTAAAATAGAATTCCATTTTCTTTGCACATACCTACTCTTAATTGCATAGAACAAGTTTATACCATGTTTGGCCAACTGAGACAAAGGTAGACAGAATAATTAAAAATAAAACAGTCAAATGTTACATTTGTAATTTCACTTTATAGGGTGCTTGGAGTTTTCTTTTGTTTTATCTAACAAATCAGGCTTGGAGGAACAGCGAGTTTAAAGGAATAATCTCAGTTTGAAAATGTTACACAGGTTCTTCCAAAGAAAAGATGGGACTTTGTCTCAGAGAATGAGCCCTGAGTAGTGGGATTAAAGGAAATCTGCTTCCCTTTTTGGCTCATTTTAGAAGTAGTTGGAACTGTTTCCTTATCTGTAGAAGGAGTTTGTTTAGACAATCATAAAACTCCCTAATCTTTCTAAATGCCATGAGTCTGTATATGACTTCTTAATTAGTCTCAATCAGAATTGTAATACTGGTCTGGAACAACTCTTTTGAGGGATTGTAACTCTGAATCATTTCAGTATTGAGAAACATAGTTTGACACATTCAAGGTATTAAAAGGTACTACCAAAGTGCCAAAACCATTTCCTTTAAAAAGTGAGTCTGCTTTTCTATTAAGGAATAATTGGAGACTGAGAGAACTGAGAATTCAGTTATTAATTAACTACTACAGTCCATAGGGTCACACAGAGTCAGACACAACTGAAGCAACTTAGCCACTCACATATGCACGCATGCACTCACCAATAAATTTATATGCTGGTTTGGGGATTTATATTTCTACTTATTAAAATTATTTAATAAAACTCCATAATATTTTAAACAATGTTTTAAAGTCTTTATAAGAGCTTCCCTGATAGCTCAATTGGTAAAGAATCCACCCACAATGCGGGAGACCTGGGTTCGATGCCTGGGTTAGGAAGATCCCCTGAAGAAGGGAAAGGCTACCCACTCCAGTATTCTGGCCTGGAGAATTCCACGGACTAGTCCACGGGGTAGCCTAGAGTCCGACACGACTGAGTGACTTTCACTTTCACTTTAAGGTCTTTATAGACCACTTTGTTCAACTTTTAGTATTTAGAATGATTCTTCTTTTTAAATTTTATAAATGATTCTGCAAAGAACATCTTTACCATGAATTTTTATTTTACATTTCCATGTGTTTCCTGGAAGACATGTTTAAAGGGCAATTTCAAAGTCTTATCTAAAAATCTATTTTTACTGCTTCTCTGTGGAATAAAAAGCATTAATAACATACTAGAAATGGAAAAATGTGGCATGAATTGCGAATAGATTTCTCTAGTCTAAAAGTTGCTCAGAGGTATACCCAATCACATGGTAAGACATGATTGTGACTCATATAATTCACTCATATACCCAGAGGATATAACCCAATCCTCCTATCAGATTCATTCTCCTCTGGAGATCTGGAGATGACAAAATAAGCCTTGGTTCAAAACATATTTTTTTTAATAAACTGTGTTCTGAACAGAATTGTTGACCAAAAAAAAATGTATTGGAATTCTGCAGCTATGCAAAACTATGTTTTGATATATATAAATGTAAATCCACTGAATAAAGTCCCTGTGTAAACTGAATTAGGCTAGAAGCAAATAATACAGAGGGTCTAGTATACTTTTTATAAATATATATATATACACACACACATATATACACATATATATACACATACATATATATACACATATATATATATACACATATACATATATATATATACACATATATATATATATATATGCCCTGCTTCATAGTTAATATTCAGAAAAAATCTGATGATGTTTATGCATAAAACAATTGCACAAAGTAATAATTATATTTTAAGAAAGAACTTTTGCACAATTCTTTATTGTTAATAAACATACACTGGCAATCTATTTGAACAATGATATCACAGGAAATACACCCAATTATTTCATTCAATAGATAATCTTTCAGGGTTTTCCTTGGCCATTATATTGGCTAGTTTCCCTTGAAAACTAGAATATTGCTGTGTGAGCAGCAACAATAATCAATAATCATTTCAGAAAATGAGCTATCAGAACTCATATTTCGTTATCTCTCATCCTAAATCCTATGCATTTCTATTGAAACTGCAATTAACTTTTTTAGGCCAAAAGCTTTTCTGATAATAAAAATAGTAAGCCCATATTAAAAATTGCAAATTATAGAAATGAATAAAGAAGAAAATAAGGGATCACCCATAATCAACAGCACAGTGATATCCTTATAAACATTGTTCCGTAATTATGTCTTGTCTTTTTTCTATAGGTTTCGTTTTTACAATTCATGTGTCAAAGTATCTTCTAACTTCTTCCCTATATCTATTCTTCTTTTAATACTTGTACCCATACTGTATATCTAATTTTGTGTGCTGCATTTTGCTTAAAATTACTGATAATTAAAAGCATTTTTATGTCATTAAAGCAGTTTTCATTTACAATTACTACATAAATATTCTATCATACCATTGTGCCATAATTTATTTTCTCTAACTTACAATAGTTAAGAAGATTTTATTTTTCACTCCATGTTGCAATAAACATTCTTGTTTTCAATTTTTTCTTTTACATTTCTTATTATTTTCTAGTTATAGATTCCTATAAGTGGAATTAAGGGTCACAATGTATAAATGTTTCAAGGCTTCTCAAACAACTGTGGTATCTACTAATTTTCCTGATTAAATTTTGATGAAAATAATGGTTATAAAATGCATATTAGAAATTTTAAAAATTAAACATTAATAGAGTTGTTTATTCAGAGAAGGCATTGACACCCCACTCCAGTACTCTTGCCTGGAGGATCCCATGGACGGAGGAGCCTGGTAGGCTGCAGTCCATGGGGTCACTAAGAGTCGGACACGACTGAGAGACTTTACTTTCACTTTTCACTTTCACACATTGGAGGAAATAGCAACCCACTCCACTGTTCTTGCCTGGAGAATCCCAGGGACTGCGGAGCCTGGTGGGCTGCCATCTATGGGATCACACAGAGTCGGACACTACTAAAGTGACTTAGCAGCAGCAGCAGGGTTGTTTAATAGTATATACATTAAGGAATACAGAGATATCCAATTTATAGAAAATTTCAGGTATTCACTGAGTTTTCAATCCAATAAAATGCCTCATGAGTGATAGATTTCATTCTATCAAGAGCTTCACATACCCATGTATGGCCCAGGCTGACATAATATGTCCTATATGCAAGTCGGTTGTTTAGAGTCCCTTGAAAACTAGGAAAAGATAAAGAACATTGATATTTCTCAACATTAAACTGTTGTATTTTTTAATGGAAGCAACTACCATTTTGAAAAAGAGATATTGGACACATTCAATACTGAGTCAAATGTGTAAGGTTGTTTTGTGTGTTTGCTTTAACTTCCAGTTTCCCTGTGTTTCTACTCAAGTATCCATGACCCGATCATAAAAAGGGCAGAGCAAGAGTGCATTTCTGTGGCAAAGCGAGCAGGAAAGTCAAGCAGCAGTGTTTGGGAATCTGAATCAACTAGATTTTGATTTAAGTCTTAACACAATTTTATACAAATAGGTAGATATATCATTATCCATTTAAGAAAATTAAGTGATGTTTATCTCGAAAATTTTATTCTCCAAATAATATCTTTTTGACTTAGTTTTGCTCATCTCATGAAAAATTTAATTGATAAAATTTCATAATTTTTTCCTTCAATAATCCTCAGCATTGTATACTGCTTAAGGGAATGGGAGTCAAGTTGAACCACCTGGGTTCAATTCTCAACTCCCCCGTTTACCAGCTAGGTGGCACAGGGCAGGTCACTTACTTGCTGTTTGCCTCAGTTTTGTCATCTCTAAAACAGGGGTAATAATGATGGCTACTTCTTAGGACTCCTCTGAGAATTAAACGAGTTAAAATGAAAGTGAAAGAAGAGAGTGAAAAAGTTGGCTTAAAGCTCAACATTCAGAAAACTAAGATCATGGCATCTGGTCCCATCACCTCATGGGAAATACAGTGCAAGCAGTGTCAGACTTTATTTTCTTGGTGCTTCAAAATCACTGCAGATTGCAGCCATGAAATTAAAACACGCTTACTCCTTGGAAGGAAAGTTATGACGAACCTAGATAGCATATTAAAAAGCAGAGACATTATTTTGCCAACAAAGGTCTATCTGGTCAAGGCTATGGTTTTTCCAGTGGTCATGTATGGATGTGAGAGTTGAACTGTGAAGAAAGCTGAGCACTGAAAAAATGATGCTTTTGAATTGTGGTGTTGGAGAAGACTCTTGAGAGTCCCTTGGACTTCAAGGAGATCCAACCAGTCCATCCTAAAGGAACTCAGTCCTGGGTGTTCATTGGAAGGACTGATGCTGAAGCTGAAACTCCAATACTTTGGCCACCTCATGCGAAGAGTTGACTCATTGGAAAAGACCCTGATGCTGGGAGGGATTGGGGGCAGGAGGAGAAGGGGACGACAGAGGATGAAATGGCTGGATGGCATCACCGACTCGATGAGCATGAGTTTGAGTAAACTCCAGGAGTTGGTGATGGACAGGGAGGCCTAGCGTGCTGCGATTCATGGGGTTGCAAAGAGTCGGAAACAACTGAGCGACTGAACTGAACTGAACTGAACCGAATACTTACAAGGCACTCTGTTTTCCTGTCGCATAGCATCCAGTGCTAGCAATCATAATCAATACCATAGATATTATAAAATGCAGGATCCTAGATACACAACACTTGTGACATATACAGGATTTAAAAGTACAAAAGGTTAAGATATATAATAATATGGTGTGGCATAAAGTTAGGTGTCAAGTGAATGTTATAGGTAAAAGAAATTATAAGACTGCCATGGAAGAAGAAATTAATAAAGGACAATGTTCTGTGAGTGATCTCAGAGAGAAGATAGGACCTACCTTTGAAGAAGAGGGAAGACTTGGCAGAAAGTTTGAAGGATATTTTGGACAAAGGATATTTTGAGAAGCTACTGATATATTCTTAGAACAATAAATAGGCAAGTTGAGCAAATACTAAAATGGTTCATCTAGAAAGGAACTGGAAAGTGGAGGGCCCGAAATAGTAAACCACTTGAGAATTTGATTGCTTACAAACACCTGGGAACCATTGAGGATTCTGAGAAGGATAAATGAGAGTAAAAGGTAAAGGAGAATAGCTCATCACTAATTTTCAGATGATTTATATTGAGAAATAATAGAAACAAAAATAGAATTTTAAAAAATCTGATCATGAAACTATTGAAATATTCCTGAAAAGAAAATTCTGGGATATTCATATGGATAGAGATCTGCCACTAATATTCTTCCTCCCTGGTAATTCTTGTCTCTTTGCAAACTTTAACATAGAAATAATCTTGACTTGTTCAGTTTAGTTAACTGAGCTTGGTTTTAATTTTTTTTTTCCTTTGCTGAAAGAAGAGTTCTAAAAATTTTGTTAAACTTCTCCTTTAATAATAGCCCTTATATAATCAAGAGAGAATAAGAGTTTAAGAGGTTTAATATAGATAATTTAAGAACTCATATATCTAACAATATTTTATTTATAGTTCAATGACTATCAGCACAAATATAGTTGTATATTTGGTATACAACTATTTTCTAGATTCTTTTGTAATAGAGTCTAGAATTGTAGGAATGCTTCTGAGGCTTATAAAAATTAAGAGTTGTTTTTTTTTTTTTTTTTTAATAAACAAAGAGTTGATTATTTGGTTAGCAGATGACCCACAAGGCTAAGATCTTAGAGACTGACTATGAGTTTTCAGATGCCCTTGGGAATGAAAAATGGCTCATGATATTAAAACACAACCAACTGAGAGCTACCTCTAGGAAAAAGTATGGAATATTTATCTTAGCAAATCTTAAAGAGACAGTAAGTGATCAACCATCTTTTTCTAACAGAGAGGATTTGGTAGCTGGATGTGACCTTTTACAACAACTCAGAATAAACACTGGCCAACATTGCTAAACAGAAAAAGAAAATCAAGATAATTATGGCTATAAGAATATTAATTATAATATATATAAGATTCTGTGTTTTTTCATACAGTTTTTTAAATGGAATTTTCTTTTTGCTAATAAGGTGGATTTCTTTTCCCTGAAGAGTCTATTACCTTAAAAGTGTAAAGAAATTGGCATAAAGGACATAGAGAGACGCGCCTATCTTTCAAGTCCAAAAGAAGCCTTGTAGGTATAATTCATTCTGTAAACGAGTTGAAAGATTATTAATAAATCCTTCTGTTATTGTGATTGTGTGATATTATGAAATTTTGCTGTTGAATTACTATGTGACCCTGGAAATTCTCTCCAAGCCACTGAACCTCAGTTTCCTCATCTATAAATGAAGGTAAAAATAGCCAGAGAGTGATGAGGGTACATTGCACTTAGCATTTATAAAGCTTTTTGCAGAATATAAAGCGTTGGTAATCACTTCCCTAGCAAGAACTCACTTGCTGTAAAATGATGCAACTCGCTCGGTCCTTTAGAAACTGTTCAGGCCCAGTGGCATTCTCCTTCCTGAATTCATTGTGTTCAACAGCGTCCTGGCTTCACCTGGCAGATTCTGAAACCAAATGCATGTTCGATGACTGCGACACTTCTCATCTAGGGTGAGCCCATATCGGCTAGGATAACAAGAGTCCCAATTAGGCTGAAGTTTTCCGAGGATTATTTATGTTTTTGCTAACGCGGAAGATTCTTTGAATGGCTGTGGTTGCTCTCCATTCACTGAGTCCGAGAGCTGACTCCATTCTCTTCATGTTCCACTTCCCTTTCTCCCCAGCATCCATTTTTAGTCTTTCTCTGATATGCCCAGACTCTGAAAACCTGCACCAAGCCCCAGAGCTTCCTCTTGATGAAAGCCCTGATAGTCCAACCTTGCTCTGCATTTTCACTCTGCCATTTGCTAACATATTACATGACCAGCTGAACCACCGAGCTAGAATAAACAGAATGCACTTTAGCATACAGGGATATTTTGCAAGAGATATATTCTCAAGTCTTGGAAACATAACTGTGTGTTACCATATTGTCTTCCTTATGCTCCTTCTGTTTCTTAATTTCACACATCACTCCATTCTTTGAAGTAATTTTCCTCCAATGTGTTAAGAAACTGAGTCATGTCCTAAATTCTGTGGAAAAAAAATGGAGAGAGTGGGAGGAGGTTTAGATCTGCAAAGAGCAATCTTGTTTTCTTTCAATAAATTAATCAACCTGGTCATTTCACATATGAGCTAATGGCGGGAAAAGTGCTTTGAAAACTTCAGAGCCAGAACAATATGTATTATTCCAGGATTCCTTTTCAGCTGTGAGCTACAAATGGGTCACACGCCAGTCCTTTTGTTCATACCAGCCTCGTTTTAGGTGAAGTGGAGTCTCTGAAGTTCTCCAGTTAAAGGCATTTCTGCTTCAATAGGTCACTTTAAGCTTTGAGTGGTACAGAGGTCCTCATTTGCAGGAAGATGACCCTTATGAACCTTGTTCAAACTCAGGATCTGAGAATGATCCTCTAAATCAGTTGATCAGAAAATCGAAGGCTATCTCCACAGATGTTAAAATATGTTTGTTTATTGTAAATCAGTGGCTTTGGTAATCATGCAGCATGTTGGCCGTTCAGGATAATATTCTTTCCCTGAAACAGCTTTTTTAAATAATGGAGTCTCTCTGATGTCAGAAATAGAGAACTGAGCTATATCTAAAAACTGCTACTGAAGCCGGTAAATTTTTTCACCTTCATAATTCTGTATTTCTCAGCTACATTCTGTGCTGTCCTGACATATGTTAATCAATGCATTTGTTACCACACAGTTTGACTATTGCATTTCTCTGGTGGCTGACTTATCATCATCTATAATTATTTCAACTCCAATTAATTCTGAACTTCTTTGCAAGGTTATTTACTTGCTTTAAGCAATAAGACAACATGACACCTCTTTGATTTCTAAGCATCTGGTCAACTGCAAATTGAATTCACTGCCCTCTTCTTTGCCTGAGCAGTCTATTTCAGTGACCCTTCTCACTAGATCACTGATACTAGTGGTCAGTGACCTGCTGATTGAGAAAAAAGAAGTGCTAGTTGAGAGAAATACTCTCACCGTGACAGTCATGAAGGCTACAGCAACAACAGTAAAAATACACTAAAACCAATGAGGGGAACAGAGGGAAAACAGTGATGGAGGTGTGGCCATCCACGAATAGAAAAACGGAATCAGTCCATCTCAGCTTGGGACCCAGCCTAGGGAAATAACAGAAATCTATTATGTCCAACTGCTCTAATATCATTTGTTCCTTTCAGAGCCACTGTGGTGTGGTTCTTGAGAAGTAAGAATTAGTACTCTGAAACAGGAAGGCAAAGGGAGCCTGAGAGAGAGGAAGGACGCACTTGCTGAAGGGCACACAGCCGGGGAGCGGCCGTGCCCAGACTGGAGTCCAGGCTTCCTGGATTTCCTTACTGCCGCCGCAGAAGTAACAAGCCAAACTGGAAGAGGTTTATGAGCACGGAAGAGTGGGACAGTGCAACCAGGAGGGATAACCGACAATGAATGCAAGTCAAGAAGAAACAAGTCAGACTTCCCTGGTGGCCCAGGGGGTGAGTCTGCCTACCAAGGCAAGGGACACAGGTTCAATCCCTGGTTCCAGAAGATTCCACACGCAGCGGGACAAGTAAGTCTGTGCACCACAACTACTGAAGCCCACACGCCCTAGGGCCTGCATGCTGCAGCTACCAAAGCCTGCGCACCCCAGAGCCCATGCTACACAAGAAAAGAAACCACCGCGATGAGATGCCTGGGCATTGCCGCTCTAGTAGACCTTGCTCACCGCAGCTACAGAAAGCCAGTGCCGAGCAACGAAGAACCAGTGCAGCCAGAAATAAATACACAAATAAATAGAGTTTTAAAAAAAAAAGAAGAAACAAGTCCTCAAGCACAAGTCCTAAGTCAAGGATGTTGATTGATAGGCAGCATAACTCCCTTATCAAGTTGCTGTAGAAGTTTAAAGAGAGTATACATGTGAAGTATACTCATATTCATATGGAGTATACTCACATACTTCATACTCTATACTCTGGCAGAGTCTGGATGGTGCAGGCCCACGCTGTTCAATAGAAATAGAACATGAACTGCAAGTATATTTTAAATTGTCCAGTAGCCACACTAAAAAAAAAAAAAAAAAGATAGGTAAAAAATAATTTTAATGACATTATGCATTTAACCTAGTATATCCAAAATATTCCACTTCCCTAGTGACTGAGATGGTAAAGAACATGCCCACAATGCAGGACACCTGGGCTTGATCCCTGGGTCTAGAAGATCCCCAGGAGAAGAGAATGGCTATACCTACTCCAGCATTCTTGCCTGGAGAATCCCATGGACAGAGGAGCCAAGTGGGCTACAGTCCATGAGTTGCAAAGAGTCAAACACAACTGAGCAACCAATACTTTCAATTTTTTTTTCATCCAAAATACTATCATTTCAATGTGAAAATCAATAAAATTAATTAGTGAGGTATTTTGCATTCTTTTTAGTTTTTCGAAATCAAGTGTGTGCCTTACAATGACGGTACATCTCAACTCAGACTAGCCAGGTTATATGTGCTCAGTGACCTCAGTAGTGGCTGTTTATTGGCTAGATCAGGTGTAGACCCTGAGCTAAGATTATCTTCTTCCCAACCCCTTAGTTTCCAACAAGCCACCAACTTCTTGAAAATGTGGAGGGTCCTTCTTGTTGCCCACCTTTTCCCAGACCTGCAGACAGAGAATAATCCCCTGCCTCGGCAAGATGGCATCTCCCAATGCTTGCTAGGTTCCAGTTACGAAGAACTTCTGAGACTGCACTCTCAAAATTAACAGAATGGGAAATGAACATAACTGTACTTTCTTCACATAAAAATCCCCTGATGTCCAAGAAACAAACACAGCCAGAAGGCCTATATTTGGTGAGGCCTTTTTAGCAACCTCTACATTGGGCAATTTTCTGAATAGCAATGCAATTAATTCTGATTACCCAGGAGTACCTTGCAACTTTAATAATTCCATCCCCAAATAAGGAAACACTTCTAAGAAGTCTAGCAGAAGGGCAGTCACAGAGTCACACCATTGGTTAAAAATGATTAAACAAGCCCTGTTGGTGGCCCATCTATGTTTATGATTAATGTAGGTTTAATCATCAGCATGCCATAAGAATTCAGCTCTTCTAATTTGCTTTTTTTTTTCCCCTTACTGAAACAAATGAATTCCTCCCCTGTTAGTGTTTTGACTCTTGCCAGTCAAAGAAATTTATGAAAAGAATATATGCACATATAGGTGCCATATATCTAAATGTCTATATGTCAGAAATTTATTCCCATTCCCTCATGTGCCCTGATGCTTAATTTGGCACAAATCTTTCAAGATTAAAAGATAGCAATACAGAAACTATTCCTTTTTTCTTCCTCTAGTTGTTTTGAACAGAATTCCCTGAGAATGAATATGACTACATTTCTAGCTTTTAGGATTATGGAGGCACATAAAGTTTACTGAGCCTTTTGATAAAGCACATTCTCTCACTTAAGCAGCTTGATTCCTCAGGTTCCAAGCAACCGGAACCGCTGGGAGAGAGGCAGATCTTTGGAAACATCAGCAGTTCAGGAAAAATTGCTGTTTGGTTTGGTTCAGTTTTCCACCCTAGTAAAACTCCACCTTCCCAGAAGACTTCCCTTGTTAATTTTTTTTTTTTTTTTGTCTGCTGGTTTGTTTTATATAAAAGGCAGCATGAAGGAGAAGGATATTTGCTTTTAATTTTTGTCCCAAAACTTGCACCTCCAAATACAATGGTGATTGTACCATTTGATTGGATCAGACTCTTGGTCCTCCCAAAGCCTCGTCCTGCAGGACTCTGTCACACTCCCTGGCACAAACACACTACATCACATGCACCCCCAAATACTAGTGCTTAGGAAATGTAGGAAGCAAATGTTTTTCTAAACACTCCACGTTAGGGTAGTTCCTGGAAATATTGATTTGGTAAAAGGCAAGAGAGACTAATGAATTTCAATCCATATGGTCTGCTAATGAGGATCTTGCAAAGTCTGGAACACCTATTGATTAACCTGTTTAATATCTTAAGCCCAGTGCTTTGACATAGATGATGCCCACCCCACTGCCCATCCAGAAGAAGAATGTCACTGTTTTGCACGTGCCAGGAGGAAGTCTCTGCTGATTCTCCAGATAACAAAGGTGCAGCCAAGGGTTTTCTCTCTCCCTCTTTGACAACAAGAAAGCTGGCCCCCTCCAGATGATGGGGTCTTTCCTCCTTCCTGCAGGTAGCTGTCAGTCAGGCAGGGTGTGAGGTATGATAATTCCGTCTGCGCCATGTGGATTGTCAGCTGCATTGTTCTGCTCAGTGTGTTGTGGATTGTGAAAAACAACCAGGACGGATGATTTTAAGTAATTGCTCTGACAGAGACTGATTCCTACAGTAACAACAGTCAGTTATAGTTAAGGAGTAGCCTTGGCATATGGTCTACATTTGATGTGGGAAGGAGAGTGGGGGAGAGGAAGCAAAAAGGTTTATAATTTTACAGATTGCTTTATGGTTTATAATGACTGAGTTTTCTTTTCCTTCACTTGATTTGGAAAATATCACCAACAGAAGCCTGGGGGGGGAGAAAATCTAAATATTGTTACAGATAAAGGAATTCAAAGAACATATTTAACTGCTATTAAGATAAATCATAAAATGATTAGGATTTGTAAGACTGATAATTATTCATTGCCACAGCATTTATTGTTCTGTGTATTGGGGTTTGTTTTCAACTCTGCATTCAGTGAATATCCTTTGTGAAATCGTGGTCATTTGCTGATTGCATAAACTCTTGCATTCATTTTGAAAGATGAATCATTATCGTTGGTGGCTTACCTCTCCAAACTGGTCTGAAGTTTCATTCATGAAAAATACCTTAGCAAAACAAATTATTCCATTTCTATAACTTTTATAAAATAATGTATGTCTAACATTTAACATAATAAAATAGAGATTTATCTGTTTTTGTTTAATGAGAGAATACTTCAAACACACTCACAAATACACATTTGCCTTAAACAAAATTGAAAGGAGAAGCCTATTTATTTTTTGGAGCGACATATAGAGAAACAAAGCAATTAATGGATTTCATTCTAGTTGGGTTTTTAATTTTTATACCATTCTTATTTTTAATTTTTTATAATACCCGACAAATGGCACGTGAGATTATGTGCGGAGGAATGAATTAGAAAGCTTCTTCAAAAATAATTGAAATGATAGTGATTTTTTTAAATAAATGGTAATATGCTCAATAAAATAATTCAGCCCCAGATAAATAGGAAAGTCTTTGGAATAAAAATTAGGGTAATAATTTAACACTGTGAAAAGTAAGTATGATAAAGTACATCTGAAGGACATTAATTACTTATATGTATGTGAGCTATTGTTGGGCACATAATGGCTGATCCATTTGCCAGCACAGTCTCACTGCTCCCAGTATTTTAACTCATTACCTTATAAATCTCTGCTGTGATACCTTGAAGAAAAAAGAGGTTCTTTTTTAAATATACTCCTATTTAACATTAACTATTGTTAAGCAAAATAATTTTCACCCCATTATTACTTAAACAAAAGAAAGTGTTGGACTAACTAATATTTTCTATGTTTGGGACTAGCTAGTGTTCAAGAATTTCCAATAGGGTTATGAATATCACTTTCATTTCCAAAGGGAAACTGAGAAGCACTGTGATTGGACCACTTGTACAGTCAGACTTTAGAAGCTAATTTCCATTTACTAAAAAGTCTGTGAATCTAGGGAAGTTTAGAAAAATAGAGGACTTTTTTTTTTTTTTCCCAGTGATTTGGGTCATGACCTGCCTACGAAGATATGCAAGTCACATTGCAAGTTCACCTTCCAGCTATTGCAAACCATCCATACTAAGTAAAGTTCTCCACTGGGAAAACTGATAATTATTCAGGAATACTAACACAATTGGTTCTAAATAGCACAGTTACTTAGGATTTTTGGTTTCTAAAAATCACTCTTCTCAAACATTCTTTTTATCCTCCAGTCACATCCATGCTTCAAAGAGCTGACTGCTTACATATTTAGTTGAATAAGCAAATTGGTCATAATTAATCCAAATGAATATCTTCCTTTAAGACTCTTTGAAAATCTTTCAAGCACAGGATGGTGCTGATATTTTTTTAAATCAAATCGAAATATTCTTCATGAATTAGAAATTAAGCAAGTTCCTACTAAGGATAACATTTTATGAACTTGTGTGTGTGTTAATCACTCAGTCATGTCTAACTCTTTACGACCCCATGGACTGTAGCCCACCGGGCTCCTCTGTCCATGAGAGTTTTCAGGCAAAAATATTAGTGGACTACCATGCCCTTCTCCAGGGGATCTTCCCAACCTAGGAATCGAACCCCAGTCTCCCACATTGAAAGCAGATTCTTTACCTTCTGAGTCGCCAGGGAAGCTCAAACAGGTCGCATTGGTCAGGAATCAAACCCAGGTCAACTGCTTAGAAGACAGCTTTGCTAACCATCATACCACCAACACCTGGACATCTCAAACCTGGTATTTTGCCCTGAAACATTAAAATCAATTGGGAGAGTCCTATTTCACAGTTTATTTTTCAAATGGTGCCAAAGTGTTAACATTTTGAAAAGTGCTTCTGCTGTTCTTTTAGGATCACTCCTTATTTTCTTACACCTAAGCAAAGTTGATGTGTATTATTTACCTAGTTCTTGTAGGAATTTGAATTCGGAATGCCTGAATTAAATAATCTCCAAGATATTTTTCTCTAAATTTCCTTTACCTAAACTTTCCATTTTGGGATAAGGGCCAAAAAATAAAATTTGAGGAAATTTGTGGCACTTTTGGCAACCTCTGAAGGGTGGTTAATTTTATTCTAGTCTCCTTTGAAGACCTTGAATACCCACAAAAATTTGAAGAAAATAGTTGAGGATTTAAATCTTTCTATATTATCCAGTTCTTTTACCTTAGCTTTTTTCCTCCACTTATCTATTGCATTATGATCCACCCCAAAAAACAATAGGATTTAAGCAACCATAATGTATTATTTCTTATGATCCTGTGGATCCAGAATTTGGACGTGGCTCAGTTAGTCGATTCTTCTGCTCCATCAGCCATTGGCTGAGGTCACTCCCTCAGGTAGTTTAACTGCCCCAGGGCTGAACTGAAATACCCAAGAAGACCTTATGCAGGTGTCTGGCATTTCCGTGCTCCTTCACATGGCTTTTCTCTCACTCTCCTCCCTTCTCTCCTCTCTCCTTCCCTTGCTCCTCTCTCTCTACATGTGACCTTTCCTCATTCAGTAGTCTTACCCAAGTTTCTGTACAGCATGGTGGCTGAATTTCCCAGAAGGAGGAAGCTGGCAGTCCTCTCAAAGGCTTGGCCCAAAACTGGCCCAATCTCACTTCTGCTGCATTCTGCTGATCAAAGTAAGTCTAAAGGCCACCCCTGACTCAAGAAGAGGAGAAACAGAATTTGTCCCAATAGGAGGAGGGAATGAATGAATGGTAGCCATATTTAGAAATTATCTCCCTACTTTCTGAGAAATAATTTGTCTATTTGAGCTTGATAAGAAAATATTTCAGTCACACAAAATAGCATTACTTCACTAATTTCATTAGTTATCATCATGGAGAATGGTGTGCTAAAAAATATTTGGTTTGTGAAGAAAGCTTTTGGCTCATCTGTACATACCTGTCTGTACTTCTTTTTAAAACTGTTTATAATAGCCAGGACATGGAAGCAACCTAGATGCCCATCAGCAGACGAATGGATGAGGAAGCTGTGGTACATATACACCATGGAATATTACTCAGCCATTAAAAAGAATTCATTTGAATCAGTTCTAATGAGATGGATGAAACTGGAGCCCATTATACAGAGTGAAGTAAGCCAGAAAGATAAAGAACATTACAGCATACTAACACGTATATATGGAATTTAGAAAGATGGTAATGATAACCCTATATGCAAAACAGAAAAAGAGACACAGATGTACAGAACAGACTTTTGGACTCTGCGGGAGAAGGTGAGGGTGGGATGTTTCGAGAGAACAGCATCGAAACATGTATATTATCTAGGGTGAAACAGATCACCAGCCCAGGTTGGATGCATGAGACAAGTGCTCAGGCCTGGTGCACTGGGAAGACCCAGAGGGATCGGGTGGAGAGGGAGGTGGGAGGGGGGATCGGGATGGGGAATACATGTAACTCCATGGCTGATTCACGTCAATGTATGACAAAACCCACTACAATATTGTAAAGTAATTAGCCTCCAACTAATAAAAATAAATGAAATAAATAAATAAATAAAAATAAAATTATTCTCAACTTTATAAGATCTTTTTTTGATGTAAAGTACAATAATCTCTGAGAAATTATTTCTAACATTGCTTCCCAGATAAACTAACTAAAAATCAAGCATATTGACTTTAATGTTCTAAAATATAACTTTGAATTTGGGGAAGTTTAAATCTATAGCCCTAAGCAGCTGAAGGGCTGGTACCAGCAGTCTTTTCCTTTGGGCCTTTGCAAGATGAGCTTGCAAAGAAACTTTATCATGCTGTGAAATGCATTATTCTCTAAGACCCACTGTGTGAGCTGATAAGACCAGAGTCCATTTGTTTTAAAAATATTCAGCCTTACTCTCTGCTCTCATTATTTCTCAAAAATACAAGGATTTAAAAGTCATCATCCCATATATGGAGCCTCTCAGTAGAGTTTCAGAGTCTTTTATAAGGTTAGGTTCAAAATTACTTCTAAATGTATTAATAAATAAATGATTGTTTATAGGTTTTCTGTTGAAACAATTTTTAGTGCTTCTCCAAAAGAATAAAACCATATAACAGAATATTCTTTAGCACCAGAGAGATTTGGGTTTAAAATTCTACTTTTAGCACTTTTGGAATGGTATGGCCTTTACTCACCTTTAGAATGACAATATGCTCACCTTTGGTGGTAGGATGGATTAAAAAGAAGTGTAAAATTTTTAGCTCAATTTTGGGACACAACGTGCAGTGGTATGGCTTTTGATATTAAACTCTTTCAAGTCCAGACTTTTGAACAAATGTCCTATTTTTAATCGGTTTGCTTATCAAAATGCAGATATAAAAGTAATGGTTATTTCAACTTCCCTAAGTATCAATGAGATAGGAGTTTTGATTAAGCTTTTCTTTTTCATTAGAAGGAGTGTGTTTGCAATCACTAGTTTTCCAAAATGCTCCTTGAAAAGGGGGTATTATAGTCAAATACATTGAGGAAATAAACATTATAATTAAGAAAATTACTCTTAATTCTCTCACAGAAAGCCATAATATACATTAAACTGTCTAAAATATTTTATGTAAAATTAAGAAATATCCTTAAATTATTTAACTTGGCATTTTATGAATTTTGGCAAAATTTAAATGTATAATAGTAAAACTGAACCATAAGACTGAAAAATAATCAACTACTGTATTATCTATGTACTTTGAGATCTATTTTTTTTTTCTATAGAAATGGCAGTAGCATTTCTATTTGAAGGTATCCAATAAACTTAATCTTACACTAAATAGCCAATTGGTTCATGACAATTCAGGATCATTATTAAGAACATCAGTTTCTATATTTATTCTCCTAATGAATTTTGATATATTGTGTAAGGTTGTCTGCCTTAAACTAAAAGGTCCCAGATTACTATGCTTTAATGGTTGCTATCTATATATATCTGAGATAAGACAGGTATAAATGTTGAAATATATTTATATATATATATGTTTATCTCCATCATGACCTCAGTTTTCTTGGTATGTCTGCTTAATAGTCTCCCTTCTCAACTCCAGGATAATATAGAAATTCAAGGAAAGAGATTTCCAGAAAAATCAAATGACCATTCTTATTAAATCAATAACTTCAAATTTATACTCACAGTGAATTTATAATTTCTGCCTAGCACAGTTTCCTAGCCCATAAAACAAAATACTAATATTTTATGACCATTGTTTTCTTTAATTCTGTATACTTCCCCCCACTTATTCATTAAGTCATCACTTCAAAAGGCAAATGCTTTCTACTCTGACATATATCAGGGTATCTGTTAGTAGTAGTGGCACTGCAGAATGGGAACGCTTAGTAGGTGTGCAAGGTAGATAAATGTAAAGAAGAAAAAGAGACAAAGAAAGGAAGGAAAAGACGGCAAAAAGGAGAGCAGGACCAAGAGGGGAGGGAGGAAGGACAAGTGTCCAGGCTCATAACTGTTCTGAAGAAATCGCCAGAAGTCTGCACACAACTAGCTAAGTGCCCTTTTCAGTTAAGAAACAAATAACAAATCCTCTGTTGCAAGCTGATATGCAAAAAGACAACACCCAGAAAATGAATATGTACAAATAAACTGTTAGTTTGCTTCTCTCATTAAAAATGAACTCTTTGCTGGTGGGATCAGTGTCCTAACAGGGCGCCCGGGACACAGGAAGCTACTCTTCACGTGGTTAAATGAGTAATTTCATTAAGTATATATTATAAAACATATGGTTCATCTGGAGAAGGCTGGCCAAGCAGTTAAAAAAAAAGGAAATATTTTAAGCAAACGGTTGCATATTTCCCATGGTGAAGTACCCACTGAAGCTCTGCTGTCTTGATTTTTCCCCTTCCGTGTTTTTTGGATGAATCAGTGCAATAACAGGGACAGTCCTTTAAAGTGCGCCTCAAATGCTGCGACATCTTGCTCCCTAGAGCAAACAAACTTTTCTTTCAGCATGACAGAAGACATCAATTTTAAAAAAATATTTGGGTGAAACCTTTCATCCAAGGAATCAATTTAGCTATGTAGAAATAGCTACCCACAAATGCATGCATCAATTTATTCTTTTTAGAGACGTTTGTCTAACACAGGTTAAATCAGAATAAGTCAGCGAGGAAGCATATAAATTTGAATGACAAACAGAATACACGTCTCATTTTGTTGAGATTTTTCCATGAGATTAACACTAAAAAAAAAAAAAACCTGCACACTCCATTTTTAAGAAAGAAGACTGTAGCTACCTCACAAACTTCATGCATTAGTTTTGCAATATTTTATGTGAGATCAAGCAAGATGAAAATTAAATATTAAGAGTTCAAGAGCAAGAAAGAGAATGTAATGGGAGGATATGGTTTTCTCCCTTCTTGGATGTCCTTTAAAAAAATTAATTTTCCAGAGATGGAAACATTGTCTCTCTAAAAGAACAGGATGCTTAATATCACTTTAAAAATACTGTAATTTAGCTAAAATAGAGAAGGATAGGGGAGACAACTGAAAACTTCTCCATGTTAAAAGGAAGAGGAACAGAAAAATCACACAGAGTATACTAGTTACAAGTTAAATCCTCTTAACTGATTTATATTACCTTTTTTGTTGTTTTGCTTTGCTCAAGTAACCTATTTTAAAATGCATCCATGCATAGATTGCCCCTATTATTAATAGTAGATGTACATTTCAACCTGTCAAGTTTTTCTAGCCCCACTTTTCTAAGGTTTTTTTTTTTTTTAAGGAAAAAAAAATTTAAAAAGCAAAGGCATTTCCTAGGGCACATGCTGCCAGACACCCAGCATTTATCTTATCTCAGTTGATGACTTTCCTTTTATCCTGAAATGATTTGACAATGACTCTATGATTTCCTGTACAAATTACCCTTTGAAAGTGGCAGTGGCGCTTGGCAGCGATCTTCACTTAATTACTGAGTGGATTATTAGCATACGGCTCCCCCCCCCCTTTCATTTCTTTATATCTTCTAGATTGCGTTGACAGTTCCCTTTCATTGCCTGCTTTAACTCACTGAATACTAAACATTATGCAGATTGCAGCTGAGAAGTACCCAGGCTACTCTACAAACCCCCAGTCTGCACCAAAACCTTTTCAATGGAGAGCAATTTACAGGTCAGAAATCAATAGAATGTCTGGGAAGTGCATTTGTGGGTTTTCTTAATTTAGATGGAGCAGTAATGTTCAGAAGTGAACATTCTTGTGCGATCTTTCTGAAAAACAATTAGTTTTGTTCCTTCCTTTAATATCCTCTGTCTTTAAATAGGCTGAGATCTTGAGATCCCATTTCTCTTAAACTCCTTTCCCTACCTAACCTGGCAGGAGTGGGTTAAAGAGCCCCCTTTTGAGAAGTGATACCTTTCACTCCTTATCTGTTTCTGAAGTCAGGGGGCTGATAAGCTGACCTCCTCTGCATGTGTAAAGCGTTATTTATTGTTTGCCAGGGCAAGACAAATGCAAATGATAAATTGCAAAGATGTCTTCGGCACTCTCAGAAGGAACCTTCTCTCTGTCTTGGCTCCCATCTTTTGGCAAAAATTTGCACATATGTCAGGCATTCTCCATCCAGAGCTTTATCCCTCTCCCCCACCCCCCGCCCTCCCTGAACTGCATTCTAAAGCATCTTCCACGTTTCCCAGGGTGTAGGGACATGAACCCCTTCCCATTTCAGCCTTATGGTGTAGCTTAGTTTAGAGGGGTGTTTTTTTTTGTCTTTGTTTGTTTCCTCTTCTTGGGAGGAAAATACAATATCATACATGAGTGATTTCAGGACTTGGTGGAAGTGACACCAAAGCAATAGGAGTCAGCGCGGGTGAGGAGAACAGCTGGGTGCTGACTGTGGCATCTCCATTCCAGGACCATCAACCACCAGCTTTATTCTTCTCCTGTTACATCTGCTATGAAATTTGGGTCTTCCAGGTGGCAGCCCAACATGCTGTCCAGTGCGATCGGGCCATTTAAATGCTTTGAGCTAATGCTGCATATCCATTTTCTAAACAAGTTAGCAGATACCATATGCAGCAATTAAAGTTTTATTGAGTGGTGCCTGCTTACCATACTGAATTTGGATTGGCTACCATCTGTCTCAAAGCCTGTGGTACCATCCCTGTTGCTTGAGAGAGCATTTGTAAGGATAGAAGATTTTTTTCTCAACTTCTGAAGAAGCTGCTCGCATTATTTTTTACATGCAAGCCCACAAAAGTGGAATTGGTACAAATGAAAAATACCAGACAATTAGAAGTTAGGATTGAATACAGGTTTTTGAGTAGTACTGTCCACCACACCAGAAACATGGAATCTTGTAGCTTCCAGCCTGGCCATTTTTAGTATATATGTCTTGCTAAATATGTTATTTTCCAGAGATACCTTCTATGGGAAACCCAATGAATCAAAATTAAGACTACACAAAGCACATGAAAATTGTTTTGCATTTGTAAGAATTAAGCATTCATTCTTGTTTTTTAGGAAAACTTTACCTGGAAACACAGGGGGAAAGTAAAATATAAATTTTACATTTTACTCACTCTACTGGTAAAAAATCTGTGGAGACAGCTATTTAAGATCAATCAGAGCTAAACAAAGGGCTTTGAAGAAAGCATTTATTAAAATTTAAGTGACGTCTAAATACTTGAGCTGTGATGGTTTACTAATACATTAACATTTGATGTTTTCTCAGACATTTTTATCACTGTACCTTTGACCTTCATGAATGCTGAGATAGAAAAACATATGATAGTGAAATTAAAAACCTCTTCAAAAATTTTAAATTGCCTGAGTGTTAGTGTAGTCCAATAGAATAAAGACTGGAGATCAACTCTGTTGACACTCTTGATTGCATAATCTTGGATATATTGTTTGATATTTCTGGATAATTTTCTCCATGGGAAAAGTGAGAATAGTGTGACCTATTGATTCTATTCTTTTTAATACTAACTTGAAAATTTCTGAGCTAAGGCTTTGAATCTTTAAAATATGTAGCTGATAAGTGAAAAGAGAAATAGTTGTAGTTTTGTCCTGGCTTTTATTACATCATATGGTGACTGTTCATTAGGGCTTCCTCACTATTCGGGTCCTGGTGAGCAATGTCAAATTTCATGAGTGACAAGTTCATAGCATTATAGGCTTAAACCTCACCTACTTAGAGGAGATGTGACATATTTGAACAAAAACACCAACTGTGATTCAGGAGACCTGTTTGCTCACCTCAGTTCTACTCTTCACTTGCTAGGAAAATAATCAGTTTGAGTCCTTTGGCCTGTTCTGTAAAATGGAGTTCAAAATCCATGTCCACTTCTTTAGGTTATTGTGAGACAAAAGAGTTTGTAAGAGCTCTGTAAATAATGGTTGAAATAGGAAGTGAAAATAGTACTTTCAAATTGTAAAGTGCCATCACAAATCATCCCCATCTTTCAACTGAAGGTGAAATGTCATATCTTTAAATATTAAGGCTCTTCCATCCTGAACCCAATAAGTAATATATTTGTATCTGTCTAAAGACATTGTTCTCTAGTTCTTATAATCTAAGAGAAAATATTCATAAAACCCTCTAATCTTTTCTATTTGATGTGTTTGGTCTATGGAACTGAAGCTTCAGCATCACATGGGAACTTTTAGAAATTGTGAATTTGAAGTCTTTCCCAAACCTACTATATCAGATCTGCATTTAGCAAGATCACCAAGTGAGTTGAATGAGCATTAATGTTTTGAAAAAACTGCTCTTATAACAATTCTGATTCTTAGGAAATTTCTCATTTTTTAAAAAATTAAAATCTTTGCTTATAAAGATATTGTGAGACTTTAAAGATTACTAGCACAACCCCATCATTTCAAGAATAAAGACAATAAATCTAAACTAGGATTCACGTGATTTGCTCAAGATTAAATGTCTGGTTGATTCATTTATTTGTTCATCCAGCAATTACTGAGTGCCTATTGTGAACTGCACTCTATACTAGGCATGGAGGATTCTATTCAGAATAAAACATGACACCCAGTATCAGAGGGCTTGCAATCTGCTAGAAAGTTTCCACTCCTGTCCAGTCTTCCTTAGTCATACCACAGAACTCTTCTCTAAGGGGTGTCTGATCCTGCCTAATAATTCATCCTTACCACTGTCATGAAGAAGAAAATGGCAGGCCACTCCAGAATTCTTGCCTGAAGAATCCCAAGGACAGAGGAGCCTGCGGGCTACATGCATGAGGTTGCGAGAGTCGGACACAACTTAGCAATTAAACCACCACCGCCACTGTCTTACATTTATTCCAGACTCACACATTTATTTATCCCCACTGCTATGACGTTGGAAAACCTCTGCCCAATGAATTTGATGAAATCAAGTATCATTCTTTGGTTACTCACATATAAGAGAAAAATGGCTTATTGGCAAGCATTGTGTCATAACACTGGCAGATGCAGCTTATAGTATGTACTTTTCACCTATTCTCCAACCCATACTCACCCTTTACGTAGAATTAATATTATTATCAATAACAACAATAACATATATTGAAGCATCACCATATGCCAGGCATGAGTCTCAGCGTGCCACTTGTATTATCTCATTTGATCATTACATCTGTTCCATGACACAAACATCAACCCCTTTTAACAGATGAGGTAACTGAGACATGGAAAAAAATTGAGTAAAATAGTGATAGAAATGTATTGGAATCCTGGGTATTCTGACTTCAGAAGCCTACCTATGTATATAAAACCTTAAGGAAATTATTGTGCCTTTTGGAATAATTTCTGACGGGATAGGTTGTCTCTAATTGCATATTCTTTTCTTTCTGTCCTGAAGCTGGCAGACCTCCCACTGATGACAATGGGAGATCTAGACACATTAGTCCCAAGTAGCTCTTTCAAAAGAATTAAACAATCTGATGAAGATCTTAAACTTAATTAAAGTACTTTCATTTTCCTGACTGAAAGGTCAGTAGAAGCAAAGAGGAACTGCAGTTTCAATTATTTATTGACTGCACAGTGTTCTTCCTCCATGAGCAGCAATTTGCTAATTTTTATAACTATGAATGTCTTGTAATAATTTTCTTTATTACACAACATTGGATGAATGCCCATGTTGCTCTCTTGCATTTTCACTGTAATGGTTTCTTCAAGTATGGGCTTCTTGTCTCTCCTGTTGCACACTCTCATCATTGGGTCATTTATCTGTAAGTGATCTAAAAGTGTATTTAGATCTCAGCGGCCAATCAGACTTTCACACCGAGGCCTGGTCATCCAGGTCAAAAGGGTGACTCTAACATGGGTCTAAGAGTTTTCTGGCAACCATTTCATTTCTCTTTACTGCTTCATTTTCACAATTGGACTCGAATGCTGCTTGGACAGACACCAAGTCTACAGAAGAATAAATGATCTGAATTTAGTGAGCTACAGATCAAAGTACCTTCTTCCATGTGTTGTCAGTATGGAAGAATGTAGTGGTCACTTGGTCTATACTTTAGTTTCTAAATGCTTGCAGTCTTTTTTTTTTACTCCTTCCTGTTCCATTTATTAGTATTCCTAGAGAGGATGAGCTCAGAAATTGTGTTAAATAGCTGAGTATTGATGCTCTTAATAAAGCTTTATAATGCTGAAAATATTAATAACAAAGCCTGAGGTTTATCTATACTTTCATTTGTCATATTCTTCATGACCTGAGGTAATCAAGTACTGCATGCTTTATTGTCAAGATCTCCTCAACATTCGGACATGAAAAGAATGTGTTTAGTTACGTATTGTTCACTTGGAATAGACACATTTCTAGAACCTTACTATATTACTGTTTCTTCCTCTCCAGAAAAATTCCTCTGAAAGCCTGGACCAGTTTCAAGAGGATTATGTATTTAAACACCAAAAGATCTTCTTATAGTTGAACCAAAAGTAGTCTCATGGTATATGCCCCAAAGTCATATTGTATATAGAGGCTCCAAGCAATTTGTTTCAATGAGCCAAAGATGCCAGTCTATAATCAGTATTTCCACCCTTTGGCCACTGCTTCCAAAGTTTGCCATTGATTGCAACTTTGCTCTTGACTCTACAGATAGCCTTGTTCTGATCTTTTGTTGCCAGTTTTATTTGCAGCTACATAGATCTCTCAACAATGCAGAGATATGTTGCATTATTTCAAAATCTTCTTTGGAAAATTTCTGTTCACCTGGATGCAATCTCATACTCTTTCAACAATAATTTACTAAGTATATGCTCTAAGAGATACCGAAACACTCATGATAAAAATCCTTAACAATATCCATTGACTAAAATATATTATCAAAATGTCTTAGACCTGTATTAGAATCTCTTAAGATTCTCCAGGATCTGGTAATCACCTGTTTTTATAGTTGTGATTCCAATTTCTTCCTACCTCCAACTCTCTGCTTCAATCAATCTGAGTTACTCTGTGTATGATATAGTAAAATAAAAACAAGAAAGAGCTAAGCTGATGCATTAGTGGCTCACTCACACTGATCAGCAACTTTGGGAAGTAGTTTGTGGCTGTGTCTGAGGGCCTGTGAGTCGAGTGAGCTGTGGGGACCGGTGAAGATGTCGCAGTGCCTGTGAGTCGAGTGAGTTCTGGGAGCTGGTGAGGATGTCGCCGTGCTTCTAGGTGACTCTCCAGATGAGACTATCTTCTCAGCCCCTAGAGCTCAGCGCTTCCATCAGCATCTCTTGCTGTTCAGTCATTCAGTCCCATCTGACTCTTTGCGACCCCATAGTCTGCAGCACGCCAGGCCTCCCTGTCTACCACCAACTCCCAGAGCTTAGTCACACTCATGTCCATGGAGTTGGTGATGCCATTCAACCATCTCATCCTCTGTCATTCCCTTCTCCTCCTGCCCTCAATCTTTCCCAGCATCAGGGTCTTTTCCAATGAGTCAGTTCTTCACATCAGGTGGCCAAAGTATTGGCGTTTCAGCTTCAGCATCAGTCCCTCCAATGAACACCCAGGACTGATCTCCTTTAGGATGGACTGGTTGGATCTCCTTGCAGTCCATGGGACTCTCAGGAGTCTTCTCCAACACCACAGTTCAAAAGCATCAATTCTTCAGTGCTCAGCTTTCCTTATGGTTCAACTCTCACATCCATATATGACCACTGGAGAAACCATAGCTTTGACTATACAGACCTTTGTCGGCAAAGTAATGTCTCTGCTTTTTAGCACACCGTCTAGGTTTGTAACAGCTTTTCTTCCAAGGACCAAGCATCTCGAGGGGGTGGACTGCTGGGAGGAGCCTCGGAAAGTGGGCTGGGGCCTCCTAGGCTCACACGCCTCCTTCCTTCTACCATGACTTTGATTTTATTCTAAGAATCTCTTCAATTTCCTTACACAGATATTCTCTATGAATTCAGACTGTACTAATGATAGAAAGCATGCTTTTTCCAGAATATTTATTACTGCAGCTTTAATTAGGCATGAGCTTGATTTGTGTAATTATGATTTGTGCTCTAGGGTATAGCACTCCACACATTTCAAATCCTGCAATGCCACTTCTTGCCTTTCCTTGATTTGCTTTCTTTAACCCTCATTGACCAGTGCAGGACAATCTCTAGCCTAACCCTTCCCACTTACCAATGGGTGAGGTCATGACACCTAATGGCAATAAAGAATGTGCACCTCAAACTCAGCAGTTCATTATCATTCATTATCAAAGCACAGTTGATGCTTGGACAACATGGGGTTGAACTGCAGGGGTCCACTTACATGCAGATTTTTTTTTTTTATTGGTAAATACTAGTACATTGTCCTATGTTGGTTGACTCCAAGGGTGGGGAACCATAAGTATGGAAGAAACACTCAGATGAAGGGCAGACTATAAGTCATAAGCACATTTTCAACTGCAGGGAAGGTCAGAGCCCCTCACCCCAGCATTGTTCAAGAGTTAACTGTCTTTGCTTATGATTCCTGTTCCCTCTTGATAAATAGAAAGACTTTTACTCACTTCAAATTAGAAATTTCTTTCACCTTTATGAATTATGTTCAAGTCTTATCAATTCTTGTCTGAGAAACTGAAGCAGAATCCTAAGCTCAAAAGAGGAAAGCATAAAAAATATATCTCTGGAATTTTTGGACAATATAATTTATCAGACAATATATGGATAAATATATGAATTATATAGTTATCTATCCAAGTCTTATCAATTATTTTTCTCAAGTATCTCTTGAATTTGAATTGGTCACTACTTCACCACAACTACTTTTAGCTAACCATAAAATCTCTCTTCTGCAATAATATAATAGGGTAAACATCATCCAACTTACCTCTTTCATTTTATTCTCTTTTAGAATTCATGTGTCCTTTACCCAGATGGTCATCAGATGACTCTGAATCACGACCACAATCACGCTTAACCATCACCTTTGATATATAGCTACACTCAGTCCTCCTCCGTAGCGTCATCCTGCACTGCTCCACAAGCTGGAAGAACTCATGGAGGGTGGGGACAGTATTCAAGTGCTCATGTCTCTACGAGTGAGTGAAGTTGCTTAGTCGTGTCCGACTCTTTGCGACCCCAAGGACAGTAGCCCACCAGACTCCTCTGTCCGTGGAATTTTCCAGGCAAGAACACTGGAGTGGGCTTCCATTTTCTGCTTCTGCCTAAATGTCCTCTCCACTTTGTCTTCCTGAAAAACTTCCCCTCATTCTTCTAGATCAGGTTCAAATTTCATCTCCTTTGTGCAATGACCCTGATTGCATCTGATAATATCACGCCTTCCTCTCCTTTACATACACTTAAAAATCTGTTTTGTATGTCTCTACATTTGCATAAGGCAAAGAAAGTGATATGAATACAGTGTTACCAGGTTTCTTACCATTAGCATCTTTAATCAAAGAATATGTGATTAGAGGTTTCACAGCCACCATTTAAGACCCACTGCACTGCAAGCCATTCTCATCAGAATTATGCCTTCCTCAGATAATCATCTGTTCAGGTTCCAAAGTGTCCTACCTGGGAATAAAAGCTGCTAGGAAGAGATATGGGGTTCGTTGAGCTGGGCACACACACACCCAAGAAAAAGTAAATCCACTTGTTATTGACAATTCAAAAGTTACATGCCTTCCAGATGACTTTTTTCCTACTTTATCCTTTTGAGCTTGTGTTTCCACTTCATCTTCTCAGATAATAATCACCATCAACCAATAATATCAATGATTGCAGTGACTGAATCTTCTTCATCTATATCAAGCACCGTGTAAATTCTAAATTTTGAGTGAGGAACCCAAAAGTGAATTTGACCAGACAAGGAATAGAAACAGTGGATGATAAACAGTGGTTAGTCTTTCCAAAGCCATTGCTCCTAGCCACACCACTGTGTGCTTCCTTGAATCAACCATTAACTAAAGAGCTTTATTTTTTAAAAAATTTTTATTCATAATCTCTGAGTAAATACCTCTTGTCACCTTTGTCTTGATGGCAGAGACTCAGTGACATACTGAGAGCTCCTTGGAAAGTTTATCACACTAACTGCAATCTTAAACAGGCTCATATAGGACACTTAAGATACTTCTACAAAAGCCAGGTAGTATATTATTTGAAACTTCACAGACATTTGAACCATTTTACTATGTTGTAGCATTTAAATCCAGAGACGGCAATGGCACCCCACTCCAGTTCTCTTGCCTGGAAAATCCCATGGATGGAGGAACCTGGTAGGCTGCAGTCCATGGGGTCGAGAAGAGTCAGACACGACTGAGCGACTTCACTTTCACTTTTCACTTTCATGCATTGGAGAAGAAAATTGCAACCCACTCCAATGTTCTTGCCTAGAGAATCTCAGGGATGGGGAGCCTGGTGTCCTGCCGTCTGTGGGGTCACACAGAGTCGGACACGACTGAAGCGACTTAGCAGCAGTAGCGGCAGCATTTAAGTCAGTTTGAGCTTAAGGCTATTTTGTCCTCTTTTTTGTTTGTTGAATATGTTTGGAAAAATCTTAAAATATGGTCATCAGTCTTATTTAATCTAAAAGCATAAGGAAAAGGAGACTTTTAATGGCATTTTCTCTCTTAAAAAAAAAAACTTTATCATGGTTGATTTCAAACACTGACAGAAGTAAAGGGGATATCATAGTAAATTCTAAAGTTCCATATATAAAATAGATAGCCAGCAGGAATTTGCCCTATGGCTCAGGAAACTCAAACAGGAGCTCTGTATCAACTTAGAGGAGTGGGCTGGGGCGGCAGATGGGAGGGAGGTTCAGAAGGGAGGGGACATATGTATACCTATTGCTGATTCACGTTGAGGTTTGACAGAAAACAACAAAATTCTGTAAGCAATTATCCTTCAATAAAAATTAAATAAATTTTTTTAAATGCAAAAAAAATTCTAAAGTCCCTCTCCTGCAGCTTTAGCATTCATCAACTCTTGTTTCACCTATAACTTCCATTTCTCCCCTCACTGAGTTATCTTGAAGAAAATCTCAGATATATCATTTCATTTATATTCATTTTAGGACTTATTAGTAACTTTCTCAAGTAATGGGAATACTATTTTCTACATCTAAAATATTAACAATAATTCCTTATTGACATAAAATATGCAGTCAGTGTTCAGATTTCTTCAAAGCTTGCCTCATATGTAATATTTTCACAGTTGGATTTCTTCTAATTAGAATTCACAGAAGGTGCATAATTTTTATTTAATTAATATGTACTCCTAAGTCTCTTTTAATCTATTTTCCATTCTTTCTCCTTTTTTTTCCTTTGCAGTTTATTTTCTGAAAAATCTTAGCCTTTTGTCCTGTAAATTTGCCTTCATTTTCGAATTTGCTGATTACATCCCCAAAGGGCCATTTAGTAGATTCCTCTGCTCTTTGCACTTTCCATACTCTGGTGGATAAATCTAGGGGTTTAACCTGATTGGGTTTGATATTCTTCTTAGGAATTAGCTGCTTCATTGTAGCTAGTATACTTCTTATTTGATGTTTCTTTGCCTTGTTATTTTGCTGTTGTTTAGTCACTAAGCTGTGTCCAACTCTTTGGGACTCCATGTAGCTCACCAGGCCCCTCTGTTCATTGACTCAGTATATCTTTTTTTTTTTTCAGTAGCAATTTTTACCGAAAATATTTTTTTTTCATTTATTTTTATTAGTTGGAGGCTAATTATTTCACAATGTTATAGTGGTTTTTGTCATACATTGACATGAAACTCAGTATATCTTAATTTGTCCCTTTGCTGTCTAGGGCAAGCCTCTTCAAGGCTCTCAAGTCCTTGAGATACCATCCCAGCTGTCTTTCACAGGGGCCTTGTTTTCTGGTACAAGATGTTTCCGACTCATCTTGTAACTTTCAGTATTCACCCTTCCAATCAGCTGCTTGTCCAGGAAGCCCATTTTGAAGGAAGAAGTCATGTTGTTTATAGGCCACAATCTAGCGTCTAAATTATCTCCAGATCTTTTTAAAAGACAGGGTTTTATTTTTTGTTATTAAAATGTTCTAATTGCTTGCTTGATATACATCATATATGTAATATATAATAGGCTTCCACAGTGTCATTAGTGTTAAAGAACCTGCCTGCAAATGCAGGAGACATAGGTTTGATCTGCAGGTCAGGAAGATCCCCTGGAGGAGGAAATGGCAACCCACTCCTGTATTCTTACCTGGAAAATCCCATGGACAGAGGAGCCTGGCAGGCTAGAGTCCATGGGGTCGCAGAATCAGACACAACTGAAGTGACAGCATGCATGCTCATACCATACACATAATATATAAATAATACATTTAATAATTTCAGAATAACAACAACTATAAGATGACTGAAAACTAATTTTTCTTTGCTTACTATCCCCTTAAGACATAAGCCACTAGAGAAATTTTTTTTAAAAAGATAGAAATGAGGTTATTTACAAAACAGAATTAAAGTCACAGAATAGAAAATAAGCTTATGATTAAAGAAGGGGAAAGGGGAGAGAAGAATATATTGAGTAGCATATATAAACTACTTTATATATTGAATAACATAAATAAATTAAAGGACCTATATATAGCACAAGGAACTATATTCAAATCATGTAATAGTCTATAATGGTAAATAATCTGAAAAATAATATGTGTGTGTGTATATATATATATATATATATATATATAAATCACATTACTTTTCACCTGAAACAAACACAGCATTGTAAATCAATTGTACCTCAATTTAAGAAAAAAGAGAGCAAGAGAGAGAGATTCCACCAGAGATAAGACTATACAGGCAAGTTACTGAGTTTCAACTTAACTTGAAACAACTCTTCAGGTCTTAAATATACCATCTGCTCAACATAGAGTTTAGTTCTTTGTTTAATTGTACTTTTAAATTTTAAGCTCCATTTTTACTTTTCATTTTAATGTACCTTTGTTACTGTGCTGGACTGTGCTTAATCACACCGTGTGACCCAATGGATTGTAGCAGGCCAGGCTCCTCTGTCCATAGGGATTCTCCAGACAAGAACACTGGAGTGGGTTACCATACCCTCCTCCAGGGGATCTCCCCAACCCAGGGACTGAACCAGGATATCCCGAATTGCAGGCGAATTCTTTACCAGCTGAGCTACCCAGGAAGCCTACATATTCACATGGCAACAGAGTTCCAAACTCAAATCAACCAACATGGTATATTCAGGGAAGACTAGCTTCTATCTCTGTCTTTTCCCCCATGTTCCCTATCTCCCTTTAGAGATAACTATTGGGCTGATTTTATTTTATCCTGGGCTTGGAATACAAAATGAAGCAGCACAAAGTCTAGCAGAGTCATGCCAGAGAAAACGCTGGTCACAGCAAATGCCCTTTTCCAACAACCCAAGATGGCTCTCTACACATGGACATCAGCAGATGGTCACAACCAAGCCAGACTGATTATGTTCTTGGGGCCAAAGATGGAGAAGCTCTACACAGTCAGCAAAAACAAAACTTGGAGCTGACTCTGGCTCAGATAATGAGCTCCTTATTACAAAATTCAGACTTTGAAGAAAATGAGCGAAACCATTAGGTCACTCAGGTATGACCTAACTCTAATACCTTATAATACAGTGAAGGGGATGAATACATTCAAGAGATTAGATCTGGTAGTCAGAATGCCTGAAGAACTATGGACAAAAGTTTGTAACATTGTCAAAAACAATCCCAAAGAAAAAGAAATGAAAGGAGGCAAAGTGGTTGGCTAAGGAGGCTTCAACAGTATGTAAACCGAGAACTTCAAGTGAGGCTTCAACAGTAGGTGAACCTAGAACTTCCAGATGTTCAAGCTGGATTTAGAAAAGGCAGAGGAACCAGAGATCAAATTGCCAGCATCTGTTGGATCATCAAAAGAGCAAGAGAGTTCCAGAAAAACATCTACTTCTGCTTTATGGACTACGCGAAAGCCTTTGACTGTGTGGATCACAACAAATTGTCAAAAATTCTTCAAGAGATGGGAATACCAGACTACCTGACCTGTCTCTTGAGAAATCTGTATGCAGTTCAGGAAGCAACAGTTAGAACTGAACATGGAACAATAAACTGGTTCCAAACTGGGAAAGCAGTATGTCAAGGCAGTATATTGTCACCCTTCTTATCTAACTTATATGCAACATCAGGCCAAATGCCAGGCTGGATGAAGCACAAGCTGGAATCAAGATTGCTGGGAGAAATATCAATATTCTCAGATATGCAGATGACACCACCCTTATGGCAGAAAGGGAAGAAGAACTAAAGAGCCTCTTGATGAAAGTGAAAGAGGAGAGTGAAAAACCTAACTTAAAACTCAACATTAAAAAAATAAGATCATGGCATCCAGTCCCATCACTTCATGGCAAATAGATGGGGAAACAATGGAAACAGTGACAGACTTGATTTTCTTAGACTCAAAAATTACTGCAGCTATGAAACTGAAAGACACTTGTTCTTGGAAGAAAAGCTATGATCAACCTAGACAGCTATTAAAAAACAGAGACATTACTTTGTGGACAAAGGTCCGTCTAGTCAAGGCTATGGTTTTTCCATTAGTCATGTATGCATGTGAGAGCTGCACTATAAAGAAAGCTGAGCACCAAAGAATTGACACTTTTGAACTGTGGTGTTGGAGAAGACTCTTGAGAGTCCTTTGAACTGCAAGGAGATCCAACCAGTCCATCCTAAAAGAGATCAGTCCTGGATGTTCATTGGATGTGCATTGGAAGGATTGATGTTGAAGCTGAAACTCCAATACTTGGAGATATGACTCATTTGAAAAGACCCTGATGCTGGGAAAGATTGAGGGCAGGAGGAGAGGATAAAATGGTTGGATGGCATCACCGACTCAATAGACGTGAGTTTCGATAAACTCTGGGAGTTGGTGATGGACAGGGAAGCCTGACGTGCTGCAGTTTATAGGGTCGCAAAGAGTCAGACACGACTGATTGACTGAACTGAACTGACCTGATACTATTTTTATCATTATTAGATTTGATAAAGATGAAAATATAGGATATACAAACATAGATAGCAAATAACTAATTTAGTGACTTTTTCACCTACCTTACATTTTCATGTATTGTATCTCATGTCTGTTTTTTAATGCTCACATGCTCTTCTGTCCACAGTATCACACTACTTTTTATATCACTGGCTTTTTCAGAGGGCATGTTAACCAACCACAAAAGCAGTACTTGTAGAAAGTGAATTGTTCGGCAACACAATGTGTGTGCATGCTAAGTTGCTTCAATCGTGTCCAATTCTTTGAGACGCCATGGACTGTGGCCTTCCAGGCGCCTCTGTCCATGGGGATTCTCCAGGCCAGGATACTGGAATGGGTTGTCACTGCTTTCTCCAGGCGATCTTCCCAACCCAGGGTTGGAACCCAGGTCTCCCACATTGCAGGTGGATTCTTTACCATCTGAGCCACCAGGGAAGCCCCAAGAAAACAGTAACAAATGTAGATTCCTTAAATTTCAGTCCTTTCTGTAGTTCTTTTTTTTTTTTTTTTTTTTCCTGGCTGTACATCTTGTCATATCTTAGTTCCCCAACCAGGGATCAAACACACGCTCCCTACAATGGAAACTTAGAGTCTTCACTACTGGA
Source organism: Odocoileus virginianus (assembly GCF_023699985.2). NCBI lineage: Eukaryota > Metazoa > Chordata > Mammalia > Artiodactyla > Cervidae > Odocoileus > Odocoileus virginianus. Next base: position 57,124,778 of record NC_069688.1, read on the forward strand.
CCACCAGGGAAGAATCCCTCTAGTTCTTAAATGAAGTGTCAAGATGTGTATTTGTAATATAAAGAGGCACAACGCAAACTATATGTTCTTCATTTCCTTTGTCCTTTTTTCTTCATTTATTCAAATTATCATCCATTATATTATTAGGAGCCTTAAATATAATTAGGAGATGCATCTCAATATACTGAATATTTTTTAGTGAAGAATTGGGGTTTTGGTAACCTTAATAGCACAAATTTACAATGTTAACCAAATTAACAATGACTTTACTGTTATTTTACCAAATATATAACATTTTCAACTGGCTAACTTGAGAATTTCCTCGTAATGCTTTTTTCACTGCAGATTAAATTCCCATACCTCTTATTCTGATATTTAGTGACTGAAAATAATTTGCTGGGGGGCTTCCCTGGCAGCAGTCCAGGGCAAACAATCTAGAGACTTACAGTTCTACATTAAAAACAGGCTAAATTAATCTTAATTATCCTTTGGCTGATCCTCCTGGCTTCAAATTGATTCATTAGTGCCCACATACATAGTACAACAAAGTAAAACATTTTCCTTCTCTTAAAGATTTATTTCCCAAACTCTCTTTTTATTTAAAAACAGGTTACCACCACAGCGTAGTAGATTGCATTGCTGTCAGCAGTCCTCTTCTGTCCCGGCATCAACACGCTTGTCGTGGCCTCATTGTTCTGGAGTGAGCTTTCTCCTCCGTTGACCTTTGGGCCTAGCCTTGTACTCCATTTAGTCAGTGGCTTAGGACAAGAAATGTCAAAACACCATTTCTGAACCTAGAACTTAAGAAACCTCATGTGATTCTTTTTACCCTCTTGCAGCTCTGCTATTGCCATAAGAAAAAATACAACCTGACTTGCTCAAATTCTGATGCTCAATTATGGTTCTAATCACCAATTCCAATGTGTGTTGGGAAGAGGCGGGGGAGTTTCCCACACCCCAACCGGTTCATAGGCCCCATCTGGATGTCCTACCATTCGACTCAGTTCTGACACTATCTATGCAGAGAGAGCATCCGAGTCTCTAGATGAAGACTGCCCCCACCCTGTTCAGATGCCAGTAACAAGTCCAGGCTATGACCTTGCTTCTGACGGACTGGCTACAGACTGTTGGTTCTAAGAGACCCTTTCTTGAGTTCTACTAATTTTCTGAAGCAGCTCACAGAGTTCAGAGAAACATTTTACTTACTGGATCACTGGTTTATTATAAGAGATTTTCACTGGGGAATAGCCAGCTGAAGAGCTGCCTAGGGCAAGGTGCAGCGTGAGGATGAGGAGGGTGACCGGCAAAGGGTGAGGAGCTTTGATGCCCTCTCCAGGTCCCACTCTTCCTGCGTCTCCACCTGCTCACCAGCTCAGAAGCTCTCCAAATTCCACCCCTTTGGCTTTTGGAGAAGGAAGTGGCAGCCCACTCCAGTGTCCCTGCCTGGAAAATCCCGTGGACGGAGGAACCTGGTAGGCTACAGTCCATGGGGTCACAAAGAGTCGGACGCAACTGAACAACTTTATTTTCTTTCTTCCTTATGACATAGGCATGGCTGATTCAATCATTGACCTCAGCCTCTCTCCTTTACCTGAAGGTCAGGAAGTGGCACTAAAAATTCCAACCCTGTAATCACATTTTGCTCATGGCAGCCAGCCCCCATCCTTGTCATCTCATTAACATGACAAAAAAAACGCCTTTATCTCCTTCATCACATAAAAAATTCCAAGGGCTTTAAGAGCTCTGGGCCAGAAATGGGAATGAAGATCAAATATACACTTATGATAGATCACAATATCACACTAACGCACTAGGACAAGGAGAATAAGAAACATAGCAAGAATTGCCCCAGCTGCCTCACAGATCGCATGAAGAGCACCACGTAAACAGGCCCCAGCTACAGCGGGAGGCCTTCACTTGACCCACAGACTCAGGAGGTTACGAATTGATGGTTATATAAATCCTTGAATGTTGGGGCTGTTCGTCACACAGCAGTAAATGGCTAACTCAGCAATTACTCACATCTGCACACCAAATACTGCCGGAGAGTCTTGGGCTTTTCTTTTTCTTTCACCCTCTAATTCAGTCAGTCGTAACCCCTATCATGTTTCGGCGGTGTCACATTCTTTCCATTTTTTCTATCACCGCTCTATTCACGTGTCTGACTTATTACAATGATCTTCAAGCTGGCCTTTGATTTCCTTTCTCTCGAATCCATCTTTCTCAGAGATACCAAGGTAGCATTTTATTTGTTTTGTTCTGCAAATGACAGATCTGATCAGGTCCACCCTTTGCTCGGAAACCTTAGATTAATGCCTGCTAAATCACAGTAATTTTTCCTTGCGTTTTTCATAATGGATTATAGTCACAAGTTTTCCTATGGTAACAAAAGAGGGGCTTAATGTGAGTGTTCACAATAGCCCTTCTCCAACAGCACAAACTGTCCCTCTCTTACCCTTGTGCTGGATGATATGACATTGTGCAAATACGACTCTACAACCAAAATCAGGTTATTATCTCTCCAATCTTACTTTCTATTATTTTTTCTCTGCCTCCACTGAACCTATTATGTTTGCCTCACTGAGCTAACTTCCTTATTCCCACACAGGCTCTTGGTCTCTATAGTAGTGCTCAACCCTCTGGGCCTCAAGGTCAAGCTGAAATATTTCTCTTTGCAAAGATCCATTTAAGGTCTTCCACTCCTTCTCCAAGGTCCCACTATTCTGGGTGTCAACAGAACTTCAATCTTATCATATTGATATTAGCTTTATTTGCATCATCGTATTTCTTGCTGAAGTGTCTCCTACTTAGAAGTAAGAACTTTGTCCTACCAACCAGGCCTACCACAGTACTTGACACTTAGTAGGCATAGTACTGACTTGATAGATGAACCACTCCTACAAACCATCCAAGTGACACTTGAAAGTCTGTGGTGCAAGGTTTTCCTGCTAAATAGGATTGCGAATAGGATTTATTTTCTTTTCTTATTAAAAATTCTTTTCAACTTGAAATTATTTAGAAATCAGAGACTTGATGAAGCTCCAGGGATACTCTCATGGAGGAGTATAATTTGTCAAATTAAATGAGTTTTCAAGGTAGATTTTACACATGCTAATTAATAACATTTAAGGAATGCCTGATTTAATAAGGCTATTGCACATGCAAAAGTGTTTTAACAAATTAGAGTAAGAGAAAACTGATACCAAAAATGTGAATGAAATTATCATTTGACCATTCTTATCCCAAAGTTATAAGTATTCAGTAGGTTATTTATGCAACAGAATGAAGAAAGTAATTTTCAGCTTTGGGATTATTCTATAATCACTTCTAACAAATATAGGCATTATATTTGTATAATGTATATACTACATTACCATAGTATATATTACAAATATACTATAGCAAATTTATTTCAAAAAGGAAAGAAATAGATGTATCATTTAATAAGTTAAATATAAAATGAGCTCACTATTGAATGCGCACATAAACCCATAGGCACATACAAGATGTAAAGCTTGGAAACAGCAGAAGATATTACCATAGTTAATGGTTCAGAAAACAGAGCACAAGATCTCTTAACATGATTTATGTTCCCCACATCACTACTCTACCTTAACAGAATGATCCTATTCCTTAACGCAAAGATTCAGAATCCTGCTTTTCATCTCAAGTGATAAATTTGAAGATAATGTATTGTCTCTTAGATGGAGAATTTCTGAATTAAATTTGAGGTTCTGGGTATAATGAGAGTCCACTGGAGGCTTGGAAATTCAGATAAGGGCAGAACCAAGAGAATAAGGTCAAGTTCATATAGGTGCTTCTGGGAAATTAGGAAAAGAGGAAAGTTTTAAACAAAGTCACCTATTATGGTCACCTGTTTTTTCTGAATCACTTGCATTTTCTTTCTTGCTTAAAAGCAAAGTGTAAATTTCTAACAACAGGTCTTCAGTTCCCAGAAAATTGTTCTCCCAAGTGATGTGCACAGAACCACCCACAATGGCAAGAAAATAAAACCCTAAAGCTTCTTTATATGTTTATGTTATCTTATCATCTTTAGTTCAAATGCTGTATTATCATCTGTTTGCAGTATATGCATATATTTTATCACAATATAATGAGCATTTTTTCCCAAAGAAATAAATGTATACTGGAATATATCACTGTAGATTATTTTTATGTACAACACATAATCCCAAAGTTTTGGAAGGAATACACAATATAAATCAGTTAGGTTTGGAAACAATTATAAAGTTCAAATTTACATATTTTTAATCTGCAAAAAAGAATTTCATTAAAATTTACTGTATTACACATATGACTCTCCGTGAAGCCCTCTCCTTAGTCCTTTGATTCAGAAGATCAGGTGTCACATTTATTATACAACATATACTCTGAAAGACTGCAAGAAGACTGGAAGCTTGTTTCTAAAGCATACGGAAACATACAAAAGTCTTAGGATGCACAAGTAAGCTGGTTTAAAGGCCATATTACTTGGTACTAACCGAACAAATCCTCACAAAAATGGATAAGTGGCTTCTTCCCAAAAGGACAAGCAACAACAAGAAACTGGCAATCTTGGTATTTTGCCAAGTACAAGCAAAATTAAGACACTGGCAGAGTTAATATTCTTTGACCCCTGGCATGATCATACTATCTGTTCCATACCAACATATAGACAATGGCCATGTAAGCAAATATGACAAGAAAAAAGCTGGATATCCCAAATTATGGGCAGACTATTTAATGAATGTCACAAATCCATATGACTAAGGAGAACTGTGCCCTAAATTTATATTACATCCTAAGATATTACATTTTTCCTGGCTCACTGTATACTTTTCTAATTTATAAATTATATGTTTCAAAATGTATATAATTATATACATGAATAAATAAATGGTTATGATTACATAAATAGTATGCCTCAAACTATATTTATTACTGGGAATACATGCTTTAAAATTCTTAATAGATAAGAGTGAGTAATTAAAAATTTGAATACTAAAACTCTAGAGAATATAAAATTCTGCTTTAATGTTCTTTAAAGAGCTGTTGTGTGAGTAGTTACCTTTATAAAGCATATTAACTATGTGACTGAGAGAATATTCGATGTTGTTGTTGTTCAGTTACTAAGCCCTGTCTGACTCTTTGCGACCCCGTGGACTGGAGCACACCAGGCTCCTCTGGCCTCCACTGTCTCTCAGCATGCCTACATGCTAAGTCACATCTCTCATGTCCAACTCTTTACAGCACTATGAACTGTAGTCCAACAAGCTCCTCGATCCATGGGATTCTCTAGGCAAGAATACTGGAGTGGGTTACCATGGCTTCCTCACTGTTTCTTGTGATGTGCTCAAATTCCTGTCCACTGAATCAGTGGTACTATCTAAACATCTCTTCTTCTACCGCCCCTTCTCCTTTTGCCTTCAGTCTTTCCCAGAATCAAGGTCTTTTCCAGTGAGTCAGTGCTTCATACTTTATCACTAGAGAAGGAAATGGCAACCCACTCAGTATTCTTGCCTGGAGAATCCCATGGACAGAGGAGCCTCATGGGCCATGGTCCATGGGGTCACAGAGAGTTGGATGAGACTGAAGTGACTGAGCATGCACACATACAGCTCTTTGCATCAGGTGGCCAAACGATCAAAGCTTCAGTCAGCATTACTCCTTCCAATGAATATTTAAGATTGATTTCCTTTAGGATTGATTGGTTTGATCTCCTTGCAGTCCAAATGACTCTCAAGAGTCTTCTCCAGCACCACAATTCAAAAGCACATCACTTCTTCAGCACTCAGCCTTCTTTATTCTTTATGGACCAACACATCTGTTTATGACTATTAAAGAAACCATAACTTTTACTATATGGACATTTGCCTGCCAAGTGGGGTCTCTTTTTTTAATAGACATCTAGGATTGTCATCGCTTTCCTTCCAAGGAGCCAACAGCTTTTACTTTCATGGTCACAGTCACCATCCATAGTGATTTTGGAGCCCAAGAAAACAGCATCTGTCACTGTTTCCACCTCTTCCTCTTCTATTTACTATGAAGTGATGGGACTGGGTGCCATGAACTTAGTTTTTCTAATGTTGAGTTTCAAGTCAGCTCTTTCATGCTCCTCTTTCACCCTTTTCAAGAGGCTCTTTAGTTTCTCTAGAATCATATCATCTGCTTATCTAACGTTGCTGACATTTCTCCTGGCATTCTTGATTCCAGTTTGTGATTCATTCAGTCTGACATTTCGCATGACGTGCTCTGCACAGGAGTTAAATAAGCAGGGTGACAATATACACCTGGGTCATTGTTGTTTAGCCTCTCAGTCGTGTCCGACTCTTGGTGACCCCATGGACTGCAGCACACTAGGCTTCCCTGTCTTTCACCATCTCCTGGGGCATTGGACTTTCCTTTCACCACCAGACACATTCACCACCGAGCGCTGTTCCTGCTTTAGCCCAGCCACCTCATTCTTTCTGCAACTATTAGTAATTTCCCTCTGCTCTTTCCTAGTAATATACTGCACACTTTCTGACCTGGGGAGCTCATCTTCTGGTGTCATATCTTTCTGCCTTTTCATACTATCCGAAGGGCTCTCCAGGCAAAAATACTGGACTAGATTGCCATTTCCCTCTCCAAAAATGTTGGAATATAGTGCTCTTTGTTTTTAATAGTTTTTAATCTTATATAGCAGCTCTAAACACTTCTGTATTTTTACTTCATTTATTTCTTTATTGGCTGTGCTGGATTTTCGTTTCTGCATGGTCTCTTCTCTGGTTGTGGCGAGCAGGAGCTACTCTGTGATTGTGGTGAACAGGCTTCTCATGGCGGTGGTCTTTCTGGTCGCTGAGCACAGGCTCTAGAAGTCACTGCCTTCAACAGTTGCACTGCAAGGGCTTACTAGTTGCGCTTCCTGGACTCTAGAACATAGGCTCAACAGTTGTGCACAGACTTAGCTGCTCTGTGGCACGTGGAAAGTTCTAGAGATCGAACCTGTGTCTTCGGCATTGGCAGATGAATTCTTTACCACTGAGCCGCCAGGGGAGCCTCTATATGACTTTTGATTTGAACTGGAACTCAGCTTATTTACTTTTGGCACTCAGTTTTTCTGTGAGGTTGACTAGGTCCTCTAGAAGTCCAACTCACCTGCATTGAAACCTACAAAAACATAGTAATATTGACAGATGTCATTTATGAGTATAGCTTTGACCTCCAAGAACTAACAGTCAAGTCAGTTAACAGGAAACAAACATAACTAGCATTTAAATGTTAATCTTTTAAACATCATTTTATACACTAAGGACATTTTTTTAAGTAAAATATAAGAATAGAATTGAATAAATTGACAAACCTCAATTGATCATTTATTTTTTTAACTATAAAAACCAGAAATTATAATGGCACCTAGCTTTTTATTTCATATGAAATTAATATATTAATAAAACATTACATAGTTTTTTTTTAAAAACTTTAAGACTAAGCTTTTACTACAAAATCATTAACTTTTAAAAGATAATGATATAAATGAATGTTATTTTGGAATAGTGAAAAATAATTGGCACAGAAATTGAAATGAATTTTAAACTGTCCCATTAAAGAATATAACTTTGTTATCAAAATAAATGTTTTCTTAAATCAAAATATTGTCTGTGAAGCATTCTTATAAATAAATTATAATTTTTTTCTTCAGTTGAGGAATCATTTGTTCAACAAACTAGAATAAGGGCATGATAAACATCTCAATAATACTTTTAGCAAATGTGTACACTTTCTAGATGCTATTTATGTTACCAAATCCTTCATGGCCCACCTAAAATCAGGTCCTTTGTGGTCATAAATCATTTCTAGTTTGAGTGCAGCTATTTTTCACTCCTACACGTAGCCTACTCTACTCTAGTGGGAAACTTCTCATAATGTTTCCAGTGTGTGTTTTTATTCTGTGTTATGTGCATATGTAATATGGGGTATGAAGTACAGTTAGGGAAAATGAAGTGAAGACATTCTCTTATATCAACAACCTTTTCTTAAAGTACTGGCAATTAGTACCAAAGATTACATCAGCTTCATAAAATTCAGACAGTTAAAGAAAAGCACAATATACAACGAGCCACATTACTGAAGGAACCAGTCGTAAGTTAGAGAGAGCAGTTAATTCTTTATGATTTAAAATTTGAGTGTTTCTTAGTGGAACATTCCTGCCTTTCTTGGTATCCTTTTATTTAGAAGTCCAAATTTGGTTGCTTCACTGCCAATCTAAGAGAGAAAGTAGGAAAAGAAAGTAAAGGAAGTAAAATCCATATCAGTAAAAGTATATTTTAGCAATTCTCATCTAAAACTGGGTAGAAAGAGATATTGAAATACTTTGCTAAACTGAGATTTAGGTTTTATCTCATTGCCCAGGATGATGCAATTTTTACTCTCAAATAATAGAAATCAGACTTTCTTAGTTTGTTGTTATCTGATGGGATTATAGAAGGAAAAGCTTTGTATTAATCGCAAAATAAATGTATGCTTGCCTCCAAGAGGTCATCAGATGAGGATGAGGGACCAAGTTTGCAGGTCCAGACAGGACCCAGAGGCTCCTCTGTGTCAACTACTGTATGCTAACTCCAATTAAGACTTTAAGAATAAGCTTTCCTGGTGGCTCAGATAGCAAAGAGTCTGCCAGCAGCTCAGGGGACCGGGGTTTGACCCCTGGGTTGGGAAGATCCCTGGACTACCCACTCTCATTGTGACACTTCAGTCACGCAGACACAGAACAGGCACCCGAACACTTGTGTTTTAGAGTTCCATGAGGTGCCCAATGTTGCCCCCATTCTCCTTCATCCTCCTTGCTTCATTTTTCTCCGTGATAGTTAATCCCATCTGCTTTACTTAGTTTTTCCTTTGTTTATAGTTCATCTCCCCCTCTAAAATGTAATCTTCAAGAGGGTAGTGATGTTTGTCTTCATACTCACTGCTGTATCTCCTGCTCCACTTCAGGGCCCAGCATATAGTAGGGGCTAAATAAATATTTGTCAAGTGTAAATGAATGCCCCCTGCTGTCCACCTCTTTGCCTATGAGGCCAGAAAATTGCAGCTGCCTAACTGATATCACAGGTGTCATCCAAGTGCCTTCCCCACCATTACAGTTTGCAGAAGTTTAGCTGACAGGAAACAGTGGGCGGGGAGCTCACCCCCTTCCTACTTCCTCAAATCTCAGTAAAAACGGCTTGGGAAAATGAAGTCAAGCTAAAGTTTCTAAAATAAAGTAGAAAACATAAATGTCTACTTGTTCTTGAAAGTGTTGGTCACTCAGTCGTGTCCAGCTCTTTGCAACCCCATGGACGGTAACCCACCAGGCTCCTTCATCCATGGAATTCTCCAGGCAAGAGTACTGGAGTGGGTAACCCAGGGATCTCCCCGACCCAGGAATCAAAGCCAGGTCTCCTGAGTTGCTGGCAGTTTCTTTACTGTCTGAACCACCAGGGAAGCTTATTCTTGACCACGTCTTAATTGGTGTTAGCTTCAAATAGTTGACGCAGAGGAACCAAAGAACTTTGATAAAGGCCTGGCGATCCAAACACAACACGGAAGGCTCAAGATGGTGCCTTGGCTCCCCACTGCCGTCACTTCCAATCCAAACAGAGGTGCCGTCTCATGATGCTTTCCACGCTGGAGGCCTAGCTACGTTTAACGGCTAAGGCCACAGTCGCCCTTGAAAGACATTAAGGTTGTCGAAGTCACCTTGCCTACCCATCACAAGGGTACTATCTTGTTTATTCTCATAACACTGCTGAGTTGAATGTTTCTGTCAATTTCAGCTGAGTAAACCGATCTTTCAAGAGGGTGGTTGAAGCTAGAAATTTAACATTTTCCAGTGAAACGGCTTCTCCTCTCATATCCTACTCTGGAGTCTCAACTGCTTACAGCTCCTAAATGCTAAGTTCTGTTATTCTTTCCATTTTTCAGAGGGCTATCAAGCCCCACGGAGCTCAAATTGTTTACTCAGAACAACAGAGGGGATGGGAAAGAGATGAGACTCCAAATTCACACCCTTAACCACTTCACTGCACTGCTTCCTACTGTCTCCTCATGCAGGAGCTGACAAAAAGAATACAACATACACTTGTACAGCATATTAAAATTACAAAACCTTCTCACACATTATCCCATTCAATTTGAACAGAGATTAAAAAAAAAAAAAATATATATATATATATATATATATATATATAATGGTTATGCAAGAAACCCCAGACTTAATGTCTCAGAGAATAAACAGAAGAGGTAGGTAAAGTGACGGTGACTATTTCCCTCCTTCCATATGAACTGGCAGGAACTGGAAACCACTGTGGATCAACTGGGAGACCTCACCAATACCTCTTTATTTTCTCTCAGCTTTTTGGCAGTTTTACATCATAGTTGATCCATTGTCTCCTGAGTTCCGGATAAAATGCGATTTAATTAGGAAATTTCTGTACACATTCACTCTCTCTCTCTACATTGAATTATACTAGGTTAGATCCAGGAAATATCAAGTGCCAATGAAAAAGCACTTTGTCTTAAGATTGTGTGTGTGTGTGTGACTTTTTAGCTGGTGTTTTTCATAAGTGTCAAAATACTGGATCCATGTATATGTATGGGTGATTCTTTTTGCTGTTTGCCTGAAACTGCCACAATACCTGTGGCAGTGTTAAACAGCTGTGCCTCAATACAAAATAAAAAATTAAAAAATATAGAAGTGCCCAAATAATCTCTTCCTGTAGCATAGAAGTATCTGATTTGTCATAGACTGAGTAATAAGATTGGTGGAGCTAGGGTTTATGCTCATAATGACAGCCCTGGAATTCACCTTTCAGAGAGGCAGCATTGGAAAGAGTTCATGCAACCCTAAGTATTAAATCAAGGCTAGAGGAAGTCCCTTGTTATGAAGAGGGGTTCAAAATGCACACACACACACACACACACACACACACACACAAAATCTCTTGGTAGCCGAAGCCCATCTACCAAAACCCAGAGCCTTGAGCTGGGGCAGCACTTGGTCCTTCTCCCCTCTATGTGCATCTCTGCACACAGTTGTGTTATGTACACAACTAGGTTATTGCGTTATGTACAATTGTGTTATGATCAACAAATGCTGCTTAGCAAATGTTTGGGGTCTATTTGGTGTAAGTCTGAGCAAGAAGACAGTCGCTCTAGGGCAGACAGTGCTAAGCCTACAGAAGAGATCCTTGTGACAGGAACAAAAAGTGTCTAGTGGGGCCAGGCCCCCGTGGGCACTGACTGGGGTCTAGTGAGGCTTCTGGAATCAATCTCACAGGCACTGGATGTCTGACAGAGGAGGGCACGTGTTTGAAAAGGAGAGCACCCCCTAACTAAGTTGTCAGGGTGGTTATCAAAGAGCAAAGAAATAAGAACTTCACCTCTAGGAAGTCAGACCTTGGTTTACAGTCATCTGTGAGGTGTCTGTTGTGGCACTTTTTGCATGGGGATTACCATCTGGTGCTTCTTATATTTCACTCCCCTGCAAGATACCCAAGCATTGTAATTGTAATTCCCAGAGCAAATCACCCTCTCTTCTCTCCTTGACCTTTTCACGTGCTGATTTCCTGCATGGAATGCTCTTTCCCACCCCATTCATACCCCTGAGTCAACTAACTCCTCCTACAGGTATTCGCTTTGAGATCAGTTCCTTGATAAGGCCTCTGAGGACCGCGGCACACCCACACCAAGGGAAGGAAACTACTTGCATTCTGTTTTCTAATGGTCTGTGTGGTGCGTCTCCACCACGGCGCTCCAACTGCGGAACTACTGCTTCCTCGGAGCCCAGCAGGGAGCCCTCCTACCCTGCTGCTGGAAGTGTGAATTGGCACGACCACTATGGAGAGCAGTGCCCAAATTCCTTAAAAACCTAAAAAGAGAGCTACCTTATGACCCCAAAATCCCACTCCTGAGCATTTATCCAGAGAAACAAATTCAAAGAAATACATACACCCCCAAAGTTCACTCACAATTGCCAAGACATAGAAGCAGCCTATATGCCCATTGACAGGTGAATGGATAAAGAAGATGTGATATATATACATATATATATATATATAATCACTTATATGTGAAATCTAAAAAAATAATACAAAAAACTAATTTGCAAACAGAAAAAGACTCTCACAGATATAGAAAACAAACGTGATTCCCAAAGAAGATAGGAACTAGGAGAAGGAGAGAGAAATTAGGAGTTTGAGATTAACATATACTCACTACTATAAATAGAACAGGGAAATATCAGTTACCTACTACAACAATACACTACAGGGAATTACACTCAATATCTTGTAGTTACCTATAATGGAAAAAAATTTGAAAAAGAATATTTCTATATTTATATAAGTATGTAGATATACATCTGAATCATTTTGTTGCACACTTGAAACTAATACAACATTGTAAATTAACTATTCTACAATTAAAAAAAAACATGATGGCTGGCACATAGTAGTAATTCAACAAATACTTAAAGGACAAATGAATAAATAAGGAGAAAGCTTTCATAACAAGTATCATTACTTGAAATAAAAAATCAGTTGATAAACTCCATGTTGTTGAAGCAGACATACATACACACACACACACACACACACACACACATATATATATATATATCTTTTGAAGTCTAAACTTAGAGCAGTAAGGCTGAAATCTCCCTACAGTTAGAAATTCAGCAATGACATCAGGAACAATCAGTCTGAGGTAAACTACAACAAGAAGCTAAACTGGGAAGTGCAAGTTGGAGGGGAAAAAACAGGTTTAGGACAAAGGAATGTATTCAAACATTTAAAAAACAAAACTTTAGGCATATTATGAAGAACTTAATCAACAACAGGAAAGAACTTAATAGATACTCTATAATAACATACATATCTAAATACAATTATTCTTAAGTTGACAGTAATTGAAATAAATGAACATTTTTAGCCCATTATCAAAAAATAATTTTGTGTTCTTTACACTGCCAAGTGGAAATGATCACTTTCCGTTCAGTTCAGTTCTGTCGCTCAGTTGTGTCCAGCTCTTTGCAAACCCGTAGACTGCAGCACGCCAGGCTTCCCTGTCCATCACCAAACTCCTGGAGTTTACTCAAACTCATGTCCATTGAGTCGGTGATGCCATCCAACCAACTCATCCTCTGTCGTCCCCTTCTCTCCCGCCGTCAATCTTTCCCAGCATCAGTGCATTTTCAAATGTCAGTTCTTCGCATCAGGGGGCCAAAGTATTGGAGTTTCAGCATCAGTCTTTTCAATGAATACTCAGGACTGATTTCCTTTGGGATTAACTGGTTTGATCTCCTTGCAGTCCAAGGGACTCTCAAAAGTCTTCTCCAACACCACAGTTCAAAAGCATCAATTCTTCAGTGCTCAGCTTTCTTTATAGTCCAACTCTCACATCCATACATGACTACTAGAAAAACCATAGTTTTGACAAGATGGACCTTTGTTAGCAAGGTAATGTCTCTGCATTTTAATATGCTGTCTAGGTTGTTCATAGCTCTTCTTCCAAAGAGCAAGTGTCCTTTAATTTCATGACTGCGGTCACCATCTGCAGTGATTTTGGAACCCCAAAAAATTGTCTGTTCCTATTTCCATTATAGGGACTATATTTCCAAATAGGGACTATATTCCCTATTTCTCAATAGATGGGAAACCCCATCTATTTGCCATGAAGCTATGGGACCAGATGCCATGATCTTAGTTTTCTGAATGTTGAGTTTTAAGCCAACTTTTTCACTCTCCTCTTTCACTTTCATCAACAGGCTCTTTAGTTTGTCTTCGCTTTCTGCCGTAAGGGTGGTGTCATCTACATATCTGAGGATATTGATATTTCTCCTGGCAATCTTGATTCCAGCTTATGCTTCATCCAGCCCAGTGTTTCTCATGGTATACTCTGCATATAAGTTAAATAATCAGGGTGACACTATACAGCCTTGACTTACTCCTTTCCCAATTTGGAAACAGTCTGTTGTTCCACGTCCAGTTCTAACTGTTGCTTGATCTGTATACAGATTTCCCAGGAGGCAGGTCAGACGGTCTGGTATTCCCATCTCATGAAGAATTTTCCACAGTTTGTTGTGATCCACATAGTCAAAGGCTTTGGCATAGTCAATAAAGCAGAGGTAGATGTTTTTCTGGAACTCTCTTGCTTTTTCAATGATCCAGCAGATGTTGGCAATTTAATCTCTGGTTCCTCTGCCTTTTCTAAATCCAGCTTGAACAACTGGAAGTTCACAGTTCATGTACTGTTGAAGCCTGGCTTGGAGAATTTTGAGCATTACTTTACTAGCGTGTGAGATGAGTGCAATTGTGCAGTAGTTTGAGCATTCTTTGGCATTGCCTTTCTTGGGATTGGAATGAAAACTGACCTTTCGCCATCCTGTGGCCACTGCTGAGTTTTCCAAATTTGCTGGCATATTGAGTGTAGCACTTTCATAGCATTGTCTTTTAGGATTTGAAATAGCTCAGCTGGAATTCCATCACCTCCACTAGCTTTGTTCATAGTGATGCTTCCAAAGGTCCTTTAACTTCACATTCCAGGATATCTGGCTCTAGGTGAATGATCACATCATCATGATTATCTGGGTCGTGAAGATCTTTTTTGTATAGTTCTGTGTATTCTTGCCACCTCTTCTTAATATCTTCTCCTTATGTTAGGTCCATACCATTTCTGTCCTTTATTGTGCCCATCTTTGCATGAATGTTCATTTTTATCCCATTATCAAAAGATAATTTTGTGTTCTCTATATTTCTCTCTAGTGCCAAGTGGAAATGATCACTTTACATTTTAATAAATAACAATTACCCAAGCCAAGTACATTCAACTGATAATATCTTTTTTTGTGAGCCAGTTTCTATACCACACTCTATTTAGACATCTCATTCAGTCCCACTGACAGCTCTGTGAAATGGGTTTAACTATCACTTAGAAGATAAATAATTTCCCCTTAAACATTCAGTTGCTAAGTGTTAAGACTCTGATTCAAGTTTAAGTATTTCTGGTCCAAAGTCCATGTTCCTAATCACTGATCACTGGCCGAGCTGGCATATGTGTCAGTAAAATATTTAGGCAAAGCAGGTAAGCATGTCCTACTAAGTGATATAAATATTTGTATGAACCAGCCCTTATATGTTCAGAACATAAACACTGAGTGTTCAAGGGCAATATTGTCTGACTCTTGAGTTTTAAGCCAAGAAAATCAGTGGCAAAAGTTACCTTCTGGCCAAATAAGAGATGATTCATTTTGTTTTGACTGCTGCTTTGACTGAGAATCCCAATTCATGAAAGTAAATTAATGCAAATCATAGTCATGCACATTAAGAACTCAAGAGATAACCTTAGGGGAAATCAAATTCTAATAATAGCTAAGAATTTTTTTGTTAAAGTCTCTCAGAAAATGTCATGTTTAGTTCCCAGTTCAATTTAGTATTCTTTTTTAAAAATATGCTTGTATTGACTATTCTCTGATTAGTTTCTGGAAATATTTAAAATCTGAGGAATTGCATATTAATTAATTAATTGATTAATCTGAGGCATAATCATCTACTCAAGATGATTATTTGATTTTCCTTAGGTTTGTTGAGCTTGCTATATGTGACTAGCTTCCTAAAAGTAACACTGACCGAAAGAAAAATTAGGAACATATATTCAGTCTCACTTCTTAATTCATCAGTTAAATTTAATAACATTAAGAATGTCTAATATCTGATTTCCAGGGAACCAGATGTTCTTTTGTTTCTTGTGATGTGATCTTTTTGGAGTTCTAACTGGTTACCAAAGAAGATCCATGATTAGCTTCATTTCTGGTGAGCTCACCAGTCTTCTACTTCTTTCTGCTCTCTCCAAAGAACTCTAAGATGAGTTAATTTCATGGAACGTTATTGAATGCAATCAGAAAGAAGGATCCTTATGGGGAAAGGATTAATAATAATACCTCCTCCTATTTATATGTCAAGCTGTCAAAGTCAAAAATCATCCTCATCAAAGAATACAAATTGACTACTTAGGTAGCATGCACTCTCATGTAACTCAGAAGCTTATAAACCAAGTCTCTCCAGAGATTGTATTCTAAAACCAATAATATACAGTCTTTTAAAACTTTATAAATCTAACAGCTACTTTTATAAAAGCCTCCTAAAATATAGGTATAAGTGGTAGGCAAATAGTGAATAGAGTGAATTAATTCACTCTTACATAGGACAAATTTAAATATGTTTCTAAAATTGGGGCATAAAATATGAGTCACAATAACATTTATATAGTTTTGTAAAGTTCCACAGTGCAATCAAGAATATAATCTTAGTCTTAGAAGATTGCTATAGGCATTTCTATCCCAACAATTAATATTTCTCTTCAACCCAAGGACAATGTTCAGAAGTGTCTTAGGAAAGATCTCTGTCTACTCAGGGGTTCACAGAATTCTACAGGGCAGGACAATGGATAAAACATTTCTCAAGTGTTGATGACACCCTTAGTTAAAATTAACCTGTAGAATGGGCCTGTTGATGGAAACATTATTTCTTAGTTCCTGAGACTCCAACAGGTGTTATCTTCCTCCAGTACACCAAGAAATCTAATCTCACGGGTCCCTGTTGCTAAGAGTAAATATGGCTTATTCATTTTCTATAGTCTTCAGCGAGTTTCCATCCTGTATTGGTGATACACAATGTGTTGTGACACCTACTGTTTAGCAAAAGATAATTTATTGACCCATGATCCTACAACTCTCTGATTATGTGTTGAGCCTATACTGCCCTGTTAAGTCACAACCTTCAACAAATCCACATACATCACTCTTTCTATAGTTAGAATACAAAACACCAATATGAGACATACATCTCACACATATCATAAAACTACTTTATTGCCTCAAAGATGTAATTCCCCCAATACTGTCAAACACAATCCCAAGTAGACAGAATAGTCTCACCCATTCAAAACCTAACAAGAACTCTACAAGAAAATGCAAAACTATAGCCATGTACAGACTTGTGCTTTACCTAATTCTCTTGATCAGTAGCAAGACAGCAGGAGCCTCATCCACCTGGCTTGCACATTGCTCTTCACACATTTCTTAGCGCCTTGCAGACTCTGTTTTGTAGGCTTTCAAGAACTTCTACTGCCACCACTACCACCATGACAATGTACCTTGAAGAATAATAGTGGAATTGCTGAGGTCACCGAGTCCAAGGAAGCATAACATAAGTGATCACAAAATTCTCCTAACTGTGGATGAATGCAGTAATTACTTTTTTTGCATGCCAGTTTGGATATTCATAAGTGAGAAGGTCCTAAAACAATGCTTGAATCTGCAGGTCCTCCATCTGGCCTGCCTACCACCACAGTTCAGAGAGAGTCTAGCAAACTCTTCCCCTTGAGCTCTTGTTTGACCAGCTGCCCACTCTGAGTCAAAAATCCCCTGCAAGAAAGCTTTCCAGGATACCAGTATTTATCAAAAAATTAATAGTTTATCTGTATCTTTTCAATGTCTTACCAATAGAGGGATGGTAGAAGTTTCTAAGAATAAAGCACTTACATATCTCGGCTTTTGTAAAGTTGACCTGGTCAGATTTTGAAACTGAGACACTTTCATCACATGCTGCTGTAATTGAGTGCCAACCTGAACATCCAATATTTCTAGTCTAGCCAGGAATATATTAGATAAATGGATGAATGAATGAATGAATGAATGATGGAATCAGAGGGCCAATATGGCCAGAAACTAGAAATTATCCTTTCCTATTGCTCTTTCTGCCTATGTCAATCATCACTTCATATTTCTGCCTTGTAACTTCTTTATAATATCCCTGAAACTGCCCTACAGAAGAACCCAAATTATCTCCCCAAGCTTGTAAATTCCAAGCTTTGGTTACACCATATACCATTTATCTTCTCAGGAAATGGAAGAATGCCCTAGGGCCATATATTCACATATGCGTGATAGAGGGGCAGACCTTCCAGGAGATCAGTCCATATATCTGACTGCTTTGTAAGGGATTTACTAAGTGCAAAACAAATCATTCTTGGCGCCTGACTTTTGAAACATTTCTCTTTGTGTTTAGAGAGTGCAGTCACCCGGTCACTTGCATTCTGAGACATGAAGTTTTGCAGATGGTCTAGTGTGTACTCACTAAGAGGGTCTTACCCATTAACTCCTCAGCTCTAAACACATGCTGTTTCTGAGTCTGTTCTGGGCAATAATCTCATGGCCTAGCAATAGCCTAGTAGAATTAGTATTAGGTGCTTGACTTAGCACTAAAAGATTTAGAAATATATTAACAGAAGTTCTACTAAAATGGCCCATCTGCAGAGCCTGAATGTACAGGTTTTAAGGGGGGAATAAACTCACAGTAAAAAAGCAGTGTTTGCAAAAGTGAAAGAAAGTTTCAGGAAATAACTTCTGCCTAGTATACGCTCTTGAGCTTCATATCCCTATACTGTTTGTTTGGGGTTTTTTGATAATTATGTGGCATCTTGTTTTTAACTGCAGTATAGTTAACGTTGATTTACAAGTTTGTGTTAATTTCTGCCACACAGTACAGTGATTCAGCTCTACATGTGTAGGCATTCTTTTCTATGTTCTTTTCCATTGTGATTTATCTCAAGACAGTCAATATAATTCCCTGTGCTATCCAGTAGGACCTTCTGGTTTACTGTTTCTATGCTGTTTTAAGTTCCTTGAGAACAGCCTCTGAGTTAAAAATTAGAGGCCAGTATTTTCTTAGGGAGTACTCTCAGACAGATCAAAGAGTATGGAAAGCAGGATTCGGTAGAGGGAGAAACTGAATTTAAAAAGCAGTTGGAACCGAGATCTCAGCCAATCCCCTAAGGAAATCTGGAGATGGGAGAAGCCTTCAGATTTGTCCACACTGCTGAAAGAGGGTCAGGCATTTTACCCTTGAATTGCCCACTCACTGAATGTGTGCTGCCCCTGGGGAGAAGGTGTAACCTTAGACCAAATGGCAACCTTTGGCAGAGGTCAGCTGCTGGGAAAGGACTCAGCTGTGGGTAGACTCAGCTCATGAGGCCACATCTCACTCTCATGTGTTGGCATATGCCAATATTCCTGAATGAGTGCCTTCTTCTAGAAGGGAGAGACCTGAGTCCACTACACCTGCCATACTCTGGTCACCAATAACCAGTTGAGAAGCATACCCACCATTTTTTAAGTATCACAATGGCTTTCTTCCAAAGTACAACAGGAAGAGAACATTACTAGAAGAAAACTGTATCTCTAAAGATACCACAGCCATTGCCTTGAAGTTTTCAAAAGTCTTTGCCTAAGCAAAGAATCCTAAACCAAATATATCAATCTATCACTGGAGAAATCATTGTTTAGATATTAATAAGGATCATCTCTAGTTTCTAAACATACCTTCAAACTGAGAAAACGATGTGTAAATGAACTGCAGAGGTTTATGTAAGTAGTTTCAATAACTCCTGGTGTTCCTTCAGAAAAGATTAGACTATGGACTTTTATATCACAAATAGAGAAGCAAAATTTCTTAAAGACTTTTCTCAACATGGAACATTTTATTTGGTAAGGTTACTCATAGAACTATAGGAAGACACAACTGAAACCCAAAACTCATAAAAGTTTGTAGGAATAAAGCACTTAGTTGGAACTTTGTTAGATCAAGCAGATTTTTAAATTTAGGCACAGAATGTACCATATTATATCTGCTGCTTACAGTGAAATACTTGGAAATGTCTATTAATGTTAAAGTCGTATATTATAAACAGTATTTTTCAGGGAGGTATAATACATTTATCATACAAAGGACACTAGTTTACTCCTCAAAATGGAAGGAGAGGATTCTTATCAAAAGCATCACTGCATCAGCTGTGTCCTTGCTATTATCCTAACCTGACTATATATTTTAAAAGAGATTTACTTCTCCCAAGAAGATTCTCTCAAGTCACAGCTACTTAAAAGTATCTTTTGAAGTTTTTAAAATCTGTAAATATTTCTTGAATAACCCTCTTGAATATTAGGAACATCTTGATGAAGTCACCATTGGCAATATTTCCAAAGTCAAAGACCCATGTCTTTCATAGATGATTACCCAGTGAAGTTATAAGTAAGAATTAGAATGTTGAACTCTAGACTCCAGCCTGCATCAAGTTTCTTTCTTTACTCATTAGTTTGTAATTCACCAAGAAGCTGTGAGACACCAGCTAGGTGTTAACTTGCCAGCCCTATTCAAGCTATACTGTCCCTGTTCACCAGTGAAATGCAAGTAACCCAAAGAGGTCGGAAGTCAAACAGTTGGGATATATTCATGCCTTCATCATTTCAAAGTTTGGATAATCTTTAGCGATCATGAACTAGATCCAAGGGCAGAAAAGGCAGAAGCCACTAATAATTAGGCCATATTTTTATCTCTCACTCTACACAAATAGATGGGGAAAAAGTGGAAACAGTGAAAGATTTCATTTTCTTGGGCTCCAAAATCACTGGAGACAGTGACTGCAGACATGAAATTAAAAGATGCTTGCTCCTTGGAAGAAAATCTTTGATAAACATAGTTCAGTTCAGTTCAGTTCAATCACTCAGTCATGTCCGACTCTTTGCAACCCCATGAACTGTACCACGCCAGGACTCCCTGTCCATCACCAACTCCCAGAGCTCACCCAAACTCATGTCCGTTGTGTCTGTGATGCCGTCCAACCATCTCATCCTCTATCGTGCCCGTCTCCTCCTGCCTTCAATCTTTCCCAACATCAGGGTCTTTTCAAATGAGTCAGCTCTTCACATCAGGTGGCCAAAATATTGGAGTTTCAGCTTCAACATCAGCCCTTCCCATGATAAACCTAGACAGCATATTAAAAAGCAAAGACTTCACTTTACTGCCAAAGGTCCCTATAGTCAAAGCTATGATTTTTCCAGTAGTTGTGGACAGTTGTGAGAGTTGGCCCACAAAAAAGGCCAAGCACCGAAGAACTGATGCTTTCTAACTGTGGTGTTGGAGGAGACTCTTGATAGTCCCTCGGACTGCAAGGAGATCCAACCAGTCAATCTTTAAAAAAAAAAAAAAATCAGTCCTGAATACTCATTGGAAGGACTGAAGCTGAAACTGAAACTCCCAATACTTTGGCCACCTGATGTGAAGAACTGGTTCATTGGGAAAGATCCCAATGCTGGAAAGATTGAGGGCAAGAGAAGGAGGCAACAGAAAATGAGATGTTTAGATGACATCACTGATTCAGTGGACATGGGTTTGAGCAAACTCGGGGAGATAGTGAAGGACGTGAAAGCCTGGTGTGCTGCAGTCCATGGGGTCAGAAAGAGTCAGACACAGTTTAGAGACTGAACAACAACTGCGTGGCCACCTGCCCTTTAGCTCATCACTCAGTGGAGGACTGTCTCTCTCCCCTGACTCCACGCTATACCCCTTTCTAAACAGTGTCATTGATATCACTGATCAGCTAGATTCATCAGAAAGGACACCACTTCAAAACCAATCCCAACCCAGGTATTCCAGCAGCCCAGGAGGAACGTATGACAGAGAGAAATGAAACTGCAGATTAGCCCATTTCCAAGTAATGGAATTAGGGAGGGGAAGGAAGACGAAAAAGGAAAAAGTAAAATCAATGTGGTTAAAACCATGTAAATGACCCACGGAGCCACATCACTTCAATATCCTCTGCTTCATTCAAAGAAGCATGTTTGACAAGTATGTGCTCTGTCAAAGGCTTTGTACTAGGTACTGAAGATACTAACTGTAAATTAGAAAGTACAGCTGGGCTATTAAAAATGAGTATATGGGCAAAAATACTATGGTTGTTAAGCAGATGCCTACGTGATTCCATAAGTCTCGTTTTAACTTGCTAAATTTTATGTAAATATATGGCGATAATGAAGAGATGCTGGAGAGAGCTGGGACCCGAATCATGGCTCTTTGCCATAAAATGAAACCTTTTCTGTATTCCTTTATCTGCTCTTTGCAGAAATGAGGCTTTCCATCCAGGAAAGATAATGGGTGGCATCTGTTCTTTTCAGGAACTATTTAACAAAGATTTTGTTCAAATTCAGAAAAAATATAAATGCCCAGACTTACTCTATTCTAGTTTGTAGAAATTAAACACTAACGCAAAATGTGAAGCGTGATCAACTAAAGTTAAGTTCTACCAACAAGAAAGAATGTTTGTTAAATAGTATCTTTAATATGAAAATAGGCAGCCTCAAATGTTCATGGAGCTATAAATCAATGCCCCTAAGACTTTGCTTAGGCAACTTGTTTTGGGTAGCTTGGTCCCTCTATTAGCTGCAGGTGCAATGTTTGCACCTGCAGCTAATTGCAGTCGTAATTAGACCATTGTGGGAATGATTAGACACTTAATTTTGAGGATGCAAGTGACTGGCCCATAATTAGCACTGGCTAAAGTGTTTGTACCACATGAAGGGAGACTGTGCCCAATTCAGTCAAACTTTTTTTTTTTTTCCATTGTGCACTTCTATTAATACATCCTCTGTTTTTCCTCTACAAACAGACAGAAATTAGGGGAAATAACTGGTCATGCAGTGGTAAAATATGTGTGATAAGAATAACCATACTGAGTGAAAATGAAACTGTATTGACAAAGATACAAATAAGGGCAGTGGCAAAAGTATGAATATAAACCAGGAAAGAAACTCTGTCGAAAGAGTTTCTCCAAACAATGAATTCTTTAGTTATGTCTTCCTTGCCAAGCTAACAATTTATGATAATGGCACAGGAAGACTGCGGTGAGCTTAAAATCATTAGGTGAGTATTTTTCACCTATGGTGTGTTCATCCTCTTGAATGAAGAGGTTCTTAGGAATTGGTGTCAATACTGAAGTGACATCCAAATGGACTCTACTTCCAGACTCTGCCTTTACCCCCCACCACTACCGTTCCCTCAGGAACCCCCTCACTAGCCATCCATGTTTTTAAAATAGAGATATTACCTACTTAAGTATAAGAAAAGCTAGCTCTTTCAGTTACCAGTTCAAAAGTGCCCAGAGTTAATTCAATAACCTTTCTTTTAAACCACAGGTTAGGCTTGAGAAAAGAAGATGTGCTTTTGAGGTGTTATTTTTATTTGAGTCTTACAAATTAGAATATTTTTCTTTGAAAAAATAGAAGCTTTTCAAGCATATTTTTTACAGTTTACTAAATGCTATATAAACCTTAATGTTCTGTTTCTTTATTGCTTTACTAGAAAAATACAAGAGCCAAGGTCATATTATTATAGAAAAGTATCCTTTTCAGTGTAAGATAAAACAAATGCTCTTAACTTGCCTTCCTTATCATTTCATCTTCTTGAAAGATGTATTTCATCCATCTATTGTTTAAAATATAAATATATCTTAAAATGGAAATTTCCACATAAAAGTGTCATGCTCTTGCTCAAAGAGACAAGTCAGTCTAATATATTCTGCTGCAGACTTTTTTAACTAAATCATTAATTGGTTTCCAGAGTGCCTGAATTTACTGGCTGAAGTTTAAAGGTACCCTTAAAATCAAGTGAGAGGAAATATAAAAAATGTAAAGACTCTTTATCATTCCTTCAACGGCAAGACCACTTTTAAGTTAATGCTGCGCAGTGCTGGTTACATAAGTTCTGTCTATAAATTATTAAGTGCTGTAGACAGTAACACTAAAGCTTGTCCAAATGGAAAGATGCAGCAAAGTTCAGCCATTTCTATGACTACAGACTAGTGATCCCTCCTTTGTTATGGCCACTGCACACGTGTCGGGAGGATGCTGTCAGGGATTTCATATCACCCTGAACTTCAACCTTTGCTTGGTACTATCCGTAACCAAGTGACCCGCTGCAGCTCATTAAAGTTAATGTAATGGATCATTCCCTCCTAATTGTAATCAGCAGCAAATTAGACTCCTTTCTAGGCTAACCAGGCAGCAGGGAAGAATGTGACTGAGTAGAATGCATGAATAACTTTGCTCTTAGCCACGTGCCTTTATTCAACACAAAGGAGAACAGTGCAGAGGATGAGGGGACACAAACAGCAATTCCAGTATCTGCTAGAATGGGCCTTATTCACATCACTGCAGTGGAACCACAGATACTTAATGCTTTTTGCAGAGTTACACCTCCATCCCAAAGCAGAGACAGAGTAGAGAAGATGACACAAGTAATCCAGGTGAGTTTCTTATTTGGCTTATATTGCCATCGCTGCCTTTTTCCCTCAGTTGACCTCTACCATTCTCAAACATTAGAGGCATCATCCAAACACGCTGTAGTTGTAAATTCTTTGGAAAACCCAATTCTATTTTATTGATTTTTTTTTTTCATTTAAGAAATGATATATGGAAACAGAATACAGAAACATACGTTAAGGGCAAGCCACAGATTCCTAGAATTAATCAAAATAATATATGCAGAATTCTTGATCTATCTAAGAGTTACTACTTCAAATACATTTGTCACTGGAATATCATTGATATAAGTTGTGTGATTGCACTGTGATTATTGAAGCTTCCTAGCATTTGTAATGCTACTAGGAATTGAAGGTTAAAGGGTAATCTCATTAGATTATGACATCATGTGAAGGATTTTCTAACCTTATTGGGCTAAGCAGTCTCTGCTGCTGCTGCTGAGTCGCTCAGTCGTGTCCGACTCTGTGCACCTCCATAGACGGCAGCCCACCAGGCTCCCCCGTCCCTGGGGTTCTCCAGGCAAGAGCACTGGAGTGGGGTGCCATTTCCTTCTCCAGTGCAGGAAAGTGAAAAGTGAAAGTGAAGTCGCTCAGTCGTGTCTGACTCTTAGCGACCCCATGGACTGCGGCCTACCAGGCTCCTCCGTCCATGGGATTTTCCAGGCAAGAGCACTGGAGTGGGTGCCATTGCCTTCTCCAGTGCAGGAAAGTGAAAAGTGAAAGTGAAGTCGCTCAGTCGTGTCTGACTCTTCACGACCCCATGGACTGCAGCCCACCAGGCTCCTCCGTCCATGGGATTTTCCAGGCAAGAGCACTGGAGTGGGTGCCATTGCCTTCTCTGAAGCAGTCTCTAGAGGAGAGCAATTTTGGCCTAAACAGGAAAGGTGCTGGATATGGTGTCAGGATTTATCAGCCCAGTTAGCAAAATGAGCCATTCTACCCCGCCTATGAGGGTTCATACGTTGAAGGAACTTCCAAAAAAAGGATGTGAAAAAATTAGGGAACTCCGGTAACAATTCCTGTGGTACATGTTATTTAAAATATGCCTTTAACACAATCATACAATAAACATTTGCAAGGACCATGGTTCTCAAAATGTGATTTCTCAACCAGCAGTATTGGCATCTCCTGAAAGCATGTTAGAAATGCAAATTCATCGCCCACCTTAGACCCATTTAATCAGAAACCCTGGTAGTTAGGCCTGACAACCTATGCTTAACTAAGACTTCAAGATGACTGTGATGCATGCTAAACTTTCAGAACCACCATGTTAGAAAGTAAAAGATAGTATAAATAGTTTACACACATTAATGTTCGAAGAAAATTATTTTGGCAAAATAATTCAAGGAAGTAAGTTACCTATAAATATATTACCATAAAATATACATACTTGGGTATGAATAATAAATATGTGTGTATGTATATAGTATGCATGCCACAATTATACACACACATGCACACACACAATTTGATTGTTACTTATACTGATATAGTATGCTGTGCTTCCCAAGCATAATACAAGAATCCAAGAGATAAACAATTATTGTTAAAAGAATAACAATTATCTTTGTCTTATTTACCTTCACCTCCATACCTTCAGTATCTGCAAAACCTGGCATACAGGGGCTGTTCAGGAAATGCTAAGTGAATGACTCAATGGTATTTAGACTATCTCTACTTGAGAGTTCACATATTTGTCATATTAGAGTGTTTCAGTAAGTGAACTTTGAAAAACACTAGTAGGAACTAGAAAAAAATGTATCTTAGACAAAAACAAAGTAAGAATATAAAACAGTTAATGATTATCATCATGATCAAATTATAGATTATGTAATAATTATAAAGCATCTTTTGTAAAAGATTATAGATTTTAATTATAATTATAATTTAATTATAATTTATTATAAATTTTATAAATTATAAAATAATTTAATTATAATTTTAATTTAATTATAAAAAGATTATAGAAAGGAAGGAGTAAAATGATCTCTATTCACAGATAACATAGTTTTATATATACAAAATCCTAAGGAATCCACAGAAAAGAGAGCTCTTAGAACTGCTAAACAAATTCAGCAGGTCTGCAAGATCAATACACAAAATTACTTGTATTTATACACACTAGCAATGAAAAATCCTAAAATAATTATAGCAAAACAATTTAAGTTCCAATAGAAGCAATAAGAATAAAAGGAGAAAGAATAAATTTAACCAAAAATTTGCAAGACTTATACACTGAATGCTATAAAACACTGCTAAAAATAAATTACAGAAGACCTAAATAAATAAAGATATCCCGTGACAATCCAGAAAATTTAACATTGTTAGGATGGCAATATCCCCAAACTGATTTACAGGCTCAATTCCTATAACAACCTCAGATAACTATTTTTAACATTTTATTTTGTATTATGCATAGCCGATTGACGACACTGTGAAAGTTTCAGGTGCACAGCAGAGCAACTCAACCGTACATATACACGCATCCATTCTCCCCCAAACTTCCCTCGTTCAGGCTGCCGTCTAATCTTCAGCCGAGTGCCCAGTAGGTCCTTACTGAGTACCCATTTTAAGTAAAGTAGTGTGTGCATGTCATTCTTACAGTCCTGTCTCTTCCACTCACCCTTCCCCCCGGTAACCATGCTGTTCTGTAAGTCTGTGAGTCTGTTTCTGTTTTGTAAATAAGTTCATTTGTATCATTTCTTTCTAGATTCCACATGTAACGACTATTATACAGTCTTTCTCTTTCTATGTCTGACATTTCACTCAGGATGACCATCTCCAGGTCCATCCATGTTGCTGCAGATGGCATTGGTTCATTCTCTTTAATGTCTGAGTGATACTGCAGCCATGGAATTAAAAGACGCTTACTCCCTGGAAGGAAAGTTATGACCAACCTATACAGCATAGTAAAAAGTAGAGACACTACTTTGACAGCAAAGGTCCATCTAGTCAAAGCTATGGTTTTTCCAGTGGTCATGTATGGATGTGAGAGTTGGATTATAAAGAAAGCTGAGTGCCGAAGAATTGGTGCTTTTGAACTGTGGTGTTGGAGAAGACTCTTGAGAGTCCCTTGGGCTGCAAGGAGATCCAACCAGTCCATCCTAAAGGAACTCAGTCCTGGGTGTTCATTGGAAGGACTGATGCTGAAGCTTAAACTCCAATACTTTGGCCACCTCATGCAAAGAGTTGACTCATTGGAAAAGACTCTGATGCTGGGAGGGATTGGGGGCAGGAGGAGAAGGGGATGACAGAGGATGAGATGGCTGGATGGCATCACTGACTCGATGGACATAAATTTGAGTAAACTCTGGGAGTTGGTGATGGACAGGGAGGCCTGGCGTGCTGCGATTCATGAGGTTGCAAAGAGTCGGACACAACTGAGCAACTGAACTGAACTGAATATTCCACTGTATACATGTCCCACATTGTCCACATCCATTCCTCTGTTGATGGACATTTATGCTGCTTTCTTTTCCTAACTATTGTAGCCAATAGCTGCAGTGAATATTGGGATATATGTAACATTTTGGAACATGTTTTTCTCTGGACATTTACCTAGGAATGGAATTGCAGGGTTATATAGTGACTTAATTTTTAGTTTTCAAGGAACCTCCATACTGTTCTCTATAGTAACTGTATTGATATACATTCCCACCAACAGTGTAGGAGAGTTCTTTTCTATCCACACCCTATCCAGCATTAGTTATTTTTGGATTTTTTGATGATAGTTATTCTGACTGGTGTGAGGGGATAGCTCATTGCACCTTTTATTTGCATTTCTCTAATAATTAGTGATGTTAAACCTCTTTTCATGTAAATCTTGGCCATCTGTAAGTCTTCTTTGGAGGAATATCTATTTAGGTTTTCTGCCTATTGGATTGCTTATTTTGATGATATTAAACCTCATGAGCTTCTGCTAATTTTCAAGACTAATACCTTGTCAGTCACATCACTAGCAAATATTTTCTGCCAGTCTGTTCAGTTCAGTTCAGTCTAGTCCCTTGTCAGGTCTGACTCTTTGCGAGCCCATGGACTGCAGCACCCCAGGCTTCCCTGTCCATCACCAATTCCCAGAGCTTGCTCAAACTCATGTCCATCAGGTTGGTGACTCAATGGATGATGCCATCCAACCATCTCATCCTCTGTCATCCCCTTCTCCTTCTGCCTTCAGTCTTGTCCAGCATCAGTGTCTTTTCTAATGAGTCAGTTCTCTTTCTAATGAGTCAGGTGGCCAAAGGATTGGAGTTTCAGCTTCAGTATCAGCCCTTCCAATGAATATTCAGGACTGATCTCCTTTAGGCTGGACTGGTTGGATCTCCTTGCAGTCCAAGGGACTCTCAAGAGTCTTCTCCAACACCACAGTTCAAAAGCGTCAATTCTTCCATCCTCACCTTTTGTTATGGTCCAACCCTCACATCCATACATGACTACTGGAAAAAAACATAGCTTTGACTACATTGACCTTTGTTAACAAAGTAATGTCTCTGCTTTTTAACATGCTGTCTAGGTTGGTCAGAGCTTTTCTTCCAAGGAACAAGTGTGTCTTTTAATTTCATGGCTGCAGTCACCATCTGCAGTGATTTTGGAGCCCCCCAAAATACAGTCTGCCACTGTTTCCATGAAGTGATGGAACTGGATGCCATGATCGTAGTTTTCTGAATGTTGAGCTTTAAGCCGACTTTTCCACTCTCCTCTTTCACTTTCACCAAGAGGCTCTTTAGTTCTTCTTTCCTTTTTGCCATAAGGGTGGTGTCATCTGTATATCTGAGGTTATTGATATTTCTCCTGGCAATCTTGATTCCAGCTTGTGCTTCATCCAGCCCAGGGTTTCTCATGATGTACTCTGCATACAAGTTAAATAAGCAGGGTGACAATATTCAGCCTTGGTGTGCTCCTTTCCCAGTCTGGAACCAGTTAAACCAGTTTATCACTATTAGAGAACACCAACTATCCTATACGATTCAAGGAATAGAGAGGCATGATATTGCAAATATCTATTGGATAATATAATCTACTGAGGCAGACATTTGTAAGTTTTATGATATTCAGATTCTATGCCTAAAATATTCTACTGAAATGAAATTAGACAGCCAATGCTTACGTTGATTTTCCTAGGTAAGAGGGAGAGATGCTTTCAAAATAGTTTTTTGGGGACTTCTCTGGTGGTCCAGTGGTTAAGAATCTGCCTGCCAGACCAAGAGATTGAGGTTTTAATCATACAAGACTCAGATCCAGCACTTGGAACTCAGAAAACTTCCAATTCAGTGTTTATTCTCCAAACCGAGACAGCGTGCCTGCTCAGTTGCCTAAATCATGTCTGACTCTTCATGATCCTATGGCCTGTAGCCCGCCAGGCTCCTCTGTCCATGGGATTCTCCAGGCAAGAACACTGGGCTGGGTGGCCATGCCCTCCTCCAGGGGAATCTTCCCAAAGGGATCAAACCCACATCTCCTGCAGTTCCTGCAGTGCAGGATTCTTTGCCACTGAGCCAAGCAGAGAAGCCCAATTGAGGCAGCACTATGCCCTATTTCGACAAGAAGTCACCAGAGCTATAGTTGTGTACTTCCCTGTATTAATACTGAGCAGAACTCTGGGGTTCTGGAGTACAAATTCTTTCTGTGTCCCCGCCATTTCCTGTGGGAAGGATATTGGCTTCACTCAGTGTCTTTGACCCTCCCTGAGGTCCTAAGCGCAGATTCAAACGGTTGCTGATCAGAGAAGGGAGGGGATACAGAAACGGGGAGGAGCGTCAAGTGGTGGGACAGCCTTGGGGCGGAGTCCTGGTTCCTACTGAAAGGATATGCAGAGCAATGTCTTTGAGTTCTTCGGCAGAACTGGGGTCACCTCCTGGAACATCACACCGTTACCTCACCACCCACTGAGCAGAAGAAAATCACATACCTTGGAGCCTTCCCCCCAAATTTTGCATTCCTTTTCTGGGCCTGGTGATAACTATGTTAGGCCTCCTGTTGGGCCCCAGTCTGTTTCACCTCTGACAGAGTCCAAGAGTTTTAGGCTAAATTGCTATTACTGTGAGGGTGAATGCTGATTTCCGGCACAGAATACCTTGACTTAGATCAGGTAGAGAGAGGGAGACTTCTGCTCTGATAGACAGGACCACACCCACTTCCGTGCTGCGTGCTAAGTCCACTTCAGTCGTGTCTGTCTCCTTGCAACCCTATGGACTATAGTCCTCCAGGCTCCTCTGTCCATGGGATTCTCCGAGGAGGAATTCTGAAGTAGGTTGCCACGCTCTCCTCCAGGGGATCTTCCCCACCCAGAGACAGAAACCGAGTGTCTTGTGTCTCCTGCATTGGCAGGCAGGTTCATTACCGCTAGAACCACCTGGGAAGCCCCATCCAAGCAGGAAGTAATTACAAAAGAAAGAGACCTTTGCCCCAGTTCCCAAGAAGCATCTTGAGTACGAAGTCTCTCAGGGAGCAATTGTTAGGAGAAACACACTGACTGACACCACCCACCCTGGCCAGGCACCATAGTAACCATTTGTGTGGGTTAATTTATGACAGGAGATCCTATGACAAAGGAGCCTGGTGGGCTACGGCCCATAGGGTCATAACAGTTGGCCATGACTGAAGCAACTTAGCTCACACGGCGAGTAAGGAACATGGAACTAATAAGCCACCACCAATAACCAGAAGAGTTCAGGAAAGGTCAAAAGGAGACACTGCGTGTCCTCCCACCTCTCAGAATCCTTCTCGCTGGCATCCGTGTTGGCTGGGCAATGCATGCACCGTCAGGAAGGACCCTGAGTCAGAGTGATTGGACATAGACGACGCAGAAACTAATCTCATCACCATAAGACGTGACCCAGCAAGCCGCAAGGCAGAGCGATCCTCCTGGGTTCATTTACCTCTTGCTCTCTGCCCGGGCACCCCTTCCCAATAAAAATATCTTGCTTTGTCAGGAAAAAAAAAAAAAGAATCTTCCTGCCAATGCAGGGGCCACAGCTCCTGCCCCTGGTCCAGGCAGATCCCACCAGCTGCGGGGCAGCTAAGCCCGTGCCCTACAATTACGGAGCCTGAGTGCTCAGCACGGAAGCCCTAGAGCCTCTACTGAAGTGTGGCTACAGCAGCCCCAGACCTGCGCTCCGCTACAAGAGAAGCCAGTGCAGGCAGAGGCCGTGCAAGGCAAGGAGAGAACAGGCCTGCTCACCGCAGCTAGAGCAAGCCCGTGTGCAACAAAGAAGATCCAGGGCAACCAACACAGAAATTTTTCCGGAATACTTTTTCTATTCACAAATTATCATGATTAAAAGTTAAATTTTTATGGACCAGGTTTTCTTGCCATGTATTAAGGAAGTAGCATGCAAATAGTTAATGTTTTCTCACTATGTTGTGAGAAAGAAGGGCAATCATTGTACTGCTATACAGTTTAATGGTATTAAACAGAACTTCAGGTCTTACAAAGATCACAGTTTTCATTTCCAACCACGATAGTGTAGTTGGCAAAGCCGTGATTATAGAAAGAATGAGAGCAACCTTGTAAAACTGATATCTTACCACTTTGGATACATATAACGTTGTATCATTTTCTTCTCCTTACATTTTAAAATAATATTCAAACACATGAATCACTTGACTATAAAGAGAAAACATAAAGAGTTTTACATTTCAACTTGTTATTGTGATCTTAGTAACTCTGGATTATGACTTCCTTACAAATTCACGTAAAATTTTAAGCACTAAGCAATTACTGAGAAACAATTATCTGTAGTTCACCACTGAATTTTCTTTGTCAAAGCTTTTATCAATTTTTATCATCTATATTTTTCACAAAATGATCATTCTAATGTGTTTACATGTCCAGTGTACTTTTTTCAATTAGCTTTATTATGTGAAGAGTTTTTCTTTAGTCTCTAAATTTTTTAGTCTTATGGTTATATAATATTACAATAAATTGATATTCCATGATTTAGTTGACTCTTATTCCAATCATGATATTATTTGTTTCATTATTTTTCATCTTTAACATTTCATTTCTATAGATATCTCTGAAAAAGCAATGCCTTTAAAAATTTACTTAAATTCCAATATTCTATAAATCTCACTAATTTCCATATAGATGACTATATTATTTTTTCCTTATAATATACTTTGAATCTCTTCCCCATCTTTTTTTATCGATATTTGTATGTTTTTCTTTACTACTTCTTTGCATTTTTTTTCAGTTTCTTTAGACTGTAGATGTTTCTAAACACCTATCACCATCTCCTTCAGTTCACAACTAATTTCTGTCACTGACTTCTGTTTTACTTTGATGTCATATTAAGTTCAATTTATCGTAATGCTCACAAGAATAAGCATACAAAATATGCAATAATTTACATAAACATTTCAAAACATTGCTTGCATATACCTAGCAATCTTCCAATAAATTGCCCTGGAAGACTTTTACTTTGGTTCAAATTCCCACCATTATGTGAAGCATTTTTCCTATATTGGACTATCCCTGAAAAGCAGCTTATTTTTCTTATAATCAAGACCGCAGTGTATTACTCTGAATGCGTATGCTCTTTGTTTTCCAATAATTATCCATGTAACCCTTCAGAATGGCTACCAACATATCATTAAATATGGTGGCTTTAAAGATTGTGACAAATGAGTACAACCATACTCATTTCACATGACAGCAAGATTATGCTCAAAATCCTTCAAGCTAGGATTAGATCTGATAGACAGAGTGCCTGAAGAACTATGGAAGGAGATTTGTAACACTGTATAAGAGGCAGCAATCAAAGTCCATCCCCAAGAAAAAGAAATGTAAAAATGCAAAATGGTTGTCCAAGAAGGCCTTACAAATAGCTGAGAAAAGAAGATAACCCAAAGGCAAAGGAGAAAAGGAAAGATATACCCATCTGAATGCAGAGTTCCAAAGAGTAGCAAGGAGAGATAAGAAAGCCTTCCTCCATATCAATGCAAAAAAATCGAGGAAAACAATAAAATGGGAAAGACTAGAGATCTCTTCAAGAAAATTAGAGATACCAATGGAACATTTCATGCAAAGAAGGGCACAATAAAGGACAGAAACAGTAAGGATCTAACAGAAGCAGAAGATATTAAGAACAGGTGACAAGAATACCCAGAAGAACTATACAAAAAAAAGATCTTAATGTCCCAGATAACCACGATGGTGTGATCACTCACCTAGAGCCAGACATCCTGGAATGCAAAGTCAAGTGGACCTTAGGAAGCGTCACTATGAACAAAGCTAGTGGATGTGATGGAATTCCAGCTGAGCTATTTCAAATCCTAAAAGATGATGCTGTGAAAGTGCTGCACTCAATATGGCAGCAGATTTGGAAAACTCAGCAGTGGCCACAGAACTGGAAAAGATGAGTTTTCATTCCAATCCCAAAGAAAAGCAATGTCAAAGAATGCTCCAACTGCCGCACAACGGCACTATTTCACAGGCTCGAAAGTAATGCTCAAAATTCACCAAGCTAAGCTTCAACACTATGTGAACTGAGAACTTCCAGAGATTCAAGCTGGATTTAGAAAAGGCAGAAGAACCAGAGATCAAATTGCCAACTTCCATTGGGTGACAGAGAAAACAAGAGAATTCTAGAAAAAAATCTACTTCTGCTTCATTGACCATGCTAAAGCCTTCAACTGTGTGGATCACAACAAACTGGAATATTCTTATAGGGATGAGAATAACAGACTTCCTTACCTGCCTCCTGAGAAACCTGTATGAAGATTAACAAGCAACAGCTCGAACCGGACATGGACCAACAGACTGGTTCCAAATTGGGAAAAGAGTACGGCAAAGCTGTATATTGTCACCCTGCTTATTTAACTTATATGCAGAATACATAATGCAAATGCCAGGCTGGATAAAGCACAAACTGGGATCAAGATTGTCAGGAGAAATATCAACTTAATAACCTGAGATATGCATATGACACCATCCTAATGACAGAAAGTGAAGAACTAAAGAGCCTCTTGATGAAAATGAAAGAGGAGAGGGGAAAAAGCTGTCTTAAAACTCAACATTCAAGAAACTAAGATCAAGGCATCTGGTCCCATCACTTCGTAGCAAATAGATGAGGGAAAAAATGGAAACAGTGACAGACTTCATTTTGTTGGGCTCCAAAATCACTGCAGATGGTGACTGCAGCCATGAAATTAAAAGACACTTGCTCCTAGGAAGAAACGCTATGACAAACCTAGACAGCATATTAAAAATCAGAGACATTGCTTTGCCAACAAAGGTCTGTAAAGTCAAAGCTGTGTTTTTTCCAGCAGTCATGTACAGATGAGATTTGGACCTTAAAGAAGGCTGAGCACCAAAGAATTGATGCTTTTGAACTGTGGTGTTGAAGATGACCCTTGAGAGTCCTTTGGACAGCAAGGAGGTCCTGAATATTCATCAGAAGGACTGATGCTGAAGCTGAAACTCCAAACCTTTGGCCACCTGATGGGAAGAACTGACTCATTGGAAAAGACTCTGCTGCTGGGAAAGATTGAGGTCAGGAGGAGGAGGGGATGGCAGAGGATGAGATGGTTGATGGCATCGAGGACTCAGTAGACATGAATTTTAGCAAATTCTGACAGATAGTGAAGGATAGGGAAGCCTGGTGTGCTGCACTCCATGAGTTCAAAATGAGTTGGACATGACTTAGCGACTGAACAACAACAAATGATCCTACAATCCTACTCCTGGCCACATATACAGAGAAAATCATATTTCAAAAAGACAAATGCACCCTGAGACTTCCTTGGCAGGCCAGTGGTTAAGACTCTGCACTTACAATGCAAGGGGCCTGGGTTCAATCCTTGGTGAGGGAATTAAGATTCTTCAATCCTCAGGTACAACCAAAAAAAGAAAGGATACATGCACCCCTATGTTTATTGCTACACTATTTTTAGTAGCTAAGACAAGAAGGCACCCTAAATGACTATCAACAGATAAATGGAATAACAAGATGTGGTATATATTTGCAATGGATTATTACTCAGCCATAACAGAGAATGAAATAGTTCCATTTGCAGCAACATGGGTAGACGTGAGATTATCCTATTAAGGGAAGTAAACCAAAGACAAATGTCATATGATATTGCTTATATTAGGGGTCACCAACATCAGTCCACAGCCTGTTAGGAACCCTTCCACACAGGAGGAGGTGAGTGAAGGGCAAGCAGGCAAAACTTCATCTGCTGCTCCCCAAAGCCCCCCATCACTCACATTGCCATCTGAACCACCCCTCCCACCCCTGTGCCTGGAAAAACTGTCTTCTATGAAACTGGTCCCTGGTGCCAAAAATGATGGGGGTCACTGGCTTATATGTGGAATCTTAAAAAAATAATACAAACGAAGTCATTTACAAAGCAAAAAAGAGACGCACAGATACAGAAAACAAAGTTATGGTCATCAAATGGGTTAGGGTGATGGGGGAAGGGATAAATTAGGAAGTTGGGATTAACATATACACACTACTAAATATAAAATAGATAACTAACAAAAACCTACTGTAAAGCGGAGGGTTCTATATTCAATATTTTGTAATGACTTGTCTAGGAAAAGAATCTGAAAAGAAATATATACATAGACACATATAATCACTGTGCTATACACCTGAAACTAAGACAATATTGTAAATCAATTGCTCTTCAATTAAAAAATAAAATTTAAAAAATTGTCTAAGCCCAATTTATTTAGATAATTTTCAACTTGGATAATTTCAACTAAATTTTTTTAAAGTATATTAAATATCTAGAGTCAGAAAATTCACTTGTTTTTAGGACCTACTATGTTTTATACCTGTATCATTCTATCTAATCCTCACAACAGCATGAAGAAGATATTTTAATTGCAAATTTGCAATTGAGAAAACTGAACCTTAGAGGAATTACTAATAAACTAGTTTACAGAGCAGTTAATAGCAAGACCTTTAGCCCAAAGATGTGACTACTCTTCCATTTTCTGTTATGTGCATCTAATTTAATTGATCATTTGTAGTTCTAGCTAATGTCACAAACCAACCTCATGTACCAACTTACTAAAAAAATTTCTCAGAACCAAATTAGAATAGAAAAGTGCCACTCATCTTAGACATACATGATGTACTGTTGACAAAGAAGAAATTCATTTTTAATACTTCAGCATATCATTAGGGAGACAAGCTGACTGAGTGAACGGAGCTTGGCATTTATCACTGAACCCAGATAAAGAGTCACTGAGTTATGGTATTCGGCGACCTTCTTCCTGACAGCCACTGACAGTGTTTGTGATTACTTCAGCAGTCTTCTCTGCTTTAAACCCAGGGCACTGGCAAGGGGGAGCGGATGCTCTAATGGAAGCCTCTTAGATGTAGGATCCTTTTTTTCTTAAATTCCATGATCTCTGGGTGTACCTATACTTGACGGTCTGTTTTTTTTTAACATATGATCATGAAAAAATGTGAGAATTAATGATCTGTCTTTTAATATATGATCAAAAAATAGTAAGTGATACTTTTCTTCACAGCTCTTACCTTGTAAGATTTCAAGGCAAGTAATAAAAATTAGACACCTTGCAGAAGATAATACCTATCCCCCAAACTGGATCTCTCCCTCTGGATTGGTACTAACTTAAAAATGCAATATCGAAGGCAGCATAAAGCACTGACATATGAGAGAGAATTTGCTCTCTGTGCGACTTAGTAGATCGCAAGGCATCCACTGAGAACGGACAGATCCCTGAGAACAGATTTGATCCAGTCCGTGAACATTACTAGACAAGTAGAAAGACTGGAGTCACAGCCTGCATCCACTCATTCTGTTGTCCTCACAAAACCATCATGAGGCAATAATACCACTCGAGAATCGCCTTGCTGAGACAACTGCTTCAGAGAAATATTTTACTTAGCAGAGGCAACTTTGCAGTTAAGATAATCCTGCTGCTGCTGCTGCTGCCTAGACCTTCAGTCGTGTCCGACTCTGTGCGATCCTATGGACTGCAGCCTGCCAGTCTCCTCCGTCCATGGGATCCTCTAGACAAGAGTAGTAGAGTGGGTTGCCACACACTCCTCCAGGGGATCTTCCCGGCCGAGGGATCGAACCCGGGCCTCTGGCATTGCAGGCAGATTCTTTACCGCTGAGTCACCAGGGAAACCCTAAGAAAATTCTACCCACAGAATATGCCGACATAATTTTCTCTGAATATCCTGATGTAGAGAAGACTTCTGTGTTTGTGTGCACATGTACTGAGTCACTTCAGTCGTGTCTGACTCTGCAACCCTGAGAACTGTAGCCCACCAGGCTCCTCTGTCCATGGGATTCTTCAGACAAGAATACTGGAGCGGGTTGCCAGGCCCTCCTCCTCCAGGGGATTTTCCTGACCCAGAGATGGAACCCAAGTCTCTTCTGTCTCCTGCCTTGACAGGTGGGTTCTTTAGCCCAGGTGCCAAGGATAAAAAGAGCTGACTACAAAATTCTATTAATGTATAGTGGAAAGGTCTTTGTTGCCCAACATCTCATCTTATTAAAATCTATTCATTAGCACTTCTATAAAGTGACCACTGATGTTCTCACTAATGGCCCTAAGGTTCTGTATTTTTGGAGCATTTAAATGAGTCGGTAGTGTTGATCCTATGTGCATTATTTTTCCTGGGTTTTTCATTGTTGCTGTTGTTGAAACTTCAGGTAACTAACAGAGAAAACTTTGTTTTGGAGAAATGGTAACTGGGGCGGAGGTTGTCAGCGGGGAGGTGCTAAAGGTGGTGAAGTGTAGAAAATAAATAGCTGGTTTTGTTTATAACTTTTTCAATTCTGTTGGTTATTAATCAAGTTGCATACATTATTTTTACTTTAATTTTTTTAGCAATTATAAATGTAATACTATGCCCCCAAACTTTGCAGTGTAAAATATCTTATTTGATATTCTCAGTAGACTTGTGGGTGGACACACATGTCCTTTCTTCCTTTTTCAATAGCTAAGTATTCGATATGGGAAAGTCATTTAAATTCCAATGATGTGAGACTACTTTACTTGTCATACTGATATATAAAGCATATAAAGAACAAGACTTTATATATCAAACTAGGTAATGTGGAACAATTTATACACATGCAATAGATCTTTTTATAACTGTAATATCAATAATAAGCATTTATTTTAATACCTATTCACAATTTTTTTAAAAAAAACACGCTTTAAGCATGGCTGTTCTGTCTTGTTGTATAGAAAGCCACTGAAAATGATATAAGGTTGCTCATGGTTTTATTGTCTCATGGTAAACTTTGATCTTGTACAAGAAACCGCTATTGTCATTGCTGGTCATGACGTTTATTATATTCTGTATTTAAAAAGCAATTACTACATTTTATGATACACAGAATAATTATTATTATGCATTTTAATAATCACTTTTATGTACACTTTGTGGCTTCTATAATTATTTAACATTATGATCATAAATTTATAATAATTTTATTAGCAATTTGAAATTTAGAAACTAGATAAAAATTGATGGCTAAATTATTGATGTTTACTTAAACTTCTAGAATCAAATTTTCCTTCTTTCTAATCTCTAGCCATCATTTATATTACTAAGTTTGAACATTTTCATATGTTTCTAATTGTGTGATTAGATCACACATCTAATTGTGTGATTTCTGCTTTGTTTTTAATTTTGAAGTGCCTAACAAGAATCTCATTTCTCATTCTGTGGGAAATTCTAATCTTACATATAAACATAGAAATTTTTCAGAGTATCTATCCCCATTAGATTTTCACATAGACGATTGTATTCAAATAGAAAATATAACCTAAATATTTTTCTCCACATGTTCATTGGATTGTTTGCAATCCAACCCAATATGGTAATGTTCTCTTTTTCCCTAAAGGATCCATCTCACCTTTATGTAATTATTATAGCTAGCATAAATAAAAAGAGAAAAATTAAACTGATTTGAAAAAATTAAATATAAAGTGAAAAATTAAAATAAAAATAAGAACAAGAGAAGAAAAATAATAAAGACTGTAAAGACAATAATTTTATCTTCAGTTCTTGTAACCGCCAGCTCCTCTGTCCATGGGACTCTCCAGGCAGTATACTAGAGTGAGCTGCCATGCCTTCCTCCAGGGCATCGTCCCAACCCAGGGATTGATCCCCTGCCTCCTGTGGCTCCTGCAGTGCAGGCGGATTCTTTACCACTGAACCACTGGGGAAGTCCTGTATATAAAGTTATCTAATTTCAAAACTGAGATAAAAATTGATAAAATAAATAAAGTAAATGTTAAACAAACTTTTCATGTCTTTTAAAAATCTAAAATACTATAACATTATACTACTAAGAAAATAGTACTCACAATTTCATGTTTTCACTTTTTATTTCTATGGTTTTATCCAAATTGACAGAAAAACATACAAAGCAAAAGAGCTACTGTTTGAACACTGACAAAATTCCACTTGTAACTGATTTTCCTTTGGTTCTAAAGTGCTCTCAATTGGAGAACTAGATCAGATATTTCCTTTAAACTGTTTGACTTTCTAATGTGCTGTGGTTAATCGCTCAGTCATGTCCAGCTCTTTGTGACCCCGTGGACTGTAGCCCGCCAGGCTCCTCTGTCCATGGAATTCTCCAGGCAAGAATGCTGGAGTGAACTGCCATTCCCTCCTCCAGGGAATCTTCCCAATCCAGGGATTGAACCCACGTCTCCCACATTGCAGGCAGATTCTTTACCATCTGAGACATCAGGGAAACCTTAATACCTTATGCCTAAAAGTCTGCTTTTTAAGTTATTCAAAATATATAAACATAAAAATTACCTTAGGAAGCATTTTCAGCAGAAAGTCCTGGTTAAGTAGTATTTTAATAAAGTCAAAGCTTGAGGGTTTAGTTCTTTTGTAGGGATTAAACAAAGGGAACCAAAAGACATACCCAAGAAGACCTCCCAAAATCCAATTACATAGTTCAGGTTTTTCTGAAGTAACTATTGTCCTTCATATTACAGTTCTATACTATGGAACCCTAATAAGCCTTAGTGTTATTTTTGGAGTATATACAAGTTTTTAATAAAGTTACAGCTATTCACCTAATAATGACTTACAGGGATGCATATGTGATTCTGCCTATCTGGGAGGTCTTTCTGTGAAACTAATTTACATGACTTTTGCTTCATTTATCACTATGTTCAAACTAAACTTAAATCCCAGATGCATATTGATTTTCTAATGATCACAACCAAAATGGTATTATAGGAATTAATCATTTCCTTTATTTATCTGTATATACTCTAAATAACCGATAAATTATTTATATCTTTTTTTTTTTTTTTAGTAAACTGAAAAGAAAGTTTTGTTT
Source organism: Odocoileus virginianus (assembly GCF_023699985.2). NCBI lineage: Eukaryota > Metazoa > Chordata > Mammalia > Artiodactyla > Cervidae > Odocoileus > Odocoileus virginianus. The sequence goes on from NC_069688.1 coordinate 57,165,254, forward strand.
TCTTGTAAAGTAGTCAACATACAGTACTATGTTAGCTTCAGAGGTGCTGTGCTTGGTTGCCCAGCCATGTCTGATTCTTTGCAGCCCCGTAGACTGTAGCCCACCAAGCTCCCCATCCATGGGGGTCTCCAGGCAAGCATACTGGAGTGGTTGCCATGCCCTCCTCCAGGGGGTCTTCCCAACCCAGGAATCGAACCCAGGTCTCCCTTATTGCAGGAGATTCTTTACCTTCCGAGCTACCAGGGAAGCCCAAGAATACTGGAGTGGGTAGCCTATCCCTTCTCCAGAGGATCTTTCCAACCCAGGAATTGAACCAGGGTCTCCTGCATTGTAGGTGGATTTCAGGTATACTACATGATTTGACATTTGCATACACTGTTTTTATTAGACCACTTTATTGAGGTATGATTAATACAAAAATAGATGTAAATATTTAATGTATACAAATGGATTAAAAGAAATTTCTAAGAAAGGAAATGTACAAAAGAAGGAAAAGAGAGCCCAAAGGCACAACCTAGAGTATGTCAACCTGTAGTGAATTTAGGAATAAAAACAAACAAACAAAAAAATGAGCCAAAGAATAAGATCCACGCAGCAAGGAAGAAACCAGAGAGAGCAATTTTATGATAGCCAGAAGATCATAGAGGAGCTAGGCATCAAGTTCAAAGCCACCAAGACATCAAACGGGGTGGAGGAATGATAACTTTGATTTAACATCGTGCTAGCTATTGGAGAGGGTCTTACCTGGTGGCTCAGTGGTCTCCTGCCAAGCAGAACATGCAGGTTTGATCCCTGGGTCAGGAAGATCCCCTGAAGAAGGAAATGGCAATCCATTACAGTACTTTTGCCTGGGAAGTCCCACGGACAGAGGAGCCTGGCAGGCTATCGTCCATGGGGTCAGAAGAATCAAACACGACTTAGCAGCTAAAGAACAAACAACAGCTGTTGGAGAACAAGAAAGAAGCAAGAGGACAGAAGCTCATACAAGACTTGTCGGAGCAAGAGATGTGGAAGTGGAGACAACTCATTATGAAAGCATATGGGAGAATAATCGGTAGGAAAGTGTCACCGAGGGAAGACATTATTTTAAATGGAGGACAATGGAGCTTGATTTGTATGCATTATTTTTTTTAAGCATGAAAGCATGAATCTCAGAAACAAAGCATTGAAACCAGTGCTAATTCAACATAGTCACATAGTTATCTTTTATCTATTGCCTTATTTGTCTAAAATTTTTCCAAATTTCCTCATTTTTATTTTAATGACAAAAAAGAATTTTTACTCTTTTATTCCCTTACTTCCATTGGTTTGTTTTTAATGACACATGTATTACATAGGCATGTTATTTTTTTAAGAGTCTCAATAAATCCAAACTAAGAACTAAATACAAGAAAAATTTGAAGTATCTCTTTATGTGCTTATCCCATCACCTTGCCAGATGTTCTTGATGATGTCAATTTTTTCCAAACTTTCTCTATACATGTACAAGTGCAGGAACTTGAATTATGTCTTACTGTTATATTAAAGGCACCTCTTTATGGACAGGAAGATAAAAGAAAATGAATTAATATTAACTGAATATTTGCTCTGTGTTACTACCAATATAGTTCATCATTCTATAATGTCATTTTTACTTGAAATTTTTTTTGGAAAATATATATTAAAATAAAAATTATGTATTATGGAACAGAATACAAAATATACATGTTTTAAATGGATGAAATAATGAGAGTTTAGAAAAGTTTCTAGAGTATGGAACATTTTGGGGATAAGACTTATTCACCTTATCACCCAGATCCACTTATCACCTTTGTTGTTTGCCAGTTGTTGTATTGTTGTTTAGTCACTCAGTCGTGTCTGACTTTTGTGACCCCGAGAACTGTAGCCCGCCAGGCTCCTCTGTCCATGGGATTTCTCCAGCAAGAATATTCGAGTGGGTTGCCATTTTCTTCTCCAGAGGATCTTCCCAACTCAGAGATTGAACCTGTGTCTCCTGCATTGGCAGGAAGTTTCTTTACACCTGAGCCACCGTACTAACCATTAATAAAAAGCTATGTTTCTGCTAAATAAAATGCATATTTTTCATGTCTAATCCACACAGTAATAGTGAGGTAAATCGATATTATCATCCATATAAAAAGATGGAGTTTTCAGACTTTCCTGGTGGTTCAGGGGTTAAGAATCCACCTGCCAATGCAGGAGACACCAGTTGGATCCCTGGTCCAGGAAGATTCCGCATGCTGTGGGGCAGCTGAGCCCGTGCGCTACAAATACTGAAGCCTGTGCACACGAAGGCCTGTGCTTGGCAACGGGAGGAGCCACCGCAGTGAGGAGCCCGAGCTCCACAACGTGAGAGCAGCCCCGGTGCTAGTTTTCCCTAGCTACAGCTAGAGAAAGCCCACTTGCAGCAACAAAGACCCAGCACAGACGAAAATAAATAAATAAATACTTTAAAAAATATATATGGTATTTTTATCAGAAATGCACATCTGCTAAGAAAGTATAGCGTTAACATACTCTAACTCACCTAGAGTCAGACATCCTGGAATGGGAAGTCAAGTGGACTTTAGGAAGCATCACTATGAACAAAGCTAGTGGAGGTGATGGAATTCCAGTTGAGCTATTTCAAATCCTAAAAGATGATGCCGTGAAAGTGCAGCACTCAATAGGTCAGCAAATTTGGAAAACTCAGCAGTGGCCCCAGGTCTGGAAAAGGTCAGTTTTCATTCCAATCCCAAAGAAAGGCAATGCCAAAGAGTGTTCAAACTACTGCACAATTGCACTCATCTCACACACTAGTAAAGTAATGCTTAAAATTCTCCAAGCCAGGCTTCAACAGTATATGAACTGTGAACTTCCAGATGTTCACACTGTATTTAGAAAAGGCAGAGGAACCAGATATCAAATCGCCAATATCCAGATCATCGAAAAAGCATGAGCGCTCCAGAAAAACATCTACTTCTGCTTTACTGATTACCCCAAAGGCTTTGACTGTGTGGACCACAACAAACTGTGGAAAACACTTAAAGAGATGGGAATACCAGACCACCTGACCTGCCTCCTGAGAAATCCGTATGCAGATCAAGAAGCAACAGTTAAAACTGGACATGGAACAATAGACTGGTTCCAAATCAGGAAAGGAGTAAGTCAAGGTTGTATATCATTCACCCTGCTTATTTAACTTATATGCAGAGTACATCATGTGAAATACCTGGCTGTATGAGGCACAAGCTGGAATCAAGATTGTCAGAAGAAATATCAATAACCTCAGATATGCAGATGACACCACCCTTATGGCATAAAGTGAAGAAGAACTAAAGAGCCTCTTGATGAAAGTGAAAGAGGAGAGTGAAAAGTTGGCTTAAAACTGAACATTCAGAAAACTAAGATCATGGCATCTGGTCCCATGACTTCATGGCAAATAGATGGGGAAACAGTGGAAACCTTGGCAGACTTTATCTTTTTGGGCTCCAAAATCTCTGCAGATGGTGATAGCAGTCATGAAATTAAAAGACACTTACTCCTTGAAAAAAGAGCTATGAGCAATCCAGACAGCATAGTAAAAAGCACAGACATACTTTGCCGACAAAAGTCCATCTAGTTAAAGCTTTGGTTTTACCAGAAGTCATGTATGAATGTGAAAGTTGTACTATAAAGAAAGCTGAGCACTGAAGAATTTATGCTTTTGAACTGTGGTGTCGGCGAAGACCCTCGAGAGTCCTGTCGACAGCTAGGAGATCCAACCAGTCCATCCTAAAGGAAATCTATCCTGAATATTCATAAGGACTGATGTTGAAGCTAAAACTCCAATGCTTTGGCCACCTCATGCGAAGAGCTGACTCATTTGAAAAGACCCTGATGCTGGGAAAAATTGAGGTCAGGAGGAGAAGGGGACAACAGAGGATGAGATGGCTGGATGGCAACACCAACTCGATGGACATGGGTTTGGGTGGACTCTGGGGGCTGGTGATGGACAGGGAGGCCTGGCGTGCTGTGGCCCACAGTGTCGCAGAGTCAGACACGACTGAGCGACTGAACTGAACTGAACTGAAGCATCTCCAAATGGTGATAGAGGTTGCTATGGGGCAAATTAAGAGACAGTTATCTCTAAGCTTCAGAAGATGAAGATCAGAAGGAAGGATGTTCTTTGGCACAGAGTATGGCAGAGCACATATTTCCTGAAAACTGGAAATAGTGGCTATGCATATATGTAAAGAGATTTATTTGACCAAGAACTCCTGCTGTGGTGGCAAATGAATCTGAGAATTGAAAGATATCAAGGAAGGAAGGCTTCCTCTTCTATTCTGGACACAGGACACCTCCTCCAAGCAGTACCTCTTAGGTCAAACACTTCCCTTCATACTAGATCATCAATTTTAAATACTGATGAGTTCCCTGACTACTGCAGATCAGTGGACAGACCAGGAGATTAAGACTGATGTGACCAGGCTTCTGCATTTTAACAATGAAACATCATAGTTGAAACCATTGAGTGTGATTATTCAGATCTAAAGATTCTTCCAGTTTTCTTCATTTATAGGGAATATGTGTGTTAGTCACTCAGTCATGTCTGACTCTTTGCAACCCTATGGACTGTAGCCCACCAGGCTCTTCTGTCCATGGGGTTTCCCAGGCAAGAATACTGGAGGGGATTGCCATTCCCTTCTCCAGGGGATCTTCCCAAGCCAGGGACCAAACCAGGGTCTCGCACACTGTGAGCAGATTCTTTACCATCTGAGCCACCTGGAAAGCCCATTTATAAGGAATAGTCATAGCTAAACATTGTCTCTATCAGTAAGTTTAAAACATAGTTTGTAGCCAACCCAGTTTAGCTACTTCCCTCACAACAGCATACCACCTCTTCAATGGATGGGAAATCGTGCCATGATTTGAAGTAGTTCTGATAGTTTGCCATCTATTAAGTCACTTTATAGGGCTTCCCTGGTAGCTCAGACAGTAAAGAATCTGCCTGCAATGCAAGAGACCTGGGTTCGATCCCTGGGTTGGGAAGATCCTCTAGAGAAGGGAAAGGCAACCTACTCCAATATTCTTGTCTGGAGAATTCCATGGCCAGAGAAGCCTGGCAGGCTATAGTCCGTGGGGTCGCAAACAGTCAGACATGACTGAGCAACTAATACTTTCACTTTCTTTCACTTTCACAAGTCATTTTACAAAGAAAACCTCCCCAAAATACACTGAACAAAGGCAGCATTATTGGAACAAAAATATGGTTTTCGTTTTTCAATAAGATAGTACATATTTGAATTTATAACAGTCAGCATTCATCTTAATATCTGGCATTTTATTTTAATTTAATCATATCTTATATACCTAACCCCCAAAAGATCATTAAAAGCTAATACAAATGGAGGGATCCTTTCATCACAGGAACCTACCATGTTGTGGGATGAATTGTGTTCCCTCCAAAAAGGTATATCCTAACCCCTGGTATCTGTGACTGTGACCCTATTTGGAAATATGATGTTTGCAGATGTACTTAAGATGTATATTAACGACTATCCCTGGTATCCAGTGGTTAAGGATCAGCCTGCCAATGCAGGACCAAGGATTCAATCCCTGGTCCTGGAAGATCCCACAGGCCATGGAGCAACGCAGCCCACACACCTCAACTACTGAGCTCATGCTCCGGTCCTCCTGCCTTGGATATTGTAATAAGAAAACAGCACCCTATCGCCGGGGCTTTGCAGGTGACTCAGTGGCAAAAAGTCTGCCTGACAACACAGGAGATGAAGGAGACTCAGGTTCAATCCCTGAGTCGGGAAGATCCCCTGGAGAAGGAAACGGCAACCTACTCCAGTGTTCTCACCTGGGAAATCCCAGGGACAGAGAAACCTGGCAGGCTACAGTCCATAGCATCACAAAGAGTTGGACACAACTGAGTGACTGAGCATGCACACACTCTATCACTTAGAGTCCTGTTTACCAGACAGCGTTCAGAAAAATGAACAGTCCAGACACCTTCAAATACGTGTCTGAAGAGGAGAGGCTGTTTTCAGTGGGAAGTGGAGGAGGAGTTTCAGAAACATACTCATTTAAAGGGGCCCTGGGGAAAGTGTGTGAAACTGGACACTGCATTGGGAAAGGAGTATTGAAAATTCAGGCCACCAGCAAAAGAAGTCAATTTATCGCCATGGCAGAGATCGCTGGGCAACTTCCTGCTTTGCCCAAGCAATTTGGGTCCTTTGAAGCATATCCTTGAAGAGGAAGTGATTGGAGAATAAGGAGAGGTGTCCTCAGTGAGGACCACCCTGGTTTTGCCCAGCTCAAGCACACAGCCCTCAAAGGAAATATAATCAAGGGCCAGCATCAGCGATTTCATGGATCTGGCACTGGATATTAATCTTACAGCTGCTGCACTGATTTCTACAAGGGTTTCCCCAAACAGGACACAAACCCAATCACACAGGAAAATGTCAGATGGAGAAAAGACAGGAGGTTCATCTTTCTCTGATACTTGTGAAAGTGCTTACACACCATCTTCACTATGTACCCTGTAGCGTGAAGTGTGTGACAAACTTCGCAGGTAGCAGCAGTCAACGTTTTCTTTTTTCCTACCACAAAACACACATACTACTTTGTCACTGTCATCATTTCCAATTTAACAGCCGTTAGTTCACCCTTTTCTTCCTCACTTAAGATGACATTTAAAGGCAAGAATGTAAGAGTTACATTACTATAAAATCTACTCTAAGAAATAAGTTACATGAAAACTTTAAGGGATTTTACAATTTTTTCTATACACTGCTGATGAAATAACTCACTATTAACTTTGACACAACAGTCTGCTATGATGCCAAGCAGTTATTAACTAGTCTGAGGGTGCTGTTCGGCTGGTTAAATAACCTCTGTGTTGAAATCTTTAAACATAGAAGAACATATTTTTTAATCCAGTGATGCACATGAAGACAATCATTTATAGTGAAAAGAGAAAAGGGTTCATTGAGAATGACTAAAATTGCAATATGAAATGAATCATTTGTAGTCAAAGTAAGTGATTAGTTAATATAATCTTAAGTATATGCAATACCTTACAAATACAAATACTTACATAGCAAATGAAAAAATGTGAATCAAAGCTTAGAAGATGAGCAGCTATTCCCTAGGGAGACCAGGAGGTGAGACCATGGCTCATAAATGTATCAGTATGCACAGAGATGTGCTATCATTCAGAGAACTACATAGTTCTCAGTGACCTGAGCATGGAGGCCTTTTATTATGGGTGGAGCCTTGAACTCAGAGAATCAAGATAGTGGAGAGTCTTAGAGTCCATGTTAAGGAATTATACTTTCCTCCTGTAGAGAATGGAGGTGAGTGGGGAGAGTTAGAGAAGGTACATGAGTTAGGAAACCATTGAAGTTATTAGGTGGAAGATGTTTCAACAAAGACTGCAGCACTGGAGATGAATGAATTATTAAAATGTTAAGTTGTAATTGACAGGAATGGGTCACCATTAGAAGGTAGAAAAAGGGAGGAGGAAAGGGAAATTGAGGATAATTCCAGGATACTGGATTGGGTAACTGAAAAAAATGGTGGTGCCTTTCAAAAGGAGTCATTTCTTTAATCAGTGGATATTTACTGAGAGCTTAACTTGTGTGAGTTAGTTGCTTGTGCTTAGTCACTCAGGTATGTCTGACTCTTTGCGATTCTATGGACTGTAGACCACCAGACTCCTCTGTCCATGGGATTCTCCAGGCCAGAATGCTGGAGTGGTTGCCACGCCCTCCTCCAGGGGATCTTCCCAGCCCAGGGATTGAACCCAGGTCTCCCGCATTGTCGGCAGATTCTTTAACATCTGAGTCACCAAGGAAACCCTACTTAATATATGCTTGTATATATTAACGTGTGCAGCCCACACACTTGGTAAAACATAAGAAGTGGAGTAATATTACATAACAACTCAAATATAGTCTCTAGGTTCAGAACTGAGTTCAAATCTAAGGTTTATATGTAATAATGGACTAGCAGTTTACTTTTCTCAGTGTCACTTTGCCTAACTGTAAAATGGACTATGACAGTCATGGACCTACCTGCTGCAAGGAATGCAGTTTATTGACTGCCTTAGCTGCGGGCAGACTAGGAGCCGCTTCAACTTTTGAGTAAGTGCATGTGGTCCCAGGGCAGCTCCCCACGAGACTGTGTGGTTCCAGCATATATGTACAGACATAGAGTTCCAAGGAATGGAATTAAGAGTCTCAGAATAAATTCTTACATGTACAGTCAGTTGATTTCTGACAAGGATGCCAGAGTAATTCAATGAAGGAAAGAATAATACTTTCAACAAACAATACTAAAACAACTGGATATCCTCATGAAAAAGGATGAAATTGGACCCCTACATCCCGCCATATATAAATAATTAACTCAAAATAGATCAGGAAACTAAGCGTAATAACTAAAATGATACAACTCATAGGAAAATAGGCATGCGGTATATAACCTTGGGATAGGGAATGGTTTCTTAAAAAAAAGACCAAAACACAAGTAACAAAAGAAAAATATACGTAAATTGTACTCATCAAGTTTTAAAACTTACTGTTTGTAAAGGATACCACGCAAAAAGTAAAAGACTTCACACAGAATGAGGAAGAAAAAAGATTTGCAAATCATGTATCTGACAAGGAATGTCTATCTGGAATACATAAAAACTCAAAACTCAACAACAGAAAGACAACTCAGCTTCAAAATGAGCAAAAGACTTGAATAGACATTCCTCCAAAAAAAGACCTGCAAATGGTCAGTAAGTGCAAGATGTTCAACATTAGTCACTAGGGAAATATAAATCAAAACCACATCCATGAGGATAGTTATAATGTTTTAAAAGCCAGATGATAAGCAGAATGGGTGAAGATGTGGTTGTACTTTATTGATGAGAATGTAAAATACCACTTTGAAAAACAGTTTGACACTTCTTCAAAGTATTGAACTAATAATTACCATATAATCCAGCAATTCCACTCCTAGGTATATACCTAAGAGAAATGAAAACATGTTCATGTAAAAACTTGTACAAATGTTCACATCGGCATTACTCATAATGGAGTCAAAGTGGAAAAACCTAACTGTCCGTTAATTGATGAATGAATAAAGTTGGTATGTCCATACTGTATTATTTAGCAATAAAAAATGAGTCACTGACACATGGTTCAACAAGGATAAATCTTGAAAACATCGTGATAATTGAGAGAAATCAATTATTTTGTCATGGAAGACCACATATTGTAGGATTCCATTTAAATAAAATTTCCAGAATAGGTAAATCTGTAGGGACAGAAAGTAGATTTGGGATTTCCAGGGTCTGGAAAGAAAGGGAAATGAGAAGCCAGTGGAATGTTGAAAATGTTCTAAAATTAGATTGTGGTAACAGTCATACAGTTCTGTCAATATACCTAACTCTACTTAACTGTACACTTTTTTAAGTGTATGATTTTTTTGGTATGATTTTTGTTTTGTTTTGTTTTAATGTTTATTTATTTACTTGGCTGCACCAGATCTTAGTTGCAGCATGCAGAATCTTCTATCTTTGCTGCATGATGTTTTAATATACATATACACTGTGAAATGATTACCACGATCAAGTTAATTAACATCTCCATCATTTCACATAATCTTTTTTTTTTTATGAGAACAATTAAGATATACTCTCAGCACGAACTTATGGCTACAGGGGAGAAGGGTCAGGGAGAAGGATAGAGAGTTTGGGATGGACAGGTGCACACTGCTGTGTTTAAAACAGATAATCACCAAGGACCTACTGCATAACACAGGGAACTCTGCTCAATATTATGGAACAACCTAACTGGGAAAAGAATTTGAAAAAGAGTAGATACATGTATGTATATCACCGAAACACTTTGCTGTACAATCGAAATTAATACAATATAGTTAGTCAACTATACCTCAATATAAAATAAAAAGTTAAAAACAGTCTACTCTCAGAAAATTCCAAGTATACAATACTCTATCATTAAGTATAGTCATTATGCTGTACATTTTCATTTGTACATACACAAGATGATACATACGTAAGTACAGCATATAGTACATAAGATCTCCAGAATTTATTCATCTTACATAGCTGAAACTCTGTATTCTTTGACCAGTTTTTCTCCATTGCCCATCCTCTGGCCCCTGATAACCACCATTCTATTATCTGCTTCTGTGAATTCAACTGTTTTAGATTCCAACACATAAGTGAAATCATTCAGTGTTTCTCCTGTGTTGCCTGGCTTATTTCACTTAGCATAATATTCTCTAGGGTCATCCATGTTGCTACAAATGGCACAATTTCCTTCTTTTTTAAGGATGCATAATATCCCATTGTATGTACAGGCTATATTTTTTTTTATTCACGTCAATGAACACTTATGTTGACTCCAAATATTGTGTGTTATGAAAAATACTGCAGTGAACATGAAATTGTAGATACCTCTTCCAGATATGATATTTATTTCATTTCATTTGGCTCTATACAGAGAAGTGGGGTTTTGGATCATATTGTAGTCTTGGTCTTAATTTTTTGTAAAACTTCCACATAATTTTCCGAAATGGCTACACCAATTTATACTCCCACCAAAAGTATACAAGTATTCTTCACATTCTCACTAACACCTGTTATCTTGTATTATCTTGATAAAAGTCATTTTAATAGCCATGAGATAATACCTTATTGTGATTTTGATTTGTCTTTCACTGATGATTTGTGATGTTGAATATTTTCTTATATACCTGTTGGCTATTTGTGTATCTTCGTTTGAGAAATGTCTATTCAGTTCCTTTGACCATTTTTTGATTGGATTCTTTTCTTCCTATTGAGTTGTTTTAGTTCCTTATATATTTTGGATATTAACTCCTTATCAGATATATGGCTTGAAAATATGTTCTCCCCTTCCTTAAGCTGTCTCCTGACTCTATCAGATATTTCTTTTACTGAGCAAAAGCTCCTTTTAGTTTGATGCAATCCCATTTCCCTATTTTTGCTTTTGTTGTCTGTGTTTATGTGGTCATATACAAAAAAATCATTGCTCAGACCTATGTCAAGAAATTTTTTCCCTATATTTTCTTCCAGTAGTCTTGCAATTTCCAGTCTAATATTTATTAACTGTGCATTTTGAAGGAATAGATTATCAGATATATGAATTATATGCTAATAAAGCTGCTTCATAAAATTCATTTTACAAAGAATGAATTGATAACTTAATAAAGATTATACTGTATTTTAACGTTCAAAATGAGAAAAAATAGTTTAAACATTATGTGTTCCTAGGACTGTCATAAGAAAGTGTAGCAGACTCAGTGGCTAAAAACAATAGAAATTTATTTTCTCATAGTCTGGAGGCTAGAAATTTGGAATAAATGTGTTGTCAGACTTGGTTCTTTCTGAAAGCTCTGAGGACCAATCTTTTCCATGCTTATTTTATTGCTTCCAGCCGTTCTTTGTCATTCTGTGACTTGTAGACGTATCACTCCAACCTCTGTCTTTACCTTCACATGGCCGTCTTCCCTCCTCATCTCGCTGTCTTCTGTTTTTATAAAGACACCAGTTATATTGGATTGAGACTATTCTAATGATCACATATCAATATAATTATAATACATCTGCAAAGGCCTTGCTTCTAAACAAGATCATATTTACAGGTACTGGGGATTAGAATTTTTACATACATTTTGGGGGCCAAAATTCAACCCCTTAATAGACTGTAAGTTATTTCAATCGATCCTCTTATCTAGCCCCTTGTTTTGAATAGTTTAGTGTTAGAAACAAAGTAGATACTAAATAAATATTCATTGACTGATTAAACCATTCAATCTATATAGCTGTCTACTTTAATTTGAAAGATCTTTAGGGATAGAGTCTATAATCTTACTTGAATTTATGCCCTAATGTTTAATTAAAAGAGTACTTCCTTCTAATCAAAGGCTTTGTATTTGCATTCTTTTCCAAAATAATTGCCTAATGGATTGTTTGCTGAATTGATCCAGTCACTTAAGTGGAACCCTGTTAACTGGTCAACTCATTCAAAATGATTTTGAATTTAGCCCCGTTGACTCAGCCTTTAAAACAATTTAAGTTAATTTCCTCTTGCTTTGTTCTTTGTAAAAATGAAGAATGTTCTCATAATAACCCTTTATCCTTTTCATATCCAGGCCAAACAATCCCAAATTCTATAATCTCTCATTCAAGTTCAGACATGGATTTTTAGGGCATTCCAAATACATAAGAAATGTGCATTTGATAATTTTTATTTTAAGAGCAACTAAAGCTCCTTATTATTACACAGTCCTATTTACCTATGTCACTCTACCTTAAAAAGAAAAATACACAAAAATGCCAACTGGACTTCTTCAGATACCTAATGCTTATTGAAAGGATTTTTACTATAGATCATAAACCCTTTGCTACTCTTTAATTTCTATTAGATACACAATTTTCTTGAAATTTCTTCTGTGGCTAAAAGTTACAATCATCTTCTATTGTTAAAAAGCATAACTTGAAACTACCAAAAGTAAAGTATTCACCTTTAGGCTATTCCTGTTTATTATTATAAACATACACCATTTTCGAACATTCCAAAGGTAACTGAATAAAACATGCTTTAAAATTTATTTTAATTCTTAATTATTTTGCAAAAGGATGCTATATGTAACTTCTCTGTTCACATATGTTGAATTTTGAGGCAAGATAAGAAAATACATCATGGAGGATCCTTCTACTCTGTGTATTTACATTACTTCCTGAGTTATCCTGCAGCTATATGTTTCATTTTGAGTAGGTTAGACATAGAATAAATTTGAATATTAGGCATAAGGTGTATATTGTTTGGGGAGAAACGATTTTACTACATATTTTCAAAGCTATTAAATGCTTTATTGGGCTTCCCTTGTGGCTCAGTCGTAAAGAATCTGTCTGAGAATGGAGGAAACCGAGGTTCCATCCCTGGTCCAAGAAGATCCCACATGCTGTGGAGCAGCTAAGCCTGTGTGCCACAACTACTAATTCAGTGCTCTAGAGCCCGGGAACCACAACTATTGAGGCTTTGCGCTGCAGCTACTGAAGCCCATGCACCCTAGAACCCGTGCTCCCCAACAAGAGAAGCCAGCACCGTGAGAAGCTTGTATCACAACTCCTGCAACTAGGGGAAGCCCACGCAGCAGCAAGACTCAGCACAGCCAAAATTACATAAATTAAAAGACTAAATTATTTTTTAAAAAAAGACGCTTTGTTGATTCAGGTTCATTTACAGAACAGGAAGTATAAATGGAGCCGATCATTTTAAGGGGCTGTAAATGGTTTTTTTAGAGTATTATATATGTATAAGAAAATATCTAAAAGTATTTCATGTTGTTTCTGAGAAACACTTTCTTCAATTTGGAGAAATTAACCATGAGAAAGAATTATGTTTCTCTAAATAAAAAGATTTTCTTAAAAGCGACCTGAAGGAAAGATTTAGAATGATGTTTTTCTTTATTTTTACTTTCAGTAAAATTTTTCTTTTACTTTCAAATTTTTTTTTACTTACTTTTTACTTCCAATCCTGTGGATTGGGAGTCTCTCACAGATATGGATATCCTTTGATTCGATTCCTATCTCTGGATTCTGTTCCTAGCTCCTATTTATCCTACCTTCTCCCATGGTTCTAAATTTAATTCTCTTAAAGTAGCAGGCTGATTCCACTAATGCAACTTTTTGTACTGAGTACTGAGGCCATTTGCCTAGATTAAAAGAGGGGGTGGAGAAGACTAACATAGTCTATTAGTCTAGTGATTGATGGTTTCATAAAGCAGAATATACAACATTCTATCTTTTACCAAGAATTAGACTTTAGATTTACATTTTTTCTCCTAATACAAGCAGTAAGCTGATGTTGTGTGTGCAGTTATTATTAACAATGTCCATATGAATTACCCAATTCTCTTAACAGTAATAATAACAGCCAACATGTATGGCTGTTAGTATAAACAGCTGTATAGTATAAAATTACTATAGTAGCAATTCACATGAGCACCAATAAGGGCCTTATATACTTTATGTTAGATATAATTATGTCCCAACTCCTGAAATGAGAGTATTTTGAAAACAGAGATCATGACCCACTCATCCAATACCTTAAAAATGTATTCTAAAAAGTAAAATTTGATAAATACTTGCTGCTGTTTACTTCTGATTTTAATTGTATATATTACAAATAAAGTTGAAATTTTCATATACTCTTCCCTCCCAAGAGAAAATCAGTATTATAAATTCAGTGTTTAATTTTCCTAAAGATATTTTTATACTTTTTCAATATAATAGTTTATATATCCATATGCAAGATAATATTGCTTTGCCAAGTAATTAAACAATACAAATGATATCATATAAAGATATTATTTTATAACATTTTGTCCAACTTTACATTTTTAAAATATATCTATGTTGGGTTGGTTTTAGCTCTAGTTAATTGATTTTAAATGCGGCATAGCAACATTATTTGACTATACCTAAACGTTGAATTTTGCCAAATGTTTATGTATCCATTGATATAATTATGCTTTTCTTATTTAATCTATTAATGTATTGTGTTATAACATTTTGTTTCTGGTGGTGAATTATTCTTTCATTCTAGGAATAAAGTCTAAATTCTATTCTGTCTGATATTAACCAAGCTAAAATAATTTTCATTGATTATTATTTTCAGAGTACATACTCGGCTATCCCTATATTTTTTCTCTTCTTGATTACAATTCTTCTACATGTTCTATTAATAGCAATGTATTTTAGTCCAGTTTGATTGTGATTGATATATTGTCCATCTCTCTCTTTTCTTTCACTTTACAATTACAATGTTGTGTTGGCCTATTGTCTCTAACATTATTCACTTATAGATTGCTAATGTTTTCTAATGCTTTTTAATTTTCTATACCAATTTGTAAGTTATTGATTTCCTTTTATAGTGGTTACTTTAAATTTTTGATATAAACACTTAGTTTAAAATTTTCTTCGGTGACGAGGCAAACCAAAACTTGGAAAAAATACTTGCAAAGTACATATCCAAAAAGAACTTTTACTCAAAATACGCAGAAAACTTTCTAAACTCAACAGCAAGGAAACAAATAACCCAATTTTTTTTTAACCCAATTTTTAAAATAGTTAAAGGATCTAAACAGAAACCCTCCAAGAAGACATACAGAGGGAAAATAGCAAATGAAAGGATGTGCAACATCATAAATCATCAGGGAACTGCAAACTAAAAAAATACTACACACACATTAGAATGGATAAAATTTAAAAAAAAATTGATGATACCAAATACTGGCAAGGTTGTGGAGTAACAAGAACTCTCATTTATTGCTGGTAGGGCTGCAAAAATGGGTGCAATCATTTTGGGAGACATTTCTTACAAAGCTGAACATAGTCTTATCTTAGAATTCAGTAGTTGTCCTCCAGATAGTTACTTAATTGAGATCAAAATATATGTCTGCACAGAAGTCTGTGCATGAATGTTTATATCAGCTTTATTCATAATCACCCCAAACTGAAACCAACCAATATGTCTCCAATAAGTAAACGGTTAAACAAACTATGGTACATCTACACACATACATACACACAGCACCCACATACAATATAATATTCAGTTCAGTTCAGTTCAGCCCCTCGGTCATGTCTGACTCTTCGCCCATGGACTGCAACACACCAGGCCTCCCTGACCATCACCAACTCCCAGAGTTTACTCAAACTCATACCCATTGAGTCAGTGATGCCACCCAACCATCTCATCTCTGTTGTCCCCTTCTCCTCCCACCTTCAACCTTTCCCAGCATCAGGGTCTTTTCGAATGAGTCAACTCTTCACATGAGGTGGCCAAAGTATTGGAGTTTCAGCTTCAGCTTCAGTCCTTCCAATGAACACCCAGGACTGATCTCCTTTAGGATGCACTGGTTGGATCTCCTTGCAGTCCAAGGGACTCTCAAGAGTCTTCTCCAACACAACAGCTCAAAAGCATCAATTCTTTAGTGGCTCAGCTTTCTTCATAGTTCAACTCTCACATCCATATGTGACTACTGGAGAAACCATAGCCTTGACTAGACGGACATTTATTGGCAAAGTAATGTCTCTGCTTTTTAATATGCTGTCTAGGTTGGTCATAACTTTCCTTTCAAGGAGTAAGCATATTTTAATTTCATGGCTGCAATCACCTACTGCAGTGATTTTGGAGGCCAAAGAATAAAATCTGCCACTGTTTCCACTGTTTCCCTATATATCCCATGAAGTGATGGGACCAGATGCCATGATCTTAGTTTTCTGAATGTTGAGCTTTAAGCCAACTGTTTCACTCTCCTCTTTCACTTTCATCAAGAGGCTCTTTAGTTCTTCACTTTCTGCCATAAGGGTTGTGTCATCTGCATATCTGAGGTTATTGATATTTCTCCCGGCAATCTTGATTCTAGCTTGTGCTTCATCCAGCTCAATATAATATTATTCTGTCATAAAAAAATTGAGCCATCAAACCATGAAAAGAACCTTAATTTCACATTGATACATGAAAGAAGCCAGTCTGAAAAGTCTACATACTGTATGAATTCAACCATATGACAGTTTGAAATAGACAAAACTAGAGAGACAATAAAAACATCATGCTTGCCAAGGATTCCAAGAGAAGGAGGTATGAAATGAATAGTTTGAATACATATTTTTCAGGATGGTGACATTATTCTGTATAAAACTAATGATGGATATATGTTATTATGCATTTTTTCAAAACCCCTAGAACTGTATAACATGAAGAAGGAAACTTTTATTGACTATAGTTAATAACAGTGTTTCAAAATTGGCTCATTTATTGAAACAAATGCATCGCACTAACACAAGATATTAATAATGGGCCAAAGCTGAACGTATCCCCATCTGAGTGGGGATGAGGGATTAAGGGGCAGTGGTGTGGTAGGTATATGTAATCCTGTGTGCTACCACTTCAATTATCCTATAAACCTGAAACTATTAAAAAGCAGCCTATTAAATATCTTTTAATTCTGTTAGTTCATCTACATATATATAGCCTACTTTTGACAAAAGTGTCAAGTTAATTGAATGGAGAGATAATTTTGGTTTCGTCAAATTCGGCTAGAACATATATAAGCAAAAGAAAAGGTGGGAGGACCTCAATGCTTACCTAATAAGATAAAAAATAGCAACTTGAAAAGAGTCACAGACCTAAAGGTATAATTTAAAATTGTAAAACTCTAGTAGGAAACGTGGGAGAAAAATCTTCATGATGTTAGATTAGGCAATAGTTTCTTAGTTTGCATGAAAAGTGAAAATCATAAGAAAAAACTGACAAATTGGACTTCATCAAAATACAAAATTGATTAGCAGATGCACCACCTAAAGCTCTTTCCCACTGGGAGAATTTCTACTCACAATCTCTTTTGGGGCCAGTTCTGAGACATTATTTTGTCAACAAAGATCCATCTAGCCAAGGCTATGGTTTTTCCAGTGGTCATGTATGGATGTGAGAATTGGACTATAAAGAAAGCTGAGCACTGAAGAATTGATACTTTTGAACTGTGGTGTTGGAGAAGACTGTTGAGAGTCCCCTGTACTGCAAGGAGATTCAACCAGTCCATCCTAAAGGAGATCAGTCCTGGATGTTCATTGGAAGGACTGATGTTGAAACTGAAAATCCAATACTTTGGCCACCTGATGCAAAGAGCTGACTCAATGGAAAAGACCCTGATTCTGGGAAAGATTGAGGGCAGGAGGAGAAGGGAACGACAAAGGATGAGATAGTTGGATGGCATCACCGACTCGATGGACATGGATTTGGGTGGACCCTGGGAGTTGGTGATGGATAGGGAGGCCTGGGGTGCTACAGTTCTTGAGGTTGCAAAGAATCAGACACAACTGAGCAACTGAACTGAACTGAATTAAGCAATCCATTTTCAACTTTAATTCACAGAGTCAACTCATCCCTAAATTATGTTGTAACTTTCTCCTTCTTCCTCATCCAGTAATAAGAAACCTCCAATGTGATCATAGGTGATGGGTGACATGGGGCCTGGGCCACTTGGTTTTGAAGCTTTCATGCAGCCCTTGGCCCCAATCTTGCCTAATCCCATTTCCACATTCTTAAAGAATTATACAGAGCTTTATAAATGTAACAAGATGGTTCTGACAGAACACAGTCCATGAGGATCTGTTGTAATCACATAGTTATTTGACTTCCCATCATCAGAGGCTTCCTCTCAACCAGGGCCCAGTAGTATGCCAGAGATTGTTTTTAAAATGGAGCATAGTTTTCTACAATGAATGGCATGGCCTTACTCCAAAATCCTTGGAGTCTAGGTTATGATTTTCCTACTGGGGCTTGCCTTAAATTCCATAGTCTTTTCCCACCACATATACCCATCACATATCATTAGATCGACAAAGTTATATGGTCCAAATAGCAAAATATCTTTCACTGTAGCCTAGATCTGCTGTAGGACTCTGTCCTGCTCTGAGCTCAGCTTGCTAAATGGATCAGAGTGATATTCTCATGTTTGAAATATGCTTCTTCCAGAATGCAAAGAAGCCTACTAGGCATTGTGCTTCCTTTTCACTGATGGCAAAAGTCATCCAATCTAATGGTCCATATAGTTACTACTTCCTGTAAATCTCTGGGGGCCTGAGATCTTTTCTTTGTCCGTATACTCCGTTCTGGGAAGTGGTAACTGAAAGTTGCTCAGTCATGTCCAACTCTTTGTGATCCCATGAACTACACAGTCCATGGAATTCTCCAGGCCAGAATACTGGAGTGGGTAACCTTTCCCTTCTCCAGGGGATCTTCCCAACCCAGGGATTGAAGCCAGGTCTACTGCATTGCAGGCAGATTCTTTGCCATCTGAGACACAAGGGAAGCCTGTTCTGCTGGTGTTCATTTCCAGCTCACTACTGATAAAAATTTAACTCTTCCACTGCTACATCATTCTAGGGATTATCTACTGACCAGCAGTGATGGAGTTCTCACTGTCAGCTGGTTCATGTGTGACCCAGCTCTAATATCCCATTTTAGAGTCTTATTTCCTGGGACTATTTCTGGTTGTAAATTTTTCTAGGTCAGGATCCCTGGAAACAGACTCTGAGACAGAGATTTTCATGCTAAAGATTTTTGAGAAATGTTGTAAGAGAAAAGGAAAGCATACCTGGGCTTAAGGAGAAACTGAATTGAGAGACAATTACAACAGAGACTTCAGCAGATCCCATGAGATGTTATAGACTGAGGTGACACTTCAGAGTTGTCCAGTTCTGACACAAAACAGCCAGACCTTTGAATTCCCACATCAACCAATTATTAGATATGGGCTGCCCCCAGAAAGGGGTTTAACCTTGGGTGAAGGAACAATTCAATGATAGAGTATCAGCTTTGAAGCATCCAATACTCTGAACACCATGGAAATTTTTCTAAAAAGTCTTAAGTCACCCAATAGTTCTATTTTTCTCAGATCACAAAACTCTTTGTCTATGCTAACACACTGCTCCTACTTTTGTTCTCAAAAAATATACAAAAATGTGATTCATTTTCCAGTTAGTATATTACTGAATTTGCTAATTTGCTTAAATTGTTTGCACATTCCATCACTTCCTGTTTAACAGTTCTTTTAGCATCTGACTGTTGCAATCTCCCTTAGTCTTTGTATGCCTGAAATGTCTTCATTTTCACCTCAGTATTACATGGTAATTTAATTAGGTATAAAACTTTAGACTGACCATTATTTTCCCTTACTGAATATACTGATACACCTCTGATAAATACTGTTTGTGGGGAAGAAATTTGCTATCAGAATAATTGCTCTTTCTTTGCATTTGCTGCAAAATACTCTTTTCCTTCTGATACTGTTATTAGATGTATTCAGGGCTTATCAGTTTATTCTCCAGGTATCTAAAATGCTCTTTCATATTCATATTTTTCATCTCTAACTCTGTTGCTTTCTGGGTGAATTATTCATTATTTGCTTCCAATTTACTAATTCATCTTTGCCTGTGTCTAATCTAGAGTGTATTTCATCAATAGAGTTTTTAAATTCACTGGCTATATTATTCATTTTCGATATTTTTAATTACCCTTTTTTATACCCACTCCTTTTTTGCTTCATTTTATCCTGAGTTTATTATTTCTTTGTTTGTCATGGATGTGATCCCTTCATTCATCTCCCTGAATGTACTAGACATTTATTTTTAAATATTTATCAGATTGTTTTACTACATTAACTTTTATGAACTGGATTAACACAGAAAGTTTATATTTTCTTGATTACTTTCTCAGTATTAGGGTTTTTTTCCCCCACTTATGCTTGTAGGAATTCTCAGCTATATCCAGAATTTCTTTCTCTGGCTTTTCTTCCATGTTCAGTTTTGTGGAACTTCTACCCTCTTCCCCAAGACTCTCATGGCAGAGCCATATCCTATATTGATGATTAAGTATTACAGAACAGAGACATGCAGAATGTAACAATTTCTATCACAAGGTCATCTTAAAGCTTGATTCCATTTCTGGCCACAAGGCTGTGTTTGCTCCTTCTGTCTCCCATGGCTTCATACAAGCCATACTTTTACTCCTTTTGCAAGAGGGCTCCCATCACACAGCCCCTGGCTCCAATGAGTGAGCTTGGCTCCTCTCTCCCACCTCACAGTGGGCAATTCACCTCACAAGAACAAACCACCAGGTCTGATACCCAGAAGCTGGAACTGGCAAATCTAGTTCTTCATCTTCAACTGTCCAGTTCAGTTCAGTTCAGTTGCTCAGTCGTGTCCAACTATTTTCAACCCCATGGACCACAGCACACTAGGCCTCCCTGTCCATCACCAGCTCTTAGTACCCAAACTCGTGTCCATCAAGTTGGTGATGCTATCCAACCAACTCATCCTCTGTCATCCCCGTCTCCTCCTGCCCTCAATCTTTCCAAGCATCAGGGTCCTTTCCAATGAGTCAGCTCCTTGCATCAGGTGGCCAAAGTATTGGAGTTTCAGCTTCAGCATCAGTCCTTCCAATGAACACCCAGGACTGATCTGCTTTAGGATGAACTGGTTGGATCTCACTGTAGTCCAAAGGACTCTCAAGAGTCTTCTCCAACACCACAATTCCACAATTCAAAAGCATCAGTCCTTCGGAGTTCAGCTTTCTTTATATCTGCAACTGTGCTGACCACCAAACCTTTCTATTTTGTACCTATTCCACAAAGATGCTTACTTTGTTTCATTTTATTGTTTTCAGTAAACTATATCTTTTTAAATGTTTTTATCTATCATCACTTTATATTTGAAACAGAAGGATGCTTCAAAGTGTAAATTTACAAGGCCATCTTGTATGAAACTCAATAAACATTTATTTTCAAATATTTGTTGAGTGAGTAAATGAAATGCTCTTTGCATTCTTAACAGTCCCCCTGAGCCTTTGTTCTGCCATTCTCTCAACCTGGAATGAACATTGCCTGTTTTCAACCCTACTCATTATTTAAATATTATCTCCCCTAAGAGATTTCCCTGATGACCACAAGCCCTACACAAAATTATTCTCACTCTTTTTTCATTGCATTTATTGCAAACTTCTTTTATAGTATATTTCAGATTATAAAAGTTATTTTTAATTCTGCCACCTCAACTAATTGCAAAAGTCCATCTTAAACTCTATTTTTTGTACCTTACACAATAAATTTCAGTTTTATGTGTTCCAGTATTTATAAAATGAATTGCTATGAATCACAAATCAATAGAACATACTACTTTAATCACTAAGCTTTTTTTATTCTAAGATGTGAAAATATTTTACATTAATCAAAGCAAGTGTTAGGCCTATTTTATGTGCTGCATCAGTATTTTGGGGGAAATTTGTGATTTAAATTCTACAATGAATGATAGAAAAGAAAAAAAGAAAAGTATCATAAAAGTATCATAAAGAAAAAAGAAGTATTTAAAAGAAAAAAAGAAGCGTATCATAAAAAAATTTTTTTCCTGAATAACTTTAGCAACCTTGGCCTAGACTCCTGGAGGAGAAGGACCATGTCTTAAGTGTGCTTTTGTCGCTAATGCTTGGCATAGCACCTGGTACAAAGTTTTCCCTGTCAATTGTGAGTCAATTGTTACTTGTACAGTGTCTAGAGAGCAATATAACAACAGCTACTATTAACTGAGATCTTACTAATACATGGGCCAAGCCCAGAAGAGAGCTATTTAAATTCAGTATGGTGTTTAATTTTTTTAACAATTGAGAAAGCTGTTTAATGATGAACAACATAAAATAATCACATTTCACAGATGAAAAAAAAACTCTTTAGTTCATCATTGCAGCACTATTTACAATAACCAGAACATGAAAGCAACCTAGATGTCCATCAACAAATGAATGGATAAAGAAGTTGTGGTACATATACACAAGGGACTATTACTCAGTCATAGAAAGGAACATCTCTGAGTCAGCTCTAATGAGGTGGATGAACCTAGAACCTATTATACAGAGTGAAGTAAGTCAGAAAGAGAAAGAGAAAGATCGTATTCTAACACATATATATGGAATCTAGAAAAATGGTACTGAAGAATTTATTGACCAGGCATCAGTGGAGAAATGGGCACAGAGAATAGACTTGGGGAGAGGGGAGGAGAAGGTGAGATGTCTGAAAAGAATAACATGGAAACTTACATTACCATATGTAAAATAGATAGCCAACAGGGATTTATTGTATGGTTCAGGAAACTCAAAGAGGGGCTCTGGGTCAGCCTAGAGTGCTGGGATGAAGAGGGAGATGGAGGGAGTTTCAAAAGGGAGAGGACATATGTATACCTATGGCTGGTTCATGTTGAGGTTTGACAGAAAATAACAAGATTCTGTAAAGCAATTATCCTTCAATAAAAAATAAATTTTAAAAATTGATTTAAGAAATGTCTTAATTCAAAGAAGTTAAATAGCTTACCTGAAGTTACATAGTGAGGTTCAGCAATACTAAGATTTAAACACATGGGTCTAGCTTCTGGTCTTTCAACATTATATCTCTAAAATATGTATGACATCTTAAATTCTATTCATTTGCCTATCTTTCCTTATTTCTTCTCAGTAACATCTTTGTGAGATTTTATGTTTATTATTTGGGCATAAAACTTAACTCTAAATACACATGAAGAAAGGAGGAGGAAGGCAAAACTGCTCACCAGTTTCAGAGATAGCCAGTTCTGTGGTTTTAGTTTTCTTCCTTTATTTATGAATAATAATTTAAAGTTCCCATCTAAGTAGGAACAGACAGGTACATACATATGTGTCCCTGAGAGATAGATAAGAGTACCCTGATCAGAAAATGTGATGGGGAAGAAACAGAAACTAGATGGAGAATCTGCATGAGAAACTGCTCCACTCCTTACAGCTGCAAAATCAAGTCTGCAGGGAAGTTTCTTGGAGACACAAGTCATTTAGGGTGGAGGCACCAAATCACTCATCTGAGACAGAGAATAAGAGAAAGGGGAAAGAGAGAGCTTGCTCCTTGTTGGCAAAGAACAGCAAATAAGCTAGAATAGACACTCACTAGGAATTATGACAATAAGGAGTGTCATATGCTAAGCACAATAAACTTCTTTATATTACTCCACTAAGGACATAAGAGGATTAAGTCTTCACTAGTTAACTTGCTATCTCAGTTATGGACTCTCCAATTGAGGGATTTTAATTTTTATGAATAAAGGGATGGTTTCACAGAGCAGTCCACCAGGGTAAGAAATGAGGCCACCCTTCTGCACAGCCCTATTTTCCATGCTTCTGTGGAATTCAGCAAAAGCCTCAGTCTCTAGTGAAAGGCTTGCCCTTATTCCAATAAGCTCTAGACTGTCTGAGCAGTGGAACATTTTAAATCAGCATAATTATACTTCACATGGCAATAAACACTTTCAGTTTAAGTGTGCATAATTTGTCTCTTTGTCTGAATTTCTTTGTTGCCTTAGTTTTTTTCTCCATGGTGAGCATAAAATAACAGGATTTGTTATGATTCCCTAGAGATTAATCTTTTCTCTCTCTCTTTTAAAAAATGCTTAAGTTGCTTTGTTTATTTTTAAAAAAGAAAGTTGAATTTTCGAGAAAAAAATCTCATCTGCCGTCATTTGGTTTAGAAAAAGTTTAGGCAGATTACAAATGTTGAAAGTTAAAAAAAAAAAAAAGTTAGAAAGTCATTCTTAGAGCAGGAAACCAGGTCTTCCAGTGTTTTTGCATGTTTTCTGATTCACTGTTCTACAGCCAGGCTTGAAGTTGGTCTGACTCAAATTTGGTTGTCTGGCTTTGATTGGTATTCAAGTGGAGTGGCGAGTGTGTAAGGCTCTAATCCCTGCAACACATGGTAATTTTTTCATTCTCCCTCAGCCTCCACCTGTTCCATGGTCCAGTGGAGTACTGCAAATCCTATCAAGGGAGGGCAAGGCGACTGAGCCTGCCTCCCTGGCTTCAGTCCATCACACGTGCACTCGGGCTGCCGAGCACCCAGCCAGCTGCAGCCCAGCGATCACGTTATCAGATGACGGATGGCTTCATATCAGGTGTTTAAACTGACGAGCTGCCCCATCTGGTAAATGATTCGGGAAGTCTGGCCTCGCTTGATGAATGGGGAAAGTGACAATGCCAATCAGAGTGACCCCTGCAGCCTCCCTGCTGCTCCCCCAAACAGTCACCGGCGCATCTATCCCACTGGTTTACTTTTTCAATTCTATTGTCACTCAGCTGAGGTTAGGCCTACTGTCACTAAATTGTCACTGAATTATATCGTTAATCCAAATATTTTCCTTGCAAGGACCTTCATAAAATGAATGTCAGGCCTCCAACAGACTCATGATCAGAATTAGAGCACAAGACATAGGATTCAGTCCAATAATTTTAGAGGTTGTTTCACGTCACTTTTTACAGCCTGTTTTGAAGTAAAGGAGGTTATTTTGGAGGGAACTGCATATTTAACACAAAATTAAATCAGGATCCACTCTAATGAGAAATGTAAGAGAGTTCAATGTGTTGTGTGCAGATCTGAATATAAATTCCTCTGTGATATTCGTTCTTAATTACTGATTGGTGTCTCTTTATGAACATTTGAAGGGTAGTCTCAAAATGGCTTTTCCAAACCAGCTTTAAGAGATAACTTGTGATTTGGTAATCTCATTTTAAGAAGCTAAAGTGTTTTAGAATCTGCTACTTTTGCTCAGTATTATGGTCCCTGTAAAGAATATCTATGCATAAGGCTAGATTTACAGAGTATAAGACAAAATGGAAATTACAGTCAGTGAAATTGATTTCTCGTCACTCCCTTGGTGTTGTATTGTGGACCCAGTCTATTTATAGGTAGTATATCATATCAATTACTCATCATAACAAATATTGAATAATGGAGATGGAGCAGAATGCATGAACATTTCAGTAACAATTTTCTATGCAATATTTATTTTCACCAACAATTCCAAATGACTGTGAAAAACTCATAAGCCAAGTGCCAATTGTTTTATTTTTAGTTTAAAAACATTGTCATCCAGGTCTTTGATGAAAGTGCTTTGTCCACCCCTGTTACAAGGCACTTTTTTTTTTTTTTGCAACCAAGAACAGCGAATAAACAAAACAAAGAGAGACTTTCATGGGAACGACAGAACAGCAGGTACATTTATGATTTAGTATCATTTCAGTTTTCATCTAGGAAATTGTCGACCATTCCAAGAATAAAAAAATAAAATGCTATGTACTATATAGTATAACCTCTTTAAATTGGCAATTTGTAGCTGTTTGATAATTCATCTTTAAGCAAACCTCATCCGCTTGCTACCTGCTGTATTCATTAGCCTGTCCATCTTCCTATTCCCTGTAGAGTCTGCGGAACTTTGATTGTTAGAAAAATGTTGTGCTGCTGTGCATATTTGCTACTTAATACATGTGTATA
This sequence comes from Odocoileus virginianus, assembly GCF_023699985.2. NCBI lineage: Eukaryota > Metazoa > Chordata > Mammalia > Artiodactyla > Cervidae > Odocoileus > Odocoileus virginianus. Next base: position 57,191,174 of record NC_069688.1, read on the forward strand.
TGTTTGCACGGATTTTTATGTAATTGTTTTAGAAAGATGAGCAAACATTTTTTTGGACTGGAAGATAGTTATTAGTGTTTCTGGATCTTTTGCAACAAATCTATTTTAAATAAATAATGTCATATGCAGTTGAATTTTTTTATTCATCTATTGAGCATAACATGCAAAGCTCAATATAGAAAGTACCAAATTTTAAGAGCAACAGCTCTCTGTATGTGGCACATTTGCAAATATGGGTATTTCAGGGTGCAAATTAAAATAGTTTGATGCACCATATCACACTTTCTCAATGAAAGGGAAACTTTCCTTGTGCTTACTATAAACACTTCATTTACACGTTTATTTGAGACTTTGTTAAATTAGATTGTGTAAACACAGGCTGTATAGCAAGTCAGATTTAATACACATGAGTTTTAAAACTGACTTGCATGCTGAACATAAAAAGTATAAGGGACTTCACCAAGATTTATTGATTCATGTCAAGGCATCATTACTTTTCAAAGTGTGAAAAATGATCATATATTTATGACCTGCCGACTGAAGCTGTTTTGTGAATTAGCAAAAGCTCTGGAGAGGAGCAGCCTAATTGCATTATCATAGAATCAGAGATGGTTGTCAATTTCCCCCATTTAGCTTTTCTCCTTCAGTTTGTTAAAATGAAGGTGCCATACGTTGGCTGAATTCACTAATACCCTGATGAATGAGGTATTTTCCCAGTAGACTCGCTACCAGTATAAACAGTGAATTAGGAATGATGGACCATCAATCTTATCTCCTTCAAACAGATCTCTGCCCTGAGATTATTCATTATATATTAGGTCCACTTAAAAAGTTTTCACACAGGATTCACTGATGGAAAGACTTAAACTGTCCATAATCTACAAAGTCTCCTTTGGAAGCAAGTGTACAATGAAATAGGTATTTTTTCATTAACACAATTTTGATTGTCTCTTTCATTTCAACTGCATTCTTTTTTTAAATATATGATCCTTTTCACCTTATATTGGCTACTGTTCTTGAACAAATATCCTAATTAAAATATTGGATTCTTAAGTTTGGTAGTCATTTCTTCTTTATATGATCACAAACTGAAGATAGTTCTCTGAGAAATCCACAACTGAAGACAACTTTCAGGCTTAAATAAATGCTCACTTACCTCTCATATTTTGGCATCTACAAGTTTAAGAAGACCCGGTGATTTGTGCCACGTTTTTCATACAAAGGGTCAGAGCTTGCCGGGGGTGGGGGTGGGGGGCATGTATGTTTCCCCTGGGGTTTTGTCCCTTTAGTGGAAATTATGCGTATGCATCCAAGGGAAAGATCCCTCCCAAAGGGATTTATCCTGCCTCAATGTGCAAACATAATTCTCATTAAAATTAATAGGAATTGTACACATGCATCTAGGGAAGAAACAGACTCTTAGGTTCAGATCACCTCATCCTGTTTCATGCCAAGGATGACAGGGTCTGCCCGGAAAGTGGGCAGGGAGCCAATGCTAGAGAGTTCAGATAAGCAATCAGAGCTGTGAACACTCACCTACACCATGTCAGAGGCTCTGCGACTGTTTTCTCTTTGTAAGAACTTGTACAGGGAACCTAACTAGATTCTTATTTGCTAAGCTTTTTTTCCCAGCATTACAATTATTTCCATTATTTCTTCTCCAGGGAGTTCAGGAAAACTGGGCATTACTTCTACTTGCTTCCTGGATTGAAGGTTTGGGATCATTTGTATTTATCAGAATCACTGGACCATAATATTTGTCTATTCTTTCCTTTTGTAATGCTTCAAAAATACCTCTTATTTGACTGGATAAGTGGTATTTAACTCCTGGTGTGTTTTAGGGCCTGAGAAATCAGCTCTTTATTCTAGGGAAATGCAGCTTTAATGCACACATTGCTAAACTTGTGTAAATTCAACCAAACAATATTTTTAGACCAGCTGAATTTATGTAATAGAAAAAAAAGAGCAATTTAATATTCAATTAATTTGATCATTGCTGTTGAAAACATATAATTGTTATATAAAAAAGGTGAGGTTATATACAACCTCACCCTTCTGAAATAATGTGTCTTAATGAATTAATTTTAAAAACTGAATAATTTCAAAAACACTAGATCACCATTCTAAAACATATCTGAACAAAAATATCCAATTCTTCTCACTTATAAAAATCAGTATATTAGAGAAACTTTAGTGCTTTTATTGATTTATATTGAAACCTAGGGATTGTTTTATCACTTTAGGAAGCAGATTATACAAACCAATTCTGACATCAACCAAATAAGCCATGAATTTGTATTAATGAGAGATAATGCTAATTATATATGAGCAGACTTGTCTGGAAGGTATAAATGAATGAAGTCGCTCAGTCGTGTCCGACTCTTTGTGACCCCACAGACTGTAGCCTACCAGGTTCCTCCATCCATGGGATTTTCCAGGCAAGAATACTGGAGTGGGTTGCCATTTCCTTCTCCAGGAGATCTTCCCGACCCAGGGATTGAGCCTGGGTCTCCCGCATTGCAGGCAGACGCTTTACCATCTAAGCCACCAGGGGAGCTCAGAAGGTATAATAGGTGCTGGTTATTGCATCTCCTTAAAAGAAAAAAATGCAGAAATGTAGACACTCAAATGACAGCATAAACAGGTAAATTAAATCTCTCCAATTTTCAGTTGCAATCAAATTGGCCAAGTACATAGTTCACTGAATCATAAAATATTTCCGAGCCAAACCAATAAGCAAAGTGTTGAGACTTACTTGGGTGATTTGCTGTTATTGGTCAGTCACTCAGTCATGTCCAACCATGCGACCCCATGGACTGCAGCAGGCCAGGCTTCCCTGTCCTTCCCCAGATACTTATGTGATTAGCACAGATGTATCTGGAACTTTTTATGTCTAAGTAATGCCTCTGAGGATAAGGAAAAAATCTAGAGGGCAAACACAGGGAAGATGAGGTTAACTTTTCAAAATTTCAACTTCATATTCCAAAGCTGACTTCGGGCTGTCAGTAACACCCTTATATCCAGATCCTGTCCCTTTTACCGGATGCACTTCCTTCTGCCATCCTGTAACCTCTGATGTCTCTCAGAGTTTTATTATCATCCTGTTCTGTTCATTACAAACTTTCTTCTCTTGCTGTGTTGTACTCAATGTCCAGGCTTCAGCTACCATTTTGGTACCAGAGACTCCCAAATATATCACATCTTAGCCACGTTTCTAAGTTCTAGATCCTACTGAATTGACTGCCTCAAACTCAGTGTGGACAAAGAACTTTCCTCTTCCTGGAGAGTTGTTTGTACCTACTTGAACAATTCAGATAAATAATGATGACAGAAGGAAACAGAAAAGCCTTGAAAATGCTATTTTCTCTCGTACCATGTTCCTCAGAACATAGGCTGTAAAATGAACTCTATACACTGTGATAGAGCACAGCGTCCTGAAAGAACTAGATAAATTATAAATGTTGTGTAAACACAGGTATAATTACTTATTTTGAATGAATATGCATCTGCTTAAAACGATTTATTTTAAATTACCTGTGCAAGCTCTTTCTTCCTCCTCAAATTAAACTATCACCCGCAAAAATGTATTTTTTGCTGCCATTATGCTCTCACTGAGGAAATGGAGAACTTCTCTGATATTTCCTAACATCATATGGCCTTTCAGATAATGATTTCTGGGTGTGACTGAAGTTGTTTCCTTTAATAAAACATATGAAAGCAAACTCCATGTTTAACCCTATGTCTTTCAGTGTGTGTCTAAACACTCTTTTAGCCTCTTGCTGATCGATAAATCAGCAAATACGAATATAAAAGTATCTAAATACATAATTATCAAATCAGCTAAATTCAACTGTAGGCCAATAGAATTGAAATATTCAAGTGAACAAGAGCTACCTATAGTTTACTTTTACTCCTTCATCTTAATTTCTAAATTCATAAAAGTAGAATATAAATTCATATCAATCAAAAAGAAATTCATACAATACAGTAACATACAAAAAAAGTAAATCCCTCTTCAATACCCAATCCAACAACATAAAGGTAAATAAAATAACATCTATCTTCCTGTTTTACCATAGCCATAAATCTAGTACCTAAGAACAATTGGTAGCATACACCTGTTTACTAAATGTTAGCCAAATTAATTGATATCGTTCCAGTTATTTTGTATATATTCAACATTAATGTGAACATAGTGTGCCAGTGAATCCTGGGATTTGTTGTTACAAATCCATCTATCTTTTTATCAGCTCTCTCCATCTATCTCATTATTTTCAATAATTACATCATTTTCCATTTTCTTTTTTCCATGGATGAATCATAATTTATTTAATTGTTCTCCTTTATATTGTACCCAACTTTTTACTACTTTAGCCAGTTCTAATACACATGGGAATACTTTTGCAAAATAGATTTCGAGGGATGGAGTTGCTGGGCCAAGAGTGTATAAGCATTTAAAATTATTCCAGTCTGTACTCTTACCAAGCACTTCCCTGGCGGCTCAGACAGTGAAGAATGCACCCGCAATGTATTCTTACCAATAACATATAAAACTATCAGTTATACTAAAGCTTTGACAACATTTAACTCTATGAACACAATGGGTGGGAAAAGTATAGTTACAAAATTGTTGTTTTAATTTATATTTCCTTGGTTTTCATTGAGCTTGCTTGACTTTTCTTATATTTATAATACATGTGTTTATCCATTTCTGTGTAAATTCTCAGTTAACCAATTTTGATTATCTTTTTCTTATTGATTCATAGGTGTTCTTTATATATTATGGCTACTAACCTGTGGTGGTTTTATTCCTAGCTTTTTAAGGAGTCTCCATACCATCTTCCATAGTGGCTGCATCAGTTTACTTTCCCACCAGCAGTACAAGAGTGTTCCCTTTTCTCCATACCCTCTCTGGCATTTATTGTTTGTAGACTTTTTGATGATAGCCATTCTGACTGGCATGAGGTGGTATTTCATCATAGTTTTGGTTTGCATTTCTCTAATAATGAGCGATGTTGAGCATCTTTTCATGTGCTTCTTAGCCATCTGCCTGTCTTCTTTGGAGAAATGCCTTTTCAGGTCCCTTTCCCTGGGTTGGGTTTTTTTTTTTTTTTTTTTTTTTGATTGGGTTGTTTGCTTTTCTGGTATTGAGTTGTATAAGCTACTTGTATATTTTGGAAATTAATTCTTTATCAGTTGCTTCCCTTGCTATTACTTTCTCCCATTCTGAGGATTCTCTTTTCACCTTGTTTGTAGCATTCTTTGCTGTTCAAAAGCTTTTAAGTTTAATTAGGTCCCACTTGTTTATTCTTTTTATTTCCATTACTCTAGGATGTGAGTCATGGAAGATCTTGCTTTGATTTATGTCATCAAGTGTTCTACCCATGTTCTCCTCTAAGAGTTTTATAGTTTCTGGCCTTACATTTAGGTCTTTAATCCATTTTGAGTTTATCTTTGTATATGGCATTAGGTGGTAATCTGATTTTATACTTTTACATGTAGCTGTCCAGTTTTCTCAGCACCACTTATTGAAGAGGCTGCTTTGCCCCCTTTGTATATTCTTGCCACCTTTGTCAAAAATAAGGTACACATAGATGCATGGGTTTATCTCTGGGTTCTCTGTCTTGTTCCATTGGTCTATATTTCTGTTTATGTGCCAGTACCATGCTATCTTGATGGCTGTAGCTTTGCAGTATAGTCTGAGGTCAGGAAGGTTTATTCCTCCAACTCTGTTCTTCTTTCTCAAGACTGCTTTGGCTATTTGGGGTCTTTTGTGTTTCCATATGAATTGTGAAATTTTTCGTTTTAGTTCTGTGAAAAAAGCAATTGGTAATTTTTAGGGATCGCATTGAATCTGTAGATTGCATTTGGTAGTATAGTCATTTTCACAATATTGATTCTTCCTACCCAGGAACATGGGATGTCTCTCCATCTGTTTATGTCATCTTTGATTTCTTTCATCTGTGCCTTAATAGTTTTCCATATATAGGTCTTTTGTTTCCTTAGGTAGGTTCATTCCTAGATACTTTATTCTTTTTGCAATGGTGAATGACATTGATTCCTTAATTTCTCTTTCTGATTTTTCATGGTTAGAATATAGAGTAGTGCAAGTGATTCTGTCTTTTGACCTTGTATCCTGGAACTGCTGAATTCTCTGATTAGCTCTAGTAATTTTCTGATAGTTTCTTTTGGGTTTTCTATGTATGGTATCATGTCATCTGCAAACAGTGAGAGTTTTGCTTCTTCTTTTCTGATCTGGATTCCTTTTATTTCTTTTTCTTCTCTAATTGCCATAGCTAAGACTTCCAAAACTATGTTGAATAATATTGGTGAGAGTGGACAACCTTGTCTTGTTCCTGATCTTAAAGAGAAAGCTTTTAGTTTTTCACCATTGAGAATCATGTTTGCTGTAAGCTTTTCATATACAGCCTTTACTATGTTGAGGTAGGTTCCATCTATGCCCATTTTTTGAAGTGTTTTTTTTATCATAAATGGATGCTGGATTTTGTCAGAGACTTTTCCTGCATCTATTGAGATGATCATATAGTTTTTATCTTTCAATTTGTTGATATGGTGTATCACATTGATTGATTTGCATGTATTGAAGAATCCTTGCATCCCTGCAATAAACCCGACTTGACCATGGTGTATGAGCTTTCTAATGTGTTGTTGGATTCTCTTCACTAGAATTTTGCTGAGGATTTTTGCACCTATATTCATAAGTGATATTGACCTGTAATTTTCTTTTTTCATTTTGTCTTTTCCTGGTTTTGGTATCAGGGTAATTGTGGCCTCATAAAAGGAGTTTGGAAGTGTTCCTTCCTCTGAAATTTTTTGGAAGTGTTTCAGAAAAATAGGCATTAACTCTTTTCTAAATGTTTGACAGAATTCCCCTGTGAAGCCATCTGGCCCTGGACTTTTGTTTTGAGGGAGATTTTTGATCACTGTTTTAATTTCAGTGTTTGTAATTGGGTTGGTCATAATTTCTATTTCTTCCTGGTTCAGTCTTGGGAGGCTGATCTTTTCTAAGTATCTGGCCATTTCCTCCAGGTTGTCCATTTTATTAGCAAATAGTTGTTCATAATATTCTCTTATGATCCTTTGTATTTCTGTGTTGTCTGTTGTAACTTCTTCTTTTTCATTTCTAATTTTATTGATTTGATTTTTCTCCCTTTTTTCTTGATGAGTCTGGCTAGTGGTTTGTCAATTTTGTTTATCTTCTCAAAGAACCACTTTTAGCTTTATTAATCTTTGCTATCGTTTCCTTCATTTCTTTTTCAGTTATTTCTGCTCTGATTTTTATTGTCTCCTTCCTTCTGCTGACTTTGGGGGGGTTTTGTTCTTTTTTCTAGCTGCTTTAGATGTAGAGTTAGGCTGTCTATTTGGTGCTTTTCTTGCTTCTCGAGGTATGATTGTATCACTATAAACCTCCCTCTTAGAACTGCTTTTGCTGAGTCCCATAGGTTTCGTGTTGTGTTTTCATTGCCATTTGTTTCCAGGAAGCTTTTGATTTCATTTCTTACTTCTTCAGTAACCTCTTTGTTATTTATTAATGTATTGTTTAATCTCCACGAGTTTGTGCTTTTTGCTGTTTTGTTGTTGTTGTTGTTGTTTTCCAGTAGTTGATATCTAGTTTCATAGCATTGTGGTCAGAGAAGATACTTGATAGAATTTCATATTTTCTTATATTTACTGAGGTTTGATTTGCGGCCCAAGATGTGGTCTATCCTGGAGAGTGTTCCATGTGCACTTGAGAAGAAAATGTATGTTTCTGCATTTGGATGGAAAGTCCTGAAGATATCAATTAGGTCCATTTGGTCTAATGTTTCATTTAAGGTTTGTGTTTCCTTATTGAGTCTCTGTTTTGATGATCTGTCCATTGGTGAAAGTTGGGTGTTAAAGTCCCCTACTATTATTGTGCTGCTGTAGATTTCTCCTCTTACCCCTGTTAGTGTTTGTCTTATGTGTTGAGGTTCTCCTTTGTTGTATGCATAGACATTTACAGTTGTTATGTCTTCTTCTTGGAGTGATCCCTTGCTCATTATGTAGTGTCCTTTTTGTCTCTTATAATATTCTTTATTTTAAAAATCTATTTTGTCTGAAATAAGGATTGCCACTCCAGCTTTCTTTTGGCTTCCATTTGCATGGAATATCTTTTTCCATCCTTTTACTTTCAGTCTATATGTGTCTCTAGGTCTGAAGTGGGTCTACTGTAGGCAGCATATATTTGGGTCTTGTTTTTGTATCCATTCAGTCAGCCTGTGTCTTTTGGTTGCGGCAATTAAACCATTTACATTTAAGGTAATTATTGATACATATGTTCCTACTGGCATTTTCTTGATTGTTACGGGTTTCTTTTTGTAGGTCTTTCCTTTCTCTTGTGTTTACCAGCTATGTAAGTCTCTTTAGTATTTGTTGCAAGGCTGGTTTGGTGGTGCTGAATTCTCTTAACTTCAGCTTGTCCATAAAGCTTTTGATTTCTCTGTGAATTTTGAATGAGATCTTTGCTGGGTATAGTAATCGTGGTTGTAGGTGTTTCTCTTTCAGTACTTTAAATATATCCTGCCATTCCCTTTTGGCCTGTAGAGTTTCTTCTGAAAGATCCGCTCTTAATCATATGGGTTTTCCCTTGTATTTTACTGGTTGCTTTTCCCTTACTGCTTTTAATAGTCTTTCTTTATGCTTAATCTTTGTTAGCTTGATTAATATGTGTCTCAATGTGTTTCTCCTTGGGTTTAACCTGTAGGGGCTCTCTGCGCTTCTTGGACTTGACTGACTGTTTCCTTTCCCATGTTGGGGAAGTTTTCAACTATCATTTCTTCAAAGTTTTTCTCACTGCCTTTCTTTTTCTCTTCTTCCTCTGAGACCCCTATAACTCAAATGTTGGTGTGTTTAATACTGTCCCAAAGGCCTCTGAGTAATTGTATTATTCATCTCTGTTTGCTTATTCTTTATTTCTTCCATGTCCTTGGTGATTGTATTAACTGTGTTAAATGCTTCTTGCATTTACTCTACAATATTTTCAAGTTTTCAGTGCATCTTTATTATCACTATTCTGAATTCTCCTTCAGGGTGATTATTTACTTCTTCATTTATTTGGTCTTGTGAGTTTCTGCCTTACTCTTTCATTCTTACATTTGTGTTGTATTTCTCTGTCTTTTCTTTTTTTCTTTTTTCTAACTTGCTCCATCTGAGGTCTCCTTTTCCCAGGCTTTAGGGTTGTATTACTTCTTCCTTTTGGTTTTTGCTCTTGGAGGGAAATGTTGGTGGGGTGGTTTGTGTTGATTTCTTGTTGGGGGTGACCTGTGCCTGTGTTCTAGTGGGAGGAGATAAAGTAGGTAATTACAGAAATACTGGGACATACACACACACTTTCACACATACAGTTATAACCAAAGCATTCTAAAGAAGAGTACAGGAGATTGACTCGGTGAGCTAGGGAAACCAGAGGTAATATCAACCAACTAAAAGCAGAGTTAGCTAATGCTTGATCTGGAAATCTGCACACGAGCAGAGGGCCAGCTGGGGAATACAGCACAGGGAGCTCAGCAAGTTAACTTACCTGGTAAAAGAAGAGAGAGTGAAGCAAAAGAAAAAAAAAGAGAGAGAATAAAAGAGAGAAAAGAGACAGGAGAAGGGAGGGAAAAGAGAAAAAGAAGGTGTGGAGAAGAGGATTAAAAAATTAAAAGAGAGAGAGAAAAGAAAAAACAGAAAAACAAAGATGGATAGACATATGTAGAAAAAAGATTTATATATATTCAAGAATAGCTAAAGTTGGAAAAGAACAGTAGGAAAAGCAGTTAATATATCAAAAACAAAACCAAAAAACTCATCAAGAAAAAAAAACGAAAAAAAAAAAAGTGAGGAAGAAAAACAATTTTTTAATGAATTTTTTTCTTTCTTTCTTTGACAAGGAACACAAAGAGGAAATTTCCACAGCACTGAAAATCTTAAAATGAATCATTTTTTTTAACAAGGCAAACAAACAGGACAATTCCACAGCACCACAAAAGCTAATGTGATGGTGGAAATATGTTGGGGAATAAACCGTGTGATTTATAAGAAGAAAGAATCTTAAAACTAATTTTTTTTTTTTAAATAACAAGAAAAACAAAGAGGAAAACTCCACAGCACCACTAAAGGCTAAAGTGAAGGTGGAGATATGTTGGGGGAATAAACACTATGATTTATAAGAGAAAAAAAGAGAAAGAGAGAAGAAAAATAAATTTTAAAAGGTTCTCAAGGCCGTCGCTCTGGGCTGTGGAGTCCGCCCCTGCGGGTGCGGTTGGGTTAGTCCCCGTGATGTTCCCCTGGTTGGGGAGCTTGTGCCCGTGTTCTGGTTGATGGAGCTGGATCTCAGCTCCCTGAAGTGCACTGCAGCGTCCAACAGTGGGTTTTGGAGTGTCTGTGGGTTAAGCACGCCTTTGGGCAGTCGTCCTAGCTTTCCTGGTGTTCGGAGCGTCTATTTCCACAGCTGCTTCAAATTGGCCCTCTCAGCGTAACTGCAGTGCCGCCAGCCCCTACCTGTCCCTGGGACCATTGCCGGCGCTTCTGCGCCCCTGTCCCGCCCTGCGCTGCTGGCCGAAACTTGCTAGGTAGGCGCTTGTGTGGGTCCTTCTGTGTCACAGTGACCTGTGTGGGCTTCCTTCAGCCCCTAAGCCCACCCTCTGCGTCGCTGGGCCGGTGTGGACTTGACTCGGTTCCCGAGGTCCGGCCTCTGCGTCGCGGGGCCAGTGTGGACTTGACTCAGTTCCCGAGGTCCACCCTCTGCATCGCGGGGCCAGTGTGGACTTTACTCGGTTCCCAAGGTCCGCCCTCCAAAGAGCGGGGCCAGTGTGGACCTGACTCGGTTCCCAAGGTCTGCCCTCCACGTCGCTGGCCAGTGTGGACTTGGTTTCAGACCTCCGGGCTGGCCTCTGTGTCAAGGGGTCTATGTGCATTTCTTTCATCTCACTGCCTGCACTGTTTGTCTTGGGGGTTATTTGTGCTTTCGGCTGTGCTGGGAGGGTTGTGTAGCATATAGCTTTTTATATGAAACTATCATTATCGTTCATTTATAAGTAACCCAAAATTCCATCTTTTCTCTTCAACTCAGAAATCAGATGTATAAAATAACAAGCAAAAATAAAGGGGGAAAAGGGAAGATCGGAGGAGGAGGCAGAGGAATGGGAAAAAGAAATATCAGAGAAAGCACCTAGGGTGATGTTACTATTTCTACCATGAGGTAGAACTGTCTTTAGGTGAGAGCTCCAACTAAATTTTGACTCATTATAAGAAAGATCTTTGTGAAATTCAAGATTGTCCAAAAAATGAACTGCCTTTTAAGAAAATGAGTCTCTGTTACAGGAGCTGTTCACACAAAATAATGGGTGATCATGAGACAAGGGTATTGCAATAAGGGATTCAGACATGGACTAGAGGAAACTCCCTGGCTATCCAGTGGTTAGAACTCCATGCTGCCATTGCTGAGGATCCAGGTTGAAACCCTGGTCAGGGAGTTAAGACGCCCACAAGCTGCACAATGTAGCCAAAAATAAATAAATAGGTACATAGAGTAAATTATTTTTAAGATCATTCTTACCCAGCATTCTATCATACAATTTACTATAAAGTAAGACAAACAGTCCACAAAACTATTTTTAATTCAAGTAAATACCCCACTGTAATAAACTCAATAGGAAATCAAGAATGCTTTATTGAAATGTAATTGTGTTAAAATTAATACTTTTCTTAAAACCACATTCCTAATCTGCAGGAGCTGTAGAATAAACAGAAGAAATAATTTTCTCTAGAGTTTATTAATAAGTCAAAAGAGGAAATTTTTTTTAAAAACAGGAGTATCATAAACATTTTCTTTCTCTTAGTTCCTGAGTCTTTAGCACAGTTTTCCCTGATAGTTACTGATTTGGGGTTAATGGTTGGGATGTTCGGGATGTTGATGGAATCTAAAAATATAGATGCCACCTCAAAACACAATAAATAAATTATAATCTACTGAGCTAGCTCAGGTAAGAATTATGCGCTTTTGCCTTTGCTTCTGCCCCTAAACCGTTACTCAAACCAGGGTGTTTTGCTACCCATCCTTTACATGACTTGCTAGTTTCTAGTCTCAGGAAATGACTTGCCCTCTTGGGAAACAGACTTCTCTGCATCCAAGTAGGATATGTATAAAAAGATTTGCTGCCTAAAATATTAATTACCTGTTTTAAAATACAATTCCTTTTCTCATCTGTACTGGTATCTTCCATCTTTCTGAAATCTTACTCACTTACCACAACTTCCTATGCTAGAGTACTGCCAAAATCTTTAATTATGTTCTGAACCTAGGGGTCCTGAATAGACTCAAATCTTACCCCTTACTCCCAGGCTCTTCTTGGCTCTTTGGTTCCTGTCTTTCTGCCCTTTATCTACTGAGCAGCACATCTATAATTTTTACTTAATACAATAAATATTATTTACTGTGCTAATGGTATATGGACCGAATACCTGTGTTCCCTCAAAATTCATATATTGAGTCCCTAACCCCCAAGATGGTGGTATTTGAAATGGGGCCTTGGAAGGTATTCAGGTTCAATTAGATGATGAGGTTGGAAACATAATGATGGGATTACTGGCCTTGGAAGAAAAACCTGTCTCTGTCTCTGTCTCCCTCTTCTTTGCCTCTTTATCTCCGGATAGAAACTCACCAAGTCAGGGGCCATGAGATAATACAGTGAGAAAATAGCCATCTTCTAGCCAGGAAGAGTCCTCAACTTGATCTTGGGTTTCCCAGCCTCCAGAACTATGAGAAATAATTTTTTTGTCTTTTAAGCCACTCAGACTATGGTATTTTGTTTTAACAGCCCAAGACAACTAAGACAGCAGGTGTGCCAATTATATAAACTATTCTCATGTAGATCCTATGTTTCAGTATCTTGTTTGGTCATTGGGTTTGTCTCTATTTTAGATGAAGGTCTTCATGTCTATGAACTCTACAATAGCAAAGTTAATTGATTAGTCAATGATGTAATGAACATATTTCTAAAGCAAATAATTAGAACCACTACCTCTAACAAGAACACAATTAAAAAATCTAGAACCGCAAGTGGCATTGCTTTCATTTGAGGGCAAAATGAAATGGCTCAATTTATTCTGGTTGATGGTAGGTTGACCAAACTATTATGAGAATCTATAACTCCAAAGTTAATAAACAGATCAAATTCAAAGACCAGTGTAAGAAATTCCAGTGGAAGCACCATGTCTCTGATATTTAACTGACTGATATGTAAGCTTCCAGATTTATCACTCTAGAATGAAGGAGAACTCAGAATCCAGGTATCTTTTTTCTTTTTTTTTACTTTCTTTCTCTCTGTACATCCCACCTCTCCTTCCTCTCCTGACTCCGTGTCCATAAGTCTGTTCTCTATGTCTGTGTCTCCACTGCTGCAGAATACAAGTATCTGTTTGCATACATCTTTATAGCCCCAGCACTCAGCACAGTTTCAGACACATAATAGACACTCAAAACAGGTTTGTTTACGCAAGGTACTCACATTTTCTCTGGAACTTTGAATGCAACTATATTCTACTACCACCATTTCTAGCATTCTATAAATTTCTTCATCTGTTCATTCAGCAAACACTTACTAGCACCTGTTCTGTTCTCAGACCCTGCTCTATGCACTGAGAATGCAGTAAACAAAAAATTTTGCTATCACAGAAAAGTGAAAGTGAAGTCACTCCCTTGTGTCCGGCTCTTTGTGACCCCATGGACTGTAGCCTGCCAGGCTCCTTCGTCCATGGAATTCTCCAGGCAAGAATACTTGAGTGGGTTGCCATTTCCTTCTCCAGGGAGTCTTCCCAATCCAGGGATCAAACCCGGGTCTCCTGCATTGCAGGCAGGCTCTTTACCATCTGAGCCAGGTTAGGAGAGACATACCTTACATTTAACTGGGAAAATAATCACCATCAAACAAACACTTTAGAAAGTATAACATGGTGTCAAGTAGTATTAAATACTATGAAGGCAACTAAAATTGAATAAATAAATAAATACTATTAAAAGTATCTAAACTTAAAGACACAGAAAATGACAAATAGATGCTATTTTAGGTAAGAAAGTGATGTTTGAGCAAGAATCTTAAGAAAGAAAGCAGTTTCTCTGAATAGTTGAGTAAAGAGCATTCCACCAGAAAGAACGACAAATACAAAAGCTAGAAAACTCTCATATCATTTGTCTGAGGAGTAGCGATTGAAACAAAACGAGCACTAAGAATGGGAAAATTAGGTCAGAATTGTGGATAGATGTCAAGTCACATGGACCTTTTAGGTTATTGTTAGGACTTGAATTTTTCTGATTGAAGTACAGTTGATCTACAATAATACATTAGGTTCAAGTGTCCAACACAGTAACTTCATATTTTGATACATTATACATAATTGGCTCTATTCCCTATATTGTATATTACTTCTTTATAATTTGTTTATACCCAATAATTTGTTTCTCCGAATCCTTGTCACTTATTTTGCACCTCCTCCTACTCCCTCCCATCCTGTGGGTAACGACTGATCCCATCCTGTGGGTAACAACTAATTTTTTCTTTGTATCTGTACCCTTGTTCTCTACTTGTTTTGTTACATTTGTTTTTTAAATTCCACATAAAAGGGAAAACATAAAATATTTCTCTTCTCTGACTTATTTCACTAAGCAACCATATTGTTGCAAATGGCAAGATAGAATACAAGCACTCCTTTTTCACCACATCCTCACCAGCACTTCTCATTCCTGTGACTGAGTAATATTCCACTGTGTTTATATATACTCCACATCTTCTTTATTCATTCATCTGTTGATGAACACATCGATTGTTACCATATTCTGACTATTATAAATAAAACACTGGGAAGCAGGGCATGCAAAGTCGGTGCTCTGTGACAACCTAGAGAGAGAGGGTGGGGAGGGAGGTGGGAGGGGTTTCAGGATGGATGGGACCATGTATAACCTATGGCTGATTCGTCTTGACACATGGCAAAAATCATCAAAATACCACAAAGCAATTACCCTCCAATTAAAATAAGTGTTTGTTTATTTTTTAATAAAACATCATGGTGCATGCAAATGAAAGTGAAAGTGAAATTGCTCAGTCCTGTCTGGCTCTTTGCGACCCCATGGACTGTATAGCCCATGGAATTCTCTAGGCCAGAATACTGGAGTGGGTAGCCATTCCCTTCTCCTGGAGATCTTCCCAACCCAGTGATCGAACCAGGTCTCCCACATCTCAGGCGGATTCTTTACCAGCTGAGGCACAAGAGAAGCCCATATGTCTTTCCAACTTAGTATGTTCTTTTGGGGGGGGCGATAAATACATATAAGCGGAATTGCTGGATAATATGGTATTTTTTTTGTAATTTGTAAAGAAATCTCTGTACAGTTTTTCATGCAAGTGTGCATGTAAGTCACTTCAGTCATGTCCAAGGTTGTGCAATCCTATGGACTGTAAGCTGCCAGACTCTTCCATCCATGAGATTCTTCAGGTAAGAATATTGGAGTGTATTGCCATGCCCTCCCCCAGGGGATCTTCCTGACCCAGGGATCGAACCTGTGTGTCTTATGTCTCCTGAATTGGCAGGCACGTTCTTTACCACTAGTGCCACCTGGGAAGCCCACAGTTTTTCATAGTGACTATCAACTTACATTCCCATCAACAGGGTACAAGGATTCTTTTTCCATATCCTCATCAACACTTAATTATCTTTTGATGATAGCCATTTGGACATGCCTGAGGTGATATTTCATGGGCTTCCCAGGTGGAACAATGGTAAAGAACCTGCCTGCCAAATGTTCAGTCCCTGGGTTGGGGTGATTTCCTGGGGGAGGAAATGGAAACCCACTCCAGTATTCTTGCCTGGGAAATCCCATGGACAGAGGAGCCTGGTGGGCTACAGTCCATGGGGTCTCAAAGAGTAGGACATGACTGGGCGATTGAGCATGCGTGCATGAGATGATGTGGTGGTTTTGATTTGCATTTTCTGATGATTAGTGATACTGAACATCTTTTCATGTGCCTGTTGGCCATCTGTATGTCTTCTATAAAAAATATGCCTATTCAATTCCTCTGTTCATTTTTTAATCACATTATCTATTCTTTTACTGAGTTATATGAGTGCATGGGGTCACAAAGAGTCAGATATGACTAAGTGACTAACACTTTTTTATATATTTTGAATATAAGTTACTTATCAGACATATTACTTGCAAATACCTTCTCCCATTTAGTAGGCTGCCTTTTCATTTTGTGGTGATTTCCTTTTCTATGCAAATTTTTAAGCTAAGATTATGTCCTATTTGTTTATGTTTACTTTTATTTCCTTTAAGAAAACAGATTTATAAAAAACATTTCTAAAAAAAAATTTTTTTTTAATATTTCCTAAGACCAATGTCAAAGAGCATACTGCCTATGTAATCGAAGAGTTTTATGTTACCTTCATAGTATTTATTAATATTTGACATTATATTATAATTATTTTTCTTTTTCTAACTCTTTTTGATGCAAAGTTAGGTTGTTTGAGAGTTTTCTTGTTTCTTGAGGTAAGTCTGTTTAAACTTTCCTCTAAGAACTGCTTTGTAGCATATTTGAAAGTTGTCTTTCTATTTTCATTTGTCTCAAAGTTTTGTCTGATTTCCTCTTTGATATCTTCATTGACTTATTTTTTAGTAACATTTTTAGCCTCCATGTTTTTGTCTTTTTTCCATTTTTTTGTAACATAATTGATTTCATGTTTCTTACCTGTGTGGTCAGAAAGAATCTTAATATAATTTCATTCTTCTTAAATTTATTGAGACATTTTGTGGCCCAGAATCTGATCTATCCTGGAGAAAGTAGCAAGCACACTTGAAAAGAATTTGTATGCTGCTGTTTGAGGACAGAATGTCCTATAGATATCTATTTAGTCCCCCTGGTGTAATGTGTCATTTAAGGCTTTTGTGTCCTTATTGATCTTCTATCTGGATGGTTTATCCATTGATGTAATTGGGGTGTTAAAGTCCCCTACTATTATTATATTATTGCCAATTTCTCCCTTTATTTGTGTTAATATTTATTTTATGTATTCAAGTGCTCCTACATTAACTGTATATATGTTTATAGATATTATATGCTTTTTCTATCTTGACCCTCTTATCACAATCAATGCCATGAGTCTTTTGATTGGAGTATTTAGTGCATTTACGTTTAAGTGATTATTGACAGTCATCGCCATTTTCTTATTTTCTAGTTGTTTTTGTGGTTCTCTGTTTCTTCTTCTTTGAGCCTCTTTTCTTTTGGTTTGATGATTTTCCTCAGTGTCAAATTTGAGTTCTTTCTTCTTTATTTTTTGTGTATCTGTGATAGACTTTTGATTTATGGTTACCATAGAGTTCATACATATCAACCTATAACTATATCCACTTATTTAGTGGTGATGAACTCTTACTTTTTGCTTTGTCTGGGATACTATCTCTTTTTCAATTCTGAAAGATAATCTTTCTGGGTAAAATATCCTAGAGTGTAGGGCTTTTTCTCTTTCAGCACTTTAAATAGTTCATGCCAATCCCTTCTGGCCTGCAAAATTTCTGCTGAAAAACCAGCTGATAACCTTATGAGGGTGTCTTTATAGATGACTGTTTTTCTCTGAATTCTCTCTTTACCTTTAACTTTTGCCATTTTAATTATGATATATCCTAGTTTGAATTTCCTTCAGCTCATCTTGTTTGGGACTCTCCGTGTTTCCTGGACCTGGATATCTGTTTCCTTCTTCAGATTCGGGAAGATTTCAACCATAATTTCATCAAATACTTTTTCTGCTATTTCCTCTCTCTTCTAGGACATCTGTAGGAGAACATTTGGTATTGTCCTAATGTCTCTTAATCTATGCTCATTAGAAAATGTTTTCTTTACTGCTCTGATTGGGTGATTTCCATTATTCTATCTTCCAGATTATGTGTTCTTATATACTTATGTGTTTTTCTGTATCACCTGGCTGTTATTAATTCCCTCTAGTGTATTTTTTATTTCAGTTACTATATTCTTCAGCTCTGACTGGTTCCTTTTTATATTTTCTAGTTCTTTGTTAAAGTTTTCACTATGTTCCTCTATTCTCCAAGTTCAATGAGCATTTTTATTACTATTACTTTGAAACTTTATTGAGTAAATTACAACCATTTCATTAGGGTTTTTCTCTAGGGTTTTACCTTATACTTTCATTTGGAACCTATTTTTCCGTCTTCTCATTTTCTTTGAATTTCTGTTTGTCTCAATGAAATTAAGTGAAACACTTACATATTCCAGTCTTGAAGGCTTGTCCTTGTTGGAAATGACATTATGTGGTCCGTTTGTGACCAGTGGCTTTGGTGCGAGAGCTGGATCTGAAGAGGTCACAAGTGGAATCTTCTTCCAGGGTGCACTGGTGACTGCTGGCTTCTTGGGGATAAGACTGGAGTCAGACGGGCTACAGCCAAAGACAACTACAAGCAAGGGCTTCTCCTGGGTTCACTGTTCATTGCTGCCTGGTTAAGGGTCAGTATCAGGGTCCAAGGGCCTGGAGCTGTATTTCTGAGCTGGTTTCACTTTTCCCTGATGTGCAAGAACACAGTTGTGGTCTCTGACTTGTGTGTGGGCAGAGGCAGGGCACAAGGGGCTGGGGCCACACCTTTAAGCTGGCTCCACTTTGCCAGGTGACACAGTGGTGGTCTTCACCTTTGCAGAGTGCAGAGACAGGGCAGAGGACTGGAGCGGAAGCCCAGTGGAGGCTAGCAGATCTCACAGGAGCAGCCCTGGCAGGCCAGTTAGAGCACCAGGCAGTTTTCAATCTGCTACCTCTGCACCAGAACAGGGAAAAAGCAAGTCTGTGAGCATGCTTTTCAAGAGGGGAGTCTTGGTTCCTTTGACCCTCCAGTAAACTCCACTGGTTTTCAAGCTCATTGGGAACTCATTTTCCCAAGGCTAGACCCCAGCGCTGGGTGCCTATTAGGGAGCTTGAACCCCTCATTCATTAGAGAGGATCCCCAAGCCTGTGATATCTCTCTCCTCTTCCAACTCACCTGCCAGGGATGGATCCCAACTAGATCTTTTCTCCTCCATTCCTACCAGGCTCCGCGTTGTCCTTCCTCTGTATCCTTGGTTGAAGGAAAACATTTCTGTGGTCTTCGGGCCATTTTCGGTGAGAGTTGCTCTATGTGTAGTTGTAGTTTTGATGTGTTAATATTGTGTGTAGGAGGGGAGGGAGGGGGGTGGTAATCTCAGGATCTTCCTACTCTACCGACTTCATCTCACTCTCAGGACTGAAGATTTTATTAAAAGCTGTGGAAAGACTTTTGAATCAGGGAGTGAAGTGTGATTTACACTTTTAACAGATCATTCTGTTTTCAGATCAGGTGAGTGGTGGTGGGTAGTGGGTGGATAGAAGGGGACTAAGACCAGTTAGGAAGCTATTGCTGTAATCTATAAGAGATGACATTGGCTTGGACCAAGGAATTTGTTGGACATGGTGATCAAAGATTAGATTAAAAAAAATATTTTGCAGATGGGCCCAAAAGTTTTACTGGAATAAGAATATGTAGGAGGAAAAAAAAAAAAAAAAGAGGGGTAAAGGATGACTCTAAAGTTTGTAACTCACTGCTGTGAAATACATGATAGAGGAGCAGATTTCAAGGAAAATACCATAAGCTGAGTATTAGACATATGGTCTATATAGAAAAGTTAGACACTTGGATAAATGGATCTGGTACACAAAAGTTGTCTAAAAGGGGTCATCTGTTATGGTCTATTAGCGGTGGCCCAAAAGCTAGGTACAGAAAATCTTTTAAGAATTATTTGTGTCAAAGCCCAAGAAGTTCAGGTAAAATGTAGACTGAGAATTGGCCATTAAATTTGGCAAGATGCAGTAAATCACTAATGATCTTGGCAAGACTATTTAAAGTGATATGGACAAAAAGCCCAATGAAAGCCAGAACAAGAGGAAAGAAAGTGGTGAAGAAGCAGAAAGAAAGAAAACAAGTACAGACAGCTCTTTCACTTTTCCCTTGCTAAATAGGGAGCAAAAAAAAAATTATCCATATTTTAACATTCTTTTCTATTTATTTTTCTACTGATATGACTTTGCTACAAGTCTGAATTCTACCTCTTTATTCACCTTTATGAGACCAGATTCTAATATTCAGTGGGTACCCAATGAAAAAATTAAAGAGTCACATGTACTACCAAGTAATAATGAACTTTATTTATAGGGAAAACGCTAAAGAAGAAACCTCTGGGGCCCTAAACTTATAAAATGAAATATAAAGTGCTGACAGCAAAGACAGAGTTCTTACCATGCTGATCTTTGGTAAATCCAATACAAGGATGAACAAATTGCTTTAGGTAGCATGTTTTCAAGGAAAGAGTTATGTCAATGATGAGACAGTGTCTAGAAATTGAAGCTTTTCACCATTTATTTTCTTCCTTCTGCCTTTTTGAAGAGTATTAAGAGTACTCTATGAGAGAATATGGATTTTAGGGAAGAAAAGAGAATGAAATGAGAAAAAGTGAATGTTAAATTAAGATAAGGTCTCAAAAGCACAACTAATTTTTCAGAGCATTCTAAATGCAAGGCACTGATCAAGTTAACATGGTACATGTTTACAGAGCAAGCTTATGATCCATAGGGTAGATCATTAAGTGAGAAGCTTGTGCAATTTTAAGTTCTATGAATGGGGAAGAACAGGTTGCCTCTCAGAGCAAAAATTTTGAAGCATGTAATAATCAAAGAGGCTAGACAAAGCTTCCAGCAAAGATGGTAGTTAATCTGAATCTGAAAGGATAAGCAGCAGTTGGAAATATATTAATTATGCCTTCAATATGATTCAGTTGCCCATCAGTGTTTACCGCCTTCAAAGTCACTAGATTGTTTCTTTTATACTTTTTCCTAGTGAAGGATGTTCATAAAACCTATTGAGAAAAAAACAAAACAAAGAGTAGGTGATAACTACATGCTCCTTTAAGAGATGTTCTGATGCTTAAGACAGTAGAAAATGCATTATTTTAATGCTACTGTGGAAACAGAGACCAAAGCACAGTCTTTCTAATTTAACTGTGAGTAACCTTTTTCTCAGTTTATAGTTGTAATACTTTTTTGTCTTCACTGAATACTTTTCTTTTTGTCAGTCAGGTAGTATAATCACCTCCTTTTGTGTGATAATCATAGACAATTAATTTGGTAACAGTTCCTGTCCTGTTACACTGTTAATTGGATGTCTGTGAATCATATATCTCACAACTTGTGAAAAAAGTGAACATATGCTGGTTTTAAAAGGGCATGGACGCTCTCCTGATTTTGACTCCTGATTATTATTTTAAAAATACTGTTTTTAAAATATAGCTTGAGTGGCTTCCCTGGTGACTCAGTGGTAAAGAATCCACCTGCCAATGCAGGAAACACAGGTTCCATCCCTGGTGGGACAACTAGAGACCCAGGTGCTTCAGGGCAACCAAGCCCAAGCCCTGCAGCTACTTAACCTGAGCACCACAACTCGAGAGCCCACACGCTCCGGAGACCACACACCACAACTAGAGAGAAGGGCGCATTCCCCAAGGAAGGGCCTGCAATGCCACAAGGAAAGCTCTCATGTACCAGCAACTAAGACCCAATGCAGCCAAAAAATAAACAAATTTTTTTTTAAGTTGACAGGAAAGAACAGTATCCAAGCATACAAATGGTTGCTTCTGTTAAAAGCAAAGAATGGGTGAGTCGTGTGGATAGATGATGGTTAAAGAGGACTTGACGTTATATATACTCATTTCCTTAAAAAAAAAAAAAAGACTGGAAACCAAGATGATTAATAGTTGTTGATTCTGGAAGGTGGGCTTGTTTTATTGTTCTGTGAACTTTATTTCTCAAAGTAAAAATTATAATGTTTTAAAATGAAAGAGCTACATAACTAGAACTGATGACTGGAATTTTGCTGAAAGAGAAACAAACAAGCAAAACGTCTTTGGTACATGTAGATTCGGGCAAACATTGTGAATCAGTAGAAGATACACGTGAATAAGCCAGGATGGCTTCTCCCATTAAGTCTATGCAACACTCAAATGTATTATAAAGCTCCTTCTTGCCTCAGGATCTTTGCACATGTCTAAGTTCATGCCTTCCACTGCATATCCCACCCCTGAAGACACACATCCAACTAGCTCTCACTCATCCTCCGGTTCAGTTCAGTTGCTCAGTTGTGTCTGACTCTTTGAGACCCCATGGACTGCAGCACGCCAGGCCTGCCTGTCCATCACCAACTCCTGATGTTTACCCAAATTCATACCCATTGAGTCGGTGATGCCATCCAATCCTCTGTCATGCCCTTCTCCTCCTGTCTTCAATCTTTCCATCAGGGTCTTTTCAAATGAATCAGTTCTTCACATGAGGTGGCCAAAGTATTGGAGTTTCAGCTTCAGCATCAGTCCTTCCAATGAATATTCAGGACTGATTCCCTTTAGGATGGACTGGTTGGATCTCCTTGCAGTCCAAGGGACTCTCAAGAGTCTTCTCCAGCAATCATCCTCCAGGTGATTAAATACCACTTAAACACCACTTCCTGGAGAAGTGTCCCTGACCCTACCACATTAGTAACTGCTATTCACTTGTGTTTATTTGTTCATGCTCTTTCTCCCTCACTAGAGTCTATACTCCATGGGGCAGATTTTCCAGTTGCTCAAATCAAAATCCTTTAAGTCACACTTGTCACCTTTCTATCACTTCCCATATTCAATTGTCAGAAATCCTATTGACTCCACCTCAAAAGATATCCAAAATCTGCCCCCTTCTCACCACTTGTATCACTACTAACGTGGTCCAAGCCACCACCTCTGTCCACCTGCCTCCTTCCACACCTGACTGCTACAGACCTTCCTCCACCAAGAAGCTGGAGGAATCCTTTGGAAGCAAGTCAAAAATGCCACTTCTCTACTTCCTGACACCCACAAAACGAAACGCAGAGTCCTTACCTGGGACCACTGGCCCAGTGAGATCTGGCCTGCTGCCTCTCAGTTCTCATCCTCACCCTGCCTCTGCTCTCCCTTCTTTCTCAGTGGCCTTCAGCATCCACCATGCCAGCCACGGCCTGGCACTTAGCCTTGGCACTCAACCTCCCTACTGCCTGCAGCCGTTCTCCTTGCAAGCACTCACAGTGCTTGCATTCACTTCATTCCGCTTGCTACCAAGAGTTGTGTTTTCAGACACCATCCCCACAGTCCCTTCATCCTGCTTTGTCTTTAAAGTTCTTATCCCTACATGCTATATTTTATAAATGGCTGTTAATTAGTCAGTGATTGGTCTTTGATCATTAGAGCGCCTCAACTCCATGGGGGCAAAAAACTTTTGTCTCTTACTATGTTCCCAATGCCTTGAACAAAGCCTGGCATATAGGATAAACATAAAAAATAGTTGGAACTTCCCTGGTGGCCCAGTGGCTAAGCTTCCTCACTCGCAATGTGGGGGCATCCAGGTTCAATTCCCGGTCAGGGAACGAGATCCCATATGCCACAACTAAAAGACCCTGCATGCCACAGCTAAGACTTGGCGCAGCTAAACAGATGAATGAATGAATAAATAAAAACATAGAAAGTAGTTGTTGAAATACCTTTTTAACTGAACAAGAAAAAATAGCTTGCCTATCTTAGTAGAAATAGTTTGTCTATTTCAGGAGAACTTACACTCTTGAGAAGCACACTCGGAACATAAACTCTCAGTAGACAATTTTGAATGAATGAAGTCAATGTCAATGTTAAGAATAAGAGTGAGAGAGCTTTTCCCTCTGTCGGGATTAGCTGCCAATGATGGTCAGTTACTCTGATAGTGAAAAATGTAAGAAGACTATGAGAAAGGAACAGGGAGCCTTTGGTGGCATTAGAGAACAAATATAGAAGAATGAAATTATCTAGGGAGAGGAAAAGTGTGCAGAAAAATTAGGAAGGGAACTAACATTTATGGTTATAATTGTACTCAGAGTATTCCAGAGATAGCAGTAGACTCATAAAAATGTACATATTCTCAAAACTCTGTGAGATAGATGTGATAGGACTTATTTTACAGAGAAAGAAACAGGCTTGCACAGGTTAATTAAAATAAGGTTACAAATCTAACAGTTGGAGGCTATCTGATCAGTACACTGTCCAAAACCAGCTTTAGGAACTGTTCTCTATTTATAAGTTTCATTTGTTTTAAAAGCATTTTTATCCCCAACAATATTTTGCAATAAATCAGTATGCACCAAATATTTGTTGAATGAATGAAAGATCATGTCACAAACAACTATTCTAAAGGTAGATAGAAACCCAGAGGGAAAAGGAAGGAGGTTGATAGTGAATTCTTTTAAAGAATTCTATTCTTTCAAAACCAAAATACACTTGGTAGGAAAATAAGAAAATAGCACTTGCCAAAAGATTAATTGAGAATGTGGTCTAATCATCTTCCAGAGCATTAAGCCAACCTAAACAGAAAGGTATTTTCAGCTTTGAGGAGTTGTTCTTATGCATGCAGAATTATAACTGGCGTAATTTTCCCTATATCTCCATAATTAACAGAATATTTATTGATCAGCACAAAGAGCACAGTCTCTGGAGACATGATTTGTGTGAGCGCTTAGCTTTTTGAAAGCTTAAATCACTGTAGTCAGTATTAAAAAATGAACCGATAGTAAATGTGGTATAATTAATCCACCTATTCTATTTGCACATGAACATCTTTTCATGCTAAATATCTCATTCATTTAGGAGAGAATACAAATGTGTTACAATGACAGAATAAAAAATAAATTGGAACTTTTATTTTCCTTGCAATATTCCTTGTCTTTAACTTACTCAGATTTCTCATATACTGCGCAAGTGTAGCATATTTCTCAGCTTCTATCTGCAAACTACAGGTGCAGAGAACAGTCTGCACAGAGGATGCAGAATAGTCGGAATCCCCTAGAAAGCACGTGTCCTCACGCGGGACTGTTTCTCCCCGTGGTTCTCCAGCCAGTTCTGCTCTGTATCGCTTGATTGTCACCTGTAGGCTGCACCTCCAGGCCTCTCGCCAGCAGGTTTCTTACTTGGCTTGGACAATAAAGCAGTGCTGGTGGAAGGTGGAAGAAAGAAGGAAGCCAGGATATGTCTCCCTGCCCCTCTCTGCCCAGGTGGTCTCAGGACTGGGGCAGCACTTACCACTCCTTTTGTGCCTCCAGCCAACTCCAGGCAGTTTTGCCTGGTGACTTTGGCCCCTGAACTCTCATAATACTATAGCCCTTTGTGGTCCAGGCCGGAGGTAATAATCTCCTTGTCTGCTTCACTATCACCTGTTGCCTTCACAGTGGTTCATTTCCTGTGAAATCAATCCCTGAATTAAAAATCCATTGTTCTGAATAGTTGAAGTGGTTAGTGTTTCTGTGATTATCCCCAATTGATATAATACCCTTGAGAGGAGGGACCTAGTTTGCTTTATCACTGCTATATCCTAGTACCTGGGAAGGAAAGTACAAGGTATGCATTAAGTAATCAATTAAAATGTGCTAAATGAATGAATAGAAAATGCATCCTTTAGTTAGTAGTTTTCAAAGTTTATCAAGCATCAAACTACCTAGAAGCTTTTTTTAATAACATATACAGTTATCTTTTTACATCCTGCTTTCTCAAGTTTCTGATTCAGTAGGTTTAGGAAAAGACACCAAAACTTACATTTCTAATAAGTTCCCAGGTGATGTTGATGTTGCTAGTCCAGGTACCACACTTTGAGAACCAGTACTTCAGTTCATGAAGTATCCTGCTTATAATCTAACCAGAATATACACACTAGAGAAAAAAAAAAACAAAAAACATATCAAAGAGGACTAACATTTCATATTAGTGATTTGGCAATCATCTTCAATTACTTTAGCCATATTAAATTTTTTATATGAATAAAAGGAGTTCTAATATCTTTCTAACCTTTTACCAGGAGTGGTCATTGCCAGTCAATTAAGCCCTTTTAAAAAAATCTTATTTTAATGCTTCACTTGATCCTTTCTTTTTAAGTCAAATTCTGAAGAAGGAATGGCCATAAAATAGATTATAAAGTTCAAGACTCTTGTTCCTTTATATAAAGAGTGTGAGGAAAATAAGTTTTACAAATCAATACTTCCAAATCCCACAGTGTGCGTGGTGGAGTGGAAGAATTTGCACTCATCTTGCCCTGTGGAAGCACCAAAATTGCAAATATCTGTTAAACAACCATTGGCAAGAGGACATTGGAAGCCTCAAAAAAATATATACCACCTGTCCAAGGACAAAGAGGAAGCCACAACAAGACAGTAGGTGGAGCATCAACGTGATAAAATTAAATCCTATACCCACTGATGGATGACCCACAAACCGGAAAACACTAATACCAAGGAAGATCTTGCACTGTTTGGAAGGTTCTAGGCCCCCACCCAGCTCCTCACTTGGGGTCTGGCAGAGGAACTGGGAGTTCCCAGAGAAACTGTCTTTGAAGGCCAGCAGGATTTGGTGACAGGACTTCCACAGGACTGGGGGAAACAGACTCTACCCTTGGAGGGCACAAACAAAACCCTGTGTGCACCAGGACCCAGGGGAGAGGAGCAGGGACCCCACGGGAGACTGAGCCAGACCTCCCTGGGAGTGCTCGAGGGTCCCCTGCAGGGGCGCGGGCCGGCGGTGCCCACGGAGGGCACGGGGCTCCAGCAGCAGCATTCCTGGTGGATGAGTCTCGCTGTGAGTCCTCTAGGAGGTTGCTGGTCGCCCTATCCTCAGAGTCCTATCATACCAAGGACTTCCCTGGTAGCTCACAGGCAAAGTGTCTGCCTACAATGGTTGATCCCTGGGTCGGGAAGATCCTCTTGAGAAGGAAATGGCAACCCACTCCAGTACTCCTGCCTGGAAAATCCCGTGGACAGAGGAGCCTGGTGGGCTAAGTCCAGGGGGTCGCAAAGAGTCAGACACGACTAAGCAACTAAACTTTCACTTTCTTTGATAGAGCCTGTAGACTCCAGGATTGGATCACCCAGGCCAAACAACTAACAGGGAGGGAGCCCAGCCCCACCCAGCAGCACGCAGTAGGATTCAAGCTTTACTGAACACAGCCCTGCCCACCAGAGCAAGACCCAGGTTTCCCTCCATTCTTTAACTCCATAAACTCAAAATGGAGGAAAGACCTAAATGTGAGACTGGATGCCGTAAAATTCCTAGAGGAAAACGTAGGCAGAACACTCTCTGACATATATCACCATGACATCTTTTTCAATACACCTCCCAGAATAATGGATATAAAAGCAAAAATGGGAACAAATGGGAAAAAACGAATGGGAATCTCAGTTCAGTACAATCGCTCAGTCATGTCCGACTCTTGGACTGCAGAACGCCAGGCCTCCCTGTCCATCACCACCTCCCGGAGCTGGCTCAAACTCATGTCCATCAAGTCAGTGATGCCATCCCACCATCTTCTCTTCCATAGTCCCCTTCTCTTCTGCCTTCAATCTTGCCCAGAATCAGGGTCTTTTCCAGTGAGTCAGCTCTTTGCATCAGATGGCCAAAGGACTAGAGCTTCAGCTTCAGCATCAGTCCTTTCAATGAATATTCAGGGCTGATTTCCCTTAAGATTGACTGGCTTGATCTCCTTGCAGTCCTAGGGACTCACAAGGGTCTTCTCCAACATGACAGTTCAAAAGCATCAATTCTTTGGCGTTCAGCTTTCTTTATAGTCCAACTCTCACATCCATACATGACTACTGGAAAAACCATGGTGGTGATTTAGTCACTAAGTCATGTCTGACTCTTGTGATTCCATGGACTTTAGCCTGCCAGGCTCCTCTGTCCGTGGGATTCTCTAGGCAGGAATACTGGAGTGGGTTGCCATTCCCTTTTCCAGGGGATCTTGTCAACACTTTGACTACACGAACCTTTGTCAGCAAAGTAATGTCTTTGCTTTTTAATATGCTGTCTAGGTTGGTCATAGCTTTTCTTCCAAGGAGCAACAGTCTTTTAATTTCATGGCTGCAGTCACCATCTGCCATGATTTTGGAGCCCAAGAAAATAAAGTCTGTCAATGTTTCCACTGTTTTCCCATCTAGTTGCCATAAAGTAATGGGACCAGATTCTGTGATAGCTCAGATGGTAAAGAGACTGCCTGCAGTGCTGGAGACCCAGGTTCAATCCCTGGGTTCAATCCCTAGGTCAGGAAGATCCCCTGGAGAAGGAAATGGCAACCCACTCCAGTATTCTTGCCTGGGAAATCCCATGGATGGAGAAACCTGACAGGCTACAGTCCGTGGGGTTGCAAAGAGTCGGACACGACTGAGAGACTTCACTTCAATTCACTTCACTTCAATGGAACCGGATGCCGTGATCATAGTTTTTTAAATGTTGAGTTTTAAGCCAACTTTCTCACTCTCCTCTTTCACTTTCATCAAAAGGCTCTTCAGTTCTTCTTCACTTTCTGCCATAAGGGTGGTGTCATCTGCATATCTGAGGTTATTGATATTTCTCCCGGCAATCTTGATTCCAGCTTGTGCTTCCTCCAGCCCAGCGTTTCTCATGATGTACTCTGCATATAAATTAAATAAGCAGGGTGACAATACACAGCCTTGACGTACTCCTTTCTGGATTTGGAATCAGTCTGTTGTTCCATGTCCAGTTCTGTCACTTCTTGGTCAGGAGGTCTGTTATTCCCATCTCTTGAAGAATTTTCCACAGTTTATTGTGATCCACACAGTCAAAAGCTTTAGCGTAGTCAATGAATAAAAAATAGATGTTTAAATGGAATTCTCTTGCTTTTGCTATGATCCAACAGATGTTGGCAATTTGATCTCTGGTTCCTCTGCCCTTTCTAAATCCAGCTTGAACATCTGGAAATTCTCAGTTCACGTACTGCTGAAGCCTGGCTTGGAGAATTTTGAGCATTATTTTACTAGCATGCAATATGAGTGCAACTGTGTAGTAGTCTGAATAATCTTTGGCATTGCCTTTCTTTGGGATTGTAATGAAAACTGACCTTTTCCTGCCCTGTGGCCACTGCTGAGTTTTCCAAATTTGCTGACATATTGAGTGCAGCATTTTCACAGCATCATCTTTTAGGATTCGAAATAGCTCAGCTGGAATTCTATCACCTGTACTAGTTTTGTTTGTAGTGATGCTTCCTAAGGCCTACTTAACCTCCCTTTCCAGGATGTCTGGCTCTAGGTGAGTTATCACACCATCATGGTTATCAGGGCCATTAAGATCTTTTTTGTATACTTCTGTGTTTTCTTGCCACCTCTTCTTAATATCTTCTGCTTCTATTAGGTCCATACAGTTTCTGTCTTTTATTGTGCCCAGTTTTGCATGAAATGTTCCCTTGGTATCTCTAATTTTCTTGAAGAGATCTCTACTCTTTCCCATTCTATTGTTTTCCTCTATTTCTTTGCATTGATCACTGAGGAAGGCTTTCTTATCTCTCCTTGCTATTCTTTGGAACTCTGCATTCAGATGGATATATCTTTCCTTTTCTCCTTTGCCTTTCACTTCTTTTCTCACCTATTTGTAAGGCCTCCTGAGACAAACATTTTGCCTCTTTGCATCTCTTTTTCTTGGAGATGGTTTTGATCACAGCCTCTTGTTCAATGTTATGAACCTCCGTCCATAGCTCTTCAGGCACTCATCTATCAGATAATCCCTTGAATCTAGTCACTCCCACTGTATAATCATAAGGGGTGTGATTTAGGTCACACCTGAATGGTCTAGTGGTTTCCTCTACTTTCTTCTATTTAAGTCTGAATTTGGCAATGAGGAGTGCATGATCTGAGCCACAGTCAGCTCCTGGTCTTGTTAAAAACAAGGAAGCCCAGCCATTTGTGAAAGCCTGGTTGGCCCCTGAACGCATCAATCTAAGTGAAATGAGTCAGACAGATCAACACTGTATGATCTCACTCACATGTGGAACCTTAAAAAAGAAAAGCTCATAGAAAATTAAATCAGACTGTGGTTACCAGAGGCAGGGAGGAATTGGAGGAAGGCGGTCAAAAGGCACAAACTTCCAGTTATAAAATAAGTATGAGGGAAGTAACACGATGACCATGATGCATGTGAAAGGACAGTAAATTCTGAGTTCTCATCACAAGAATTTTTTTCTTTTCTTCTTTCTTTCTATTGTATCTATAGAAGATGGATGTTACTTTAATCTACCGTGGTAATTATTTCACAATATATGTCAATCAAACCCTCATGCTGTATTCCTTAAATTTAGAAATTGTGTGTCAATTATTTTTCAGTAAAACTGGAAAAAAAAATCTTGAAAAAGATAGAACCTATTTTCTGAGGACATTCTAGCTAAAGCTTTTAGGTTTATGAAGTATGCAAGTACTTCAAATGATCCTGGTTAAAAAAAATTAGATGATAGATAGCTAGGTCAAATGTGGCAAAATGTCAATAACTGCTGAAACTGAAGAAGTATACCCAAACTTTTTTAAATAATATGACTGAAGCTCTTAGATGAAATTTATTTCAAATAAATTTAGTTATCTCAAAATAAATACTTTTTAAAAATTAGTATTTCAAACACTATATGGTGAGTAGAACTCTGATGCATATGATCTAATTATTGTCAAAGTAAAATATATATTGATAATTAATTAACTCTTTTATGTGTTAATTCCATATTTTATTGCAGGGAGACAGACAGACAGAATATTTTCCCTCTGAAAATTAAAAAAAGCTACTTTATTTATTTATTAAAAACAAATAAATAGATATAAAAATGGCAAAATTACCAATTTAACAGAGAAAAATAATGAAGGGATGAGAGGAAGTTGAGAGTGGTTATATTTTAAATGGGGTAGTCAGAGTAGACCTCACTCCTAAGGTCTTGCATAAAGATCTGAAGAAGCTGAGGAAGTAGGGGAGGTGCTTGTGCAAGAGAACATTACAGGAAGAGAGAAATCAGTGGAATTCTGGTGAATGTTTAACAACAACCTCTCCATGGAATGAAGCCATCTGATTTTCAGAGATTGCCGATTTCCTTGGTGTAAATATTCCCACTTCAGCTACCTTCCAGGTACCACCGGTTTAACTACGGGCTTGCACAGTTGCTAAGAATTTGAAGAGTGACCCACAAGCCAACGGCAGCTCACCCTGAAACACTACTGAGAAAATAAACAGCAGGCAATGAAGGCTTAGGGCAGAAGATACATGCCATATGCAAGCCTTGCTTAAAGCCAATGCAATCAGAGTGAGCCCAGGGCAGGCTGTTAGAGGCAGGTTTAGAAAAGATACAAGAGACTTGGCTGTGTAGAGCCTGGTGGGGGCTTTCATTCAAAGTGAGCCAACGATTTTGATCAGGGAAGTGACATGGTCTGCAATTTACTTTAACGAGATCCCTGGGGCTGCTATCACGGAGAAGGACAGTAAGCAAGGGGGAGTGGGAAGGCGACTCTGTTAAATTAACAGAGGAGAAATGATAGTGCCTAGGACTGGGCTCCAACAGGAGGGAGTAGCAAGAAATAAGGAAGATTAGGATATATTTTCAAGGTAGAGCTCACAGACTCTGCTGGTGGATTGGATCGGGGATATGAGGGAAAGAAAGGGGTCAGAAATGACAGCAAGGTTTTTGAACTGATTTGCCAAAAAGGTGGAGTTGACATTTGTAGGGAAAGGAAAGGCTGTGAGAGGTGCAAGTTTGAGGAAATGTGATTGTACACACCTTGAATTTGTCCTCTAAACAATTATTAGTCTGCTAAACAGTTATCCGTCCACTGAACTATATCAGAACAGGTACAGAGTAGCAATAGGTTAGGAGTCAGCACAAATCCAGAGGCAGTTCTCACAGGTTCTGTGCCCACGGAACCCGCTGATACATTGTCTCCCCTTTCTTCTTATTCCATGGAGTTCTGAAAATTCCTATAGGCTGTTTTTCAATGGAAATACAGCCAACTTGTTCTAAACAGACATACAGAAGAAGAAAGTTTAAAATGGATGTTCCCTCTTGCACAGACTAATTTACTGAGGAAATTGGAAAGGAAATATTTGAGCTATTTATATTTTTGGCCAATCATAATTGAGTAGTACGGAGGGGATAGATGTCAGCTAAAAATCAACTACCACCACACCTAGACAATTTTTTTTCTTTCAGTGGTATTCTAAACATTGCTTTGAAAATTTTCATTTCTACATAGCATTGTATTTTTATTGTTTTTTTTTTTTAAATCAGTGAATAGAGTGAAAGTACAGGTGGTAAAATATGTGCATATTAGGGTCAAGTGTGCAGACATTTTATAATGGAATTTATAAATACATGTTTTAAAACAGAATATTTTCCCTCTGAAAATTAAAAAAAAAAAAAAAAAACTACTTACCCGGCTAGAAGGCTTGAGAGATGATCAGCTGTGACTAGGGTGGAAAGAGTGCCAAGTTTCTAGCATGCGTATGCACGTTTCTTTTGCTTATAATTAATAGCCCGTGCTTTCTAAGTTTTTGGAAAGCAGCTCGAAGCCTACCCAGGTAATGCCTTCTGACAACATTTTAAAGATCAGTTATGTCATATGGCTGCCTTTTAGAAAAAAAAGTCATAATGCATAGCTGTGCCATATGGCAGTTCTGAAGAATCAGCCGGCTTGGACAGACATTCATTGGATAAAGTCCCACAGCACTTGGGAAAGAATGTAGTCCTGTTGCCAAAATGTGGCCTTTGTTAATCTCCTAACTATTATTGTGCAGAAACCAATTCATCTGTATTAATTATAAACAAATTTTAATTACTTCAGTAAAAGCCCATTATACTGATATCTGATGCCAAACAAGCTGTATTAACTCTTTGTAAGTCTCCAAAGCAAACACTAGGTGTTGGAATGTAGGTGTTTTATATGAGGCGGGAATTTCTCTAGCCGAGTGTAAAAATGCAGTTCTGACATTTAGTTTTCCACTTCTTTTAAGAGATCCCATGATGCTTTTGCTTTTCACAGGCCATATCAAAAGGCAGCTGATGCATGTAAATTGTGAAAGGCAGATTATTCTTAATGAGAGTATTTAACTACACTTTATATTCTTTTGCTAAGATTTAAAAGTTCTTTTTTTCTTTTTTTTTTTAAGGGCATTCCTCATTGTAAGGCAATGATTTGCAGTGACACAGATCAACCTGACAAAATGTGACCTATTCTTGTAAAACATTCATCAACCAGTCGTTTGTGATAGCCCTCTGGACAATTTGAGACCAAATGTATACTGTGTGTCAAAGTATAATATCCTTTAAAAACATGAAAAATCAAATCACTAGTGTGTTTTATGGCAGCAGCTTGGCCAAGAAAGCTGGCTGGTCTCTCCCGCTCAGAAAGGATCTGGTCTGCAGATAACACATGCTGGTGCAGTGCGCACAGCCGTCGGAGTTGGGCAGACGCCAGCTAGCAGGCTCATCTGTGTTCAGCAGCGTTGGAATCATCTTCGAATTCAGCTTCACTAATGTGTAGTTTTATTTTATTAGGCCCACCATCAAAAGTTTCTCTTCCTCTTGGAAATCATTCCTTTTGGAATTCATATCACTCCTTGGACCTAAAAAGTTAAACAGTTTTAAACAAATAGAATCACATCCTGCCTTCTTTCTTCATTAGACTTTGAAGTTTCTCGTGTAAACTTCACATTATTTTTCCCTCTTTTTATACAACAGAATAATTTATTTTTGTAACCATAATGAGTAAATTCTAGAAAGCACTCTCCTCTATCAATTTTCGTTGGTGGACACATGGCAAATAGCTTCAGACTATGTCATAAATGTAATATGATTGTAGAGCTGGCTGAGGACAGAAATGGATGAACGTTTAAGTGAAACCAATTATCTCAAAAGCTGAGATTTGTGTGTGTGTCTACAAATTAGATATATTACACAATTGACGTTTTGTCGAGGTTTTTCTTCTTCTCAGAGGCCATAATTATAAATTCCTGTCATATCCATGTGAAATTTTTATGTCACCTATGAAGTCATAGAATTTTTAATTTTGGACCTGAAAAGCACCATAGATGTTTTTTAGGGCAATCTCCCTCATGGTACAGACAAGGAATTGAAGGCACAGAGCAAAATGGTCCAGGGTCACAAAGCTAGATAATGACCAAGTGGAAACATATTTTTCATCTCCCCATCACATATTATTTCCATTATACTACATTCATTCAGATATTATCAATCAACAGAGAAGAAATTTACCTTAAGCAATGAAAACAAAGTAAAATAATGACCATAAACTGCAGAGACTGGACAGATGTAAATTAGTTACATATATTTTCAGCCACTGTGGAGATTGATTTCATCAATTTGGCCATATTAGCCACACAAGGTTATATGTCACGCTGGGAGGATGTTGGGAAGGGAGTGAATGAAGTTTGGGAGCCAAGGAAGAAGGGCAAGGTTTTACATGTCCTGGTACATAGGACTCTCCAACGAGTTAATCATCAGGTCAGAATTACTTCATTTCTCCACAAGCTTGAATAAAAAGAAAATTTCAAGCTAAAATACATACTTATAAATTATTAACCCCAACACTATCATTGTCATAAACTAGAAATTTCTATAAATTAGAAATTAGAATAAAACAGAAAACTCTTGGCTTAAGATGGATAAATAAAGGACAATCAAATTCCAGAGAATACGTGTGCTCTGGATGCAGATCATGTGCTAGGTCACATCACCCACCGAATCCTGACCGGGGGACTAGCAAGACCTAAACCTGAGGATTTTGTCACCCATCCACCAATTGTGGGAGCTTAACCAGGGTTTCATTTACTCAAATCAAATGTGCTGTGACCCTGCCTCCTCGGGTCAGACAACCAAAAATTAGGCCCCCTTGTAGAAATCAAAACAATTATGAGTATTCATCTTTAAATAGCACCTTTTTAATCTAAATCTTAAAGGGGTTGATAAATATCATCACTCCTAATCTTTACAGTACCTCAGCCTAATTAGGAACTGAGATGGGAAAACACCAATCCTGGTATTCTAAATACCAAAATGATGAAATTATACTTAATTCTGAAAAACACATAGCCTGTGAGTTTCTGTACCTGTGATGGCTGGCTGATGACTCAAAACGTCACATGCTACTTCTTCCAAAGACCTTTCCTCTTTTTCTGAACCTCAGGGAGGGTTTCTGTCTGCTTTATGGAATGTGATATTGAAGAACAATGGCCAGAGGTGGGGATGAGGGTGAGAATAAGGTAAACAGGACAGGGCAAAGGCAGGAAACAAAATATATAATATGCACGTATAGCATATTCTATACATTATATACTTGAATCTTTGTATTAATATTATAAATATATCATGTAAAGATTATATGTGTATTTACATATTTACATATGTCTAATGTATTTGCATATATTTATATATGTGCATTTATTTATATATATTTGGGGGGATTTCCCAGGTGGCTCAAGTGGTAAAGAACCCACCTGCCAACGCAAGAGATACAGGTGGGAGATGCAGGTTCTCTCCCTGGGTTGGGAGGATTCCCTGGAGGAGAAAATGGCAAGTCACTCCAGTATTCTTGCCTGGAAAATTCCATGGACAGAGGGGACTGGTGGACTACAATCCATGGGGTCACAGAATCAGACATGACTTAGCAACTGAGCACGCACACACACCCACACCCCCACACATGCACACACACTTTTTTTAATATATTTATGTTATGTATTTTATGTATTTATACCTATTATATACATAAATATATGCATAAATATTATATACATCTATATATTATATTTACAGTATTTAATATATATTTGTTATAACATACAATAAATATAATATTAAATATATATTATAATAAATATGCTATTATATAAGTATATATATTATAAAATAGTATAATAAATATATATATACAGTTTCAGCATTATAATATTATAAGTATATTCATAAATAAAATAATATATTAAATATATACTGTATTATACATATAACTATATTATAAAATGTTCATATATTTTTCTGTGTGCTTAGTTGCTCAGACATGTTTGACTCTTTGTGACCCCATGGACTGTAGCCTGCCAGGCTCCTCTGTCCATGGGATTCTCCAGGCAAGAATACTGGAGTGGGTTGCCATGCCCCCCTCTAGGGGAATCTTCCCAAACCAGGGATCCAACCCAGGTCACCCACATTGCAGGTGGATTCTTTACCAGCTGAGCTACCAGGGCAGCCCAATCATGATGACAAGCAGCTAAAGATACAGAGGGTATATGAGCTCCCCACTATTAACATTTGGGTTAAATAATTCTTTGTTTTGAGAGGCTGTCCCGTGACTTGTAGAAAGTTTAGCAGCATCCCTGTCCTCTTCTCACTGGATCTCAATGTCACACCTCCTCATGGTTTTCTCTTGCTGTTATTGCGGTTGTTTTAACTGTGGTCTCTAGACATGGCCAAACATCCCTTGAGAGACAAAACTGCCCTGACTTAAGAATTGCTGGTGTGGAGATATAACCCAGAGAACGGGTGCACCCAACAGCATGGGGACCGCCCAGCACCCCCTGTCCTGACCCTCCCCATCTCTCTCAGCGCCTAGCCCTCATTCTCTCACTCAACTGTGTTTCACAGTGGTCAGCGGGCAGGCTCCATCGTTTCTCAGCGTCGGCGTAGACAGTTGACATGTATATTTTTTTTCATGACGGACCCATCCACCAGGCCGTTTTCATAGAAGAGGCTGTCACTTGTGGGGTCGGGGGAGAGAAGAGAAGAAAAAGGGAAAAGCACATTTTAAGAGACATGTGCACCCCAATGTTCATCACAGCACTGTTTATAATAGCCAGGACACGGAAGCAACCTAGATGCCCATCAGCAGACAAATGGATGAGGAAGCTGTGGTACATATACACCATGGAATATTACTCAGCCATTAAAAAGAATTCATTTGAATCAGTTCTAATGAGATGGATGAAACTGGAACCCATTATACAGAGTGAAGTAAGCCAGAAAGATAAAGACCATTACAGTATACTAACACATATATATGGAATTTAGAAAGATGGTAACGATAACCCTATATGCAAAACAGAAAAAGAGACTCAGATGTATGGAACAGACTTGTGGACTCTGGGAGAAGGCAAGGGTGG
Organism: Odocoileus virginianus; assembly: GCF_023699985.2. Lineage (NCBI taxonomy): Eukaryota > Metazoa > Chordata > Mammalia > Artiodactyla > Cervidae > Odocoileus > Odocoileus virginianus. The sequence goes on from NC_069688.1 coordinate 57,228,250, forward strand.
GATGTTTCAAGAGAACAGCATCGAAACATGTATATTATCTAGGGTGAAACAGATCACCAGCCCAGGTTGGATGCATGAGACAAGTGCTCGGGCCTGGTGCACTGGGAAGACCCAGAGGGATCAGGTGGAGAGGGAGGTGGGAGGGGGGACTGGGGTGGGGAATACATGTAAATCCATGGCTAATTCATTTCAATGTATGACAAAAACCACTGCAATGATGTAAAGTAATTAGCCTCCAACTAATAAAAATAAATGGAAAAAAAAAAGAGTATCCTATGCGAACAGTAAAACAGTCCATATTGCAAGTGGAGAATCAAAGGCATGATCTGAATGAAGACAGAGCATCTCAGAGCTGGAAACAGCTGAGAGGCCATGTACTGGGAGCTGGCAGATTGCCTCTCCACTGGAAGGTAAACTGCAGACATGCAGGAGCGAAGACTAAAGATAGAACACCTGCCCAGAGCAGACCCCTCGAGTGTCACTCAGACTCCACTAAAGAACATCCTTCCCTTCCTATAGCAAATGTGTTCATTTTAATCCATTGACATCTGTATTGTGTAAAACCAAGTTGATAAAAAAAAGATACGACATGCCTTAAGAATAAATTTTGTCTGATTTCACATGTTCTACACAATATCCCCTTCCCCCACTTACCATATCCCTCCTCTTGGGTCTGTCCCACATGATGTCTTACAATTGGGCCTTGGAAGCTTGAAAGTTACAGCCAAAAGCCGCAAGAAAATGCCATGAAATTGGCAGTGTGTGTTGTGGAAAGAGCCAGAGCATCTGCTTTCGAGCGGGGCGGTGAAACTGAGCCATGGGGGGAGAAAGGCTATTAGGCCACAAGCAGCCAAGGGGGAACAGCCACAGGAACCCAGATTAAAAGTCTGAAAAGACTTGGAACCCTCAGCAAAGGATCAGTGGAAAACGATAGCTTCGCCAGGGTTGGCATATGGAACCACTTGAGGGATGCGGTCGTCAACCCAATAAAATTCCACCCAGAGCCTAGGCAGTCCAGGTTGGATGCATGAGACAAGTGCTCGGGGCTGGTGCACTGGGATGACCCAGAGGGATGGGATGGGGAAGGAGGTGGGAGGGGGGTTCAGGATGGGGAACACATGTGAATCCATGGCTGATTCATGTCAATGTATGGCAAAAACCACTACAACATTGTAAAGTAATTAGCCTCCAACTAATAAAAATAAATGAAAAAAAAAAAAAAGAAAAGTTGACTTATTAAAAAAAAAAAAGAAGAATGTCTAGAAACAGGTAAAGCTGGAGGCCTGAAGCATCTGCCCAGGAACTTCGGCAAGAGTGAGCAGAAGTGGCCAGAGTGAGCAGAGTGGACAGGTCTGTTATAAGTGCAGATATTGTTTGTATGGCGTGGATCTGGGGTAAGCTGTCCCACATGCCAGTTTTTACAAGGTATAGAGCTCTCTCTTCTTGCCAAACAGTTCCCTGACATGTCCTCAGGGTCCTGCAATAGGTCACTTTCAGAGGTCTGCTCACCTCTGTTTCTTTGGCGCTAACTCCCTCTTTGTACTCATTTCCTGCTCCTCAAACCATAAAGCACTTTCAGCACTCCTCACTAGCCCTAAAACCAGTTTTGCATTGTTCTGGAATGGTTTCCCAAGGCCACATTCACATTTCTTTTCCCTCACATTTAACGAGAGGAGAACCTCCCAGATGCAGTAAATGCAAAAGAAATGAGGTAATCATTGGTTCCACCCGCTCTCTACCCCGTGTTGGCCATGTCACCTTTACCACCTGTAACCGGAGTATAGAATGGCTAATGTTCTCTACATTTTGACCTTTGGTGACACTCACTCTTCTCCTATCCCAATTGGTTGATTCTCTGATGCTATGAGGACTTCCCTAGCGGCTCAGATGGTAAAGAATCTGCCTGCAATGCAGGAGACCTGGGTTTGATCGCTGGGTTGGGAAGATCCTCTGGAGAAGGGAATGGCAACCCCCTTCCAGTATCCTTGCCTGGAGAATTCCTTGGACAGAGGAGCCTGGCTGGCTACAGTCCATGGGATCACAAAAAGCCAGACATAACTGAGGGACAAATACTTTCACTTTTCACTGATGCTATAAATCGGTAGAGTGTAAGGAAAATCTACAGTTCCGAATTTGTAGAACTGTAATTGTTCTTTCTGCCTCCACCACCAGTTAACAATGCCTTGCTTATGTGAACTCAACTTCCCAGTTGTTCATCGCAGCACTGTTTACAATAGCTAGGACATGAAAGCAACCTAGGTGTCCATTGGCAGATGAATGGATAAGAAAGCTGTGGTACATATACACAATGGAATATTACTCAGCTATTAAAAAGAATGCATTTGAATCAGTCCTAATGAGGTGGATGAAACTGCAGCCTATTATCCAGAGTGAAGTAAGTCAGAAAGGAAAATACCAATACAGTATATTAACGCATATATACAGAATTTAGAAAAATGGCAATGACAACCATATATGCAGGCCGCAAAAGACACAGATATAAAGAACCGACTTTTGGACTCTGGGGGAAGGTGAAGGTGGGATGATTTGAGAGAATGGCATTGAAACATGTATATTACCAAATGTGAAGTAGATCACAGGTCCAACTGAACAAAATGTAACAGTTGCTCTCAGAGGTGTGTCTCAGATTCCCATGATCCCTTTGTCCTACCTAGTTTGGGGAAGGATGTCCTATTTCTAAATTAACGCAGTAAGGTGGCAGTGGTGGTGGAAACTGGTACTGCAGTCTTCTCAAAGGTAACATACAGGAAAGGATGGCTGTCCTATATCCAGTCATATACATCATGGATCTTTGGGACTGGGACAAGTATAGGGTATGGTAAGTAATGCCTTCCAAGCTGCATACAAGTTGTTTCTCTTTCATGCAATAAAATCCAGCTATGCTTTAAAATGTTGAAGGGAGAGTAAGTATCCCTCCACTACCAATCCCTCACCCCTTGATGGTGTACATTTTGCTGCCTTCTACTAGTTAGCAAAAGCTAGCTTGAGGCTGCTCTTCAGCCACTGCTTTAAAGTGGAAGTCTCTTTGATATATATTTTAAATATGTTGCTGCTTTTGATATGCTTAACAACTTGAGCAGGCAGGCATGATTATCTTTTTTTTTTTTCCCCCAAATCCTTAGCTTTAAAAAAATGTTTTCATTTATTAATTTGTGGCTGTTCTGGGTCTTTTCTCCAGTTGTGGTGAGCAGGAGGCTACTCTTCCTGGCAGTGTGGGGTTCGGGCTTCCCACGGTAGTGGCTTTTCTTGTTGCAAATCACAAGCTGCAGATGCACGGACTTCGGGAGTTGTGGCACGTGGGCTCCGGAGTTGCAGTTCCCAGGCCCAAGAGCTGCCCTGCAGCATGCGGGATCTTCCTGGACCAGGAGTTGAACCCACGTCTCCTGCATTTACCACTGCATTTACCACTGAGCCACCAGGGAAGCCCCCAAGCATGATTATCTCTGTCATGGTTTTGGGGACCTAGGGCCCGTATCCTTTTATCTTGCTAATAGTATTCCGGTTTCCTTTGGTGACCAGCTGTCTCCCATTGGGTGCAGCCTCAGATTGGGCATTTGCTTTGATCAAACCGCTCTGCCTTACCCCAGTCAGGAGATAGAAACACAGTTCAAGCTCCCTCTGATCATTGATCAGAACTTGAATTTGAGTAGAGTGGAGTGAAGACGGAAAAAAACACGGGGATCTTGTCCACTGCATGCACAGTGCCCTGAATTTAAGTACTAAGTCACTTCAGTTGTGTCTGACTCTTTGCGACCCCATGGAGTGTAGTCTGCCAGGCTCCTCTGTCCATGGGATTTTCCAGGCAAGAGTACTGGAGCAGGTTGCCATTTCCTCCTCTCAAAATGAAGGCAGGAACCAGGCCCGGTTTATTTCTTTCCTGTATACACTATGTTGGTTACTTTTCTGTATTAAGATAGAAATAGATCACCAAAATTATTTAATCTAGTTATAATCTAAATTTTGTGTGTAGAGTTTGTTTCAAAAATTCTTAATTCTGCAAACACCCTGTCAACTCCCTGATTATTAATTCTTTTATTGCCCAGAAGTAAGCTTTTTCTCCCTGATTTCATCTTCTTTTCAACAGGTGAAAAGGAAAGTAGCAAAGTATTATTTGGCCGCAAACCAAGTAATATCACTGATAGGACTAGATAATTGATAAACAATAACCACCCGTTCAGTGAAACTGAAACATGTCACACTATGATTCATGAGAGAGAAAAAAATAAATATCTTTAATTTCTCTGATACTGTTTGCCATTCATGGGGTCTCAAAGAGTCAGACATGATGAAGTGACTGAACAACAAAATACTGCTTGAGAAAAGACTGGGTGAATATTCTCTACTCTTTTTCAGGAGAGCGTGAACCTTCCCTTTAAGAGGATATTATGTGGATATATGAGATTATGGATAAATCATCCATGTCTCTACTTCTTCAAAAAAATTGTGAGTTATGCCATAAGTCATGCCATCTCCTTTTTAAATGTTGAGAATTTACTATAGACAGTCACGAATACAGGATATTTTTTAAAAATCAGAAGCTAAGAAGTTCTTCCTGGCCACCTAAGTTAGATAGAGCTCAAATTTCACAAGCCACACTGTCTCATCCTTTCTTGTCTTTGGCCATGAACAGCAAGGACTAAAATCAAGGGTAAAATCTCAACTGTACAAACATTTGAATGAGAAAATGTAATTTGTCGTTATTTCTATTTAATCTCATTTGTCAATTTATTCAGGAAATATTTGTTTTTCCTCTCTAAAAATTAACACTTAATGATTAGCTGTCTTAGGAGATAAATTCCACAGAGTAACTATTTTGTGCCATATTATGTAATTGCTATTATGCTTAGCTTTTCTTAATTATTTTCTCTATCCTTTTCTGAGAAATAATGTGTCGTCATGTGTAGGCAACTTGGGGATGATGATCTTAGCACTAGTGAAACTAATAAGATACAGTTAACACTCACATACATGATCACATTTGATTTTGATAATAACTACAAAGCGTAAGCAAGTAGAACTTATTCCCACTTTACACATGAAAAACTGAGGTTCAAGTTAAATGACTTGTGCAATGTTCCAAAAGTAATCGAGGAGCCAGACCTCAAGCCCAGCCTCACTAAGGTGACAAGATTCTTCCAACTGCAGGAACGGTTACCAAGAGCTTTCTGTATAGAGCCAGGAGGTAAATATTTAAGACCTTGAGATCTATATACTTTGTCATAACTATTCACCTCTGTCTTTGTACCAAGAAAGTAGACATAGACAATATGTAAATTAGCGAGCATGGCCATGTTCCAGTAAAATGTTATTTACAAAACCAGGTGCAGGCTATATTTGACCAGCTCCTGAACTATATCCTAGCTGCTAACTAGGTTTAGTTAAACCTAGATTTAACTAAAATTCAAATTACTTAACATATAAGGAACACTGCATCAGGTACTTTGATCCTAAATGAAATGGCTCTGCTCTCTTGAATGACCAGACACAAGAGCAGGGTCAGGAAGCAGAGAAAGTAAAGAACAGCCTCATGTGCACTAGTCACTCACTAGACTTTCTGGGTAACTATCACTGTAACTGGACTGGAAGGACAGCCTTCAGTAGTTTTTTTTTTTTTTTCAGTGCTAGTTTTTTTAATTGAGGTATGGTTGATTTATGATATTATTTATAATAGTATGTTAATTTCAGGCATGCTCAGCTGGTAAAGAATCTGCCTGCAATGCAGGAGACCCCGGTTCAATTCCCGGGTCAGGAAGATCCACTGGACAACGGATAGGCTACCCACTCCAGTATTCCTGGGCTTTCCTGGTGGTTCAGACAGTAAAGAATCCACCTGAAATGCAGGAGACCTGGGTTCAGTCCCTGGGTTGGGAAGATTCCCCTGGAGGAGGGCACGGCAACCCACTCCAGTATTCTTGCCTGGGGGATCCCATGGACAGAGGAGCCTGGAGAGCTACAGTCCATGGAGTCACGAAGACACAGCTGAGCGATTAAGCACAGCACATGCAACATAGTGATTCAAAATTCTCATAGATTATATTCCGCTTAGAGATATTTAAAATATTGGCTCTATTCTCTGTGTTGCACAATATATTCTTATTTTTACTCATTTTATACATAATAGTCTATACCTCTTAATGCTGTACCTGTATCTTGCCCCTAGGATAGCCCTTCAGTTTAAATCAGTGGTTCTTACTTTTTTGGGTCACAGACCTCTATGAGAATCTAAAGATGACCATAGCCTCTCTCCTCAGAAAAACACGCTAACACTTACATATCCCAAATATTGTACATAAATTCTAGGAGTTCATGGGCTTTAAATCCCTTCAAGAATATTCTAGGTATCAATGAGCCCTCAGAACTTTCAGAGTTCCAAGACAAAAATTGCAGCTTTGTTGTTGTTGAGTTGTGGTTCTATCCCACTGAATAGTTTTCAAGAAAAAGTAACCTGGCATGAATCTATTTTAATCCTAATTCCCGTGTGTGTGGAGAGGGGAGAGAGGTGTTACCAAATGTGTAGACTATAGATTTTGGTAATACTGCATCCAAAGTTCTTCATACTGATAGTGATTTTTCTTCCTGTCTGTGATAGTAACTAAAAATAATTCTCCATGGCCAAGTGCACATGCCCTGAACTGTATGCCTGATAAGGATTTCCTTTGGCTTGTTGCTGAAACTCTTACTCAAAGATAGTAATAATGCAGGTAGTAATGATGAAGATGACAATGTGCTTGTTAGGCACAAGGACTCTAGTTAAGCTGAGTTCAAATCTCAGCTCTCTTACTGCCCATGTGAATTTGGGCAAGTCAGGAAAAACGCTTTGAACGTTAGCTTCTCATCTATGAAGTAAAGATGGTAGTTGCCACCTTATATTTAGTGCTTACCCTGCACCGGGTTCTATGCTGAGTACTTTTTAACTTATCTCCTATAAACATCATACCTGCCTTATAGAGGTCATCCCCACTGAACACATAAGAAAACTAAGGCACAGAGTATTACTTTATTGCCCAAGTTCACAAAACCACCCACCGATAGAGCCGGATGGTCTGGAACTAGGGCTCTGCTCTTAATCACCACAGTCACATAACTCTCCAACCTTACACTTTTTTGCAGAGACTAATTAGATGATATGCATGTCCACCACAGTACCTGGTACAGATGAAGACCTACTGAGGCCGTGGGGACACTCGAAGCCTGCATCTGAGTCGATGTGCACAGCAGTTCTGCGCAGTTCTGTTCACTTCATTCAGGTTGCTGAGTTTCAGGTTAGCCTGGCAGCTGATAAAAGTTTTCCAGGACACAGCATCATTTAAAGGCTAAAATAATCAGTGGCATTTTTAGCCTGAAAGCATGATTTCAAAAGATCCAAGACAGCAACAGCAAGAAACACACATAACAACGAAAGGAGACTCCCAAGGGAGAGTCCTGCTTCTGGCCGCTGGAGCGATGACTCGGGTTGGACAGAATTGTTTCTGCAGTTTGCTGATTGCCAAAAAGCAGCTAGCCCTGTCATGAGAGCAGGCACGAGAAGCACTTTAGCAGACCCGTGCTAACCATGAAGTCTATTCATTTCCCTGCCCAGAAAGTCAGTACACTCAGCTTTGAAGGGGGGCAGAAAGGCCATGGCATAGGACTAAGACCAAGAGAATTCAAATAAGGGAACATATTTTCCCCTGATTATTGGTTAAAGGTAGTCTTCATTTCTTTGGTCTATTTTAGAGTAATTCTCCATTCAAATATTAGCTTTTGCTAATATCTGATGAATTACTGACCAAAACCAAAAAAATCAACAGCCATACAGATGGCCAATAAGCACATGAAAAGATGCTCAACATGACTAATTACTAGACAATGAAAATCAAAACTACAATGAGGTATCACCTTACACCAGTCAGAAATGCCATTGTCAAAAAATCTACAAGCAATAAATGCTGGAAAGGATATGGAGAAAAGGGAACCCTCCTACACTGTTGATGGGAATGTAAACTGATAATAGCCACTATGAAAAACAGTATGGAGATTCCTTAGGAAAAAAACAAAAAACAAAAAAACTAGGAATAAATCTACCATATGACCCAGCAGTCCCACTGTTGGGCATAATATACACTGAGAAAGCCACAATTCTAAAAGACACATGTAACCCAATGTTCATTGCAGTACTATTTACAATAGCCAGAACATGGAAGCAACCTAGATGTCCATCTATAGATGAATAGCTAAAGATGTGGTATATATATACAATGGAATATTACTCGGTCATGAAAAAGAACGGATTTGAGTCCGTTCTGGTGAGGCAGATCAACCTAGAGGCTGTGTTATACAGAGTGAAGTCAGTTAGAAAGAGAAGAACAAATATCATATACTAATGCAAATATATGGAATCTAGAAAGATAGTAGTGATGAACCTATTTGTAGGGAAGGAACAGAGGTGCAGATGTACAGTTGGGGAAGGGGAGAGGGGAACAAATGAAGAAAGTAGCATCAACATATGCACCCTCTCATGTATAAGTGGATAGCTGGTGAGAAATTGCTGTATTACACAGGAAACCCAGCCTGGGACTCTGAGATGACCTAAAGGGGTGGGTTGAGGGGAGGGGAGGGAGGCGCAAGAGGAAGGGAATATATGTGTAATTACGGCTGATTCGCGTTGTTGGATATCAGAAACCACTGTGAAGTAATTTTCCTCCAATTAAAACATTTTTTAAAAAATCTATGTCATGAATCTAAAACGCTGGCATAACTGGCTTTATTCAGGTTTTAATTATGATTCAACCACTCACACATTGATGATGTACGCTGACAAGGAAACAGTGTGAGAAAGTCAGATTCCGTGATGCACGGGCATAGGGCAAAGACTTTGGGGGAATTGTAGAAAAGTGACCAGGAAGATGAAAATTATATATTGCCAAAGAATGTCTTGCAAAGTGCTTCTGAGCCATGCAGGGCTGAATGGGCACAATGCTCCCAGCCTTCTTTCAGGCCTCCACATCCCGCAGTCTAGACTGGGCCCCTGGTATGCTTGTTCTTCCCATCTCTCTCAATTTGTTACCATATTGGAATGACTGTTGTTGAAATATCTTTTTTCTTTTCCTGACCAGGAATGAGCAAGCTATGGCCCATGTGCCAAATTTGTTTTTGTACAACCTACAAACTAAGAATGACCTGCAGACAAATAAGTTATTTAAAAAATTGAAAGGGAGACTAATACTTTGTGATGTGTGAAAATCATACACAATTCAAATTCCAGAGTCCATAAATGAGGTTTATTAGGACACAGACTTGTGCGTTGTCCACAGCTGCCTTTGTGCAACCGAGCAGAGTTGAGTAGCTACAACAGTCTGCAGGGGATGGGAAGCCAGAAACGCTATCTGCCTCTTTATGGGAACAGCTTGCCAACCTCTACTCTAGACTTTAAATTCCATGAAGATATGAATCTGTCTCATTTAACATTACATCCTCAGATCCCAGCACAACACTTGTAACAAAGAAGCTGCTCAATAAATTTGTTAAGTGAATGAATGAATAATGGCAATAAGAATAAATAGTGTTGGAGTGGGGAGGGTTGGATTGGAAGTTTGGGATTAGCAGACACAAACTGGTATACCTAGAATAGATAAAGAAAACAAGGGCTTCCTGGATACCACAGGGAATTATATTCAATATCTTTTGATAAACCATTGTGGAAATGAATATGAAAAAAGAATATATACATATGTGCAACTGAGTCACTTTACAGCAGCAATTAACACAACATTGTAATTCAACCATACCTCAATAAAAATATTTTTAATTAAAAAAATTATAAATAGCATTGGACTTCCCTGATGGCTCAGATGGTAAAGAATCCTCCTGCAATGCAGGAGACCTGGGTTCGATCCCTGGGTTGGGAAGATCCCCTAGAGGAGGACATGACAACCCACTCCAGTATTCTTGCCTGGAGAATCCCCATGGACAGAGGAGCCTCAGGGCTGTAGTCCATGGAGTCACAAAGAGTTGGACACAGCTGAGCAACAGAGCACATAAATAGTATCAGTTAAAAAAAAAATGGTATTGGTTTCCAGTCTTGAACTATAACTAAAATTAAGTTTGTGGAACTTCTAATAGAGTATAACCCTTAAAGTCTAATTCTCAGTAGGGCAAAGGACCAGGAGACACTTTTATTTGAGAGGGAATAACTAGGAGGAGAAAATAGCTTCCCAAATCACATCCAGAGTCGTGGCCACTGCAGATCCTCTTGCTACCTCAAATAACAGTACCAGTTTCACCACTAGACTTGCTCTGAAACGGTACCTAACACGGTCACCATTCTTTCTGGATGAGTTTTCAAGCTAGATGGGCAAAAAGTGTGTTAGTGAGTGTGTGTGTGTGTAAGAAAGAGAGGAAAATCTTGCCATTTGCAAAAGCTTGGATGAAACTTGAGGGCATTCAGCTGAGTTAAACTGATCAGATAGAGAAAAACAAATACTGTGTGATATCACTTATATGCGGGATCTTCAAAAGACAGACTCAGAGACAGAGTAGAGTGGGGTGTTACCAGGGTCTGGGCACAGGGGTGGTGGTGGGGCAGGGCAGGTGTGGAATCGGGGCAAATGGGGGTACTGGTCACTGCAAATAAAGTAAATCTTAAACGTTCTCATCAGAAAAAAAAGAAAAGGTGGGCTTCCCTGGTGGGAAAGACTCATCCTTGGGAAAACACTCGTCCTGCAATGCAGGAGACGTGAGTTCAATCCCGGCGGCAGGAAGATGCCACATGCAGCAGGGCAACCACGCCCGTGAACCCCAACTATTGAGCCTGCGCCCCAGGACTCGGGAACCTCAGCTACCGAGAGCACGTGACGCAGCTAGGCAGCCTGAACCCCCGGAGCTGGCACTGCTCTGCAGGAAAAGGCCGGGACCGCGCCTCGAGAGCGGCCCCGGCTGGCCGCAACGAGGGAGAGAAAGGCCTGCCAGCAACGGAAATCCAGCCCTTCCGCAAATAACAAATAAAGTTAAAAATATATATATCACGGTAATTGGAATTTATAAATGCAGCAAATCAACACATTGTACACCTTAAACTTATGCAATCTTATATGTCAATCATATCTCAATAAAGCCAGGGAAAAAGAACAGAGATCCAATGAGTCGATTTTTTCTGACCAAAACAAAACCAGATAAATACCCAGTTATATTTTGCCACTAGTAGACCTTTCGTAAAAGAAACACAGAAGGTAATTCTTTGGGTAGAAGGCAAATTACTGTAGAGAGAGGATTGCAGTTACAGAAATAAATGAAAAAAATCAGTGAAATTAATAAACATGTGGCTACATCTAAACAAATATTGACTACATAAGACAATAACATTTAGTGGGTTTATTTGTATAAGTATGTTTGTGCATATGAAAGGAGAGTGAGAGACAAGAAGAAAGTGGAGAAAGAGGTGAAGAAGGAGAAGAGGCAGGAGGAGAGGAAGAACAGCATGAAGAAGAAAAGGGGGAAAATTAAAATTGAAAAGCAGAAGCATAAAATGGAATTAAAGAAATTGTGTTCAGGAGGAGGTAAGTCAAGAATGATGTGAAATTTCCAGAGAAACCACTGCTAAGATGATAAAATGAATAGACAAATTACCAAATAATAGAGGACAAAATTAGAAAAACAATAGACGTAATTTGAGTATCATTCAAAGTAGTTCAACCGCTGTGATAAATTGCCTCAAAATTCCTCTGGTTTAACACTGCTGATACCTCCAATGGGCTTGATGGGCTCGGGTGATACTCCTCAGAGTCACTGGATGAGCCAGACTGCTTCCATATAGTAGTTAAGCCATCTTCAGCTTGTGGCTGCAAATTTCCCACGGGAACAGGAAAAAGAATGGAGGATGGAGCAGGGAAGATTTTAGACATCAGCTCTTAGATAATGCACATCAACCATATTCATATTTTATTAACTAGAACTCAGTCCCCATACCCTAATCTATCTACAAGGAGCCTGGGAAATGTAGTCTGTGTGTCTGGGAAGAATGTGAAACTGTTTTGGTAAGCACATGATAATGTCTTAGCTGCAACAGAACATGTGATGAGAGGGTAATGGTTAAGAAAAAAAAATAATAATCTGAATTTACATCATGCAAAATGCTGGATTGGATGAGGCACAAACTGATGTCAGTAGCTGGGGGAAATATCAATAACTTCAGTTATGCAGATGACACCACCCTTATGGCAGAAAGAGAAGAAGAACTAAACAGCCTCTTGGTGAAAGTGAAAGAGGAGAGTGAAAAAGCTGATCTGAAACTCCACATTCAAAAAAGCAAAGATCATGGCATCTGGTCCCATCACTTATGGCAAATAGAAGGGGAAACAATGGAAACAGTGACAGACTTTATTTTCTTGGGCTCCAACAAAATCACTGCGGCTGGTGACTGCAGCCATGAAATTAAACAATGCTTGCTTGTTGGAAGAAAAGCTATGAAAACCTAGACAGCCTATTAAAAAGCTCAGACATTACTTTGCTGATGAGGGCTTGTAAAGTCAAAGTTTGGTTTTTCCAGTAGTCATGTATGGATGTGATAGCTGGACCATAAAGAAGGCTGATTGACGAAGAATTGATGCTTTTGAACTGTGGTGTTGGAGAAGACTCTTGAGAGTCCCTTGGACTGCAAGGAGATCCAGCCAGTCCATCCTGAAGGAAATCAGCCCTGAATGTTCTTCGGAAGGACTGATGCTGAAGCTGAAACTCCAATACTTTGGCCATCTGATGTGAAGATCTGACTCATTGGAAAAGACTGACGCTGGGAAAGATTGAAGGCAGGAGAAGGGGATGACAAGGGACAAGATTGCTGGATGGCATCACAGACTACACGGACATGAGTCTGAGCAAACCGTGGGAGATGGTGAAGGGCAGTGTGCCGCAGTCCATGGGCGTGCAAAGAGTCGGACATGACTGAGCAACTGAACAACATCATCTGTTTTTTAGAAGTAATCACTGCTTTGCAAATCCTGTTTTTTAAAATTCCTCATGACTACATGTAAAACAAAAGTAAAATTTTGATTGCACTGGTTTTATATTTTTCTTTAATTGTGGCCGGATAAGAATACATGTAAGTATGGAAACGTGTAATTATCTGAACACCAGAATTCTGGTTTAGCATCTCACTGTTTAACCTTGAAAAGATCTTTTTTATTTTTCCTGAACTGTTTTTTCATCTGTAAAATGATGAGGGTACCACTTGCCTTTTCTACTTTTCAACAATATCAGGATCAGAGACGTATACGTAAAGTAGAAGCATTTTAAGATTCTGAAGTGCATTTCAAATGAGCATTATCATGGTGACCTCCTCAATCTAATGCAAAGACAAGAAATTTTGAATTGTTCTACATCCTGAATTGAACTGAGTAAACTCATTATAGAACATAAGTTTGGAAGGATTTTAGAGGTTATTTGGAGCAATTGTATCACTTTATAGTCAGAAAATTGGAAAAGGAGTAAGACAAGGCTGTACATATTGTCATCCTGTCTATTGAACATACATGCAGAGTACCTCATGTGAAATGCCAGGCTGGATGAATCACAGGCTGGAATCAATATTGCTGGGTGAAATACTCAACATCAGATATGCAGATGACACCACCCTTATGGCAGAAAGTGAAGAGAAACTGAAGAGCCTCAGTGAAGGTGAAAGAGGAGAGTGGAAAAGATGATTAGAAACTCTACATTCAAAACACGAAGATCATGGCATTGGGTCCCCTCACTTCATGGCAAATAGAAGGGGGAGGAGTGCACACAGTAACAGATTTTATTTTCTTGGGCTCCAAAATCACTGCTGATGGTGATCAAAGCCATGAAATTAAAAGACGCTTGCACCTTGGACGGAAAGCAGTGGCAAACTTAGACGGTGTATTAAAAAGAGACATTACTTTGCTGACAAAAGTCTGTGTAGTCAAAGCTATGGTTTTTCCAGTAGTCATGTGTGGATGTGAGAGTTGGACCATGAAAAAGGCCGAAGACCAAAGAATTGATGCTTTTGAACTGTGATACTGGAGAAGACTCTTGAGAGTCTGTTGGACAGCAAAGAGATCAACTAGACAATCCTAAAGGAAATCAACCCAGAATATTCATTGAAAGGACTGATGAAGCTGAAGCTCCAGTACTTTGGCCACCTGATGAGAAAAGACAACTCATTGAAAAAGACCCTCATCTTGGGAAAGATTGAAGACAAAAGGAAAAGAGGTGGTAGAGGACAAGATGGTTAGATAGCATCAGTGACTCCAAGGACATGAATTTGAGCAAACATAGAGATAGTGAAAGACAGGGAAGCCTGACATGCTTCAGTCCATGGGGCCACAGAGTCAGACATAACGTAGCGACAGAACAACAAAAACAGATACAAAACTTTAGATCTAGAGAGATAATGAGAGCGACCTAGGATCATGTTGTTCTCCAAGAAAAGAACAAAACCTTGAAGACCATTGTTAAGTTTCAGATGTTCCCAATGAAGAATACTATGCTTTTGGCATAAAACTTTGGGGAAAAGGCATTAAAAATAAGTTTCACAACTCAGTTCCTTCAGATGTTAATTTAATAAATCTGAAAGGAGGCTGGTAAATCTGCTTTAAAAAGAAAAATTAATCAATTGCCATGATAGCATAAGTTAGTGGCTCAGAAGGAACCTGAAGAGTTGATTCTACATGGCAGAGTAGAAGGATATACGCTCATATCCTCCTGCGAGAGCACCAAACTTGCAACTAGCTGTTGAACAACCATCAGCAGGAAGACACTGGAACCCACCAAAAAAGATATCCCGTGGCCAAAGACAGGGTTTCCCAGGCGCTCAGTGGTAAAAAATCCACTGCCAATGCAGGTGATGCAGGAGACAAGGGTTAAATTCTTGGGGTGGGAAGATTCCCCCAGAGAAGGGAGTGGCAAACCCACTCCTGTATTCTTGCTGGGGAAATGCCATGGACAGAGGAGACTGGAGGACTACAGTCCATGGGGTTGCAAAGAGTCAGATACGTCTTAGCAAATGAGAACACATGTATGTCCAAAGACAAAGGAGAAGCTAGGTGACTGTAGACAGGAGGGGTGCCATCACAATAAAATCAAATCCCATACCTGCTAGGTTGGTGACCCATAAACTGGAAAACAATAACACAAAAGAAGTTATCCCACTGTTGTGAAGATACTTAGCCCCATGTCAGGCTTCACAGCCTGGGGATCTGGCAAAAGGACTAGGAATCCCCAGGGAATCTGACTTGGAGGACAAATAGGACTTGATGACAAGATTTCCACAGGACTAGGGGAAATAGCAACTCCACTCTTACAGGGCACAAACAAAATCTTGCCCACATTAGGACCAAGGGAGAAGGAGTTTCCCACAGGAAACTGAGCCAGACCTACCAGTTCGTGCTGGAAAGTCTCCTGTGGGGGCATGGGTCTCCCTCTGGCAGGAGCAGTCCTGGGAGGAGTCCCTTGTTGTGAGCCCTCTTCAGTTCAGTTGCTCAGTCGTGTCCGACTCCTTGCGACCCCATGGATTGCAGCACACCAGGCCCCCCTGTCTATCACCAACTTCCGGAGTTTACCCAAACTCATGTCCACTGAGTCAGTGATGCCATCTAACAATCTCATCCTCTGTCTTCCCCTTCTACTCCCACATTCAGTCATTCCCAGCATCAGGGTCTTTTCAAATGAGTCAGTTCTTTACATCAGGTGGCCAAAGTATTGGAGTTTCAGCTTCAACATCAGTCCTTCCAATGAATACTCAGGACTGATTTTCTTTAGGATGGATTGATTGGATCTCCTTGAAGTCCAAGGGACTCTCAAGAGTCTTCTCCAACACCACAGTTCCAAAGCATCAATTCTTCAGCACTCAGCTTCCTTTATAGTTGAACTCTCACATCCATACATGACCACTGGAAAAATCAAAACTTTGACTAGATGGACCTTTGTTGGTGAAGTAATGTCTCTGCTTTTTAATATACTGTCTAGGTTAGTCATAACTTTCCTTCCAAGGAGCAAACATCTTTTAATTTCATGGCTGCAGTCACCATCTGTAGTGATTTTGGAGCCCCCAAAAATAAAATCTATCACTGTTTCCACTATTTCCCCATCTATTTGCCATTAAGTAATGAGACCAGATGTCATGATATTCATTTTTTGAATACTGAGTTTTGAGCCAGCTTTTTCACTCTCCTCATTTACCTTCATCAAGAGGCTCTAGTTCCTCTTGACTTTTTGCCATTAGAGTGGTGTCATCTGCATATCTGAAATTACTGATATTTCTCCTGGCTACTTGATTCCAGCTTGTGATTCACCCAGCCTGACATTTTGCATGATGTACTCTGCATAGAAGTTAAATGAGCAGGGTGACAACACACAGCCTTGATGTACTCCTTTCCCAATTTTGAATCAGTTTCTTGTTCCATGTTCAGTTCTAACTGTTGCATCTTGTTCTGCATACAAATTTCTCAGGAGACAGGTATGTCTGGTATTCCCATTTCTTTTATAATTTTCCACAGTTTGTTGTGATCCACACAAATTCTTTAGCATGATCAATAAAGCAGAAGTAGATATTTTTCTGGAAATGTCTTGCTTTTTTTATGATCTAACAGATGTTGGCAATTTGATCTCTGGTTCCTCTGACTTTTTTAAATCCAGCTGGTACATATTGAAGTTCTCAGTTCATGTACTGTTGAAGCCTAGCATGAAGGATTTTGAGCATTACCTTGGTAGCTAGCATGTGAAATGAGTACATTTTTATGATAGTTTGAACATCCTTTGGCATTGCTGTTCTTTGAGACTGGAATGAAAACTGACATTTTCCTGACCTTTGGCCACTGCTGAGTTTTCCAATTTTGCTGGCATATTGAGTGCAGCACTTTCACAGCATCATCTTTTAGGATTTGAAACAGCTCAACTGGAATTCCATCCCCTCCAGTAGCCTTGTTCGTAGTGATGCTTCCTAAGGCCCACTTGACTTCCCATTCCAGGATGTCTGGCTCTAGGTGAGTGACCACACCACCATGGTTATCCAGGTCATTGAGACATTTTTTGTACAGTTATTCTGTGTATTCTTGCCACCATTTCTTGATCTCTTCTGCTTCTGTTAGGTCCTTACTGTCCCTTTATTGTGCCCATCTTTGCATGAAGTGTTCCCTTGGTATCTCTAATTTTCTTGAATAAATCTCTAATCTTTCCCATTCTATTGTTTTCCTCTATTTCTTTGCTTTGTTTACTTAAGCAGGTTTTCTTGTCTCTCCTTGGTATTCTTTGGAACTCGGCATCCAGATGATATGTCGTTCCTTTTCTCCTTTGCTTTTTGCTTCTCTTCTCTTCTATTTGTAAGGACTTCTCAGAAAATCATTTGCCTTGTTTCTTTTCTTCTCGGGGATGATTTTGCTCACCACCTCCTGTACCATGTTATAAACTTCCATCCATAATTTTTCACACACTCTATCAGATCTAATCCCTTGAATCTGTCATTTCCATGGTATAATCATAAGGGATTTGATTTAGGTCTTACCTGAATGGCCTAGTTGTTTTGCCCACTCTCTTCAAGGTGTTAAGTCTGAATTTTGGAATAAGGAGCTCATTATCCAAGCCACAGTCAGTTCCAGATCTTGTTTTTCCTGACTGTATAGAGCTTCTCCATCTTCAGCTGCCAAGTTAATCAAACTGAAAAGGCAGAAGTTTATGTCCCAGATGAAGGGACAAGATAATACACCTGAAAAACAACTAAATGAATTGGAAATAGTCAACCTTCCAGAAGAAGAATTCATAATAATGATAGTGAAAATGATCCAGGACCTCAGAATAAGAATGGAGAAGATACAAGAAATATTTACCAAAGACCTAGAAGAACTAAAGAACAAACAAACAGAGAAAAACAGTAGACCCAAAGGAATCAATAGCAGAAAAACTGAAGCAGGATGCCTAACTGACCTGGAAGACAGAAAGGTGTAAATCAGTGCTACAGAACAGAATATAGAAAAAGAATGAAAAAAAGAAAATAAAGACAGCCTAAGAGACCCCTAGGAATTAAACACACCAACATTCACAGTATAGGCATGCCAGGAGGAGAAGAGCAAGAGGAAGGACCTGGGAAAATATTTGAAGAGATAATAGCTGGAAATTTCCCCAACTTGAAAAAGGAAAAAGTCAGCCAAGTCTAGGAACCACAGAGAGCTCCAGGCAGGATAAATCCAAGAGGAACACTCAAAGACACTCCAAGATGCAAAGTAATATCAATCTGACAAAGTTTAAGACAAAGATAAAATATTAAAAGCAACAGGGGAAAAAGGACAAATAACATACAAGGGAACTCCCATCAGGTTATCAACATTTCTCAACAGAAACTCTATAAGCCAGAAGGGAATGGCATGGTATATGAAGTGATGAAAGGGAAGAACCTACAGCCAAGAATCCTCTATCCAGCAGACTCTCTTTCAGATTTGATGGAAGTATTGAAATCTTTCCAGACAAGCAATTCAGTACTACCAAACCAGCCTTAAAACAAACGCTAAAGGAACTTCTCTAGGCAGGAAACAAGAGAAGGAAAACGCCTACACAAAATGAAACAAATAAGAAATGGCAATAGGATAAAATGTTAATTACATTAAATGTAAATGGATTAAATGCACCAACCAAAAGACATAGACTATCTTGATAGATGAAAACATGTACATGTATGCACTTCCACTTACACATCACTCTACTTAACCCCCCAAATTATATGTAATTATTTTATTTTGTTAGGCTAATCATGTTTACATGATTATGGCTTGCAATTGTAATTACTTTTACTTTGTGTCTGGTTATTGATTGTGAAAATTGATAAACATCTTTTACTATTTTGATTATGTAGCTATTACTCATTTTAATACCATTTTATCATGATTGGTCAACAAAAGATAATAGAATTCTATATCACTAAAACTACCATTTAATAGAAAAACCTGTAATCATTTTTTTAATACAGATGCACATTAGAATTATCTTGGAATTTTTTGAAAAATACAAATGCCCAGGTATTGGTTTTTTCTCCAAAGCTCTAGATGGGATTCAAATGAGCAGCCATGTTTGAAAACAATTGGACTGCATGATGAGCTTTTACTTTTATCGAGTTTGTTTCACTTTTTCTATGTCATATTCAGTGCTCTCATTTCATTAGTTTATATTTTCCAATTTCTCCATCTCTTTTTGTTGTTGTTCTTTCTCAAGCCTCTATCAAATGTAGTAGAAAAACTTGTGTATGTGTGTGTATTTACATATATATAGTATGTATAATGTAATATGTATATCTTAGAAAACTTAAAAATTGTTGCCTAGTTAAAAAATGTATGACATTCTGGTTCCACTTGTTTGACAGAGTCGGGGAAGCACCCTGACTGCCACCACCTACCCTGGCCAGGCACCACAGTACCATTTGTGTGAGTCATTTTACGACGGGATATCTTAGTAAGGAGCACGGAACTAACAAGCCACCAGCAACTGGAAAAGTTCAAGAAAAGTCAGATGGAGATGCCACAAGTCCTACCACCTCTGAGAATCCTACTCTTAGTTGAGCAACGCCTGCGCCACTAGGAAGGACCCAGAGTCAGAATGACTGGACAGAGAAAACGCGGAAACGAACCCCATCACCAGAAAGCCCAAGCCTTCGAGCCCCGTAGCAGAGCGGTTCTTCTGAGTTCTCTTACCTACTGCTCTCCTGCCCTGCGCCCCGGCCCAATGAAGTCCCTTGCTTTTTCAGCTCATGTGTCTCTTTGGACAGTTCATCTCCCCATGTTAGACAAGAGTCCACTCTCAGGCCCTGGAAGGGGTCCCCATTCATAAGTATGAATAATGCTGGGTCTCTAATTTATCCTCTCTGAAAACTCTGATATAGTTCCATTTATTCTGGCATCTAGTCTTACTGCTAAAATTCTAGAAAGCTTATTATCTTACTGATTTGAAACAAAATTTTTTGAATGAAGCTTGAAACTTCTAATCCAGTTCTGAGGATACAAAGAAATACTGTGTTTTTTAAAAAAAGGGCAGAAAATTAACATGGGATACAGTATTATTAACTAAAGTACAGGATTTGCTCAAATTAAAAAAAAAAAACTCAAAAACCAGGAACTTGAATTGTGCATTATTTTAGCCACCTTTAGAAGTGAGAATATGGGTATTACTCTTAAAATTTTCTCCTTCAAAATACAGCTCCTGTTCTGAGAAGAGCAGCAGGCCAGCCCTCCACCCATCTTTCACGGAACAGCTTAAAGACAGTCAGCATATATTTAGCCAATTGACAGATTATGTGTGAAATCTGTAATTAGACAGCTAATCTTTTTTTAAAGAAATATGTTATATTTCTAAGTGCTAATATGTACATTTTCAAGAGACTAAATGCTAGGTGACACCTCTGAGTTTCTTAACTTTTTTCCCTAGAAAGAGCAGTTTAGCTGGCATAGAAATATAGCACAAAATGAAAATATTTGTTACTTTCAGGAAAATAACATGTTAGTGATTGAGAAGTATAAAAATAGAGGAAAAAAAGACCATTGTATCAAGAGTATACACATATATGGCAATACATCTTCTTTCTCACCTTTATATAGTACCTAATTTTTATAGTTTGCAGTTAGATCAATCCAAGGGCCTAGAGCCTTACATTTGTGAATGAAAGAAACTGCTCCAGGGGAAAATAATTGGATCTGGACTCTGTACTTGTTAAAGGGAAGTGATTAAGGGAAGTCAGAAAGACATTCTGTAAGGGAAACTAAGTGTTTTGAAGGATGGGATTTTTGCTTTTTTGTTTGGTACTAAGGGGAAGGTTTAAGAGTTGAAACATCTTCACTTGGATGGGGTGTGAGGGTGTGACCTGGAGGTGTGTGATTGTGAACCAGTAGAAACAATAATCACATTTGCCTTATCGGGCTACTTTTTCTAGGACATCTAAGCAGAAATGATTTGTACCTTTTTTTTTTCTTTTTCCTTGTTCTTTCTTTTTTGAGAGAGGAAGTAATTTTTAAAACCCTTAACTCTGAGGTCCTCTTTCTCAGAAATCACAAAAAAGAAGAGATTAGAATAACCTTGACTTTTTTTTCCTGATCAGGTTAACAGTCACGAGTTAGCCATTAGTTGTTTTACCAGCATTCTGCCAAATCCCTTTTGAGGAAGTAGAGATAGTTTCCACCAGTCCAGGTGTTTAGATTCGTGACCCCACAGGGAGAGCTCGGATTTCAGTGGACAGCCATGGCCCTTTGGCATTCAATTCCAGATCGTGAAATTAAATGAACAAGACTGTCTTGCTCTTAGAATTAAATCTCATTGGAACTGAACTTAGCCACTCTCTTAAATTTTTTTCTACCCTTGGATTTGCCTTGACAAGCTTAGAAACAAGATTTTCAGTGCTGACCCCTGAGACTTGAACTGTGACTTCTGGAGGGGTGAGGGCAGCTCTAGCAAGACCCTGGAGACTGAACCAGACTTACATTAACTCAGACCACCAGGGTTCCAACCCTGCTTCTGCCATTTACGAGCTGTGAGGCCTCAGACAAGTTACTCCAGCTCCGGGCTTGGTTTCCCAGAGGCATAACAGTACTTGTCTTGTACTGTTGTTTTAAGAGTGCATGAATACCCGGAAAGTGCTACTTAAAACATACTTGGCACCTAGTATGAAGTACGGTGGAGGGAACCATTTGCCACCTTTGCAAATATTCTTGTCTGCTCGGGAAGGTATTGGGATCAAGTTGTGGATTTCAAGAGGCCATCATGATTTGGATGAGAAAAATCTCACTAACATCATATGCAAGAAAGAATAAACTAGCTTCTTCAAAGTTTTCTCGGTAAGACCCAAAGACTAGTGCCAAACACAAGGAGTGAGGAAAAGGTTCCCCTCAGGATTTCCATCAGCCAATTGGGATAAGGACTAGGAGTCAGATCTAATTTGACTTGAAGAAGAGGAAGATGTGAAAGAAAATTCACCACTCTGTATGGATAGGCATACATATATATTTAGCTTTTCAAGTTTATTGAAAAAATGTACATGTACTTACATTTTTCACTTGTATGCTTGTTCATGTGGGGATATGTACATATATTTTGTATGAAAAAAACAATTACATCCAAAGTGGCCATAAATGTATTATCTAGCTCTTGGTTTTACCTCCTATAAAAGTCAGTTAAGTGGGTAGGGAACAATCTTTAAAAGAATGACATGGCCTGAGGACATGATATAATCTGATTTAGAACCAAATACCTCCAGGGTGGTTGCCACTACTTCCCCTAGACCTTGAACCTCAACACAGGCTCTCTGTAACACATCAACCAGCTAAACGGCACACCCACAGGCACCGGGACAGTTCCAAGGCTGACCATAAAGGTCAAAAAGTGACTAGGTTCCCAATTCACGGAAATCCCCACACTTTTTCCCCCAAATAGCTGTAATAATCTTCTCACTCACTGGCCTGTGAAATTTCCCACCCCGATAAAAACTGCCAACCCCGATAAAAACTACCTTGGTGCTGCCTTCACCCTCTGAGGTGGCCCACACTCTGTCTGTGGAGTGTGTTTCTAAGTAATTCCTCTTCTTACCTATCACTTTGTCTCTCACTGAATTCTTTCCAGGATGAGACACCCAGAACCTGAACTTCATTAAGTCCTGACCACCAGGTGTGCGATCTCAGTGAAAGGACTGTGGGTGCAAGTCCCAATCTGAGTTACACGGCTTCAGTAGTATTTCCACAACTGTTAGCACAATGATCTGCCTGTAATATGTGCCATTAAATTTTGGAGTAAATGGCTTACAAAGTGAAAATTGTAATTATAATACAATGCGCCGTAAAAACCATGTATCTTTTTCTTTCTATGTGTCATTACTCCATGCTCACTGCTTATGTCTTTTAAATTTCCCATTTTAAAGTTAATAATGATAATATTATAGCCATAGCTAATAGAAAGAAAAGAATCTGCCCTTGATATAGTACAAGCTGGGCCAGGGCAAGGCTTCAGGTGTAGGATGGAGAGTCAAGGCAAATGAAAAGAACATTGTATTTCCGGTCCTACCTACTGATCAAGAAATCTCCAAAGTATTTAGGTTTCCCATCTTTAAGAAGAAGAAGCAAATTATTTTAAAACTCCACCACCCTTCATGTCAAGACCAGGATGCCAGCTCATATCTACTTTGGGGAGATATGGAATGAATCCTAAATAGGCATGCTATGAAGGAAGCACTTCCAAGTGAGGAAATGAAAACTTAAAGAAAGTTGTGTGACTTGAGGTCACTCATTTATCAAAAAGGAATTCCATTCTAGGTTTCATAGATTGCAAAGAGATCTTTCTCTCTGCCGTACTCTCTTTATAGAGACAACACTGAACACCAGGATAAAAGCTGGAAAACCTTCCAGAAATGGTCAGAATTCCTCAGGTACTCATTTCATTGTTAATCATCAAAGTCAATTTACACTTTCCCTTTGCTCACACTGGGAAAATACCTACAGTCAGTTTAAAACAACTCCATTTTTTCAAAAGCCCCATAATGTTATTTTGCTGAGGAGTCCAGGTCACCTCCTGAGCAAAGTTGTCCACACCCCTTGCCACCCTGACCACAGCTGGTTGGACCAGATGGGCCCCTGATCCATCCTCCAGCTAACGAAGCGATTTGGTTCCAAAATGACCATGGCCGATTCCATCAGTCTCTCTGTCTCTGCGTGTTAGAGAAGTATATTCTAGTTAACAGAACAGGCGCTGGAAGACAGACATGACAGTAAACAGAAGCCATGAGTTATTCGAACTCGCAAAACAGCCAAAGCAATGAGTGAGCAGGACGTGTGGAGTCGAGAGGACCAAGAAGCTAATAGTAGTCGGTAATGAAAGGAGCACAGAAATGGAGGGCGAGCCCAGGGTTATGATGAGGGCAGGGCGTTCAGGCGGGAAGCCCGTGGTGCCTCAGGATAGACTGAACGGAGGAATAATCTGATCACTGCAGGTACCGATACAGTCTCTCCTGTGAGACCCAGGTAGCTTCTATTGATAGCTTCCTGCCCTCTGCTTGTCCATTTATAGCCTTACAGTGAACTCCCATGAACCAAGGGAAATAACCTGAGGGGGTTTCTATTCTTTGTACCTTGATCAAGCTTGATACATTGGCTTACAATTTTATAGAAACACTTACAAAGTCTACTCGGCAACTGACTGTCACTCATGAGGTCCATCTAGAGACAGTACTCAAGGGGGGTTCCCTGGTGGCCTAGTGGTTAGGATACTGGGCTTTCACTGGAGTAGCCAGACACAGTCCTTGATCGGGGAACTGAAATCACGGAAGCAGCAAGGGTGAGGCAAAAAAAAAAGACACTGCTCAAGCTGCTTCCATCTTCAAAATAACTCTCTGGTAAAAGTGGGTTTCAAAAACTAAAAATTTAAAACTACATTAATGTAGACAAAAAGAGCTTTAATTGGGTAACTATCAGATTCCACTATCTAAATGAATTTCCCACTTCATTAAAATAACAATGAC
This sequence comes from Odocoileus virginianus, assembly GCF_023699985.2. Taxonomy (NCBI): domain Eukaryota; kingdom Metazoa; phylum Chordata; class Mammalia; order Artiodactyla; family Cervidae; genus Odocoileus; species Odocoileus virginianus. Next base: position 57,252,734 of record NC_069688.1, read on the forward strand.
TTAAACTTCAAAGCAAACTCAGCCCCGTTGTTTACCCTGCCACTCTAAGCGCCTCTTGTAAGATATCTAGATCTTTTGTTAGACATATGTTACTGAGCTTAATTTGTCTTTGTTCCTTTTAAAACTCTGGATTCACAGAGACCAGGAATGCTTTGAATCTGCTTCCTAACACAATACCTGTGTGAAGAAATGTCTAATCCTGACTGGGTATGAATACATGGAACACACAAATAAATGTGAAGATGTTCAGAAGAGGTTAGAGGAAATTGGAATACCAAAATGCTCTAAGGGAATTGTGGAATATTTATGAAAATACGTGGTGTATTTTGAAATGCAGATGTCTCAGGACCTGGAAATGTAATCACGGGAATGAAAACTGTCTTTAATAAATCTTCTTAATTAAAATCTATTGTTCAGAAAAAAATATAAATCCTCCTGCAATATTAGAAATAGGAGCAAGAAATGGGAAAAGTGTGCATTCATTCAGATAGCAGCAAAGAATTATTATTAAGAGTTCCTGGCTATGACAGTTTGTTTTGTTGTTGTTTTCATTGTTGTTTTTTAGAGCTAAAGAAGTGACATTCTAGTAGCCTGAATATAAATTATTTGCCATTATGGTACCCAATGAGATGAAAACTAAAAAGGCCTGTAGCACAAAAATATATCCAATTACTGATAGAGAGAGTGTGTTAGAATCACTGTCAAAATACCTAAATTTTTTTGTTTTTCTTCACTTGCAAGGGTGTTGAATGGGTGGTCCTCTGGCTCAAAAGACTGAAAATCAATTACAAGAAATAAACCTCCTTCCTCCCAATCTTCAGCTTTCCTCTATGAGATCCAAGCAGAATGCTTAAAAGTGAAAATGTCTACATGATTGCCTTTGTGAAAAATATATACATTTCTCTGTTCTTATTAGTCTGCAGTGTCATTAAAGTTTGAGAGCAGTAGGCCTTTCAGTTAAACCAGTGCACTAGGGCATAATTGTCATAACATGTCAATACAATGAAATAAACTAATTTCATCAGTGAGTGAGCTGAGGCAAGCAGGGCTGAGCCCCATCCTGTGTGACAGGGCCCAGGCTACCTACTCTCTGACCCGAGACCCTCCATTCGCCATTGCAAGTGGGGGCTGGAATGGTCCATGGCTGTGCGCAGGGAAGCTGGAAACCTGCACGTCTTGAACCCATTAGCTTGTAGTACCTTTTCTCAGTGATACATTACACTGGGCAAGTACAGTCCCACGCAAGGCATGGCCATCACCAACTCCTTAGAGTCGCAAGTGACCTAACCCTCCTGCAGTAACCACCCACGTGTGGCTCAACTTTTGAAGAGCTTCCAGTCCTGTTTAGATGAAGTTCTGTGGCTGCTTATTTTATTCTTGTCTGATAACGAGTCTCCCTTGATGATTGCAGGTGCCTGAACAGCAGGTAGGGATGTTAGGAGCCTATTCACATGCTTTCCCTTATTATGGGTACACAGTCCCAAAGGACTTGTGTGTTCTTCTGTGAGTGCAATGCTGTGGGCTGTTATGCAAGCTATGAAATTGGGGCTCTGTGTATATAAGGAGAATGATAAGGTGGGGTGTTTTCAATGCTTCTAGTAATCTGTAAAGTCTGGCTCCTGATTCTGTGTGGGCCAGGGTCCTAAGAAGCTGGTTAGAAATGCAGAATTTCAGGTCCAAGCCCACACCCACTGAGGCAGATTCAGCCATTAACATAATCCTCTGGATGCTTAGTATACACATTAAATTTGACATGCATGCATTACTCTAAGGGAAAATATATTTGCTCTTCTCTATAGAAAGCATGGCTTCCACGAGACGTTTTAAAACTGCAAACAACTGCACGCATTATCCATATCCTCATGGTAAAAATATTAAATAAGGAATATTTATTTAAAAGTAAAAATGTGAATACTCAGGGCAAATGTTAGTCTAGAAGTGATTTTCTTGTCCAGAAAACATGTGAAACAGAAATTTTCTATAAAGGGGACCACATTGCCAGGCAGACGGGGTGATCAGTATCAGGTTGATCTTGCGGTTTTCCAGGCGCCTGACCTAAAGAGTGTGTTGATCAAGCGAGTCTCTTGAATGTACAGATGGGGTTCGGGGGGAATTTAGGAGGGGGACCTGTTGGTCCCAGAGGACGGAATCACCCTTTCTAGTGTCTTAACTGAGACACTGGGGTCTCTCAGTTGGTGGCCAGCCCTCTTGAGAAAAAAGTAAGAACTGTGCAAAACAACTTCATGTGGAATATGATTAACAGCAGCCTATGTTTGCTACAGATCTGTGGGCCAAAAATTTCTCCTCTTTCCACTGCTGCGCTGCGAGCCAGTTGGCTGCTGCTTCCCCCCCAGAGGTGGATATGCTACAGTGATATAATGATTCTCACATGAAAACAGCCCTATGAGGTGATACAGCATTCATCAGACTAGAGTCTTCTATGGAGCAAATTGATATTTTTAAAGGATCGGGGAAAAATAAGATGATTAAAATACTATAACATATGAATCTTTTAAAGGGTGGATTTAATGTGAACACAGATAAACTGATCTTGTATAACTAAGGCATACATTTCCAAATAAAGATGATTCTTTACTAAGTATAAACACCCTTAAACAATCTGGATTATATAAACTATCAATGATATAACAATTAAATGAAAGAATGAGAATATGCCCTAGACAAATTAAACAGCTTGTGAATTTTTACTGCATATTGATGTATGTACTGAGGAATACATACTCCAAGCAATATATAAGATAAAAAGGAAAGAATTACTTACCTCTAAAATTCCCTTAGCTCCAAGTTTCTTCACAAAGTATTTTTTAAAATATCTAACTTATTATGGAAAGTAAACCAAAATTTCAGAAATATCTGTGCTTTATTGTAGAATCTAGAATAATTTTACAAACAGTTAAACAAGAGTACTTAAGAATATATATTTTGCATATCAAATTCACCATTTTTCAAGAAATATTGAAATATACATATAAAACAACACAGAAACCCCTTGTCTTTGATTGCCCATATTTTCTTCATTAAATATATTGGTGGTGTTAAAGTTTTCTGAATAATTCATTAAGAAAGAAGCCAAGTTGATAGTGTTTTGATTCATGTAGATAAGTTCATGTGATGAAGTTTTTAAACTTATTCACTCTTCATTCAACAAGTGTTTATTGAACACCTAATACTCGGCAAGCACTGTTCAATGAACAAAACAAAGACTCTCTTCTGTGTAGTTACATTACAGTAACATGTACCTAACTAAGGATTTATATAGACAGAGTAGACACCAGTATTAAAAACAAACAAAAAACAGCAAAAGAGGAAAAATAACTTCTCTGAACACATTCAATAAAAAAAAATGGGGAATATAGAATCTCAGTGGGGGATGGGTGTTCTAAGGTTTTACTCTGGATTATAGTATTTTAAAAATCAACTTTCAAAGATGGAGGTGGGAAACATTCAGTGTAAATTAGAAACAAGTAACTAGGATTTTTTTTTTGCATCATTATTTGTCATGGATTAGCAATAAAATGTCACGAGATATTCACTAGCTTACAGATAGTTGTGCGTATAAAAACACTTATTTGTGTATGTCATATAGCACGTGTGTGTTTCATATTATGCAATAAATTCAATCCTGCAGAGTTTAATGTGTCAAACTCTGAGGAATACAAATATTTAAAGAATAAAACTCATTACTTAAAGAAATACTAATATGAACTCTTTTATAAAACTCTCCAAACTTAAAAAACAATTCCTTTTGGAAATTAAATAAGTAATTGAAATTTTCCAACTTTGGCTTTTTACATGAAGACTGGCTTTAAAGTAGTATAGAAAAACATATCTGCAGCTGAATCATACCAATCTAATCAGTTTATTTGCAGGTATGATGAGAGCCATTTTTTTTTTTTTGGCCATGACACGTAGCAAGTGAGATCTTAGCTTCCCAACCCAGGATTGCAACTATGCCCCCTGCAGTGAAACCACTGAGTCTTAACCTCTGGATTGCCAGAGAAGTCTCAGAGTCATTTTAGTTTAATTTGCAAATTTATATTAAAAAATTATTTATTATCTTAGGTCCCTAAGAGCTAATGTATTTACATTGTACACTTACAGAATAAGATCTCTAAAAGTTATTCTTTTGTTGTCCGTATTCTAAAATTAAACCTTAAACCAGTTAAATAACAAAGTTGCAAAGATTTGGAATAAAACTTGTCCATAAAAAGCTCAAAAAGTAAGCTACATAAAACTACATAGCAAAAGCGAGAGAAGTGACAAATATGGTGAAGTTCTTCACTGATGAAAACATGATCATTGTTTCCTGTCCTTTATGTTTATCATATTCTATTTTTTTCACAAATACAATAACTTTCATTAAAAATAATTAAGATTTTTCGTCAACCTAAGCAAACAGGAAGACTTTTTCAAAGTATATAGAAAAATCTCAGCTTATGACTCATTCAAACTTTAATGTCTGTAAGAAGCAATTTTGAAAGCGTTAATTAAGAACTTCTTAAAATTTTGTCCAGGAATTCCTGTTTGTGAGAGGTGAATCACATATCCCTAAAGAAGATAATAAGCACTCATCTGAAATTTGTGTTGGAAATTCTCCTTTTTTAAAAGATTGGCTTAAGGAGACACAAAGAGCAGTCTTAGGTAACATTAATGAAAAAAAAATCTGTAAGCTGAAAAAACTTGATACCTTTACAATAAGAAAAATTTAAGAATGTGAGAAAAAAATTGCTAGTAGGGGTTTTTATAGTTTAATGTATTATTGAGTATCTTATTTTTCAACTTAATGGTTTTGTTAGGGTGCGTAGGTGCCTATTTAAAAAAATTTTTTTTAAAGATTTTCTTTTTTGTTCAACAAAATGAAAGTCCTGAAAGTAGAGATACCTGATTTCTCCTGTGAGTGGCAGAAAGACAATACTGATTCCTGTCTCCTTTAGATAGTTATTTTTTAATGTATCAATGATTAATTTACTGCATGATGAATACAATGTCATGTGTATTTCCCACCCAAAGGCTAGGGTAAGGAAATAGTTTGTGGACTTGTATCATTTTTCAAGCAATTCACACCTTCCCAACCACACTTATGAATGAGCCCCTCCCTTTCCATTTAATGTTTTATTTTCCTAGATTTTACAATTCAGGAATCACCTCACACTTGAGTTGGTCTCTTTTGCTACCATTTGCTCCAAACAGAGGAGTCAGGAGATTATAGAAGGATAAACTCTACAGAAAAATGTGTTCTACGTTTGTAGGACATAGGCCTTTAAAGGGAGTGGGAAGTGGGATTAAGGAATATATTGAGTCACTATACATTAGCCTCAGGATGTACATTCTTCAGCTGCTCTTATCAGAATTTTTAAAAACGCTCAGATTTAGTGACATTCTATCTGATGTGAAGTCAAATTGAGTAGAAAATGTTGTGAATTTTTTAAGAAGTACAAGTAGAACAATGATTATCATTTTTACAGAAGAATGACCAAAAAGGAGAATCCCATAAGCTTTGTAGAATCTTATAAAACAGGATTTAAATATATGCCTTTGTGTTGCGAATATGGCCTGAAAATGTAAAACTGTTTTTGATTTCCTGCAAGTTGTTTTCCATTGATTTTGAAGTTTAATGTTTCTATCATAATTTCACACCTACTTTGGCACAATTTACAGAAGAAGAAAAATATAGCATAATATGTATATTTTATTTCTCCCCCTATTTTTTTTTAAATCCTAAAACTTGTTGATTTACTTTATTTCGAAGCCTTATGATTTTAGAAATAACACTATTTCACAAGAATCATTCCTGATTCAGATTTCATTTTATTAATTTTAAATAAGAATATATATATAGTCCTGGTATCTAAATTCTTTTCAATTTTGGGATAGAAGAAATAACACAAGTAATAGAATAATTAAATATTAAAGTGTTCATGATTCTTTAAGGAAAATACAAGTAAGCTTTGACAATTTCTTATACAACAGAGTTAAAGTATACATAAAATTTTATATTTTAAGATAATTAATGCTGCTAAGGAGAGCAAAAAATAAACAGCTGTAAGGCAGAAACTACTATAGAATGTACAACTTGATAAAATTTGAGATTCAAATTAAGAACATCAAATATCAAATATCAAGACTTAACATTACGATTCATTAATCCATTACAATTCATTAGTCAAATGTCCCAAAGAGAGGGCAGAATTTACAATGAGTATTTTCTGAAAATGAATTGCAAAAAATTAGTAGAATCTGAGACTTCAGAACTGGAAGCTCCAGCTGGGTTTAAATGGATGGGGGAAGGGATCTTACTATTAAATATTTGAAGCACCATTTAAAAAAATAAAACCTACCAACGTCTCATTAGTTCCCCCTGCATCAGGCCCATTCTGACTTTATCTTAAACATCTTTTCCTTTGTAAAGACGAAATTTAGAAACACACACACACACAGGATATGTTGCACTGATGTAGGCCAGTTGGGAAAAAAAAAAAACCTGGTTCAGAGCAGGATTTCAAATTGTTACACTAAATATAATAACATTTGCAGTCATGGCACTGTTCCATAATAATTTTTAAAGATTTCATTTTACTCATCATCGCCAGCCATTATCTGATCATATTTGACCTACATATTAATATTTTCATTATTATCCAAGCCCCTTTTGCTCTGTACAAACAAACTGTCAGTTCTGTTCACTGCGAGATTATTTATTTACTTTGGAAATAACTGGAATTCTTTCACCGTATCTTTTTCTCCAGGGACACCCCCACCCTCAGGATTGATATTAATGTCTGGGGGAGGGGGGATACAACCCATAAAAACAAACAAACAAAAAAACACCGTGAGATAGAAAAGGGCCCCCTCTTCATGGCATACTATGGGAGAAGTAGAAAAACAAAGGGAAAAAGAAAATGATAATTGTTTTCTCTAAGGCTATTATCTAATGCGAAAGCAAACAGTCAGTCTGGAAATCAGCTAACAGAAGGGGATTAAGAGAGAGGAGATCTGAGCGGGGCTTGATGGCTCGCAGAGCTGTGTCTCCAGCCAGTGATGAGACGCAGGCAGGGCAGCCAGGAGCGCTCCAGATGGCCGGGGAAAGTGGTCGTCTTGGGTTACTGCAGGGCGCCCGGGGCCCCGGGAAAGCATCACTAGGGAGCCGGCCCCAAGTCCAGCCTGCCCGGGAGAGGGCGAGGCCAGGAGACAGGCGGCCCGCGCGCCCGCGCGCCCCGGCCGGCCGGGCCAGCCCATTGTTAACTTACACTTGACCCCGTGACCCCGCACGGCACCGATGTCCCCCGCCTCCCCCGCCCGCCGCCCGCGCCCCCCGCGCCCCCCGCGCTGCCGCGGGCCCTCCTCCCGGCCCCGGGGAGCGGCCGCGGCGCCCCGGGCGCGGGCGCGCGCGCTCTCGGCGCCCAGCGCGCGGCGCCCCCGCTGCCCGGCGGCCGCCCCGCCGCCCCGCGCGCGTCGCCTTCCTCGAGAGTGAGCGAGGGCGCGCGAGGCCGACGCAGACGCCGCCCGGGACGGGGGCGCTTCCCCGCGCCCCGCATCCCATTCGTCTGCCGCCGCGGCGACCGCAGGGAAGGGGCGGGAGGCAGGGAGGGAGGAGCGGCGCGCCGCGCGTCCGGGGCTGCTCCGCGTGGAGGCGGCGTCTGGCCGGCGGCCCCGACCCCCGGGCTCCTCGCCCCGCGGCTCGCGGTGACCGGCGCCCGGCGGCCTCGCAGCGAGCGCGCGCGCGAGCCCGCGGTCCTGGACGCGCCGGCCCTTCGGGGGCCAGGAGAGGCGCCGCGCCCTCGGCCCCTCGCCCGGCGGGCCGGCGGAGAAGACGGCAAGTTCTCCTGGCACCTCGGAGCGGGTGGCGGATGGTGGGACTCTCCGGCCCTGTGCAGTGTAAGTGCCCGCGGGCGGCGGGGACTGGGGACACCGGGGTGGGGGGTGCCCTGGTTGTTATTAATTCTCATTCTGATGACCGTCCCCTTCGTTTGGGTTGTTCGGCCGGGAGGCTCCGGGCTGTCCCCGTCGCTGAACTAGGGTAGAGCCACGCACCGGGGCGAAGAAGAGCCTCGCGAGTCGCTGCCGGCTGCGGTGACACTGAACTTCACGGGGCAGCCGGGGGTGCCGTTTCACTCTCGGATTCTCCGCCCTGCTGCCCCCCGTTTTCTTTTCTCTCCATCATGACGATATGAGAGCTGGAAGATCATACTTATTCCCACCACCCGCCCCCGACCGAACCCCCGGGCAAGGTACCCAGGGTGAGGGTGGCAGGTGGCCCTAGACCCTCACCTTTATTTTTTTAAATATTTTTTTAAACTGCAAAGTCTGCTTTTGATGGTGGAAAACTTAGCTCTGGGATCAGGAGAGGAGAAGGAATCTTAAGTTTTGAGCCCCGGTGGCGACTGCGGTCGGGGTCCTTAGAGCGGTCCCCGGGCGCTTTGTGGCCACCCTGCGAACTCGCCCTGGTCGTCTTCTTGGGCTCGCGGGGTGATCGGGTGGGAAGCCCCCGGAGATCGGGCCAAGTCCCCCGATCCCGAACTCCAGTCGGGGTCTCCCGATCCGAGTCTGCCATCCGCGACGGGCTTGGGGCTTTGCCGTCCCGGCTGAGTGGGCAGCGTCCCTGCGGCCCAGACCTCCGCGCGCCGGGGGCTCCGGGGCTCCGGCGCCCCGGCCCTTTGGGGGTTCCCTGCGCAGCCTCGATGGGGGCTCCCGTCTCCTCTTCAGAGTGGGGAGCCCTGTGCTGGGCAGCCGAGCCCCCGCCTGGAGGAGCCCGGACGGGGAGCTGCGTCCCGCGGATGCAATTCGTTTACTCGGCCCCGGCGCTCTCTTTGGGGGACTGAAAGGGTTGGGGTGATCGGTGCACCCAGACCCCTCTCCCTGGGCGGATCTGACGCTGGCCAGGACCCCCCTAAGGAAAGACAGTTCGGTGGGTACAAGGCGCTTACATCCGTTTTGTTTGTTTTTTTGAAACTTTCTATGGAGGTTGGGGTGGGGTAAGGGCAGTCAATCCTTGGAAAAGTTTTGAGTACAGATTCCAGGAAGTAGGATGTGAACCCAGACTGTTACTAAAAATAGCCCCATCCCCCACCCCCCACCCCCCCGCGCGCTTTTCAAGTTTGGAGGATTTGGCTGGGGAGCCCTTGGAGCCCTGTTTTCCTTATTCCTTGCAAAGCGTCCTGGCGGTTGAAATCTTTTGAGCATAGCTATTCTTCAAGATCTGGGCATCTCAAAGCCAAACCCGCCTCAGCCTGGCACCAGAGTGTCACTTTAAGGAATCGCCAGTGTCCCCCGCGGAGGAGCTCCAGAAGACCAGTCCCAGAGTCCAGGGCCGGGGAGTGAAGGTCAGGAGTTGGGGGGGGGGGGGGCAGGCCACTCCAGACCAACGTGCGTGCTTCATGTCATTCCAGGCCCCCTTGAATTTTTAACTTCGCTCCCTTTAATTAATCTGCCCAGGGCCTTGATATAAATGGCTGTCCACAGCTGCTGCAAATTGATTTATCCCCTGGTAAAGGTTGGGTTGCTGACCAAGGCGTTTTCTCTTTCTACCTTCTGTGTGAACTGAAATCTGTTTTACAGGTCCCCCCCCGCCCCCCTTTAAAACATGTACCATTTTTAAGCGCATTCAGTGTCTTTTATTGTCATAACCCTCCCTTTGCACAGAACGGGAGTGAAACTGGGTCTGTGCCCAGTGAGTCCACACCCGCTAGAATACAAATTGATCAGCTTTTCAGTGATAAACCGGTAGTGTCCTGGGCCTTCTTTAGTTTTTTGCAGTCTTTTGCTTTGACCATGTGAGCATTCTGTTGTGACCAGTCACTCCTGTCATTACAGTTCCTTAGAAAGGGTGAACAAACAATTGTTTCTTAAACCATCCTGGCCCAAACTCAGATGCTTATGTCAGATGTGATGTGTACAAAGAGAAGCAAATTCATAATTCTCTGGATCTTTCCCCATTGTTTATTCTTCATGTCAGTTCTAGTTTTAACATTGTAGGGGCTTTCAGGTAGCATGCATGGGACAGTCTGATTTTCATTTTCTTTTCTTTCTTTTTATGGGTGGTTATTTTTAAAGGGACGGCTGACAGCCTCACCCAGTGTTTGACCTAGGCATCTTTTGCAGCCAGGAAGGATATTGAGGAAGTTGAAGTCTAACATTGCTTTATCTATACTGTATTTAGCATTTCTTTGGCTTATTCTTTCAAAAGAAAGAATTTCCACTAAATAATCAAGGAATCAGGCTCATTCTGGGTGTATAAAAGCTGACTTTATCTGCGATCATACTAAGAGAAGAACTTTATGTTAGAAGACTTTGTGTAAGCATTCATAATTTTTTGTAAACCATTTAGACAGCAGTCACTTTATTTGAAAAGCTAAATACTGAGTGGGAGAGTTTGAGTATGGAGTATCTCCAGTGTCCAGTTCGTATCTAATAAAAGAAGTAGAAAAAATGGTGTATTTTTTCCTTTAATGTTTGGACAGCTCAAAGCAGACCAGAAATCTTTGAAATGCTATTTTCCTTTATAGCTTTAGTCTCTGTGGTTCACTAATATCTGCTAATAATTTGATTTAAATATGATCCATAAAAGGGCTTTCCTAATAAGATACATTCTTCTTGTAGTACAATGCAAACTGCCCTATCAAGTTGCAAGCTGCTGGAAAAGGTAGGACAGTACATATTGCAGCTACAAAATTGCAGCTTTATATTTTTACAATTTTCCCTTTCTGAAGAAAAGTAAAATATTGTTCTTGATGCTAGATGTTAATGATGAATTCTTCCATCCAGGGTGTTAGTATAAATATTTGCAGATGAAAGAACACTTCATAAATAGTAAAGAAGTACACAAATGTAAGGGGCCATTATCATTTATTTTATTATAAAAATAGAAGCTTATTTTATTGTTAAAAAAAAAAAAAAACTTTTCTTTTTTCCCAACATTGAAAAGGGATCACGAGAAAGAAATGCTTCCAATAGGAATGCTGGTCAGTGGTTGTCAGGTTAGGACATTCTTCACTGTCAAATCCTGTTTCTCACTTCTTTGATATGAACATCAGCTGACAGGCGCTGAATGCAAACCCTTCTTTACTGAGGTTTTATGCAGGCAGCATAGCCCTTCATAGCAAAGCAGTCTCAAAAATTGGCACCTGCAGGATTTGCATGTGAAAAAAAAGATTCAGTTGCATTTTACTGGAGTCTTATTACTGTAAGTTATGTAAGTTCAGTGAGAAAAGCTATTTGTTGATGTTTGGACATTTAAAAGTTCTTTGTTTTATGGACACCTTATTCATCATCTAGTGATTCACAGACTTTATTGATAGCAGAAGCAGGGAGAAGTGATCTCTGTCTTTATAGATGTTATTTAGTATGAAATGGTGTTATTTTTAACCATGTGCTTACAGAGTGCACTAGCATGCATGGTTAATTTTTAAAATGTGCCTTAAAATGATGCCTTCGTACAACTTTCAGAATCCATCAGAAGTTAAACAAATACATGAAATTAGGTTAACATAAAATACCCTTTGAAAACAATCTGGGATTTTAGGAGTTCAACCATAAGTTAAAATCTATAATAAATTAAACATTTCATAGTTCTAAATTTCTTTACTTGTTAAATAATTTGTCACCAAGGTGCCTTTTAAAAATACCATATTTGACCCTTTTATGCAAAATAACTGACAAATGTTAAGTCAACTAAAATACCTTTGTGAACCTTAGAATATTATCCATCAGTGAGAACATTTCATCCAGAATAAGTTATTTTTTATTATCTAAAGAGACACGCTCCAGCTTCACTTTTTTACAGCCATTAATATAAGAGTTCCTAAATAATGTTTAAAGAACAGTGGACATTTTATTAAAGCAAACATTAGTTCAGTTTAATGGAGGTAATTGTAAGTGATAAGACAGAGCAGGTTATCTCTGTGTTGTTTAAACAGAAGGAGCTACTTTGCACCATTTCCAGTAGCCATCTGTAGAAGAGAAGGGTTTGCACCTGTCTGTCCACACTAATTATAGATTAGGGCCAAAGAAATGAAATTCGAGGAGGTTTTCAGCTAATGAAATCCATACTGATTTTATTGTAAATGTGTTTTATGTAAAGAGGGTGATGGTTGAGTTAGGAGTGAATAAATGGCTATGTAGCTGCTAGGCACTTGGTTTTGAAGCACAATTCTGCTGCATTAACCTCTGATATTAAAAAAAAAAAGGAAGACAAACAACTTAGACACGGATGCTAGTCTTTGTTTGGCATCCATAGCTACACTTTAGTAAGCAGCAGTGAGATTCCGTGTGCAATTTTAAAATGTGCTGGAAAGCAGCTTAAATGTTAAGAATATTCTAGTATTTTGAAATGCAGATGAAGTAGAAGGTAGGTTTTAACTTATACATATAAAACATTAGGAAATTAGAAAGCTTTTTTTTTTTGCATTTCAGTTTCACATACATGAGAAATTAAAGCAAAATGAGTGAGGAATTCATTCTGCAATAAAAGGTCACATGAATCTCTACCACATCTGTTTATAGTAATTATGAACATAATTAACATAAGAATTACAAATGAAATAATGACAAGCTGAGCAATGAGATATTATGCCATAATGGTCATATGTTGGAATTCTCACATTATAGCACACTAGAATTCACATACTCAAAGAAAATGCTAGATTTTTATCTGAATTAATGCTTCAAAACTTATCTGCTTGAGACAGATGGACTTCTTGCTTTTATAGGAAGGTAACCTATTATTAAGAGAAGAACTAGTTGAAATTAAGATTTCTAGTCTCCAGCCTGGCCTTTAAGACAGCTGTGATTATAGAAACCACTTCCTGTTGTACACTTATTCTATGATTGTACTTCTTGATTATTATATTGCTTTTTTCTAAATTGAAAGCTTTGCAGCAAAGTGTTTGCTTTGGAAGAAAGTCATGGATTCCTCCCATTTGAGAATTGGTTGATCTTTTCTGTAACTGTGAGCCAAAAGTCAGTGAACAAACAAGGTAGTAATAGAAATAGTATGCCTTCACAAAACAAGAACATTGGCAGATAAGCTTTTGTGCAGTTTTCTTCATACCTTCAGTGTCTGGATGCTTTTTAAAGAGAAATGTAAGCCTTTTCTGTGGAAGTAGTAGGGCTTTGTTTGTTTTATAAATAGCATTTTTTCAAAGCACATGTAATGGAAAAATCAGTTGGCATTTGTAAGTTGTATTTTTTACTTCCTAGACTTGCATTGGATTAATAAACGTGTGTCTGTAGTCTTTATCCAAACTGATCTAACTAAGATGTATTAAAGGGGCAGGTATATATGGTTTCGCCTGGTTATCCTGAATACAGTTTTCTATAGCAGCTAGAGAAAAAGTGAAAGGTGACCCTTTATGAGAGCTATAATGATACTCTAGAAATCTGACATTTAAAACATGTAAGAATGACAGATTTTCACTCATTTAGAGTGCACTCGATTTGGGAACACTTCCTACCAAACGGCCTCCTCCCTGTTCTTGCACCCTGGTATAACTATTGAACCTGCTCACTTTTTGAAGATTTCTGGGGAAGTAGTACCTCCTCTTCTCATTGATACCCGGAGGTTTTCCACGTGATTGGCTTACTGGTGGATTGTGGCAGAGCCCTTTTCATCTGACATTCATTGCATGACAAGATTTTTCACACATGCCCTTCCTCCACCAATGCCTAGCTTTTTGCACTTTACCTGACCTATCAGGTTTCCCTTAATTGTTTTCTTGGGGTGATGGGAGCTTGGGGGCCAGGGATTCACTGCTCATAAAACTTTTTGAGCAAGTGGTTTGGAGGGGAGTGCTTGCTTCATCAGTTTGCTCTTGTGGTTCGGGGGCTCAGCTGTGGCCCCCTCTTTGTGACCCCTGCCTCTCCTGATTTTCTGAATGTCTTCAGATTTGTCTCCTCTCAGAGGCGGCTGCTAGGGCTCTTGCACTTCGATGTTGGTGTTTTTCTGTAATCACCAGCCTTATTTCCCCTCACCCCAAACTGTCGAGCCCCTGTGCACAAACTGTTTTACCGTCTGAAGTTTCACTGCAGCAGGGGCCATAGTGTATGTCAGGAACAGTTCTGGAGTTTATTGGCTTCTTTATTCCAAACTCACCCTTCATACTGAATGAGCTTCTTAACCAAGCTTCAGTGCCTTGAAGTGCAACATGACCAAATACTCCCCCCCCCCCCCAATAAAATAACCTTCTTTGCTGCATTATTTGCACTCCATTAAGGATCTGATCAGATGTTCACGTTGGCTGGCTGACGGGTGCATTTAAAAGGGGAAAGGGGGCTCCCAGGAGACCACTCAGGTGTACGTCCCTGCAGACCCTGATGGGGGTGGAAGAGGCACTCTGGACTGGGAGGAGCGCTAGCTCCCGGCTTGGTGTCTGATTGATTTCTGGGCTCTGGGGTGGGGTGAAGAGCTGTGGAGGCAAGCTCAAGCCGGGATTGATTGCCTCGATTTCAAATTCCCACCTCCAAAATAGGCTCTCGGATGTACACACCGGAGCCCCCACCGCCAGCACAGTTTCTGGGGGTGCAGCAGGTGTCTGGGAGTCACCTGTAGCTCCCGGTCACAAGTGCGTCTCCTCCCCGCGCCGCTGGGGCCACCTTGACAAGCCCAGGGAGATGCCAGCGTTTGTATCCGCCCCACAGCCGTCTCTGTGGATGTGGGCAGGGGGCTGGAAGCCAGTCTCGGGGCCAGCCAAGAAAGGGACGAGAACTCCCACTTGAGGCCGATCGGGAAGGGCTGTGTCGCTGCCCGTGAGGACTCCCCGGGTTTGCTGGGCAACTTGGGTCTCTCCGGATGGAGGTCACCCGGTGACTGCCTCGTTGTTAAGCTTCTGCAAAAAGCGGGCTCTGGATGCCCCTCTGACCTTGACAGAAGCTCCCGGAATGTTAGCATCCCAGCTCCCCCCCCGCCATCCCCGGAGCAAGGGAAAAAGGCAGTTTGCTAGTCCGGATTCCCCCCGCTCTCTCTCCGGGTGGGGACGGACTGGGGGTGGGGGGTGGGGGGGAAGACGGGTCAGCCTCGGCCAGCCTGGGGGCGCCTCGCTCGCCCCCTTGCCCCCCGCCCCGCCGGTCCCTCTCCTTCGCTGCAGCCCGCGTCTCCGGTCCCCTCTCTCTCTCTCCCGCTTCCCCTGCGTCTCCCGCGCCGTCTCACACGCACCCTCTGTTTATTTTCCTGCCTCCATCTGGGCCCTGCTGATATTGTAATCACCCCGATGCACGCCGGCTCCGCTCGGCTCCCTCGTGCGCCCGCACACTCACTCACACACAATGTGCCATCCCGACAAGCCTCTGACTTCTGATAAGCTCCGATGTGTGTTTAATGAATACAAAGCCGCGGTCCGGGGGCTGCCTGCGCGGCGGCGGCCGCCTCTCCTGCGCTGCTTTGCCAGAAGGTAATCTCGGCGGCCGGGGGGGCCGGGGGCCGGGGGGCGGGCCGGGAGGAGGGGGGGTGGGGGGCGGGAGGCAGGGGGGCGCGGGGAGGCGGCCTTTCTCTTTTCCTCTCCCCCTTCCCGAACGATTCAGAAGTCGATAAGACCGGGAGAAGTGAAGATGTACCATGTTATCTGTCGCTCCTCTTAGCTGGCGGAGAGAATTTACATTTCAAGATTAGCAGAGGGAGGAAAGAGAAATCTGCCTTTTGTTGTGTGGGGTGAGGAGCAGGCATCAGCCCTGGCCTGGCTGCTATCTCCCATCACCTCTGCTATCCAGACAGGACTCACCGAGGTGAGATTACCGGAGGGCCTTATCTTTCCTTGGGTTTCGTTTTTTTTTTTTTTTGCCATTCTGAATAGGTTTAAAGGGGACTGGATGGGGGGGGGAACAATGGATTACGGTATTGATGGGATGCTGAAGCCTTTGGATGAAGAGGGGTAAAGAAGAAGCTGCTTAACAACTTGATTAGTTCCTTTTTATTTTGATGTTAAGGTGAGACTGTCCCTTCTTTGGGTTGAAAGTCTGTAGGACTTAAGGGAAAACCGGAATGGCTTGAATGCCTTATATTATTTTCACCCCCACCTCCTGCCCTCCTTAGCACCGTCTCCCTTCTTATAACAAGAGTTTCATTTACCCCTTATTTGTAGGATTGATAAACTGAGCAAAATCGGTTGAGGCTTTTGGAATTGATCATTTGTGTTTGGTTCCGTGTGACATGTTTTGAATGGGTGGTGAATTGATGCTAATGGTAGTACTTGGGTGAGTGAGAAGAGCAAATGAAACCTACTTTTAATGTGGAATTAGTTGATTTTATAGTATGATTTCAACTAGGTCCAGAGGGAACAAAAATCAAATCTGTAAGGTAGATTTGCATGTTGAATTTAAACCGTGGAATTCCCGCCCCCCCACCTTGGAATTGGTTTAAAATGAAAATAATTTTAAAACGTTTAATCAACCAGTTTAATTTGAAACATGTTTGATACACTCTTGAGTGTGTTTAAAAATTATAATATAAACTTTAGAAGGTTTTTAAAATGGGTAAAAGTGGGAAAAACAATTGTTTTGCTTCCTACACATAGTCAGGATAACTATTTTCATAGGTAAATATAATCCAGTAACTAAGAGCCTAATTAAAATTTGTTTAAAGGCAGGGGGGCATGTTTCCTTGTTGACAGCAGATCGATTGGGTAAGACAATAGAGTCCCATTATTTCACTTCCATTGACTGAACATATTGACATTTCAGGTTTACTGTTGCCTCAGTGAGCATGATGAAACACTGAAATTCACAGTCCAACTGGCCAGAGTGGCACATATATTTACTGTATGTCATTTCTGCCTGGGGTTACCTTGTCACCCAGGCAGAATGGGAATAGACAGCCTGGCATCCTTCGGAAGGGTAGAGATCTTTTGCCAGTGAGCTGACAGAGAGCATTTCTTAGGGACATCTTTAATTTTACTTAGAATCAGGTGTAACATAAATATGTGATATACTTTTATTTGACAATCTGGGGAGCTACTTAGCTATCAGTCGTTGTATTTTACATATAATAATACCCATTTTCAAGCTTTCCCTTTACCTTCCCAGAGATACTTACATTGAATGGGTTGGTCGCATCATTTAGGTAGTTTGTGCTCAGGTGACATCCATTTTTCTCCAGTTGGGGATATTCAAGCACCTGCTAAATCTGTATCTGTTTAAAGACATGTGTAAGTCCCCTTCAAAAATAGGGTCTGACTTTCCTTTTTCCTGTGGGTGGAATATGAAAGCAGAATGTGTATATTTTACATTCATGTGACTGAATAGAAAGCAGTATGTATAGATAAACATATATTCTAAGCAGTGACAGAGAAAATAGTATTCTGTGTGTAATCTACCCTTTTACACATTTTGCATAGTCTTTGCATAATAAAACTTAAGTTTTAGGCAGACCTTGAGTCAAAGAAATTTGAATCGTATGAAAAGTGAACATGGAAAAAACCAGAAGGGACTTAATATATTTTTTAAAGTTTAGTGAAAATATAAAACTATAATGAATATGCCTTATACCCAACAGTTCTTGTCATCAGGTTAGGCAACTGATGCTCTTTACAACATTTAGAACAAAACTAGTCCTTTATACCATTTTCATGAAAATGTTAGGTTTCTGTTTGATCAGCAGGTGCTGTTGAGATGAAAGCCATGTGTAAATTTTCAGAAGGCCAAAAGTGTCAATTCAGAAAAGGAAAGTGATAAGAGAAAATGCAATCAGTTTTCCTGTTTTCAATTTGTGCAGGATTTGAAGAGCTGTTTTGTTAAACTGCTACATCTGCTCCAATATGAATATTGAACTACTTCCACTAAAAATAACAACCTATAATTTGGAAGCTACTGCAGTCTTTTGTTAATGTGAGTGGGTTATTTAAAAACAAAAAAACAAAAAAAATTAAAAAAATAAAAAAGACAATTTTCTATTCTGACAATCTCTTGCCTAATGTGCATTTTCATTTGTTGGCACTTTTATCCTCAGCAGATAAATGGTATTATGCAATTAGGACCTCATCTCGTTTGACTATGAAAGAGATTTCCATAGGTGGAAATCCTTGTAATACAAAATGGTTTCACATAAAACAAAATTTATTTTAAAGTAACCTGTTTAAATGCAGTTACTTAAATTGAGATAGTTATTCCTTACATTCTCTAATACTGCAATTTTTAACTTACTGCTGACTATTATAACAAAGTTAACACTATTCCATTGCATACTGGGCATTCTATGATTTATTTCACCTTTAATATACCTGTAAATGTAAGTTTAAATTAATCAGGGATATTTTACCTAACAGGGCTTTCAGAATAATTTTTTTCATGCTTAAATAAAATGATTAAATTATGCTTGAGTGCCTGCATACAAAAGCTTTAGCTTCTATAGTACTGCTAATCAAATAAGTTTTATGGACAGGGAAAGCACCACATTAGAGAAAAATTGGATGCATTTTACTAGTGACATTTCTAGGAAAGACATGTTTAAAAAGTTACTCAATATTAATTAAAAAGAACTCTAACATGCATAACAATAATAAAAATAATACTTATCCCTGCAGAAGGAAAATAAATGGCAATACTAGTCATGTAAAACTGGACATAGAGAATTAAGGTAGAGGAAGACCTATAAAGTTTGGATCGGGTTTCATATTGACTCCATCCACAGTTGCAGTTGGATGGACTTGTGGTATAGTAATTTGTCTAGGGCGAGACAGGATCACTGCTTTGGATCAATTAGAGGCTATGTAGCTTGTAGCTTCACACTTCAATTGCCAGATACACTCACTCTTCAAAGATAAACTCAGAATATCTTCAGAATGGATACAAGGGAAAACAGACACTGTGATACATTAGCATATTTGATATTAACAAATGCAATGTTTCTTCTGAAACACCAATCAAAAGAAGAGGTTGTTTGAATAACAACATTGTATATACTTGTGATCACATGTACAACTGAGAATAATTCTTATAAAGAATGTAATTTCCAGTTAGAAGCCCAGTTGTGGCATGTTGTTGCTGGCATAATTTCAGAGATCTAGGTATATTCCTTGGTGAGTATAGTCTCTAGTATAGAGCCAAGCACTTTGGCTCAAGAAATGTCACCTGAGTCACATGAGTGAAGAAAGTTTATTTCACAGACAGAGCCCCATCATTTTGTATATGACCTTCTAGTGTATTGTTTCTGTGTTGAAGCCTCAGTACCTTATATGACATGAACAGGAAAGAGCTTCCTGTGACTCTTTTCAGAATGTTCATACTTTATCAAGTGATGTTCAGGCTTTTATACAGAACCGCTGAGAAAGTAATGCCCTGTGGTTGAGGTTTAAGGGGTGAGACACTCTTGTTTGAAAACGCTTAAAACCATCAGTCTTGCTTAGAACCACTAACATTTTCAGTAACTGTGAGAGACCTACTTAAAATCCCCCTGTCTTGATAGCTCTAATGGAGATTATCTGTATAATGGAACTCATGAAGCGGGCTTGTTTTTGCGGGCTTCATATTGGCCAGGGTCCCTAGGACAAATCTGTACTTGAGTGAATGGGGCCTCTTGTTGACTGTGGAGAGTACAGATGAAAAGCTTTCCTATCGTGTGTCCAACATCTGAACACCTCCCAGTGCCTTACGGAATGTGGTTCACTGGATTCATTCATCTTTTAACGCCCGGGGCTTAGACTACTTCTGAGGGTGCTCTGGGCATTCGAGGGCTGCCACCTAGTTGTTGATCTGGGGAGAAAGTAGAAGGACTGACAAATATTAGAGACCTGCTGTGAGCCTGGCATTAACTTTTACGTGCAGTGTCATCACTGATTTTAAGTAAATGATTAACCAGCATTTCACTTTCTTCATTTCAAAGAGATGTGGTCCATCACTCTAAAGGTAGCTTTAGTTGCTCTTCTGGTTTGACCTTTTGCTCCAATTTGGAAAACTGAGGTTTCCTTATGTTCCCCAAATTTAATTACCTGCTCTGTTCCCAAGTTCTAATAGAGACATATTCTCTGAATACTGGGCTTTATGTACTCTTTAGCAGTCATGATCTATGCATCCACTGTTTCCCTTACGTTTGTGCTTGCCTCCAACCTAGGAATCAGAGTAGGCTCCTGGCCAGCAGATATCCTAGGATATGCCCAAATGTTTGCCACTCTGTATGCTTCTTCCCAGGGGGCGCTAGTGGTAAAGAACCCATCTGCCAATGCAGGAGACAGACATAATAGATGCAGGTGTGATCCCTGAGTTGGGAAGATCCCCTGGAGGAGGACTTGGCAACCCACTCCAGTATTCTTGCCTGGAGAATCCCATGGACGGAGGAGCCTGCCAGGCTCCAGTGGGTTGCAAAGAGTTGGACACGACTGAAGCGACTTAGCACGCATACGCACTCTGTGTCCTTGTCCTCCTGATGCAGGTTTTTCCATGACTAAGTGCTGTTCTCTCATCAGAATGCCACCTTCCCACGGTGCATGGCCTTGGGACCTGTCCCTCTGTTGGTCTCACTCAGCACTTCAGAGCAGTCTTCTGCCAGTGGTCTTAGGCCCTGAGGCTTGGCCCATCTCAAGCAGTTTGGTCCCTCTCCATCTCGATCTCAGCATCTCCCGGTTGGCCGGGTCCACTTCCTAGTCACAACTAAGAGGAGAGGGAGTCTGGATCATCTTGAACTTCTAACTGATTATGTAGCATAAAGCACTCTGTTATAAAACGAAGCGCCTCGTGTGTGTGCCTTCCCCTCATAGGCAGACTGAGGTCCCCCTACCAGTTCGGTCACTGACTTGCTGGGTAGCCTCGGGTGCACTCCAGCTTCAGGAGCAAATGGTGGGCAGACTCTGATCACGAGTCTTCCCAGCTCTCATCTATGCAGGTCTACATAGCATATTGCAAGTAGGCTTTCAGGAATTTCCCATGGTTAAGAAAATGGAAAAAAAAAACCCCATTATATTTTCATTTCTGAATTGGGGAATACTACTAATCTGCAAATCTCTGGGAAATAGAATCAGTGCAGAATGTCCTCAGCTCCCCACTGTTTGTTACAAAGAAGAGGTGTGGGGAGGAGTCTGTCATTTTTCTCCTGGTCATCCTGGATCTCAGATGATTGCCTGAGATTTTAGTTGTGACTACAGTCCTTTCAGAGGTGAATGATGGAGGAGAGTGAGAAGGAACTAAAATATTTTAGGTCTTGCACAAATAAAGCATTCTGTATACTTGCCCCTCACCTCACCTAAGATGAACTTGGTGCCTGGGGCCAGGACTGAGAGATTAAAGACTCACCTTGGTGTTTACCAGGCTTTTCTGGCACCCCACAGTCTCAAGGTTGGGACTCAAGTCACTTGGAAATTTAGAAAATGACCTCTTTAGACCATTTTTGGAGAGAACCTGGGAAGTAAGAGCTTGTTTAAACCAACAAGGGCACCTTATCATTTGCCTGGGAATCAGATGTTAAGTGAAAAAGACCAAGAAACTACCTGTTGTCTGAAGGAACAGTCTGCTGTCGCTTCTAAAAGTGATGGGGAGCCCAGTGACCACCCATGACCCTGCTTTTGTGCTTGCACTTAAAAAAAGTGGGCCTTGTTAAAAGCTCAGTCCTAGTTTGTGAAGTTATTAATCGTGAACCCGGGCTGGATTTCTTTGGAATTTAGGAACTATTACATTTTTATACTTCTGGTTTGATTAAGCCCTTTGTCATCATTCAGGATGGCAGTGGAAACTTCTGCTGTTTACGAGGAAGGACATGGGAGTTACATCAGATTCGTGTGTCCCTAGAAATGGAAATCACAGGAACCACTGTTGCTTCATAGGCTGTAGAAAATTTTTGCAGTGGCATTTGAAATTTGGTGGGAGGCCAAATTCAAGTTCTTTGCCACAAAGGTGAATGTCTTGAAAGTATGTATGCAGGGAACTGTGGAGACCTGACTTGACTGAATTGAATACTACATCAGAGAAATAATAGGGAAAATGTTACCAGGAGATATAATGGCAGTTTGTTTAAAGAAAGCTATCAAGAGTTATGGGGCCACTAATGACAGAGGAGACGTTGCTAGACCATTGATGAGTTTAGCTGTGGCCAGCTCTGTTGGAGCTCCAGGAGAGAAAATTAGCTAATGTTAGTGTTTGGGACGTCCTTTCTGCTCGACCTTGTGGGGAGTATACCTGGTGACGCTCAGGTAGGAGGTCAGAGAGGTGTTAGGAAAGTAGGTAGATTATGGTGCCTGCAAAGACTGGCATAAGGGTTGTGCCAGGGAGCTAGCAGAGCAGCATTGCTGAGAGCTTTTCAGATGCACATCTAACTTGGCAAGCGGAACATTAGCCATTGGGAAGTCATCTCCTAGTGAACATGGTGGGAAGCATGGTGCAAGCTGTGCTTTAAATACAAAGTCTTAGGAAGCTGGTCACTCTACTTTGTTAAAACTAGATGTACTATACTCCTTCCCCTAACCTCAAGATACAGAAAGATGTGAGCTGTAAGACAGGTCATGAAAGACTGCTAGTTTATTTTCTGAGTCTATGCATATGTTATGTACACAGTGATGAGCAAACACAGCTGGGAAGAACAGCAGATGATATTGGGACTGGAACTGTGGTGTTTATCAGACTGATATAGTAATCCTTCTTTCCTGTGAAAGTGTTCTTTTCAAGTGATGTTAGAATTCTGTAACTTTTATCATGTGTCAGGCAAGGATTCTTTATTGCCTAACCTCTTTGCCTACCTGTCACACATTTTCATCCTCATCTCTAGCTCGATTTATTTAGAAATGATACCCACACTTGACCTCTGATGGGAAACAAATGTGGAGAATGAATTCATATCCTTTTGTTTGAATCAGGGTAGGTTAGGTAGGCTCAGGTCTAAAGGGAAAGTAAATGTGATCAGTCTCCATTGATTTATCCAAGTCAAGCTTTGAGTTGGCTAGAGAAAGTGGGTGTAAAATATCAGAGAAAAACATAAATGAAAAGCAGTAAAGTGAGCAACCCATTAAAGCTAATTTGACTGCCTTAAAAGAAAGGCATGTTGTTTGGGCAACCTTTTAGAATATTTGAAAGAAAATTAAGGTTTTTGCTTTTGGTTGTAAACCTGAAGTAAGTTTATAAATATTTAATGAATGACTACTATATGTCAGGTAGTAGTACTTTCCATATACTACTCTATGTAAAGTACTAGTACTTTCCATATACTACTATAGGATTGGGAGTGGCGTGGAGGCTGCCCAGATTGGGTTCAGGTCCTTTCGTTCATTGTCTTGGCACTGTGAAACCAGAATAGTTCTGTTCTTTATCACAGCTGCTTTCTGTAGTAGACACACACAACAGGGAGTAGACCCAGTTCCCACTGAATGATAAACCCACTCAGAACAAATCAAATAGCTAGAAAAGGTGAAGAGGCTTTATTACTTGCTGGTTAAATGGTATAATAAATGAAATTTCAGAGTGAATTGAAATTTTAAGTCTGTTTTAAGAGAGGTAGGACTTATCAAGGCAATGTTATTATAATGGGGTTGTGGGCAGTTATAAAGTAAGAATGGCAGTTGGAAAACGTCTTGGGAGAGGTGTGTTGGGTGGGGTGGGTAGAGTAGAGAGAGAATAAATTAATGTGGATCCAGCAAAAAGGGCCCTTGGGTGAGGCTTGGGAAATAAGCAGAAAGATTATAAATGTTTGGACTACCAGGCATTTGATTTAAGCTTTGTCTTCTGAGTAAACCAGAAATTTAAAAAAACTTCTGTGTCCAGTGGGACCCCTTAGGATTGGGAGGTGGTGTGGAGGCTGCCCAGATTGTTCATCCTCTTAGCACTGTGAAACCAGAATACTTCTGTTTTTTATCACAGATGCTCTATGTATTAGGTTTTCTGATTGGACTTTTTTTTTTTAATTGGAGTATAATTGCTTTACAACACTGCATTAGTTTCCACTGTCCAGGGAAGTGAATCAGCTACATGTACACGTGTCCCCTCGCACGTGGACCCCTCTCCCATCCCGGCCCCCATTCCACCCATCTAGGTTGTTACCGAGCACCCTGCTGAGGTTCCTGTGCTTTATAGCAGCTTCCCACCAGCTGTCTGTTTCACCCATGGTAGTGTATATCTGTTACTTGAACAAAGAACGCCATGGTAAAATATACCTTAATAAAACCAAAGCAGAAAAAATAAAAACGCAACAGGAAATCATGGACCCAGTTAAAGTTGTCTTTCTAAAGATTTGGTCTGATTCTGGTGGGCCAGATTGGGGTGGATGGAATGAAGGAAGACCGAGGCCAGGTAGAGAACTGAGTTTGCAGTAGTTTAGATGGTAGGTGTTTGTAGAAGAATGGCCAGAAATGGGTTTCTTGGACAAGGAGGAATGGGCAGAAGCTAGAGACATTGCTAAGAAAAGTAATTAGTACTTGGATATGGGGTGAATTTAGAGAGGGGGAAGTGATGACACCTCAGATTAGATGTCCATTGCATTTAGCTTGCCAAAGTTTGGGCATTGAAGTGAAGTGAAAGTCACTTAGTCATGTCCGTTTGTGACCCCATGGACTATACAGTCCATGGAATTCTCCAGGCCAGAATACTGGAGTGGGTAGCCTTTCCCTTCTCCAGGGGATCTTCCCAACCCAGGGATTGACCCGGGATCTCCTCCATTGCAGGCGGATTCTTTACCAACTGAGCTATCAGTGTTTAGAGGACAGTTTACCTACCCCAATAGACTCATGGACGCACAGCCTCCAGAAAGCAGCCTCGGAACCCAGCTGGGTATCTCTTGCGGTCCAGCTACTTTGGGAAATGTCAGTGGGGCTGACGCCGGGTAGGTTTCCTTAGAGTAGTGCTTGCGTGGAGCGTAGATTACTGATTGTCCTGGGACTTGGCTCTCCTTGTGCTTTGGCTCCTTGCATGCATTTCAAACTGTTTTTTGAGTTTTCTTCCATTTTGCAGACCGCCTGGTAGAATAAAGTGTGATCAGGAGGGCTGGGTCTGGACCTTTAACTTTCCACCAGAGCAGCCTGTCTGTTTTATGTGTTTCAAGCATTAGACTTTTGTTTAGGGAATAATTTATAGAAATTTCTTTCAATTCTGATATGTAAAGGAGAGAAGGCAGGGACCAGAGACTAAGGAGTCAAGGGGAGTTGATGGCAGGGCGGAGGCTGTGTTTATTATACCGCAGTGTGTCTCAGACTCTGTCCTCAGTATTCTTGGGGGATGGGAGTTTCAAGGCGGCCTTTGAACCTACCTTCATTCATTCAGTTCTCCAGTCTTTGTCTGCAGATCAAATACTTTTTTCACACAGTGACATTTTCCAAATACACATTAAATTAGATGAACAAAACTGAATTTAAATATTACTAAAATTGATACACTCATCTTTGTGTGTTTCACAATCAGCAGAGTGTTAGCAAAATACTGTCATGTGTGGGATCACAATCTTTTGTTTTAAATTGGAGGCCTCCTATTGGTAAAGTAAAGGGATCACTTTTCTATGTTAAGGGGCAGTATTCAATTCGTGATTAAATTGCTCATTGTTAATTGTCCCTGCTATTTAAAGAGTTTTAGTTACTGGAGGAAACAACAACAAAATGTAGGACTTTTAGGGTCTGGTTCACCAATATAATATTATTTTAGGGACTTTCACCTTGTTTAGTATCATTTAACTTGAAAACACTGGAAATTCTTTTTACACTTTGAACTTAAGCTAAATTCAGAGCTTGTGGATAAAAGCTGTCAGAATTGAATCTTTAAGACTTTTTTCTTCTGTAACCAAACTGTAGTTTTTAAAATAATGAGACCAATTTATGTATGCTAATATGGAGTCATTCCTGAGATATATTGTGAAATGAAAAAAGCAGGGAGCAGTGTATATATAGTATGCTACTTTTGTACAGAAAAAGTAGTACAAGAGAAGTACAAAAGCTTCTACTTGTTTCACATATGATAATATACGTGTTTCAATGATATGCTCTCAAATCATCCCGCCCTTGCCTGCTCTCACAGGATGCTCAGGGCTGTGTACTGGGATAACCCTGAGGGATGGGATGGGGAAGAAGGTGGGAAGGGGGTTCAGGATGGGGGACACATGTACACCCATGGCTGATTCATGTCAATGTATGGCGAAAACCGCTACAATATTGTAAAGTAATTAGCCTCCAAAAAAAGAAAAAAAGCTTCTACTTGTGGGAAAAGTGTGCATGTGAATCTGATAACAGTATTTGCTTTATGGGAAGAAGGGGCTTCCCATAGCTCAGTCGGTCAAGAATCCGCCTGCAATATAGGAGACCACAGTTTGATTCCTGGGTCAGGAAGATCCACTAGAGAAAGGATAGGCTACCCACTCCAGTATTCTTGGGCTTCCCTTGGGGCTCAGCTGGTAAAGGATCTGCCTGCAATGCTGGAGACCTAGGTTAGATCCCTGGGTTGGGAAGATCCCCTGTAGAGGGGAAAGGCTACCCACTCCAGTATTGTGGCCTGGAGAATTCCATGGACTGTATAGTCCATGGGGTTGCAAAGAGTCGGATACGACTGAGCGACTTGCGCTGCTATATGGGAAGAAAGTGGGGCTGAGGCATTGGTGGTTGGAAGGAGAATTTTTGTTGCATGTCTCTTGGTCTTCTGAGTTTTTTGAAAACCTCGTGTGTTTCACTCACTGTAAAGTTAGAGCCTGTAGCATCAACTTGGGGTGGATGGTTCTGGGATTCTGCCCTTCCTAGGGGGGAGGGTGATGCCCTTCTCTTCTCTACTAGAAGGAAGTCAAGTGGAGAAGTGAAGAGACCCAACTCCCCAATACTTTGCCACTTGTTGAAACTCCTACTCTTCATCTGGAAATAATTCTCAGCTGGATAATAATGGTGTGACCCATAAGGTTGTCAAGTGGATTGCGTGAAATGATGTGTGCAAAGCACAGTATCATTTCAGAAAGACTTGTTCCTGCTTGGCATCTGACTTGACCACTCTTGAACTGTCCACCACTCTCTTCTGGAAGCCCCCTGTAGGATCTTCTCTCTGTGGCTGTTCCTTCTTAGTCACCTTCACTCAGCAAATACTTAATAGAGAGCGTGGTCCTGTTTAATGCCGGGGGGTATACAGATGTCAAGTCAGACAGTGCCCCTGATTTGCTAGCCTTCCTCACCTCAGCCTTAATTAAGACTTGTTTCTACCGGGAATCTGCTTTGTGCTCTCCTCGCTTGCTAATGAAACTATTCAGGTTTTCATGAACTGTCTTCTTCAAGTCAGTTTAGCTCAGTCGTGTCCAACTCTTTGCGACCCCATGGACTGCAGCACGCCAGGCCTCCCTGTCCATCACCAACTCCCAGAGCTTACTCAAACTTGTGTCCATTGAGTTGGTGACACCATCCAACCATCTCATCCTCTGTCGTCCCCTTCTCCCACCTTCAGTCTTCCCCAGCATCAGCATCTTTTCCAGTGAGTCAGTTCTTCACATCAGGTGGCCAAAGTATTGGAGTTTCAGCTTCAGCATCAGTCCTTCCAATGAATATTCAGGACTGGTTTCCTTTAGGATGGACTGGTTTGATCTCTTTGAAGAAGATAGATACCTTCTGTCTCTTCTTCAAAGATACAGTTTATCACATCTAACATTTCTCTGCTATCCATATGATTCAGACTTCTCTCCTGATCTGTAAACTCCTTAAAGGTAGGAGCCTGGAACAGTTGGGGGTACTTTTTGATGCTTTATTAAATATTTGGTGAAAGTTCCTGCCTTGAATTCCAGTTATTTACTTAATACTGTCCTCAGATATTTCATTGCTAAGGCCAAAATGCAATCTTTGTTTGCAAGATCATGTCATTTCTTTCCCAGTCCTTTTCCCCCTTGGTCCCTTTTTATTGTGTTCTCTTATCATGGAATGTACAGTTTATTGCCATCATATTTTAGCTTTAAGTTTTAGCAACTGAAAAACACCCCCATATATAGCAGCCCTGGGCAAACTGAAGTGCTTAAGTCACCTGCGTGTTCATAAATGTGTATCTTAACCTGTTTTATTTCTTTTTTTACCCTATGGCTCATAATTGTACTTTGTGTAAAGGATGAGCTCCTTGAAATTATACACAGAATATTGTATGCATGGACGTATTTCTGAGCTGGAGCTGTCCCTTGGATCAGGGACCCAGCCAGGCTGAAAACCATCTTTGTGACTCCCAGCTTTCCGTCTCCCAAGCCCCCCGGTGACCCCCAGCTTTCCGTCTCCCAAGCCCCCCGGTGACCCCCTAGGTGCTAGGGGCTCCTGTTGGTCCTTCTTTGGGTGGCCATGTCTGTTTTCTGGACAGATCTCAGGCTGAGCACTTCTCCCGAGTACTCTTAACTCCTTCTCCGTCTCTCTCTCTCAGTTTGCCAGATATGTGTGGGGAGGAGGTCCAGTGAATGCCTTCGTGGAGTGACGTTCACATGTTGCCTTATTTAATACTTACCCGCGAGTGAGCTAATTTGCAAAGCCCTCCTCAAGGCTTCCTCGCTTGCCCAAGATCACCCTGCGTGAGTGGTGGGCTGAGGTCTGAACCAAAGTTTTCTGACTCCCAGGCTCCTCTGTTCTGGGGCTCGCTCCCGCTCTGCTGGAAGTCTGCAAATCCTCCCACCCCATTCTTTTTCCCCGTGGCCAGGGCCAGCCACAGAGACTGCAGGTGGGGACTAAAATGGAAATTGTCAGAACTTCTCACTGTACTTAGAAAAGTTACCGTCTGGAGTACAGAACTATAGCAACAGCTTTTCTGAGGCAGGAAGAGAGGGAGAAAAGGAAGGGAAGAAAGGAGAGAGAGAGATCAGCTATTGAGGAGCAGCAGCAGCCAGGCCGTATTTGCAGTTGGACAGTTGTAGGATTTTTTTTTTTTTTTTTTTTTTTTTTTAAGCCATGTGGCCATCAACCACGAATGCATATACTTTCAAAGTCTCGTTTTCCTTTTATGTGAAAGTTTCCAGGATGGAACAGATGCCTTTATTTGGAGAAACCAATCTTTGGAAATAATTGGTTTTCTCTCTGCTTATCCTCTAGGTGATCTTCCACAGATGAAATTAGATGAGGAAAAGAATCACGCAGCCTTAGCTTGTAGTTATTTCTTTATTTTTCCCCCCTGCAAAATGTTTTGGGACCTGCAGCTTACGTCCACATATTTTGGTATTGTTGACTGATCATAATTTAGCACAGCCATGACTCTCAGAAAAGAAGATGTTGTGATCGCACTAGGTCATTTTTGAATAGTGAACTAGTGCCTTAATGCTTTAAATGATATTAAAATAGGTATTGCCTCCTTTCTGCTCTCAATTGATTATCTCTTCATATCATCCTGGTGAGTTAGGTGTAATCGTCTTGTTGTAGAGATTTACACCTAAAGCTTAGAAAGGTTAAATGACTTGTTTCAAGGTCAAATAGCTAGTAAGTGTTAAGACCTGACATTCCAGTCCATTTGTGTGGAGTGGGCTTCCAAGTGGTCAGTGCAGGTAAGGAACAGTCATTTTAGGAAATTTTATTTTATTGAAGATTATAGCAGAGGAGATATTTCAGAGCTTCCTGCTATTTTCAGTTGCCTGGTTAACTTATTGATCACCCTATGTTGTCACCTTGACTATAAATAATTCATAGATCGGTCACCTGCTTTCTGTTTAATTTTTTAATCTTTAAATATCTGAAGTATTTTAAAATAGTGCTTTATCACAATAAGAGGAAGAAGCTGGAAGGAAGACAAGGTAGTGTCAGTTATCCTTTATTCCTTTGTTCTCTCAGCCAGTATTGAGTGAACTCCTTCTATGAGTCAGGCACTGAGTTTGAAGACTGTTGAGTACACCTGGCCCCTTCTCTCATGGCTGTTACAACAAAATGCATATATTGCATCAAGGTAAGGTCTGAAGACAGAAGGAGAATAAGATGGGATCCCTTTCCAGCAGGAAACCCACTTGATAAACTAAATTGGGGGATAAGGCTATGCATAAAAACCTTAAAGGGTGCATGGACTTAATGCTGCCTGCAGTCCTTAATTGTGGTTTCCCAGTGCTTGCTCTGGGAGGGAGGGCTGGCTTCTCAACTGTGGATGCCCTGTATGATTTCCATCACAGCCTATATTTGTACAGTATTGATGGGGATGGGTTCGTATGAACAGTATCTGGAAGATAAAGGTTGCCCAGCTTGATATAGACCATAAATGCTGTTACAATTTAAAGAAGAAAGAATGATCATAAGCCTTAGGAGTGGTCACGGAAATGTTTGTGATGGTCATTGGGTGTGAATTGGACCTTTATAGCATTTTATTAGGTGGAATTCCTTTATTTCATTCTCTTTAGGTGCCAAGTACAGTTTTAAGTATGGAAGATTAATGAGGAAAACAGACAAGACCCCTATCTAATAGATCTTATAGTTTAGGAGTAGGAGGCATACAGTAGAAACAGTTGTAAGATTATTCACCATCGTGTTAAATGCAGTGAAGACAATTAAAAAACCAGTGTTGGAGAGAAGGGTGGGGGTTGCTGCTGGTAATGGAGAGACTTGACTTTGGACAGGAGGGAAACTGTCTCTGAGGTTATACTTGAGTGAAACCTGAGTTGAGGAGAAGCTGGCCATCCACCAGTCTGGAAGAGTTAATGGACAAATCCATAAAGATGAGATGATGCATCTATGGGAGTTTATCCACTGAAGAGCTGCACCCTCTAGGGGGATGGATGGAGCCCCACTAGGGAGATGGATGGAGCAGAGGCTGAAAAGGTGCAGATTAGTGCCAACTCGTGGTGGCTCTTGAATGTCAGAATGAGGCAAGAGGAGGACTGTGTGCTTCTGTGCGTATCAGGGGTGAGTAGTTAGAGGAGAGGAGACTCAGGATGGGCATGTGTCACAGAAGCTTAAGGAATCCTGTGCAGTTGGAGTCTTGAAATTTAGTTCTTGTGACCTCTGGTGAGGGACACCCAAATAACAGTGTACCAGTCACTTCCTGTTAGAAGTTGAATGTTGTCTTAAGAGAGGCTGTTTCAAACCAGGGGGATGCAGAATTGTCCTACAAATGAGATTGTGGAGGCCTTGACAAGTGTAGGCTACAGCCCAGTACTAGGGACTGTGCTTGTTGAGATAAAATGTTTTCTAAGTCGGTTATGATATCATGGGTTCCTTTTGTGGAACAGAAAACTACTTGTATTTTTATTAAAGTAGAGGGACAGTCTTTATGTTACAAGATGCTTTTGTAAAAAGAAATAGATTAAGAGTTGATTTGCTTCAGACTGATAAAAAGAGGTGTGTTAAATCCTCATTTTTGGAATAGCTGTGTCTTATTTACTAAAGGAAAAGCCCCAAATGTTGATGTAATTCTAAAGAGAAATGTGTTTAGGCAGCGAGGGGATTCCTGGCAGTGATTGAGAAACACAGTAATGGGGAGCTGCACTTGATCGCTTTTGAGGTTGATTCTTATGTGTGTAGTCTTTTACATCCTATTAAAACTTTGAAAGATAAACTGATACAAGAAGGATTTGCCAAGGCCAGCAACTCTTCCTTTTAAAACCTTGGCTCCGTGTACACATTGAAGGGGTGGGGGAGTAAGATAAAAGCATTATAAATATGAGGTTAACTGAATTCAAATAGAAGGTTCTCTCAAGTTATTGCATTCCTTAGAAAATAAATACATTGCACATATGGTTAAGATTGATCAAAAAAGTATTCTGTATGCCAGTGATTACATTCCCATCTGTGATTAAGATTTTCTGTCTGCATCTGGTTTTCACATTATATTTCTGTAACAAGAATCCTTTATATAGCAGAGTTCACTTTCTGTATTTTCTATTAGCTGCAGCTTGAACTACTGCACGGATCGCAGATTTACACATGTGGTTTTCATTACTTCATACCATTGAGAAAAAGTAATATTTGTTTGGGAATGTATGTTTTCCACAATTTCCATGGTAATACAACATGTTGAGCCTTTTTAATAACACTCTTGTAGAACTACAAATTGTTTGAGGCATTCTACTCTTGGTAGAGTTTAGCTTTTAAACTGGTCTCTGTGTATGTTCACTTCATGATGAGATTTTACAGGTTCAATGGCTGAGGATTGGAACAAAGCAATATTAAAGATAGAGAAATTTCAGTTGCATGTGATATACACTTTAGTATGTAAGTATCACAAATAATCTGAATGTGTATTCTTTAGTACTCATGACCGTTACTCATTTTATTGTTATTTTATATCAAAAGGCCATTTATTGTGTTCTAGGTATGAAGCACAAATGTAATACTCCAATCATTATTTTGAGAAATCCAAGTATTAGCACCTCCGCCCCCCCTTTTTAGGTGAATTATCTTATTGACTGTGATATAATGTTTCATATATAAAAATTGTTGAGTAGGAAGAATTCTCAGGGGTAACTTGGGGTTTACCTTGTGTGTTTCCTCAATGTGTATTTGTATGCCATGCTAACATTTAAGGAAAACATGTACACTTGAAATACTTTGTAACACTATCTTCCTGCCAACTTTTCTCCATTCACTTCAGAATACTCCCATTAAAACAGACACATGTGAAGTTAAAAAGTGAAACAGTATATTCTATACTGGGAGATCATTTATAATTGAGAGATCTATCTTATAAAAGTTTATCCACATGGTAGTTTTATGTGCCTCAAAACTGAGACCCACTATACCATTTTTGATAATAAACCCAGACAGTAGTCTGGTGTTTAGCAGTCATAAGGAGGAGGAAAAAGACTTAGACTCTAGGGGATTTGTATGGACTTGGCTTCCTTCATTTGTTTAATGGAGATTGTTCAATATGGCCCACACAGGTAGGATTTACTGCATCAGCCTCTCCAGGGCTTTTTGTTGATGTTGTTGAGGCACTAAATATTATCAGAAATCATACCTGAATCTAAGAAAAGTATCCATGTCCTTCTTTTTCCCAACAGTACTTATTTATCTTCTGTTTACAATATATATATATTTAAATTTTGCCATTAAGAATGAGGAACAACTGATTACATGATAGAAGAGTCGTAATGTGTATAAAGGGCCTTGCTTTTAAAAAAATAGTAGAATCTGCTTATTTATGTAATTAGAGTATGTATATTCACCAATTTCAATTTCTGGGGAATAGTTTGGTCTCTTAAAAAATAGCAATAATAGCCTTAGTAATATTTTGAGACTGCTTTTATAAATCTGTTCTTTTGCATTTATTGAGTTATTGCTTTATGTGCACATGATTGTGCTAGATTTATATCTCATAGATTATAAGAACTAAATAGTAATGCTTATTCTATTCAGAGTAGTGGTGGTACTAGTAATAGTAGGTGAGTGATAAATAGTGGATGTTTGGGAATGAATGAATGAACTTAAGCCTGACAAATCTAAGCAGGACAAATGAGAATATCTGGATTGCTTTAGGGAAAAATAAAAAGTAGTAGAAGTTGGTTTATTTGGTGAAATGATTCACTAACAATTGTTGTTACTAATATTTTCAAACTGGTTGGTTGCATAAAGATTATTAGTTACTGCTATTAGTTGTTTCGGAATGATGGCAGTATATAAATTTCAGAACAGTGAAACAATGGGGATACCACGTTGTTTTGAAATGTGATTTAACCTGCATGTAAAATTCCAGAAAAATAAAACAAAAAACGCAGTGTCTAAAAGCATTTTCTAAAGAAACTATCACTGTGACAGATTAATTTTAAAAAAATAAAATGGGTAAAATCTAAAGCGTTCTTTTAAGGTATTGATGTATGCATGTTTTAGATCCAACTTAAGGAAAGAAGAGTAGTATCCAGCTTTGAGTCAGATGATTGGAGAATTTAGAGGCCTGGAGGAAATCAGAAAATGGGAATTGTTTCGGATTTCTCTAAAATTTAGAAGGGCTTGTATCTGTTTGTTAAACAAAACTGGCCTAGTATTTTAAGTAGATGGGTGTAATACTTCAGACTGGTTGTGATATGTGCGTTTTTTTTCCCTTTGTTGTTGTCAATAGAAAAGATTGATCTCTGGGCTGGTGAACATAATATCTGTCCCAGTCCGAAAAGGAGAGAGGAAATTAGCAGAGCGGTTGGTGGAGAATGATATCTGTCAAAAGAAACAGTTGGAGAGCGCTGAGTTTAGTAATAGGTGACTGCCGGAAAAAGGGGAACTTTGAATATTGTCAAGGTAAGGAACAGACAAATATTTTGACTTTGTGATTTACTTACATGCCAAAAATCAATCTTCTGTTTTTTTTTCTAATAAATTATTCTTGTGAAGATTTTCATTTTCTTTTCTTTATTTTTCTAGTGCCAGTTGATAAAGAATTTGTATTGCATATTTTAAAAAATTGTCTTTGAAATCTTTGGGTATGGGGTTGGCTGTGAGACCCCTTGTTTGATAGCAAATGATTAAGTACCAATTTTGTTTTTACCCCTCTTCTTGTGGCTGTGCTTCTTGCCATGTTTTGTAATACGTCTGTTATAAGATGAGCGGTACTTGGAGTTAAAGAGTAAAAACTATGCCATGATTTCTGTGTTTATTGTAACTAGAGATGGTATTTTCTGAAACAGTTTGTTGACTAAAGGGAAAAATGCTATTCAATTTATTGTTTCTTCTGTTTGATTTGGATTAAAAAAAAAAAAAAACTTGTAGGTGAATGTCCTTTCCTAAGCAGAATTCATTTTAATGTGTCCATAGGCACATTAAAAAAAAAAAAGTGATATCTAATTTTAGGAAAACTATAAACAACATGTAAACTGTTTCCCAGTTGGCAAGTGACTTCTTAAAGTCTGCAACATTTAATAATTAAGGACAGCCCTGTGTTATGAATTCCAGAGAGTCGATGCCTCCAGCAGCCAGCTCTGCTTCAGGCTTAGTGGAGTGGAACAGAAGTACAGATGACTAAAGATAAACTGTGCTAAGAAAGGATTGAGAGGTAACACAAATGTTCTCTGATACTGGTTGGCAATCTAGTGATTAGGAGGGGGTTTTTGAAGTCCTGTGACTGCCTGCTTGACTATATGGAAAAGAGGGTAGCAAAATGTTTACCTTTCATGGCCAGTGTTCTGGAAACACAGATGCCACCCCCGACCCCCACCCCCAGTACACACATGACATCTACTCTTGCGGTTCCTTTGAAGACTTACTGGTTTGTTCTTCAAGTTTCCGAGAAGGTATTGGCAGATGAGGGTGTTTTGTTGTTGAAAGTCCAGAGAAAGTGCAGTGATTCTCTGTACAATTACAGGCTCCTTTGAGATAACCTGTCATGCTTTACTTTCTCTCTGTATTTGTCTTCATGTCCCCCGCCATCCTGGTAGGATGTTCTTCTACCGTAATTAGTGGGAGACATCAGATCAGAAAAGAAGACAAGGAGCTCAGCCTACTGAGCAGCTGAGACATCGCTCACTTCTGCGTCTCTCTTCCTCCCAACGTACCGTTACTACCAGAAATTAATTTTTTGAGAGCGCAAATCTTTGTTGGTTAGATTTCTCAAGTCCAGAGAGGAGGGAGAGGGTGAGACAAATGGAGAGAGTGGGCGGAAACATAGACACTAGTGTATGTAAACAGAGAGCCAGTGGGAATTTGCTCTGTGACTCGGGAGCTCAAACTGGGGCTCCCTAGTAACCTAGAGGGGAGGGAATGGTGGGAGGTGGGAGGGAGATTCAAGAGGGAAAAATAAGCAACAGGATTTCTCAAGTCCAGCATAGAAAGGAAGGTGTTAATAGCACAAAGGAAACAAATGGGTAATAATGACAGCAAGCCTTGCTTTAGAATTGCTTTCCCTTCATCTTCCATCAGAAGAAAGCACTTTGTCCCACAGAGGATATACTTCTCTGCTTTCTGCCTTATGTATCTGTATGGGGATGGGGTTTAACAGTATGATAAAGATACATAAGGTGCAGGCTTCAAATTGGAAAGGAAAATTGGATTTTAAAACTTGAGTGTGTATTGCAGATATGTTGCATCAGGGTCTTTACCCAGCCCCACACCATTACAACCATGCTTTCTCCCCGTCACGTGGCATATCTCTATGACCTTTGCAGCATGGAAGATTCACATTTAAAGCAAAACTGCTTGACAGAGACATACTTTAAAACAAGTTAATGCATTTTATTTGTTATAATATGCAAACACCAGGCCTCAGCATCAGGTATCAAAAACACCATGCTGAGTTTCTCTCTTTCTTGTGTGTGTGGGTGTGCATACTTAAAATGATGTGTGTGTCCACACACAGCATATATACACATGTATGTACACACACATATATGTGCATATATGTGTCTGATTGTGTGTGTTTGCTTATTTTATAACTGTTGGGTTTTCTTTATGTTTCATGTGGCATTGAAAAGTTTACTCCTCGTTTTTTCTTTTTGGTGTGATGGTAGTGGGTGTATATAAATAAATATGGGGTTTGAGCCAAGAAGTAGAGATAAACAGAAATCACATACTTCAAATTTACAAAAAAACGTGGAGTCCGTTGGACTGTTGGGGTTGTAATCTGGAAGCAGAAAAAACAAAGAACTAGATAGAGCCTGTGAACAGTTGGGGCAGTAAGCGACAGTGGCCTGAGGTGGTGCTAGAGAGTCTGGTCCCTGTGATGAGTTTGAAGCCAGGCTGGGGTCACCAGGAGACAAGCCTGTCTCTTCCGGGAGGCCAGGAGAGAAATGATGCCTTAGGGACAGTCACCAGCTCCGGTAGGAGCTTATGATAAAGGCAAAATGCTGCTATGTTCCCCCTAGTATTTTAAAGCATCTCCTAAATATGCAGTGTTCCATTTTCTACAGCTGTGTCTTTGTGAGAACTGGGCAGATCTGGGACAGTTAGGAGTGGTATCGAGCCTGAGGAGCTTGCTCTTATAAGCCGTTAGGAAAGGGTCCAGTATTTGTCATACAAAAAAATTAACTGGTCATCTAAAAGATGCGTGGGCATTAGAATGGAAGCAGTTATGACACAGGAAACTTGTTGCAAAGTAGTTTGTATTTATGTTCAAATCATGGGATGGGATATTTATTAGTACCAATTTTAAGATACTGTATGTGTTTCAAAAGCCACACTTGTGTTTTTAAAAATAAAAGTGCTAAATTTAGATGGTGCTGTGTACCTTCAGATATTTGTGTCTTTATTAGCAAAAGAAGAAGGTTATTTTCTTAAGCAGAATTGCTGAGTTTTGGGAGCATTTGCATTTATTTTTAGTTTTTCTTGGTCATGTTTGAGAGGTCTGATAGCATTAATGGGCTTTACCCCACATGGAGCTTTGAGCTTATTGTAGCGCTGCACACTGATCCCAGGTCAGTGTGATGCGTGAAATCAATTTATTTGAATCTCTTTGCCTCTATAGGAATTTGGCAGCATGCCAGTTGTTTTCATTTAATGTTCTTTGTGTTGAACACAGACAAGCAGGCATGCTTTTGTATTCATCTCTCTTTTGGTCTCTGTCTCTTTCAGCCAATATTTTACTCTGTGGATTCTGAGATGAAGAAAGAATATATTATTTATATGATTCTAATCATTACTTAATGTGTGTGTTCTACTTTCTTATCTTTTAAGGGATTTGTTTTTAATTAATATTCCTGAGTTTTCCTAGTGACTTTCTTTGTAGAGCAGAAACATTTTAGAGTTTTTAAAAAAATTATGATTTTGGATGAGACATAATAAACCAGACCATAGGTGGTATTTGCTTGCCATAATGTTTGTTATCAAAACGGAAAAGAACAGTATTCATTACACCATACAACCAGTGTTTCATTTGTGAACTGGATTATCAAAATCGGTGACTTCTTGGGGGAGCTTTCTGAGGGTAAAAAGATTCATACTTTAATCCGGTCCAAACGAAGACACATGATTAGCGGGGTAGTTTTCTTTTTGAATAACACATCTTGCTGAAGATGCCCCTGTTTTTACCTAGATTTGGTTTAGATGAATCTTGACAAGTTCCTGCCATGAGGGCAGGTTTTTTTTTTTTTTTGCTTTTTAAAATTTGGAGGATCCTGGCAGGGAACAGCACAAAGGTTTCTGCAGCACAGAGGCTGCGAGCCTGGTGTGGCTGCTTTTGTGGAGAGGATGTGTTTCTGGGTCAGCTTTAGGAAGAGGTGCAGAAGGGAACAGGCAGGGAGGAGGAGAGAGCCGCCGTGTTGATGCTCCGGGCTGTTCTCGGGGAAGTCGGTCTGCAGACCCGGGGCGCCGGGGAGCCTCGGGGTCAGGCCCGCCCCCAGCACCCCGCTTCCTCGTTTAATTACCTGAAGAGCCCAGCAGCCCGCCGGCGGGTGTGTGAACGCCCGGTATCTCGGCGGCCGCCTGGCGCTCCGACATCCTGCGCGGCCAGCCCTGTCCGTCCGCCAGCGGCAGGCTGGCCCCCGCCCGGGTTCCTTTGCCTTCTGGAGGCATTGTGTGGAAGAGGGTTTGGTCAGGAATTGGAGGTTCCTGCCACTGCTGTGTCCCTCCTCTCTCTCTCTCTTTCTGGACCGAGCTGGCAGACCTGCTTGATTCTTTTTTTTTATTTTTAATGAGTTTTAAAGATCTGTCTTTTTCATTTTACACTCTGGCCTTGCCATGAAACACACATCTCTATCAGCAGCCACAGACAGTCGCCAGTGCAGGACTGGTCTCTGTTAATGGGTTCTTACTTCCCTAATTCTTGTTCTTTCCTGTCCTTCCCATGTTGCCTTTTTGGGTCCGATTCACTGAAACTAGTAATTCAGAGGTTATTTTTATGAGGCCGTTTTGGAATCTTCATCTGTCCATGAAAACAGAATGGTCCATTTTTAAACAAAGGTGATAGAACAGTGAAGTTTGGGGTTTTTTTTTCCCTTTTCCATGCAATTTAAATATGGGGACTTGGATGTTTGCTGTGTGAAGGGCCACACCCTTTGCTGAAGCTGGGGATGGTAAGAAATAGGATGTGGATAGAAACGTGTGGCCAATTTGAGAGTCATATAGGGTAAAGACTCTGAGGAATGCTTGGAGATGGAGCCACT
The DNA here is from genome assembly GCF_023699985.2 of Odocoileus virginianus. NCBI lineage: Eukaryota > Metazoa > Chordata > Mammalia > Artiodactyla > Cervidae > Odocoileus > Odocoileus virginianus. The sequence continues at coordinate 57,291,552 of NC_069688.1, forward strand.
TGGGAGATCCCCAGAGTGTAACAAGATGTTATCTTTCCATGAGGAAATCCAGCAGGTTCTTGGTCCACAGTGTGGGCTGATGAAATGTGTGTGCTGTGGGTGGGTTGGGGGGGGGGGGTCGGCAAAGGTGGTGGTGGGGGGGGGGTTCCTGCAAAGGAAGGGGAAAGTGTGACTACATGTGCAGTGATTTGCTTTTTCCAACTACTTCATTAGGATTCTGTCATGCAAACTTAAGGGCATTTACCCTTCAGATGCACATATGTGCATCCCATTAATGTTAATAGGAGTTGCAGCAGGTAAAGACAGCAGTGTGTACCTTTGTGTTGTGCATGAGCCCAGCTTTGCAAAGAATAAAGAAATTGGGACTTTGCAGAGGAGAGTTTCATAGGAATGATTTTCAAAGCTTATTTTTCATATTATATTTATGGAAGCAATGTCAATATTTTATGTGTTTGTCTACCACTCCAGCGAAAAGTATATAATCATTTAAATAATTGGATTAGCCTGGTGCGTCTTGTGATGGAGCTGGCATCACCATGATCTATTATGCACTAGCATAAGTAGCTCTGCCATAAGTGTTATGTGTATCCTCAGGCATTGCATGTTTATTTATGTATCAGCCTGCTGCATTTCTTTCAGAGTCTTTCTCTTTCAACATCAGTATAAATATAAGAAAAGAAAACATGTAAATATGATTTAAGCCGCAGTCAACATTCCTGACTGGTCCTCTTCCACTGACAGACTTCAGGTATCCTTCTTTCAAGCTCCAGCTTTCTGGAAGTTCTGTCTGCCTAGAGCTTTCTTATGTGCGAGTAACGTTACTGCCAGTTACAGTATTAGGCCTTAGCAGCAGAGAGTGTATAACGTGAGAAAAACCTGGAGGACTTTGAAAAGTGTCTGGGGAGAGTTGTGGCTTGCAGGTGGTGGCAGCAGGAATTAAAGAGCAAAATAGTAAGAAAGTGGCATTGGTACCTCGTGCTGAGCGTGCCCAGTAAATGTGGGGTGAAAACAGTAAGAAGAAAAGCAGATCCCTGAGAGAAGAGACTGGGAGGAAGTGAATTACTCTAGAAAAGAGAAGGGAATGGCCAAAATTTATTAGTAACCATGGGCTTGTGTTAATTTATCATCAGGAATCAAAATAGGACATTTTGGTATAACAGATAAAAAAAAGCCACAGTATTCCAAAATTTTAGTAGTCTGGTGTCTGCAACTGAGTAATTTTAGTAAAAGTCAGAAGTGAAATTTCCATACAGAGTAAGAATTAGGTTGAGTTTTATAGGTTTTAACTACTGCTCGGTGGTATTTCAGAATGTACAGAATTACATTCTCTTTTGCTGCCTGGTCTTGTGAAGCAGGAGGAGAGGGGGTTCATGACCACGAAACCCAGTAGGGTCAGAGTGGTACATTAATTTAAAAATTTATATTGTTATAAAAGCATATACACTGTGCTGGGTATTATTTGAACAAATAAAGCAGTTTTGGAATGAAAACTTTAATGGAATCAGTGGTAGCTAAACATCTTTTTTTGGTGTAAGTGTGAATTTGTTTATAAAGGTAGCAAATTAGCATGTATGGATAGATTTTACTAATTTTCAATGTGGAGAGAGAGAAATGGAGAGTTTGTTAGAAAAGTCCTGTGGTGGGGGAAAATATGATGAAAAAAATTCTGGGATTTTTAAAATTTTAATTGCTGTGTATTTGCTCCACCTGGTGGATTTTGTTGAAAGTGTTTTAATTCGTGTTAATGAGAAGACTACCCTGCACACAGTTCATAGTAAGATGAATCTTTTGTTTTATTTTTGTTACTGTGAAAAATAGTTTAATTGCTATCAAGGTCAAAAACATTTCTATCGTTCAGCACTTTCATTGTATTGAAAGTAATATTTATTGTTTATTCTGGTTCAAAAATGTAATACGTGCTCGCTTTAGAAGATCTGGAAAATAGAGAAAAATTAAAAGAGGAACATAAATGTGATTTATAGTTTCATCACCCAGAACCATTGCATTATTTTGAGAATAGATGTTTTCAGAAGAGGACCACTTTGCATTTACATTTAGTTAAAGATGTGTGGGATGTTAAACACTTTGCCAAAGTGTGATTAATGATGATGATTATATTATTTTTGGACAAATGCTGCCTTTCAAATTCCTAAACTCTGGAAAAAAGATCAGTGTTTTGTAGGAATTGCATTTGCTGAGCTACATGTCTGCTGAAAGCAAAGGTTGCAAAGATAAAGGTACCTCATGTGCTCACAGGGCTGTCCATAGGGGTGATGGGCTGTGTGGTCTGTTGGGCTGACACAGATTGCTTTCTTTCAAAAACTTAAGGATTCAGTTGTGCTTTGATCATCTTATTGTTTTCCTTAGGTTATTCTTTTTTTCTTCTTTGGACTCCAAAAGCTCTGTAACAGAAGGTGAAGTTTTGAAAACAGTGTCTCCATATGCAGGGGATTTGGAGACCTTTTTATTGTCTTTAAAATTGTCATTCATAGTCCTCATTAGCATTTATTGTTGCAAGCGTACAAGCAGAAAATGTGAAATTGGTATGTCATGAATAGCCCCACAGAGCTCTAGAGCCTCCGATGTTGCCTGCAGTGTGGCGTGGGCTGGGCTTCCAGGGAAAGCTGTCCAGATGGCTGCCTGCGCCGAGCAGAGCTGCAGGGTTTTGTCTGTGCTGCTGGGAGGGGGAAAGCTCATTGGAGCATACGCCATCACCCTTGCTTTTAACAAAACTCACTAGCCATTAGTCAGGATGGGGAGCTGGTGACATTGAAACAAAGGTTTTCCGTATAGTGTTACAGTCCTTGTCACATGGTAAGGGATGGGTATAGTTAGAGTGTCTTCTATATTATCTGAGTGATTTTTGTAGGTAAGAGGCATACAAGGAAACTAAATGGCACCTTATTGGCAGGTTTTACATGTAAGTAGAGAATGATTGTTTTCATGGGAAAATGCTTTTGTATGAAGAGGCAGAGTTGATACAGCTAATACACAACCTTGTGGATTACTAAGGAAGTGTTTAATTCCTTGAAAGTTTTAAAAATAATTTAACCCTTTGCTGGTGCCTGTGGATTAATCTGAATTTAATGATGCTGGGTTTGGAGCTTGCATTTAAAGAGTGCAACATGCAGACAATGCAAATGTTAAAGCTTTTATCATTTCAGAATTATTTTGATAGTAGATATTGAAAATCAAAACTTGTTGGTGAGAAAGAACTTCAGTATATTGCAGTGTTTTAAAGACCTCAGCAATGTTAGAAACAGTTCGCAATAATTACGAATACAGATTTTATTTATTTGTGCCATTTTATCTTAAACAGATTTCATTTTAGAGAACTACACATACATGGTCCCTACATACTTAAATGTACTGATACATGTCTTTTCATTCATATGTAGAGGATATTATGTTTCACCCAGAGTTGAGAATCAAATATAGTGCCTAAAAAATTGTTGGAATGTTATAACTAACATTGTATTCTCTATGCATTGGAGATGGTAAAAAAAAAAAAAAAGAAAGAAATCAGACATTGCGGCTTATCAGCTTAAGTCATCGCTATTAGTTAAAAGTATGTTATGATTGAAATCCTCAAATCACAGTTTAGAGCACATTAACTCACTCTAACGGATTGGAGGTACAGAAACCAAAGGGTCCGGAGTCCTCTGGTTTGACATGTCACAGGTGAAGGCAAGGGGTCATGACTTCTAGCTCTTGACCTGCCACTTGCCCGGTAGAGTTGGATTTCTTGACAGACCATCCGGCGTGTTCTCCATGAGACACTGTTTCGTATGGTGCTTTATCATCTAGTTGCAAAAGATGCGAGCAGGGAAGCCTTCCTGCCGCTGTGACGTCTGGTATAATCGCCTATTAAGACAAGCTTCCTCTATCCAGCATGGTTTCTTTTACGTGATTCCACCATATTGCCCCACTTAGGCCCTCTTGGACAGCCCCAAATAACCCTTTGACCCCATGATGCTTATGTACCCTTCAAATTCTCAAGCTGGCCATCGTGTCTCCTGTTCTTTTTTGTCATTTAGCACAGTTCTTGTGAGCTCCTCTGTGGGCTGACTGAAGGGAGATACAGGTGTTTGCCAGCTCTTTCCCCCAAAGGAAATATTGAAGGGAAATAATGTGAATGTGTCTGGTTGTTTTCAGCTGATATTTATATTAAGGAGTTTAAAAGTGGCAGATTCCCTCTTACCTTTATGAAATACCTCACTGAACTTTTTAACTTAATTTTTTTTTCCCCCTGTCCCACTCATCTCTTTCTGGTTGGCTGCATCTGACGTTGTAGCCTAACTCCATAAACATAAAACCGTTTGTTTTTCTTACAGACAAAGTATTATTGGATTTATCTTTGTCAGGAGACAACCTATTAGGGCCTTTATTTAATACAGTTTCAGATGTCTTTCAGTGGCAGAAACAAATTAATGTACATTTTTATTAGGTGTTGTATCTATTTAATTGACTGTCAAAGTGATGAGAAGTTAGGAAATCATCCAAAAGAGAGGTCCATCATAGCCCAACAGCTCACACATTAGGTAGGTTTGCCCTGTCAGTGGGATGCCTTTAGAAAACACTAATAGCTTCCAGCTGGGTGGAAAATCAAAACCTTTGGGGTCTGACAAAACTAGCAGATTTGAATTTGAAAGCAGAGCTAATGCCTCCATTTTATTTTTTACCACTCGCCCATAAAACATTATTTTCCAATATGTCAGCCTCATTTGGTGGCCAGTGGTCTGAAATTGAAAGTGGAACAACAAGCGGAGAAATCTGGACATTAGTGAGTCCGCCCTTTCAAGCTGGTGCGCCACTTTGCGGACGGGGCTCCCCTAAGAGCAGGGGGGTCTTAATGACCATTCATCACTGCTCGTTGGCTGATCACTGAGTGCCTTCTCATTCAATTTATCAAGTCTTGCACATAAAAAGTCAGAATCAGCCTTCTTCAGCTTTGTTAAAGGCAACGAGGAGTAAAATGCTCCATTTGAACCCATTTTGCCCTTGTTTTTTCACTTTGTTAATGCAGCCCTGCTTAAATGAGTGCTTTTATTGGGTCGGTTAGAATATCTGAAACTATTAATTCTCTTGTATTGAATAGCTGGTGGCAGACCAGAGCAGATGGGGTAGGAAGGTATTTGGTTGGGTGTATTGCTTTCAATTAGGATCAATGAGGTTTCAGCTCCTTTGAATTAACTCACTTAATACCCACTGTGTGAAGTCACAGTGTATCACAACAGCCTGCTCGAAGCAAGTGGAAAGTTGAGAAGACCTGTGGAAAAGCTTAGACCCAAACTCTCCCTTCCCCAGTGTAGAGAGCATTCCTTAACTGCAGACAGTTTCAGAAGACTGCTAGTCCCTGTTGGTAAGTTAGGTTTGAACTAAGGAAAAGTCTCTAAGATAGGGATGGTCTGTTTTGGAAACAAGTGAAAAACACCTTAGCGTAATACCATGATGTAATGTCCGTTTAGTGAAGGAGCTAAATACATTGTCAAAAATTTATGTATTATTTTGGGAGCCAGGCATTCAGTTGTCGACGAAAGTTACTGATTTGGAAAGTGATTTTCTTAGATGGCGATCTTTAAAAAATAATTGCCTTGAAAGTGCTCAGTGTTCTTAATTAAAAGACATGCATTAACTAACATGGCTCTTCAAAGGATGATACTTAGTCAGCAGTGAAGTCTTTTGTTTTGGACATATTTTAATTTTTAAAAATATGTTTCCTAGTAGTAATTCAAGACAGTGTTTTGCATCAGAGTAAACTATAATAGATATTCTTTTTTCCCACTCATGTATATACATGGACTCATCATGTTTTTGATTGTCTATTTTTGTTTTACAATTTGGATTCCAGAGACCTTGGCTCCTTGTACTTTTTTTTTTTTTTAATTAAAGGGAAAATTATTTCTGTTTAAGTAAGCATATAGAACTATATATCCAGGCTTCCCTGTTCAGGGGAGAACCGCCAAGTGAGGTTGGTGCTTCGCTTTGCCTCCATGGCTTACAGGATGAGGAGGAAGCTGGTTCTTGGAGAAAATGCTGACCTCCTCTCAGGTGCACACACACTCTGTTAGGCCCTTTCTGCAGCCAGACTTCTAGGTGAGAATCTCCAGGGATCCAGGTTTTGTTGACATGGATCAATTTAAAGTGGCAATTACTGTAGTCAGATAACAGCTTAAAAAGCTTTTTTACACATAGAAAAGATACATGATCACATGGCATATGGGAGTTCAATTTTCTGAGCTGTAGTTTAGGGACTTGCAGTGTACCGATATTAAGACCTAGTTTTAAAACCGGATATAATCCAGTTTTCTTCAAGTGTATTGCATTTCTCTCCTGTGATTTTCTATTTTAGAAGTGATTCACCATGCATATTGATGAAAGTTGGGTTCGCCCACTGTGAAAATGTTCTCTTTCTAACTTAAGTATGGTATTAAAAAAAAAAATCAGTGCCATGTAGCATTGAGTGGCTTTAAAAAATATTCTCTTTAAGAATGAAAACCTACAGATTTAGAATGCTGGATTTCATAAAGGTCCTTACAGCATGAGTTAATTGATTATCACACTCATGCCTGCTATAAAGCTTTCTGTCATAAGAATGTTTGAGATCAGTGCGTAACTGTTCTGAAATCCATTACACAGAACCTCATTACAAGTGACATCTAACTAAGATGAACAAAAAGATTGGCCTCATAAATAGAGTGCAATATACTATTAGTGACAGAGTGGAGTAATCATTATGAATTGTAGTCTTTTTACAAGTTGTCTCTTGACAGTGATGGATTTTTGAGGGGTTCACTCAGTGAAGCAGCACTTCTTATTGGGGGGCTGTAGAAGTTCTTATTGATAGGCACTGTTTAGCAGAGATGATCTATTTTTAGTTTGTGCAGGGTCTGTGTGTGCGCGCTTTGAAATAGGTTGTGTGCATTCTTGGCGAGAGGTGTAGGAAGAGGGAGGAGGCAGAAGTCAAGAGTCACGGCCTCTGATTTCAGATGGGTTTGTTTTTATGGTTTCTTTGAGGCAGCAAGTAGGGGGAAAATCAATCTGATAAGGGCCAGAAGCATGTGGAAAGGGTAGAATAGGCACAGGACGAGCTGAAGACTGTGAAGGCAGGGCAGGAGTTAAGGGGGATGCTCCTGGCTGTCGTATTCATTGAGCTCGCGGGCTGGTCAGAGGCTCGAGTGGAGTTGTTTCTGTTTATACTGGATTGAACAGCCACTGGAAAGGTAAAGCTGAGGGCTCTGTCTCATCATGTGCTGTGTTGTTAAAACAAACACACAGAGACCTCGGAAAGATGTGCCAGTGTTAAATGGAGGAAGAGTTTTAGAAGTGAACAGTATTTTCCTTCTGCCTGGCATTTTTGTGTGTGCAGAAAAGGCACGCAAGGCAGGCAGGCATATGTTTCTCCTATGAGGCAAGGGTGTTTTACAAAGGACTAAAGAGGGACTGCTGAGAGGAAAATAGCCGGCTTTAGATAAAGCACTCTAACAAAGGCTCGTAGTTTTATATATCATGGTGTCCATTAAAGCTTAATAGGGAAGAGTCCATTGAACCTGGCTGGGTATGTGTTATTCATGGGAGGGATAAACATTTAAGAGCGTGCAAAAAAAAATCAGAAAGCAGGAGGACATGATTGTTCAGCTTTTGAAAAGGCTTTACAGTGAAGATTTTGTTTTCATCTCCCATGGATCTCTATGCACGGTAGAGGAGAGTAAGCTAAGCATGTTTGGAGCAGATCAACGCAGGGATCCCAGGGGGTTAAAAGCACGCTAGTAAAATAAAAGTGGTCTGCGTCTGCTTCTCCAAAGTGTTCTATTTTACACACACTCCTGAGAAACTGACAAAGGGAATGATTCTGATACTTTTGTTCCATCTGATAAACTGGCACAGTCTACACGGTCTTTGGAACAGGTTTTTTATGCTGCTTTGGATTTCCAGTTCAATAAACAAGCTTCGAGCTCCGTGCCTCTGTTTGTTTTTTTTCTTTTAAGTGCCCAGTGATGGGGGTTGTTAACCTGTGAAGGTGCAAGGGAGAGCTCTCCCTGTGAGCTGTGGGAGGCAGGGGCCAGGTCGCCTTTCTCTTCTTTCCGGCAAGATAAGGGTTAACTTGCAAGGGGCTGGGGGGGGGGTGCGGTGGTGGTGGGGAATGAATTATTCAGCATTTAGCTTATCATTCTGCATTTTTACTTTCCTGTTCTTGGGTGCTCTGGAACTTGCGGAGAGAGGGCCAGGGGGTAAGGGGAGGCCGGGGTGGCCCACACGTCCCTGTCATTGTTCTGCCTGGAGAGACGGGGCTGGGTTCAAGGCCACATGTGCTCCTGTCATCATCCACATTTCTGCTCCAAGTGCAATCCGGAGTGTCAGCTCTCCATCTGTCCCCGCCTGGCAGGCGCACGCGCCCAGCACCCCGCCTCGGGCTCCGGCGCCCCGGCCCCCTGCCGGCCCCCCTCGCTCTGCCGGCCCCCGATTCCGGGACGGGAGGCATGAGCCCCGCGCGCGCTTCCTCTTAGGAGACAGAGAGCACTCTCGGTGTGGACGCTGCTTTCAGGAATGCCCGGTGAGTGAGCCCCGTTCCGCTTTCTCTCTGTGGTTTGTCAAAGGAAGCAGGCTTACTTTTCATTACTGCTCGGAAAAGAACCTTCTGCCCACAGCGGGCTGTATCTTAACGTGGGCAGGCAGAGGCTGGGGGAGTGACCGAGGTGGATGGTGGCGTCCAAAAAGGGCCATCAGAATCTAGGTCCAGAGCTCCAGGGGGTGGAAGCCTCGCTTTTAAGACGTGGGAGGTGTGTTTTCAAGACAGGGCAAGTCCGGCCACGTTATCTGTTGGCCAGAGCAATTCACTGGAGGGATTTAGCTTCAAGTAAGAGGGATGTTTTCTGCTGTGGATTTCGCGACTGTCATCTGTACCTCGTGTCCTGGACATTTCATCTGTGGAGGGAGTGTGCAGATTATGGTGGAACCCTGGGATAAGGTCTCTTTCGAAAACTGTTTATGTCAGAGAAAGTGAAGGGAGCTTTAGGGACTCCGGATGATTTCAGTCTTGTCCTAAATTACAGCGCTGAGATGTCATCAGGCAAATAATTGAAATCGGTTAATGATAGAAAGTCTGCTGAATTACTGTCGCTGTTGTGGTCCTGGAAATTTAATGTATGTTAATTTCCTCTGAAAAATATTATTTTTGGAGCCCAGAGTGTTTCTGTGATCGTTGCCAGTGAAGGCTCTGCTTGAGAACAGAGAAGCTTGGTAGAAGCCTGTGTGTAGGGCAAGGGTGTTTCTGTTATTCTCAGGAATGATTTGGACTGCCCTTTGCCTACTTTGAGTAGCAGATCTCAGATTAAAAAGACAAGGCAGAGAGAGATCCTCCAGCTGGCTGATTTGTGTGGGTTTTTTGGGCAGGACAGGCAGAAGAGGCTGTGCTTGGTCACAGAGTTTGTACACCTCCCAGATGGTGTTTTGAAACAGTATCTGCCAGTTTTCTGCAACCACACTTGTGTGTAGGTATTGCCAGTTGTTTGAAGAATGTTTTTCCCTCTAGGATGTGTCTTGTAAGTCCTCATCAGCAAGGGTGCATTTGTGGCCGAACTGCAACTTTTCATTAGTTCTGTGGACGAGGGATGTATGTAGCTGAAAGATGGGAAAAATCAATTTTCACAGAGACAGTGACTGAGGTCTTTGAAAGGTCATTTTAACTCTTTCAGCACTCATCTTGATTTATATGCACCAAGCAGCTGAAGATGTAATGTGCATTGAGTATGTGGTGTGGAAGCTGTGTGAAAAAGTGCTCGTGGTTTTTATTTAGCCTGAGTGTTGTATAGTTTCATCTGATTTTTATGTCATCAGTCAAATCTAGCTTGTTTTTATGCTTTTAATAAATATGTGTTAAGTGATCTGATCTATCAGCATTTTGTAGAGTCTGTATTTTGTTTGGTAAAACAGAACTGCATAATAACCCAAAGCCATTTGTGAATGATGACAAGTGAGAGATTAGGTAGGACCCTTGCCATCCCATATTAATGACATGATTTTAAAGTATTCTTTGAAACATCCTTATTTAAAATGCATTGAACCATATTTAGGGTTTTAGAGTCACTGGTAAGTGTGTTTTAATCGTTAATATCTGACTAGTTCTAAAGCGGTAACCTGAGGTGTGGGCAGTGTCCCTCACTGCCTCTTGCTCATCGACTGTGTTAAAAAACCTTGTACTTGGATGCAGAGAACATATTAACAGCTGTGACTACACGCTTGTGCCAGAATGGTGATACTTGAGCAGTTCTGACACTTGGCTATTTTTGACACCCATCTGCACTTTTTAACCACTACTATCGGACGGACTACCTCTTAATGATGTTTTTAGCATATTTTTGTCCATACGTATGTACTTATATTAATGGGCATTTTTACCATCTGGGACAGATTTTTTATTTTTAAGTAAGACGTTATGTGTACAAGATTAAATGGATGTATTTCTGGTACTGATATTGTCACTATTCTAGATATATATTAACATTTATCATCATCTTCATCACCATTATCTTTATTCCATAGTTCAGGTGTCAGAATTGGCTCCTGGTTGTCCAAACTTGATGTAACGATTCTCAGATCTAGGACCTTTTTCATAAAAATGGGGGAAATCCCTGGAAATAGATGTACACAGACTGAATTTATTCAAAGATATATCAGTCTGTGGGGATGAGTAGGTAAAGTCTTAGTTTCTGTGTTTTTATAACTTTGTCCATTTAAAAAAAGCTAAAAAACAAACACACTTTAGCTATTGATAACATGCTATTTCAAAAGGAACCATGAAAAGTCGAAGAGAAGACCATAGGTGCTTTTAAAGAAATAGATGATACTATTTTTATGATTTAACTCAATATAAGGAAATATCATTTTACTGCCTGTCACTTAGTAACAACTAGATCCTTGTGTTTAAGGGAGGAAATATGCTTGCTTATGAGAAGGCTAGGAGACTCTGGGAATTACAGTATTTCAGGAGGAGATGGCTCTGAGCTTTCTGAAACATTTATATTTTTATCAATCTTGGTATAATATTATCAAAGAACATATGTTGACCTACAAAATACTTTCAGGACTGTTGCCTTAAAAGGACAATAAGTGAGCACAGTCTGTGTAGCTCAGAAATAGTGCTGTTCTTTCAGAAGATGGCTAGCATTAGGTCAGACCACCCTTTCTCAATGTTCTCAGTGGTCCTGCTCTCCAGATGTGACTGGAACTTTTTTTAAGTTCAAGTTTCCAAAAAAAAAAGGTTTGTTTTCAAAATCTGGTTTTACTTAAGACATCCCCATCCTGGAGTGCATTTCATAAATTGCCCACATATTTTTCTTAGCAGAGAACTTAACTGGCTGTAATTTTTAACACATGGCCACATCATGTGATATTTTCAAAACACTTACACATAGCTTTAAGAAGGTCCCTGCAGAAATGATCCATCCTCTCACAGCCGGCCCTTTTTTTTTTTTTAAACAGCATATCTGCATTTTCCATTTAGGAGAGCTATATATTATTAGCTTACATTTTTGGGTAGTAAAACAGTACATTGCTGATTGTAAAACATGGACTTTATTATCTGCTGAAAATTGATTTGGCATTTATAGCCACTGTGTACTAGACTGTTTTTCTGTTTTTAACATCAGTGCTTGCAAGCGATGATTTGTGTAAAAAACAGAAATGAAATTGCCGTGGACAGACAACTGTTAGTGTCCCTAGTAAGTGAACTTTGGATAATGCACCTGGTTATTATTTTTTTTTAATAGAGGCATCTAAATGCTATAGTACAAGAACAAGGAACGCAGCAGTCCATGCACTGTCACTCTGCTTTTCCTTGCAAGTTGATTTGTCGTTGTTTCAGGTTAACTCTTTGCTGTACCACACAGGCCTCCTGCTAGCTGTTAAAGACAGCTATATCAGCAGCAAATATCCAATTATAAATGTAGATTGTGCAGACATTACTCTTTTGTAGCAGGCATTTAGAAGTTCCAGCTTCTTTTCAAACCCTGGCACCAGTTCCCTTTTGCTTTTTAAATTATTTTCTGTTAATATTTCTGAGTACTTGACCTTTTAGTTCTATGGATTTTAAAATAATATTTGGAAATTGTTACAAGGCATCTTCCTACACAGTTAATAATAGTCTACTGAAAAAAAGATAATATTTTTTAGAATAAATATTTGCTTAATAGGCATTGTATCGTCCAGAAATGTTAATTAACTGTTTCATCACTGCACTGATATTTGAGGTTTGCAAAGGGGATGCTGTAAAAACCATACTCTGAACAGACTTTGGAATCATCAAAGGAAATTTTGATCCAAAATGCATTTTAGAGCTGGAAGATTGATCTTAAAGTGCCTCCAGTTTACAGGTGTTGAAACTGAGGCTCAGGTGATTTTGTAAAGTTCACCCAGTTCACCCTCTTTACCATCCTGCTTCTAAATCTCATATGCATGTTCAATCACATTGCCATCTTGGTGTCCGCCTGCTTTGGTGCCTTTTACTTTGGACCCTGGATTGCTCTTACCATGTGCTTCCTCCCCGTCTACTCCAGGGCTTCAGAGCACTGTGGGGGGAAATTCTGTAACAGTAATCATTTGACCTGTGGCAAAGGTGTGCCATCAAACTTATCTTATAGTTGTTTGGAAGTTAGAGAGCCTAAATATGGTTCATTATTGAGTACTAAGCAGATACTTAGTTTTCTTAGTCTTAATACAACTTCTTAGTAAAGTTGTGATGACTAAAGTTTACTGGAATAGGGCATTCAGGTAGTAGACTTTTGTGAGTTGCTGAAAAATGTACCAGGGGCCAAATAACCATGGTTTAGTCTCTCCATGCCACGCCTTCAAGGAGTTTTGAGTTCTGGTGCTCCAGGCAGAGAAGTAAACAGTAGTTATGACAGGGGATAGCAAGAGCCTGGAGGCAGGTCCAGGAGCCCAGAGGCAGGTGGTACCTGATGGGATTAGGAGTCAGGCAGGAGGACGTGTGGACCTTGGGCTTATGGGCCTTGACTGTCTCCTGCTTCTCCAGATTGGATCTCTGTTAATGTTACTTAATTTTTAGTTTGCTGTTCTTATACTGAGGACAGGATACTGATTTTTGTTTATAAAGTTTTAATGTCTGTGTGTGACAGTGGGTATGGCATTGCTCGAAAGCAATTTCTTTGTGTACAATTGTGGTTCTTTGGTGGCTGACAGTATCTAGTGGAATACATCATTAACTTAAATGACTCATAACTTGAGAACAATAGGATTTCACACCTGACCAAGAAGCAGGTTTATCTGGCTGGCTTTCTCAAACAGCTGTTTGCATTAATTAATATTAATGTAAATGTACTTTCTGAGAATGTCTAGCTTAATTATGTTTTTCAACCCATAGAGTTCCAATCAAAGGAAACAGGAAATCCTCTTAATCTCAGAGGGAGTGTATAACTGCCATCTCTGAACAGAATAAATCTCTGATAGTATAGTAAGCCTTTTATTGAAAGTCTATACATGCCGGGCCCCAAGGCTAGGCACCTTGTATACTTACTAATTCCCCCAGTTCTGCAAAGGGTTTCTGTGACTATGACGTCTATTAATATTGGAAACCCGAGGGTAAATTAAGCATTTTCCCCGAGGACACATAGATATCGTTAAATGGCAGAGAAGGGGTTCTCTCTGGTCTGTCAGCTGATTTTTGATTCCTTTTCTAAAACTTTTTTTGTTTATTTTCGGCTGTGCTAGGTCTTCCTTGCTGCACACTTGTAGCTGCGTTGCAGAGGCCCCTCGTGGAGGTGGCATTTTTGTTGCAGAGGGTGGCCTCTGGGGCGTGCAGGCCTCAGGAGTTGAAGCCCATGGACTCATAGTTGTGACTTACAGGCTCTCGGGCTTAAGTTACCTCGCTGCGTGTGAAATCTTCCCGGACCAGGAATTGAACGCATGTCCCTCGCATTGGCAGGCAGATTCTTAATCACTGGAACACCAGGGAAGTCCTTGTTTGTTTTTTTTTAGGAAGGGTGTGAATGTGTTGTGTTTGGTGAGAGGCAGTTTTGTAATGGAAACTAGATGGAAATGTTTGAAGAGGGATGTTTGAATTTGAAGGAGAGTACAGAGAAGGTGGAGTTCTAGGTGCTGGAAACTAAAAATGGAAAAGCATTAGCCTCAGTCTTCAAGAATGATCCTGGGTAAAACAGATTAGGAGCATAGTTATTTTCTGTTTATTTCTATGCTTGAGAGAATGCGATGGGGAGTAATAGGCATCAGGGGACTAATGTCCTTATTTTGAAAAGTCTAATAGCAATTGTAAATTTACTCCCTGATGAAGCCATGTAGGTTAACTAAGATATCACCTTTCTAGGCTTTTGACATGAGGTAATTCTGGCTATCTTTTGTTGATCAGAACCTCAGATGGAGTATTTTCTGTGTTTTGGACGATAGTAGGAAAATGGAAATCAATGATGTGTTCAACACATGGGCAAACAAAATTGTTGAATATTGTGTGGTTAAAATTTGTCATGAAAGTCGCTCAGTTGTGTCCAGCTGTTTGGGACCCCGTGGACTATATAGTCCATGGATTTCTCCAGGCCAGAATACTGGAGTGGGTAGCCTTTCCCTTCTCCAGGGGATCTTCCCAACCCAGGGATCGAACCCAGGTCTCCCGCACTGCAGGAGGACTCTTTACCAGCTGAGCTACAAGGGAAAAATATTAGATCTCTTGGTCTTGAGGCTGCTGGGTTCCCATGTTCTGCCCCAGGAGTTTCTAGGCAGGCAGACTGTTGGCAGAAAATGAGCACATTGTAGGAAAGCACATTAACTTTTTTCACCATGCCCCCCCTCCTTCTAAAAAAAAAGGCAGTTGATTTAAAAATTGTGGGCGGTTTTCCCTAGAAGATTTCACTTCTGTTTTCCACATTTCTCTTTTAAGGGCTAAGTGATAAGTGCAGTCTGTAAAAAGTCTCACTTTATTAGAGGGATTCTTTTAATTCTGTGTGGTTTATTAACATCGTACCGTGTACTTTGATGCTCACGCAAGAAAGTAAATTTGAAAGTACCGATGAGAACATGATACTGTAAAGAGTTTGGCCTTGAGAGCTATGTAATTAGATAGGCAGAAATGCTCTTTAGGAAGAAGGGATGTTGGAGGGTGTCTTTATCATGTGTTTATGGCTTTAACAAGAGTCTTAAAGAGTTTGACAAAATAAACAGACCATGCTTAATAATCTGGGATGATTTTGATGGGGTGTTAAGTTATTTAGAACTTTGGGAAAGACAGTTGCGCTTCTGAGCATATCATTCCTTTATATTTGAACTTTGCATGATTAAACTTCCCTGCCTTCCTCTGGACTTGTTTGGTTTAATGATGCTTGAGTTATTGGGAGGAAAATGCATAATAAAATTTGAGGGTCCTGTGGTAACAATTTATATATTCTTTCATTTGAAATGCTTAACATGTGTCCTGACAAAGATATGACTGGAACAAAGAAAGGCCTTGATTCTGACACTTTCTGTGTGAAATAGGCATTGTTCCTCTTTATAATGTTTCTGTCTGAACCTGCATACTGGCATTTATGGCAACATCTCATTTGAAAGGTCTGTTAACATTTGTTTGTTTCTTTCTTTCTGCTCTAGCATTAGTTGTATGAGATAGCCTAGAGACAGGAAAATATTAAGGAATCAAAATGAAGATTTTTTTTTTTTGTCCATAGAAAGCACTTTATTTTCTTCTAGTCTTTCTGCGATGTTCTTAATCATTGGTTTATAAAATAAAAAATAATAGAAACCAGAGGTAAACCAAACTTGTTAATTACCCAAGCATTCTCTTGTGTACCAGTGTTTGCTTGTGTGTGCTGTGCTTAATTGCTCAGTCGTGTCCTACTCTTTGCGACCCTGTGGACTGTAGCGCACCAGGCTCCTCTGTCCATGGGGATTCTCCAGGCAAGGATACTGGAGTGCGTTGCCATGCTTCCCTCCAGGGCATCTTCCCAATGCAGGAATCGAACCCAGGTCTCCCGCATTGCCAGCTGATTCTTTAGCGTCTCAGCCACCAGGGAAGCTTACTGGTTATGAAATATCAAAAAAAAAAAAAAAGGTATATATAGATGTGATCAAGCTTTCACAGACTTTTCAAGTCTTTGTACAATTTAGGAGTCTTTCTAAAGAACTTGGCTGAAAAAAAAAAAGTTACCTGATGTTATTTAACGATTTGCTACATAGAGGAATATCTTTCTGGGTGTTCCCCCCCTCCCTTTGGTCCCAACTTTTTGCACATCTTATTACCTTTATTTATTTATTTATTTATTTTCCTTTTTTAATGCACTCCTTTCAGAGTCTGAAAAACTAGTTAAAATTTCTCAATCTGCTACTTACTCCCTGTTGTTTTGGGCAAGTGACATAATTTCCCAGGTGAAGAATGTCTTTCTGCTTATTTTTCATTTTTATCTACATTTTATTCATATATTCTGGGAATAAAGCCTTTGGTACTTTGGTACATTTTGCTCATATGTTGTGTGGGTAAAGCATATCAGTGTGGTGTTAATATACCTTTTTTCTAAAACTTCTTGGAGAATCAAACCATTTTGTAGTGTTTTCCAGAGAGCAAAAAGGTATCTCTTTAAGCCCCAAAGTTGCTTCTGTTTTCTTGTTTAGAATGTCTATGCCTGTTGGTCAGTTATTTTGAATGGCCCTGGTCTTGTAGCTTTCAGCTATGTTCTTTATCAGTTTGTGCTGAACATGCTGTATCTTTTGCTTTATGGCTTGAGTTTATATTATAAACAATTAATATATCGTGTTTATGAGGCCAGACGGGGCATCAGGAATGTCAGTGGCTGAGTGTGAGTCCGACTTCTTCCACCTCGTGGTGTGCCCAGGAATAAGCCAGTCATTTTACTGTCCGTCTGAGCATCACTGTCCTTGCCTTAGAAGCAGGGCTTCTGCTTTGCTGACTTTTGTTCTGCAGTATGGTGGTAGTGATGATGATTGCTAGCATGCTGTTTGTGTCTCCTTAAAAAGCAGAGTACAGAATTTTTACATATAAGCAGTAATGATGAAAGTCAGACAGTGACACTCTCTGGACTTACCACGTATTTTTCAGTCACACAGAAGGACTCTAGGGTGGTGTTTTGTGAGTTTTGTCTGCAGTCGGTAGAATTTTCTCTCCCTTCTGTCTACCTTCTTTCTGTTCCTGTGCCACACGTCCACCCATTCCAGTCATTGGCTGGCTTGAAAACCATGTAACCAAACTTAGAATGGTGAGTAAAATAGTGAAGTGAATGCTTCAGTGAAAATGTGGAAAGCCCATCTTGTTCTGTTTTGTGTTCCCCCAGGTGTGAATTAGTGGCAGTTTTAATTTGTGGAGTCATTTTAGGTGTCTCTGAGACTTTTCCTCCTGACTAATTTTCATTTCTCTTAACAGGAGACATTGCTCAGAGAGCTGGATTCTAACCTTTTATGTATTCCAAGATACAAACTCTTCATTGTTTAAAATAATAGGCATTTTAAGTGTCATCAGCTCTTCTTGATAAAGCTGCCATTTGCTTTAAGATCTTGATTTCCTAGTTCTAAAAATTCCATTCCAGGCTACCCATGAGGTAGTAGGCAGAGAGTAAGGAATCAGCAAATGTTTGCTTAATGAATAAGTGAGGATGAGAGGTGGACTGGGATTCACAGGGATCTTAAAGGAAGGAAAGAATGCACAAAGCATGTTAAATGTGGGGGGTGGGGATTAAGAAGTAAATCTTATAAAAATTTTTGGTAAATGGTATTTAATAATCAAGTGTTTTCTTTGAGCTATGGAAAGATAAAAAATTAATTTTTTGGCCATATACAACTTTCTTGGCAGCTAGCTGCATATTAGTTAAAATTGTATGTATAATAAATCTGATGATTTATCATGATCATATTTACTAAAAGTATGGTACAATATATGACACTTAAAAAAAGCACTCTCTGACATAATTACTGAAATTAGAAACAAAATCCAGGGCTTTTGACAACTGTAATATTTGGGGAAATTAGTGCTTCCCCTACCTGGGCACTTGCTGCAGTTTGGGAGGATGGGTGTAGGGTGTCAGGGATCCAGCAGACATAATAGGTAGGATTCTGTGAGCTGAGTTGCTCCTTTGCGACCCCATGGGTTGTAACTCACCAGGCTTCTCTGTCCATGGAATTTTCCAGGCAAGAATACAGGAGTATGGGTTGTCATTTCCTACTCCAGGGGATCTTCTCAACCCTGGGAGGCCTAACAAAAGACAAACATTAAGAAATATTTTCATCTTTTTGGTTGCACGGTAAACTCTATCAACGGTTTCTTCTACCAATAATCTTATATTAGTAGCTGTTGAATAGTCTGATAAAATTTATCATTAAGACTCCAGAGAGATTACTAAAATAATTCAGGCAGTGCTTGATACATAATTTTTTTTAAAAAACATATAATTTCTTATGATAGTGGAGCTAACTTTAAATATCTTCACCCTCTTATATTTGTTTCTAAATATACATTGAATCCTTTGAAAGGGATAGGAGGGCAGGTTTGAATCTCAGAGACCATCACTTTGGAAGAATATTCTTAACACATATTCTATAAGTATGTCTCTTAATTTGTGCCTTTAAAAGTTTATAGAAGATCATTGTAGCTTATCCAGTGAGTGGCTGTTTTGAGAAGGGTATTGCTGATACTCTACATGGATCACAGACTTTCGAAGGGTCTTTGAGGCACTTTGGAAACGTGGTATAGAATGATGTAATGAAGTAGTTCTTAAAGTGGGTTTCATGGACCAGCAATATCATTATCACCCAGGAACTTATTGGAAATACATATTTTCTGCCCCTTTGCAAACTTAATCAGAAACTCTGAGGTAGCCCAGCAATCTGTGTTTGAATAAGCTCTCAGAGGATTCTGAAGCATATTCAAATTAGACATTTGTAAATCATAACTTTTTGTCTCCTTGGGTAGTCCAGAGAAAATACCCATTTGTTTTTTATCATGGAAGTCCCAATGAATGGAAATCAAGCTAATTTGTTTGTTTTAAATGATTTGCTTTAAAAACAATGCCCAAGAAATGACAAAGAACGTGTTTGTTCAGAGCTTGGGTTTCTAATAGCATATTTGGATGCTCACACATTACACCTGAATTGAATGAGATAGTTAAGAGAAGGTGCATTTCAGGTCAGTTCTGGGATGTTTATTCGTTCTGATAGTGACTTGTAAAGACGTTCGTCTGTTTCAATGCACTCAGGTACCATTTGTGATGTCCTTGCCTTGATTTGAGGCCAGCTTCTGATCGTTCAGAATTTTGTGAGTTTAAACTGATCCTCCTTAGAGACTATTTAGGCAGACCTCAATTTCACAATAATATTAGTCATCTAGAAAGTTTAGATATATCACAGCATTTTATTTTTCTGTGCTGAATGTAAATAAGGGGTCCACGTGATGACGAGCGTTCCATCAGTAGTGCCTGGAGAGGATTTATTTCTTGCATCTCCTATATCTGCTGCTGTTCTCTTTTGTGCGTGGTGCGCCTTCAGTAAGCGCAGTCTGACACGCTTTGTGGCCTTTGCCTCCTGTGATAAAATAGATTGAAATGATTCCTGAGACCATCTGGTGAAGAGGAGCAACCCTGGAGGACTGTGCTTTGAGAGAAAGTAACTGAATGCTAAGAAATGTGGAAGTCTAGGGACACTAGCAAAGGATTTTTTTTTTTTTTAAAGAGCATGAACATTAATACATCTTCTTGAGGTTTGATGGGACATGTACTGCCTACTGTCCCATCTGGTGCTTATGATAGCATGGCGTATTAGCATGCTGCAAGTTCATAATGTATTCAGGGGGAGGAAACATCCCTTGCATACCAATTGAGGCATCCTCTCTTCAGAACTGCTTTTGAATTTCAATGATGTTTATATCTTCCAAGCCGTGACTTAACCGAGCATTTCCGCTCGAAGGAATAACATGAGTGAGTGAGAGAAAGAGAGAGAGAGGGTGTGTGTTCATGGTCTCTCCTATTCCCTCAATAATTTATCTTCCTCCCTTTCTTCTTGATGAAATGATAAGTAGTTATTGATATTAGGTTTTATGACTTTTTAAATCCTTTCTGTTTTGAAACCACATAATACTTCATTATTATTTCACTTACGGCTCTTGAAACAGTTTGCCTTGTGAAATTGTGTAGCTGTCCCCTTGTAGACGGAACACTTTCAAGGGTCAGGCCTGTGCATAATTATGTATGTGTCTCCCTGGCACCTAGAGTTTGGTCATTCACTTAAAAAATATTTATTGAGTCTGCACTGTTGGGTGTGACACTGTTGTAGGTACTAAGACTAATGGGTCTTTCCTCTCAGAGCCTTTGTATTTTAGTTGGTAAGAGGCAAACAGTAACAAAGAAACAGATAACATCGCCAAGATAATTTCTCTTCACTGTCTCATTCAATTTAGCTGTAATGTGTGGTCTCCAAATATGCTGTTAGAAACCAAGGCTCTGATCCAAGGCATTGTTTATCATTTCTTGAGTCTCATTTTTAAAGTACATCGTTTAAAACAAACAAATTGCCTTGATTTCCATTCATTGGGACCTTCATGATAAAACACAAATGGGCATTTTCTCTGGACTACACCAGGAGACAAAAAGTTAGGGATGAAAAGTGAAAGTCGCATGTCCGACTCTTTGTGACCCTGTGGACTATGCAGTCCATGGGATTCTCCAGGCCAGAATACTGGAGTGGGTAGCCTTTCCCTCCTCCAGGGGATCTTCCCAACCCAGGTCTCCCACATCACCGGTGGATTCTTTCCCAGCTGAGCCACAGGGGAAGCCCAAGAATACTGGAGTGGGGAGCTGATCCCTTCTCCCGCGGATCTTCCTGACCCAGGAATTGAACCGGGGTCTCCTGCATGGCAGGCGGATTCTTTACCAGCTGAGCTATCAGGGAAGCCCACAGTAATGGATAAGTACAGTTAAAATCCATGCTAGCTGCAGGGCAGGTGAGTGGGGCCACTTATTTAGATTGGATTGTAAGGGAAGGCACCTTTAAGGAGGTAACATTTTTGCAGAGACCTGAAGGATCTGAAGGGTTCTTGGCAGAAGAGAAAGTCCAGAAGTCCCGAGGTAAAAATATGATGGCATTTTCAAAGTAGTTTGAGCCACGTTCAGAGGTTAGTCCATTGCTAGGCATTGGGATTTTCTTAATGTGTCAGAAGCCATCAAAAGTGACTTAACGGTACCTTTTCAAAGGATAGATGGAGCCGCTATGTGTCGTGTTCTGAGCTACTAAATAGCTATCGGAGGAGTGAGATGCGCCTTTCAGTTCATTGAGGCACTTTGTTGAATTGCAATTAGCATGAATTTTAGAATCAGAAAAAACGTTTCTTGGATTCTGACCTTGTTGTTTGACTCTGAGCAGCTTCTTAGCCTTTTTTAGCTCAGGTCTTCTCATCTGTTGAAAGGGAAAGCTAGCACCTAAAATCATGGTATTATTGTGAGAATTAAGTTAGGTAATTCATTTGAAAGAACCAGCATAGGGCTTCGTTCTTCAGAGGAGCCTGCTGTACCACTGACACACACAGATCATAGTAAAACATTTGGGATGGTTTCGAGGAATATTGAAACAGTTGGCATCATCTTGTTGGGAATCCTTTTCTGGTGCTGTTATCTTCTTAATAAAACACTGTTAACATGTTGCCAGGGTGGAAGTGCACAGCATCTGTGTTCTGTCCCTTTTGGTCTAGAATCATGTATAGAAGGAAACTCAAGGAATTCTGTGGCAAAGTCAAGACCCCATGAAACAACCTGGGATTTTTTTTTTTTTTTTTAATTAAAAAAAAATTTATAGGTAACACTCTTATGTCTCTGTCTCTCCTTTTTTTTTGAGACATTTTAACATGAGGAAATCAAATTGCATTCTGGAGAGAAAATGGTTATATAAAGGATATTATAAAAAGTTTTAATTCATAAAGCAGTAACTTAATTAATTGCATAGTTGTTAGATATAAACCTTTTGAAAGGAATTCCTAATGCACACAAATGGTAAAAATCAGGAGCTCCATAGTTTTTGCATGCATGAAAAACTTAATTGCAAGAAGCAATTCTGTGATGGTTTTCGTTGAGCCTGTGAAGCAGTGTTAAGATTTTCAGACTTTCTGCAGAAGAAGTTGTGGGGTTGGGGGCAGGGGCAGATGTTGCTTGTGGCTAAATGTCTGCAGAGAATTCCAAGTTACCATTGTCTTGGATATAATTTTATCAGATATATGGATTAGTTGAGTTATTCTTTACACTCGCTACCCACTTTTGCAGCTGTGTGTGTACTTTTGGCTAGAGTTTCTCCCCTCCTCAATCTGTATATATATATATTTTTTTAACTATCCATCCTCCTCCACCCAACATCAGGAAAACAAATAATGTGTAAGGAATGTGGAGGGGAGGTAGTGTGGATAATTCAGGCAAGTTTCGTCAGCACTTAACCAGATTCTTGGAATGTTTTTTGATGTCCGACAGAAGTGTAGAGAGCTGTTGACAGCTGCAGGTTGTGTGAGAGGAGTCGCATTTAGCGCTGCTGTGTGCTGGTTGGAGTGTGAGAAGGATGGACGGAAGGCAGAAGAGCTGAAGGAGTTCGGGAGGTGGAATCACAGTTCTGAAGGAGGCAGCTGGCTGTTGACTCCTAAGACAGATCCTTTCCTTCTCTAAGCCCTGGTTGAATTCTTAGCAGCCGCACCTTTCAAAAGTGATGGGTCTGCATGCCTCCAGGAAAATCCAGAGGGGATCATTTCTTCACTGAGAAATAGCCATATAGAAACCTTGTAGGCCATCCAGAATATTGTCTGTTCAGCACCCCATGTGCATCCTCCTTCTGCCCTGGAGGATGCCATGAACACAGGTACTCGCGTGGTGTTTGTTTCCCTCCAGAAAGAGAGGACAAAGAAACGCTGGGTGGTCAGGTGAGATAGGCGGACCCATCGGCAAGTGTTGGGTCTAGCAGCCAGGAGCCCAACACGCAGACCCCGCGCGGTGCAGTGCCCCATCTGACCTAGGTCCCACGCCCCCTCATTTCAGTTTGTTTGGCTTACAAGATGCAGTATCACAAACGGTACTCCCGAATGTCTCCCCTCTTGCGGACTAAGCATTATCTTGGGTAATGGGATAATCACCCAGTTTGTGATTATTCCCACTTACTTTGCAAGGGTGGCCTTTGTTTTTGACCAGTTTCTCTAACATGTAGTTCTGTTTATTTCTAATAGAAACAGCACACCTCAAAACTTGTTTTTCTAGAGCATATTTAAAGATACTCCACACAGTTTCCTTAGGTAAAATGAGCATTTCACTCTCAAAAGGCCAGGCTGGGTGTCAGATCTGTGCTTTCTTCTTGTCTGTTGGTCTGTCTGTCTTTCTGTTTCTTCCTCCCTCCCTCCCTTCTCCCACAGCATACTTTACAGAGGTTCTAGTATTTCTAGGCATTTGACTCAGCACAAGCCTTAGTCATGCCAAAGTCATGTTGCACAGTCTCTTAATAAGGATTTGCTATGCTTTCCCCCAAGTGTAAGAATGAAGGAAGGGCAGGCCCTTGACATCATTCACGGACACATTGTATGTTTTTGACAAAATCAGACAGAATTTCTTAAAGATATATTGAATGTTTCACTTAAGCAATCAATGTTTTATAATTAATTGTAGATGTTTACATTTCAAGTTATTTGTTTATTAAAAAGGTATCAGTTGAACTGGTTCACTTAGTGAGCTAAACATTTGGCAACAAACGTAACCAAGCACATACTGATCCTTGCTCTCTCTATTCTGTTGTAAACTTCTGCATATAGGCAGGTGTGTAGCAGATGCTGGGAAGTGTGTGACCAGATAAAGTGGGTGTGGCATCCTTTGCCCTAGCGTAACCTCTGGAGCAGTTTGGAACAAGTTGTTTGAAGTCAGAGGGACTCTTGTCTGCTTTTCCTGTTTTACCCATAGGAGCCTGGCACGGTGCTTTGTGCATCATATGGGTGATCAGTGTTTCATACAAATACCCTGTGACTCATCATAACGGTTCTGTGATTGATTCATTCAATTAATTGGTTGTGCTGCAAGTATCGATTGAGCTCTTAATATCTGCTACACTGTTTTCTAGCCACTGGGGAAGAGTCAGTGAATAAAGCAGGTTCAGTTCCTTACCCTCGTGGAACCTACAGTCCAGGGTATGTGGGGTAGGTGGTAGGTGTGGGGGTCGGAGGACAAGAGTGGGCAATAAATGATAAATGTAAAACACAAGTGAATTCTGTAGTATATTCAAGGATGATAATTATGGGAAAAATAGGGCAGGATAAAAAAGATTCTTCGGACTGTTAGCTTGCAGTTTTAATTTGGGTGTTTGAAATGGGCCTCTTTGAGCATGGACTTTTGAGCAGAGATTTTATGTGGCTGTATGAGGGGACAACAGAAAGGCAGAGAGGTGGAAAGGCTGGAGTGTGGCCTGGGTCATTTCAAGGAGAGGAAGGAGGCTACTTTGGCTTGGTGGACCTGGGTGGGCATGGACGAGCCCTGGGACGTGGACCCAGAGAGGTGCTGGGAGAGTGAAGGGGAGACCATTGTTTCTTTAGGCCATTGAAGACCTTCTGTCTGACTCATTGGGCCCCTATCCCAGGTAAGTGCTGCCCAGCACTTCTGCACGATACCATAACATAATAGTGTCTCAATCTGAGGACCTCAGTGTGTTTCATGGATATTCCTATTATTGATTATTCTATGTATGCATCATAGAGATGATTTTGCTATCCTTGATATTCAATCCAGTTTGGTTTCCGGTTCTTTGTATTACAAGGTGATTCCTGTAATCTAAGCCCCACTCTACAGAGTGCTAGTTAAGGCTGCATGATCTGCCTTGTTTGGGTCCTGACTTGTGTCCTCTAGTACTTTTAAACCCATTTTGGGAATGATGTGCTGATGGACAGGCATTTGCCAAAGGTAAATGCACAGTGGAGCAGGAATAATATTAAAGCTCTTTGTTTCAAAAATGTGTTTGTATAAAGGGAAATTATTTGTTCCTCTTACTACAAGCTTCCTTGATGGCTCAGTGGGTAAAGAATCTACCTGCAATGCAGGAGATGCAGGAGATGTGGGTTCGATCCCTGGGTTGAGAAGATCCTGTGGAGGAGAGAATGGCAACCCACTCCAGTGTTCTTGCCTGAAAAATCCCATAGACAGTGTAACCTGTGTGGGTCACAGAGTCAAACACTACTGAGTGACTAGGCACACACAGCCCTTGTTATAAGCTATGGTTTAGAATCTCCTTCCACATTTCTCTTTAAAATTTTTTTTAAAATTTCTGGCCACGTTACACAACATGTGATATCTTGGTTCCCTGACCAGGGATCGAACCTGTGTCCTTGGTAGTGAAAGTGTTGATTCCTAACCACTGGACCACCAGGGAATTCCTCTCTTCTTTTTTTTTTTTTCCTTTTCCTTATATGATTTTTTTTTTTTAAATAATTAGTAGTGCCCACGTTGAGGTCTGTCATGGCATCCTAGAAATGAGTTAACACAAGTATGAATTACCCTGGCAACATCTGTTAGCATATGAAAAGTCAATTGTGCGGTAAACTAATGTCTTCCTTTTATCAAGGCAAAGACAATCTGGAATGATACGTGGATGGAAATAAGGTATTGATGAAATACTTGTGTCATCTGAGAGACCACAGGCCACGGACAAAAACTTTCCATGTAGCAATAATGTCAGTTTAATTTTCTGAATGATTTCCTTGGACCCACTTAAAATTTCTGACTTCTGTGAGGTTATTGCCCCGTCTCAAAGTTGCTGAGTTGTGGTGGCTTCATAGGCGTCATCTTGAAGTGTCACTGAATTTCAGTGCCTGCACGTTAGAGCGGATTCATTTTAACATAAAAAATCTTTAGCTGCTGATCTGGGAGGGACCTGTGCAAAGCACCGCAGGGGTATCAGAGACAGTACATAGTCCCAGCACTGAAGGAACTTGAGGTCTCTCTAAGGGGCTGTAAAGTTGAAATAGTGGTTGCCATGGAGATTGAGAGGCAGGAAAGTGGAGATTATGGGAAGAAATTGCAAGAGTCAGTGAGGGCCCAGATCATCATGGGAAGAATTTAAATGCACCAAGGAGTTAGACTATGAGATTCGTTGAATGTCTGTTGTTATTTGGGAGAAAGGGAGGGAATGGAATCAAGAATGCTGCTGGCATTTTGAGTCTGGGTAACTGGCAGGAAGGCCATGCCACAGTGGAAATAAGAAAGTCAGGAGAAGGAAGTGGTTTTGTGAAAAAGATGACCTTACTTAGAGATTCTTTAATAATGGAAGCCGTTTTGCAGATAGCTGTAAATGTGGGAGGGTAGCTTGGGTGAGGAGTTAAGACCTGAAATACAAATCGAAGTGAAAAAACTTAAATTGTATGTGAATACAAAATGTAGACAATTTTGAGAAAATGGAAAATACTGAATTAATGTTTTGTCAAAGTGTCAAAATTGTTTTATGGTTTGCCGTGACTATGCATGCATTCCAGTTTCGAAGTTAACTTTTATACTCTTTCATTTGTATTTTACACCTTTATTTTTCATGTTTTTGAGAGAGCGTTTCTATTTCCTTTCGTTATCACCAGAGCTCTGCTTACATCTCATAATTATGAATACCCTATCTAGGTCTAACATTTCTCTGCTTCCCTGTTGCTTGTATCCTGCATAGTTTCCTTACTGTGAAATTCATTGACTCTTGAGTATCTTTGCTTGAACCAGCATGGTTTCTGGGTGGAGGGGAAGCACAGTGCTGAAGAGCTTGGGTTTTGCAGTCGAACAGACCTGGGTGTGATTTCCCATCTGCTCCGCTCCTGCTTGCTCTATGTGCTTTGGTTTGCTCGTCTGGTTCCCTGGAGTACTAATGAAATCATGAAAGGTTTTTCAGCACACGTTGCCCCCGTCCACTCCTGCCCAGTAAGTGATTGCTGAAGCAGTAGTGATGATAATGATAGTGGTAATAATATTTATTCTAAACTTCATGGGACGGACCCAAAGCCTGCAGACATGGGCACAGGAACTCGAATGGGGTCCTTTCAGGGTGCAGGAGTTTGCTGGTTACTCAGGCCACTCTGCACGGTCCCCATTTCATCATCTCTTTGAAAGGGGTGATCATGACCCTGACTCACCCCCTCTTGGTCCCGCTCAGCCCCTGTTTTCGTGGCTGCTGCTCCTGGTGTGGCCTTGACTTCTTCCCAGCTGCCTTTCTGTGAGATCTCATAGAACTCATGTTGGCTTTCTCATTCACGAAATATGAATTCAGCCTACTATCAGTTCCAGCCTGTTTATTCAGAGCAAACTGATTTTGACCTGTCTATCCCACTGCTTCTCTTTTGCCCTTATTGCTGCTAATTAATTTCTGCACAAGAGAATGGGCAAGAGCAGTGATAAAACATAAAATTAAAGTTAGTTAATGTTGGCTCATGAGCATTTTGGAGAGCAGGCAGAGAAACGATGTTATTTACTATGAGCTTTGTCTTGAGTTTTCATTGATTTATATATGCCATTCCTGACTCCTGTTATCATGGATGGTAAGAACTGACAGTGGAATAAAAACAAAGAAGCATTATCTGATAAAGAATTTAGAAATTTTGGGATAAATTCAACTGAAGATATTGTCACTTTTAATATCATTTCCCCCAAATTCTAAGGAAAATGTGACTGAAAAATTTCACATATGCCATCTTTAATATAGCATCTTATATGTTTGCTACTGTAAAAAAGATAAAATAGTCATGCTGCTTTTTTATTTTATTTCATTTAACAATTTTATTGTGTGTTTATTAAATTTTATGAGATGATACTGTTTCTTACAGTTTTATGATAGCTTGCTGGAACACAGGTTTTGTTTTTCGTTTTTTTTCCTTTTAGTAGATTTTCCTTACTTGCTAATGCTGGGGCCCAGAGAGGAAAAAGACCTAAGTGTCTCTTTTTAGGAAAGGATTTCACAAACTTGGTTTGGAGATTTTTGAGGATATGTTATTTGCTCTTGGAAAATGGATGTCAATTTTCTTAAAATTATTTTCAGTTGAATAAATTTAACTTTTTAAGGAAACTTTTTGGGAGGGAAGGCATAGGATACTCTAATCAGATAGGCTAGCAAAAAGATCTGAGAAATTCGTGTGGACTAGAATTCTCCCTTAGCAGGAGTCCTCTGCACTCACTCTTCATTTTTTATGACACTTAAGAAATGTATCTTCTAGTGAAAGAAGTGAGAAATGAGAGAGACTGAGGTATGAGAGAATTCTCTGGATATGAACAATTAGGAACACAAGGAGAAAGTCATAAGGCAGAATTCACAATTTTGAATGGAAATATAGTTGTTTGCTAAATCTGTTTCTAACTCACATGCTAAATCCAAAGGCGTAGCCTTCAGTAAAATAAATAGGACACAGTCTTCCTGTGAGGATTCTGTGTTTGTTTCATAAGCAGGTGCTTATCTTTTCCTTTCATGTGGTCGGTCTCTGATTCTGAGTATTGCAGTAATAGCTGCCATTTATTTAGTGGTTGACTATGTTCTAGGCCTTGCATAAGTGCTTCTCTTTCATATTTACTCATTTAATCCTCAAAATCACCTATTGAGGCAGTTGGTAGAACCACCCGAATCTTAAGGTGAAGAAATAGAGATTCAAAGATGAAGGAATCTGCCCAGGTTCGGAGGTGCGTCTCGATTCCACCCAAGCCCTGGTGATGCCGGCCCATGCTCCTGTTCCCTGTCTGCGCTCTGCCCAGGGTGTCATCATCGCGGCTCAGGCAGCAGACGCTTTCCCTTTGTGTGTGCTGAAACCACGGAATTGTTGCAGCTAAGAAACCTTCAAGAACATCACCTGTATCTTATAGGAAAAAACGCACATTCGGCTCAAAGTTCTAAACAATCTTTTATTCATCCAGTCAGTTGGCCAGCAAATATTTACTGAGCATTTACTATGTGTCAAGTAGAAAACAGGCCAGACATGGTCCATGCCTTCCAGGAACCCTGGTGGCCTTGATCTGTGTATTTGCATGTGTGTGCTCAGTCGCTCGGTTGTGTCAGCCTCTTTGCAGCCCCAGTGGACTGTAGCCCGCCAGGCTTCTCTGTCCATGGAATTTTCCAGGCAGGAATACCAGAGTGGGTTGCCATTTCCTCCTCCAGGGGATCTTCCCGACCCAGGGATTGAACCCGCGTGTCCTGCCTTGGCAGGTGGATTTTTTACCGCTCGAGCCTCCTGGGAAGCCCGTTTGTGTATTTGGGCTATATACTAGTTAAATCAAAAGCATAGACCCTGAAATCATACCCCTTGACTCTGAAGCCTGTTCACTAGCTACAGGACAATGGGCAAATTGATTCATCTTTTTAAGGCTCAGTTTTCCATCTGTAAAATGGTAATACTAAAACACTCACAGCACTGGCCTGTTGCGAAGATGAAATGAGTGAACATGAGTAAAACATTAAAAAGGTATCTGACACTTGGTAAATGCTCAGGAAATATAATTGCTATTAAGATATTTTGACGGGCTTTATAATGGTAGTGATATTTCATCACAGACACCCACAGAGTTATGTGTAATAAGATCTGTGTTGTGTTATGACATGGGATGGAGCAGAGGGCTTGGGAGTGCAGAGAGCCAGCCCTCTTAATGCCCACTTGGTTCAGGGCAGGGTCTAATGTACAGCAAATGCTATTTTCTTTCTCCCCCTACTTTGTTTTCCTTTTTTTTAACTTGATAACTTTCTTTACTTTGTTGTCCGAAATCCTAGTGTTTTTGACTTACAGCAGTTTGCCAGCAAATATTTATTCAGAACCAGTTACTAAACATTTGCTTTCTGGGCTCTGTGCAGAATGCTGGGGTGATAATCAATAGGATGTAGGCTGAGCCTTCTAAGAAATGTATGTGCCTGCGGGCATAGTATACACATATGGACACAGACTTGCAAGCACACCAACCATAAGGGATGATGCTAAGTTCTGTAATAAATATATGCAAAGTAGAGACTAGAGAAGGGAGTGATCAACTGTCTCTAATCTGAATGTGGAACAAGGGTGATGAGGAAAGCCTTCATGGAAGAGGTGGCATTTCCTCTGTGCCTTGAAAGATCACAAGCTTCTTGTGACTAAAAACAGGAAAGAACCTAAAACAGGAATACTGAGGCATGAACCAGCATGGCTAGCACTGACAGCAGGAGAAAGTATCAGAAGTAGATGTTTGTCTCATAGGTTGGAGTGGCGGAAAAGAAAGTAACTAGACGCTTTTAAGCAGAGGGACAGTGTTGTTGGGTTGGATGCTGACATCAAAGGTGAATTGAAGAAGATGAGATCTGCAGTCCGCCTGGTGAGACAGGGTGATGATTGGCTGCAGAATCAGAGGAAGAGGAGGAGGCTGGGAGCAGCAGGCTTTAGAGGTACTAACTTGGGAATAAAGGGCTCTAGTGCATCAGCTGGACGTGGAGCCAGGACTGGGGCATAGTCGTCGTATCTAGGATGACTCAGAATTCTTATTTGGGCAACGGGTTGCCATCAATCAGGATACTGAAAAGTTCATCAAGAGAGGACAGTGACGTCACGTTTAAGCTTTAACTTTCAGGTTAATCATAGGTTTGCTGAGTAAAGATGTGTACACTGGATGTCTTGATTTGAAATCAGTGGTGATAGCTAAGACCTTTGGAATGACTCACTCAGGAGGAAAATGTATGGTGTGAAGAGAGGAAAGCCTTGAAAAGAACACCGGTGACCTCCAGGGCATCTCCAAGTCAGGTCTCATTAAAATCAGGGGGCGAAGAGTTTCACAGAGGAAGTGGTCAACAGTGTGAAATGCTGAAGAGGGCTCGGTAGTTAATTGAGGGGGCCGAGATGACCTTTCGGATTTGGCCCCCCAGAAGAAAAAGGGTTGCCGGTGAACCTCTGTCCCTTTGCTGGAGCGTGTTTGTGTTGAGCTGCAAAGTGGATGGAAGAGATGCCATAGATGGTGTCACTGCGGTCTGCCCTTCAGAAGCTGTCAGTGGGAGGATGGAGCGGACACCATCTCCATGGAGACAGGGGTTCGTTTGTTCTTGGAGGGGAGATGTGAGCATGCCCAGGTTCTAGGAAAGAAAGACCTAGAGGCAGACAAGCTGAGTTGAGGAGATAGTGGAATGATTGGTAGAATGAAGCTTTCAGAGACAGAATCTGCCTCTTCTGAGACTTAAGACTCAGGTGCAGATAAACAGGAGTTCTGAGGGTGGGATTGACAGGGCTTTATGCTTGAGAGTCCCTTGGACAGCAAGGAGATCCAACCAGTTCATTAACCCTAAAGGAAATCAGTCCTGAATTTCATTGGAAGGACTGAGGCTGAAGCTGAAATTCCAATACTTTGACCACCTCATGTGAAGAGCTGACTCATTGGAAAAGACCCTGATGCTGGGAAAGATTGAAGGCGGGAGAAGAAGGGGATGACAGAGGATGAGATGGTTGGACGGCATCACTGACTCAACGGGTATGAGTTTGAGTAAATGCTGGGAGTTGGTGATGGACAGGGAAGCCTACTGTGCTGCAGTCTATGGGGTCACAAAGAGTTGGATGCGACTGAGTGACTGAACTGAACTGATGCTTGATAACCTCAGTTTATTTGCTTAAATAGGACATGAGGTTATCAGAATTTGGCTGGAGGATTGAGGCAAGTCAAATGATGTCTTCAGGATTAATTAACGCACCCTCATTTTTTACTCTGTCTTTCTTGCCTCATCTTGTCTGGGACCCTACCAGGCTGGACATGTGTGGGCTCATTTAATCTGGAATTTGTTTGTTTCTTCATTTCCTCTGTCCTGTTCAGCTTTTCCTCTTTGCTCTATCACACCGCCCATCTAACCTTGACCTTAGCCTGAACTCATGGTTATTAACCCTCCCTTTGTGTTTTTGGGTCCTGACACCTCCCCGCTTCTTTTGTTACTGCATTTGTAACTAGTTCACATTCTGTTGTTGCCTCTTTGAAAGTCAGAATTCTGTCTTTAGAATTTTGTTTTAGCATAGTTTTTGGAGTACACTGTGCTGGGTTGGGGTTCTGGGAGGGGGAGCTCCCTAAGCTCCAAGGGAAAGGATGTAAAAGAATTTTGAGTTTTCCAAGCTTTGTGAAGGGAGCAAAGGGGCAAAACAACCTGCTTGAGATTGGATGGCCAGGGAAAGATTGATACCCGGAGGAGGTGACATTGATGTTGAAATAGAAAAGGTAAAAATGAGCTGACCATTTGTAGAGGGGAGAAGGAAAGTAGTAACTTTCTATTCATAAACAGAGTCTTAATTCATTCGATTCATAGTCGTATTCGTAAACAGATATTCACAGACATTGGAGTATATCGTCCAGTAGATAACTGCCTAGAACATAAAGGATGCTGTCCTGTCCTTCCCACTGATACTTCCTTGGTTCCTGAAGGCCCTATATAAGACCTGTAACAGTTTATCCTTAAGTGAAGGTAGAGAAGGACCATGTTTGTTTGTTAAAGGATATTACCTGGAAGAATATCCAACAAAATTCGGTAAAGCAATTATCCTTCAATTAAAACTGAATGAATTAAGAAAAAAGGATATTACCTGCAAATGAAGCTGTGCTGAGCACCCAGAAATGTGTTCAGGGTAAGGCAGAGCAAGATAAATTCCTTGCCCTCAATTGCATGGTGTTTCTTTCTGTATTTCCTCTACCCTTCCCCCACCCCCTCATCTCAGGTAATTCTGGTTCACAAAATGAGGAAAAGTGTGTGTGTGTGCGTATGTGCAAGTCACCTTTCGTAATCACCACCATTCTATGATGCCTGCAGCTCCAGTCCTGAAAGTAGACACTTGGGAGAAATCTCCAGCTCCATACGCTGGGCCTAGGTGGGTGTCACAGTCTACTATCTTTAGCTCAGGGGTGGGATCGGAGTTCCAGATTTCCCGTGGGTGAGGAATAGTGGGAGGTACCGCACGGAAGAAAAACCAAGGAGGATGGGGAGACACCGGGGATAAACTTTGCTGACTTCATAATTTCGCTTAGAGTCAGGCCAAGTAAACCTAAAACGTGATCTCCCAGGGCGAAAGCTAGTGTTTTCTTGCAAATCTAAGCTTATACAAGTAAATTATTGTTTCTCAGAGAGAGAACATGAAGAGTATGTGGAATAGTTTATTATATTAGGTATCCTGGGCAGTGTTCTCGAGAAAGGAAAGGCATAGAAAAATAAGCACTGGTTTGACCCCTCAAAACAGTTTCCCAGCATTTTTTTTTTCTTGCTGCTGCTCAAGGAGTGACAGTGTTCACAGTGACAGTGGACTTCTCTCAGAAATTCTACTCCTTGGCTTTTTAGGGAAGTAGTAGTAGTGTTGATATGTGGGTGATTTTTGGTTATATCCTAATTCAAGTTACTGTTAATAAGAAGTTCTTAGTAATGTGCTGAACCTTGGATGAGAACAGCTTCCTTTGTATTCAGACATTTATTACTTTTGTGATTAATTTATCTGACAGAGAGTGTCAAGAAGGTGGTGTCTTTGAAAATGATCTGATAGATCTCCAGCAAGCAACATTTTTCATTTGTACATGGAATGCTCTTTGCCGTTGTCCATCAATGTTTGGTTTGATTTCCCATTATAATTCTTCTTAAGCTCAGAGAAGACATCTCTAGTGCTATATAAAATATAAATGATTCCTAGTAAATGGATGGGAATTAAGATTCTCATCTTAATTTAATCACATATTTACCCACATTTAAAGTATATGTACAGAGGAAGCTACATTAAGGACTTATGAACTTGAAGTTTATTTATGTGTCTACTTGAGGCACATCCCTGAAACTTAAGGTCGTGTGTATTGTAAAATGTGTCATTCAAACTGTAGTTAGAATTTTATAATTCTGGGTTCCCCAGTGGTCTTCCTGAGGTTTGAATATATGCTTGTTTTTAAAGTATCTTGAGGTAAGGGAAAATAGACTTACTTAGACACATTTGAATATATACATGCAGTTATTTCTTTGGTAAAAAGAACTTGAGCTTCTGTCCTTAGGGAATATTTATTAGCAATTAATTAATTAGGGTACCTTCTCTGAATTACTGTATTAATTTAAATAAGGTCATGGGCCTCCATGAAAAATTATATTATGCAAAATATTAACTGAGGCAGAATCTATTAAGAAATGGTAAATGTGAAATTAACCCAATTGTGTAGAATTTATAGAATTGATCTTTTAATATATTGACTGTATTAAGTCAGAAAGAAATGTCCATTTAAACACATACCTTCATTTCCCCTGTGGTGTGGAATTATTGTATGTAAAGAATTTACTAATATAATTCACAGGCAGTCCAAAGTGTCTTTGGGAACCCCTCTCTAAACGCAGCATGCAAAAAACTTAAGACCATGGATTCCAGTCCCATCACTTCATGACAAATAGATGGAGAAAAAATGGAAACAGTGAAAGATTTTATTTTCTTGGGCTCCAAAATCACTGCAGGCGGTGACTGAAGCCATGAAATTAAAAGATGCTTGCTCCTTGGAAGAAAAGTTATGACAAACCTAGACAGCATATTAAAAAGCAGAGACATTACTTTGCCAACATAGGTTCATGTAGTCAAAGTTGTTATTTTTCTAGTAGTCATGTACGGATGTGAGAATTGGACTATATAGAAGGCTGAGTGCTGAAGAACTGATGCTTTCAAACTGTGGTCTTGAAGAAGACTCTTGAGAGTCCCTTGGACTGCATGGAGATCAAACCAGTCAATCCTAAAGGAAATCAACCCTGAATAGTCACTGGAAGGACTGACGCTGAAGCCAAAGCTCCAATACTCTGGCAGCCTGATGAGAATGGCAGACTCACTGGAAAAGCCCCTGATGCTGGGAAAGATTTAATCAGGCAGGAGGAGAAGGGGACCACAGGGGACGAGATGTTGATGGCATCACCGACTCAATGGACGTGAGTTTGAGCAAGCTCCGGGAGATGGTGAAGGACAGGAGGCCTGGCGCGCTGCCGTCCATGGAGCAGAGCTGGACGTGACTGAGCGCCTGGCCTGCCTGACGGACTCTAGACAACTCACCGAAACTGCTTTAGGGGCAGGGCTTGGTTATGTTGTGTGGCGCGCTTTGAACACTCTGT
The DNA here is from genome assembly GCF_023699985.2 of Odocoileus virginianus. Lineage (NCBI taxonomy): Eukaryota > Metazoa > Chordata > Mammalia > Artiodactyla > Cervidae > Odocoileus > Odocoileus virginianus. The sequence continues at coordinate 57,326,607 of NC_069688.1, forward strand.
GAAGTGTTTGATCGTTTATTTGGGGATTTTACTCTCATGGTATGCTGCTATACTTCTGAATTCTCCCTTGCCAAGTGATCTGTAGGTCTTTTCCTTCCTGTCAATACTGTGTGTGGACTTCCGGTTACTAAAAGAGTGTTTATCTCTTTCCTCAGCAAACATTGGTGCTAGGTACTGCTGGATGAATGGGATACTGAGGTGAATGAGGCACTTTGTCTGCCTTTGTGATCCGTTCAAGGGTTTTCCTTTGTGGAGAACCCTACCTCCTGGAACGTCCCCTTCCCCTCCCCTTCTGCGTGTCTTCAATCCCAGTTGTTTTGCTCCTTTAAGCTAAAGTTGAACAACCTCGGTAGAGTTGCAGATAGAATTAATTGTATGTTCTTCCCTTAATTATTTTCACATTTAGTTCCACTCCTAGAAGAATCTAGATATGCTATAGTGTATCTAAATTAATTTTAAGGCATGTGGTAATTTACAAATCTCCCAGAAAAAAAGTGCTGACAGAATGCTTTGATTCCGTGGTTTTAAAGTACTTACCAGTTTTAGAGATGACATAAAGAAAAAATAGAGCTCTCTTAGAATTGTTTAAATACAGTGTTAAAACGCAAAAAAAAAAAAAAAAAAATTGAAAGAAAAAGACTTATAACGTGACTATTGGACACTGTGTTTGAAAACTCCACCCCAGCGTGAACGACTGATTTAACGGATAGCCACTCTTAGTATTCGGATATAGACCCTTTGTATGCATATCCTTCCAGACTTTTACCTATGCACACAGACACACCTATCCATCTGTAACTGTCTTAAAATAGTTGTGTGTGTGTATGTTTTAAACAGTATCTTTGTAATATCTTTCTGTGTAAATATACGTGTCATTATGTTGTATGGTTCTGTTAGAATTTGAGTTGCCAAATGAACATTGTTGGACAACTAGGTTATTTCCAATCTTCTTCATTATAAATGTCTTTGTACACGTAATATTACTTACTTAGGGTAATTTTGAAAGGGTGGAAGTGGTATATTAAAGGTTATGTATAATTTAGAGACAGTTGATACATATTGCCTAATTGTCCTATAGGAAAATTGGTATCATTTTGCAAAAGTGTTTTAAAATGCTAGTTTGTACTATAATTAATACTATATTATCATTTGAAAAAATTTATAATTCTATTAGATTAAAAGACTGTATTGTTAATAATAATAATAATAAAAAAAATACTAGTGAGGTGAAACTTTTTTCTCCATAGAGTTATAGGTCATTTATATTTCTTTAGTGTTTTTCCTATTCCTGTTTTACAGTCTTTGTTTTGATGGGCTTTTTGACTTTTAATTATTGTTTTGATGGAACTGTGTATGTATTCAGTTCAAATCAGTTGCTCAATCCTGTCTGACTCTTTGCAACATCATGAACCGCAGCATGCCAGGCCTCCCTGTCCATCACCAACTCCCAGAGTTTACTCAAACTCATGTCCATTGAGTCAGTGATGCCATCCAGCCACCTCATCCTCTGTCATCCCCTTCTCCTCCTGCCTTCAATCTTTCCCAGCATCAGGGTCTTTTCAAATGAGCCAGCTCTTCACATCAGGTGGCTAAAGTATTAGAGTTTCAGCTTCAACATCAGTCCTTCCAATGAATATTCAAGACTGATTTCCTTTAGGATGGACTGGTTGGATCTCCTTGAATCCAAGGGACTCTCAAGAGCCTTCTCCAACACCACAGTTCAAAAGCATCAATGCTTCAGTGCTCAGCTTTCTTTATAGTCCAACTCACACCCATACATGACTACTGGAAAAACCATAACCTTGACTAGACAGACCTTTGTTGCCAAAGTAATGTCTCTACTTTTTAATATGCTGTCTAGGTTAGTCATAACTTTTCTTTCAAGGAGTAAGCATCTTTTTATTTCATGGCTACGTCACCATCTGCAGTGATTTTGGAGCCCCCCAAAATAAGTCTGCCACTGTTTCCACCATTTCTCCATCTATTTGCCGTGAAATGATGGGCCCAGATGCCTTGATCTTAGTTTTCTGAATGTTGAGCTTTAAGCCAACTTTTTCACTTTCTTTCACTTTCATCAAGAGGCTCTTCAGTTCTTCTTCACTTTCTGCCATAAGGGTGGTGTCATCTGCATATCTGAAGTTATTGATATTTCTCCCAGCAATCTTGATTCCAGCTTGTGTTTCATCCAGCCCAGTGTTTCTCACCATGTACTCTGCATATAAGTTAAATAAGCAGGGTGACAATATACAGCCTTGACATACTCCTTTTCCTATATGGAACCAATCTGTTGTTCCATGTCCAGTTCTAACTGGTGTTTCTTGATCTGCATACAGATTTCTCAAAAGGCAGGTCAGGTGGTCTGGTATTCCCATCTCTTTCAGAATTTTCCACAGTTTATTGTGATCCATACAGTCAAAGGCTTTAGCATAGTCAATAAAGCAGAAATAGATGTTTTTCTGGAACTCTCTTGCTTTTTCGATGATCCAGCAAATGTTGGCAGTTTGATCTCTGGTTCCAGCTTGAACACCTGGAAGTTCACGGTTCACATGTTGTTGAAGCCTGGCTTGGAGAATTGTAAGCATTACTTTGCTAGCATGTGAGATGAGTGCAATTGTGTGGTAGTTTGAGTATTCTTTGGCATTGCCTTTCTTTGGGATTGGAATGAAAACTGACCTTTTCCAGTCCTGTGGCCACTGCTGAGTTTTCCAAATTTGCTGGCATAATGAGTTTAGCACTTTCACAGCATCATCTTTTAGGATTTGAAATAGCTCAGCTGGAATTCCATCACCTCCACTAGCTTTATTTGTAGTGATGCTTCCTAAGGCCTGCTTGACTTCACACTCCAGGATGTCTGGCTCTAGGTGAGTTATCACACCATCATGATTATCTGGGTTGTGAAGGTCTTTTTGTACAGGACTTCTGTGTATTCTTGCCACCTCTTCTTAATATCTTCTGCTTCTTTTAGGTCCCTACCATTTCTGTCCTTTATTGAGCCCATGTTTGCATGAAATGTTCCCTTGGTATCTCTAATTTTCTTGAAGAGACCTCTAGTCTCTCTAATTCTATTGTTTTCCTCTATTTCTTTGCATTGATCACTGAGGAAGGCTTTCTTATCTATGCTCGCTGTTCATTGGAACTCTGAACAATTGGGTGTATCTTTCCTTTTCTCCTTTGCTTTTCGCTTCTCTTCTGTTCACAGCTATTTGTAAGGCCTCCTCAGACAGCCATTTTGCTTCTTTGCATTTCTTTGTCTTGGGGATTATCTTGCTTCCTGTTTCTAGTACAATGTCACGAACCTCCATTCATAGTTCTTCAGGCACTCTGTCTATGAGATCTAGTCCCTTGAACCTATTTGTTACTTCCACTGTATAATCTTTAGGGGTTTGATTTAGGTCATACCTGAATGGTCTAGTGGTTTTCCTTACTTTCTTCAATGTAAGTCTGAATTTGGCAATAAGGAGCTCATGTTCTGAGCCACAGTCGGCTCCCGGTCTTGTTTTTGCTGACTGTTTAGAGCTTCTCCATCTTTGGCTGCAAAGTATATAATCAAACTGATTTCGGTGTTGACCATCTAGTGATGTATTAAGGATATCAATTCATTGTTGTCACATAGCAAGTATTTGTTTCCTGGGTGTTGCCTGCCTTTGTTTATGGTATTTTTTTCTGTATTTGTGTTTATTAATATGTCATTATTTGTTCTGCTTTTGTTATAGTTTAGACTCTCTTTTCCAATCCTAAGATTAAGTAAGTATGTACCTATAGATTTAGTATTTTTTTTTCATTTGCATCATTTAATTTTTATTCATATGGAAGTGAATTACTGGATATATAACAGGTTGTACTTATTTTTGTTCCAAGTTGTTGGCTAATAGTTCCAGAGAGTGTTTATTGAATTGCTTTATCGTTTTCTCAGTAACATTAGAAATCATCTTTATCATATATTGAATTCTTACTCATTTCTGAGCTTTATATTTTCTCTGCTTTTCAACTTTTACTTTGCTGTATTGTCTATTTTGATACCAGTAGCACATTGTTCAAAATATAGTTTTGTGGTGCATTTTAACACATGTTAGGCTCAATTTCCTCATTAAACTTCATTTGCTAGTTTTCCTAGCTATTTTCCTTTTCATTTCAAATTGACTTTTAAAACACTTGTAGAATTCTGGAGGAAAAAAAACTTGTTAGTATCTTAGTTGGGATCACTTTATATTTAATGGTTGCAGTATATACCGGGAGGTGGGGTGGGTGGATAGGATGGACATCTTGATAATTTAATTTTTTTAAATGACTTACTACATCAAGCTATTTAATGACGTGTATAAGAGGGCTTCCCTGGTGGCTTAGATGGTAAAGAATCTACCTGCAGTGTGGGAGACCCGGGTTTGATCCCTGGGTTGGGAAGATCCCCTGGAATAGGAAATGGCAGCCCACTCCAGTAATCTTGCCTGGAGAATCCCATGGAGAGAGGAGCCTGGTGGGCTCCAGTCCATGGGGTTGCAGAGGCCCCCACTTGAGCGCCTAACACTGCTACTGCTTTCTGTGAAGAGCCTTTTTTAGAGTTGGAGATACAGAGTTAAGAAGAAAAGAACCTTCATTCTTCTCCCTGACCAACTTTCGTAACCGTAGAGGGTGTTTTTAAACAGATTATATATTGTAGAAGGAGTGTAAGACTTTTCAGATTCATATTCATAGATTTCTCTTCCCTGAAAACAAAGAGAAGATATGAGCAGAGAGGGGCAAGAGGTAAAGAAAACCATTCAGAAACTGTAAGAGTGAAAACCAGGACAGAGGTGAAGGAGGGTGGGTCCTAAAGACACTTAGAAGTGAAGGCGATAGGACACTGAATGGATTGGACTTGGGAAAAGGATGGTGCAGAGGGAAGAGTCTTAGGATGTGGTATTTTGGGTCTGGTTGGTTGGCTGAGACTGAAGTACAGAAGGAGGCACAGATTTCCTAAGGACGATGTTAGATTTGATTCTCAGTGCAGCTGTCAATCAGATATCTGTTAGAGTTGTTAAGCAAGCAGTTAGATAGCTCCTCTAACTCTGGTTTCCAGGAGAGGGTCCTCTGGGGATACAGAGCCCTGGCGGGACCGCCTCGGGAAGCATAGGAGTTGAAGCCAGTTTAGAGGAGAAGGTGAGACCCAGGCACACAGGAGGGGCCAGGGTTCCAGAGAACTCGGGGAAAGTCCTAGTGACAGCTAGACGGATGATACTGAAGAAGAAAAGGAGTGAGAAGTGGCCGGGTGGATCCAAGACTGCTGATAGCTCAAGTAAGATAAAAGATCGATCTGTATTTTTTGGGTTAACCACAGAAAAAGTTTGTACCTATGCTGTGTTGATTTGGGGGGAATGGTGTCGGCGGAGGCCCCATTGCAGTAGGGATCAAGTATACGTTTGAGAGGCTGATTCTATCATTGCCATCATCATTTCATCATTTCTATCACTGAGGAAATTTTGAAACCCCTTTTAAAGGAAATAAAGAATCCGATTGCTTTGCTCTACTCGTACCTCTCGATCTGTGTTTTTAAATAGGAAATATGTATTTAACCACCATTTACTTGTACTCGGTTCTCAGCAGTGTGATAAATTCTGGACTGAGCTGATATGTGATATTGAAATGATATGCTCCCTGCCATTATGGAGCATTATAACAGTTTCTGTAAGCTCTGCAAGGAACAGAACAATAGAGTTTATCATACAGGGGATGGCAGGGGGCAGGGGGCATCAAGGACCCCTTTGAATAAGTGAATTGGAGCCGAGGTGGGTTTAAGTGAGATGAAACTTGTGGCTGATTAAACCAGTGAGGTCTGAGATAAGATAGGAGAGGTGCAGAGACGGAGTCTGTCCACTCTCCTAGGTACTTGTTGCTCAGTTGCTCAGTTATGTCTGACACTTTGCAACCCCATGGGCTGCAGCCCGCCAGGCTTCCTTGTCCTTCACTGTCTCCCGGAGTTTGCTGTAAAGCATGTCCATTGAGTCGGTGATACCATCCAACCATGTCGCCCTCTGTTGTCCGCTTCTCCTCCCACCCTCTATCTTTCCCAGCATCAGGGTCTTTTCTAATGAGCTGGCTCTTTGCATCAGGTGGCCAAAGTATTGGAACTTCAGCTTCACCGTTGGTCTTTCCAATGAATATTCAGAATTGATATCCTTTAGGATTGACTGGTTGGATTTCCTTGCTGACCAAGGGACTCTGAAGAGTCTTCTCCAACACCACGGTTCAGAAGCATCAATTCTTCCGCAGTCAACCTTCTTTATGGTCCAACTCTTACGTCTGTACATGACTACAGGAAAAATCATAGAGTTGATTATATGAGCATTTGTCAGCAAAGTGATGTTTTTGCTTTTTAATATGCTGTTTAGGTTTGTCATAGCTTATCTTCCAAGGAGCAAGAGTCTTTTAATTTCATGGCTTCAGTCACCATCTGTAGTGATTTTGGAGCCCAAGAAAATAAAATCTGCCACTATTTCCATTTATTCCCCACCTACCTGCTATGAAGTGATGGGACCGGATGCCATGATCTTAGTTTTCTGAATGTTGAGTTTTAAGCCAGCTTTTTCCTTCTCCTCTTTCACTTTCATCAAGAGGCTTTTTGGTTCTTCTTCTAGTTATTGGTATTTTCTTCTTTCAGTCTTGATTCCGGCTTGTGCTTCGTCCAGCTCTGCATTTTGCATGACATGCTGCAGTCCATGGGGGGTCACAAAGAGTCAAACACGACTGAGCAACTGAACAACTCTGCATAGAAGTTAAATAAGCGGGGTGACAGTACACAGCCTTGACGTACTCCATTCCCAGTCTGGAACCAATTCATGGCTCCATGTCTGATTCTAACTGTTGTTTCTTGCCCTGCATATGGGTTTCTCAGGAAGCAGGTAAGATGTTCTGGTATTCCCATCTTTTTAAGAATTTTTCAGTTTGTTGTGATCCACACGGTCAGAGGCTTTAGTTTAGTCAGTGAAGCTGCAGTAGATGTTTTTCTGGAACTCTCTTGCTTTTTCTGTGATCCAGTGGATGTTGGCAATTTGATCTCTGGTTCCTATGCCTTTTCGAAATTCAGTTTGTCCCTCTGGAAGTTCTTGGTTCACGTATTGTTGAAACCTAGCTTAAAGCCTAGCATTACCTTGCTAGCGTGTGAAATGAGTGCAGTTGTGCAGTTTGAACATTCTTTGGCATTGCCCTTTTTGGGGATTGGAGTGAAAATTGACCTTTTCCAGTCCCGTGGCCACTGCTGTTTTCCAGATATGCTGGCACGTTGAGTGCAGCACTTTCACAGCATCGTTTTTTAGGATTATTTGATGCAGCTCAGCTGGAATTCCATCCCCTCTACTAGCTTTTTCGTATATGCTTTCTAAGGCCCGCTTGACTTCACACTCCAGGATGTCTGTTGTAGATGAGCGATAACACCATCGTGGTTATCCATGTATTCTGTGTATTCTTGTCACCTCATCTTAAAGTCTTCTGCTTCTGTTAAGTCCATACCATTTCTGTCCTTTAATGAGCCCATCTTTGCATGAAATGGTCCCCTGGTATCTATAGTTTTCTTCAGGAGATCTCTAATCTTGCCCATTCTATTGTTTTCCTCTGTTTCTTTGTATTGTTAACTTAAGAAGGCTTTCTTCTCTCTCCTTTCCATTCTTGAGAACCCAGCATTCACATGGGTGTATCTCTGCCCTTCTCCTTTGCCTTTTGCTTCCCTTCTTTCCTAAGCTATTTGTAAGGCCTCCTCAATCATTTTGCCTTGTTTTGCATTTCTTTTTCTTGGGAATGGTTTTGGTCACCACCTCCAGTACACCATTAGATTACTTAAAGCGTTCTTCACTTTGTCTAAAGTAGAGTAGTCACTTGATGTGAGGATCAGAATATAAAGTTCTTCAGGGCAGTGATTTTCCTTGTTTTGATTGACATCTCCCTGTTTGATTGACATCTCACTTTGTAGATGGCTCATATATTTTTGAATAAATACTGTTAGCTAGATGAATGAATACACTTGTGCTTGACAAGATTATTCCATCTGTTGTATGGTAAACAGATTGCATTATAGGGGAGGGGTTGTGTTGATTAGCTCCAGAAAAAGTCCCAGTGAAAGCTGGTAGTGCTGGCCAGTGGTGATGGAGGAGAACCACATCTAGGAGTGAGAATAGTTTGACGGTGACCCCATGGGAGCGAAAGATGATCAGGGTATTTTATATACGAACAACAGAGTGTTGCAGGGATCCCTCTAAGTCACTGTGACTTAACTGAGCTTTTTCCAAATGCTTCTTCCTGCTCTGGTTGGGTTTGCTTTTTTGACATTGCCATGCACCCTGAATTCCTACTTACTCAAGGTTTACCAGCACGCTCTGTGAATTTGACATAGACGTTTAATACAGTGCCTCCTGAGTCTCCCTCCTATTCTGCACTCTTAGGCCCATTTCTGTGCTAGATGCTGTATCGTTTCTTGTCTACGCTGTTGATATCCAGTCCTCTTGCCCTCTTGCCTTTCTTATACTATTTATTCTCTGCTCCGTATATACACATGATATAGAAGTGAGTATATCATTCAGTTACCTAAAGACTCTGTGCTTTCCCATTGCCTATAATGTAAAGTCTACATTAACAGTACTGATTGGTTGGTTGTTTTTTTTTTTAAGAGTACATTCAATTAAATTCAACAAATATTCATTTGAGCTCCTACTATTTGCTTGCCTGTGATGTAGTCACAGGGGGCTTCCCTGGTAACTCAGCTGGTAAAGAATCCTCCTGCAATGCGGGAGACCCCGGTTTGATTCCTGGGTTGGGACGTTCCCCTGGAGAAGGGATAGGCTACCCACTCCAGTATTCTTGGGATTCTCTGGTGGCTCAGAGGGTGAAGAATCCACCTGCAGTGCAGGAGACCTGGGTTGGATCCCTGGGTTGGGAAGATCCCGTGGAGGAGGAGGGCATGGCAGCCCACTCCAGTATTCTTGCCTGGAGAATCCCCATGGCCGGAGGGGCCTGGCGGACTGCAGTCCGTGGGCTCTCAGAGTCGGACACGACTGAGTGACTGAGGGCAGCACAGCACATCCCCTGCCATCCTCCGTGCACCTTCTGTTTTCTGCTGAGGATTACTGACTCTTACCTGGATGATCATAACTGACTGCATTTGACGTGTATGCTACCATTTTTCTGTGACCACTCTCAAACCTGGCTCTGTAGCTTTCTTTGTTATTGGCAAATATGACAAATCTTGATGGAATAAAAACTGTCTGTGCTTTAAGACTGCTAAAGATTCGGATCACCATTGAGTGAATTGTTTCACCTTCTGAAATAATCTGCACTTTGGCAGTAGAGTGTTCACATAGATGTTGATGCTCAATTTATGGGCCCTTGGTGATGCCTTTGTGTCTCTCTGCTCTTCAGATAAGCAGGAGTCACTTTTCTATGTATTTAGGAGTTGTAGATTTTCCTTAGTGTCTCTGTGACACTCATTCAGCAAACATTCAACTGGTTGCCGGTGTCAGGGGTTTCAAACTTCTTCAACTGGAGGTCCCTTTTTTTCCAAAGGAAATCTTAAAATATATTCAGTCTTAAAACAGATTCATGTGGACCTGTGCTGGCTGAAGTATCACAGTTAAGCCCAGGCTGCTTGACACCTGCTTGGTGACTCCGGAAACTACCTCCAGGAAGTGGTTTTAGACCCTGAAGCAGAATCACTTGCGTAAAGGTGATAACAGACATGGGAGATACGACATTTCTAAGGAGCTTATACATATAAATAATGCCTGGAGTCTACCAGTATTCATAAGACCCACATTTCTTTCCATACTTTATGATATTAAAACTGTTTTTTCTAACTAGAACCGCCACTTGGGTACTCACTAATGTTTGTAGCACTTTCTCTTGGTGGCCTGCCGATCATCTTTTTTAAAAAATGAATGAACGGTTTTAGACTGTTTTGGGCCTATTCCATTTAAGTGAGTATGTGCTTTCAGCATGTCTCCTGCCTGCTTACTCGTCCTATACTCCCCTCTGGGTAGCAATAAAATGACTGATGTATCTGTGCCTGTTTTGTCAGAAACTTGCTTTGCTTTCTTCCTAGCTTACATTCTTTATTCATTCACTCAGCAAATCTTTATCAAGTGCCCACTGTTCTAAACACTCTTCTAAATGCTGCGGAAGCTGGAGTTAACAAAATCAAGTCAGAATGTCTGCGTTTGTGAAGCTGATGCTGTGATCGGGGAAACATTCAGATGCAGGGTGAATGTATCAAGTAATAGCTACTGAAGCGCTCTAGAGGAAGGGAAAGGAAATGCATTATCCCTGTAAGAGATGCCACAGAAATGTTTGAAGTTATTTTACTAGAAATCGTGACTTACCTCATTCTTTTGTCATCTTCCATCTTCACTCATGGCTTGATGTCCTACTTCAGGCAGGCATCCCAGTTTCTGGACCGGCTGCTGACTCAGTCGCCGACTGGCTTGTTCCAGGACTGAACTCGTGGCCTCGTTCTCATTAACGCAGTTATCCCATTGTTGACTGATTGCCTGAACTGAGCATGGCTTCTCCTCCTGCTTCCTCTAAGCTCACTTCTTAGTCACTGGGTTTCAAACATTATTTTGGTTTTAACCATCAGACGACATCATACGCCAGAGTTCAACCTATAAATCAAGGAGAGATCTGAATGGGACTGGGAGCTGTTTTGGGTGAGACCAAAGGCTCTCCTTCCTTCCCCCCGCCCCTACACTTTGAGGCCGCATGTCACCTCCATGGCCCCCTACGGCAGAGCTTTATTTCTCAGTGTAGCGTTTCAGAGCCGTTTCTTTGAGCCCTGCCTTGTCCTTTTGTGATGATTGAAATACTCTATAACTGAGCTTTCTAATATGGTAGCCATGTCACCACAGCTGTTGAGCACTTGAATGTAACTAGTGTGACTGAGGAACTAAATTTTAAATTTTATTTACTTTTAATTAAATTTTCAATGGCCACATGTGACTAGTACAGTAGTTTTAGAACGTGTAGTTTCAGTATAATGTTGACTCTAGATGTAATATTTACTGAATGTTTCTTGTATAAAATAGCAAGACACATTCTTGTATAAAACTCCAGTTCAGTTCAGTTCAGTCACTCAGTCGTGTCTGACTCTTTGCGACCCCATGAATTGCAGCATGCCAGGCCTTCCTGTCCATCACCAACTCCCGGAGTTTACCCAAACTTATGTCCATCGAGTCGGTGATACCATCCAACCATCTCATCCTCTGTCGTCCCCTTCTCCTCCTGCCTCTAATCCCTCCCAGCATCAGGGTCTTTTCCAGTGAGTCAGCTCTTCACATCAGGTGGCCAAAGTACTGGAGTTTCAGCTTCAGCATCAGTCCTTCCAATGAACACCCAGTATTGATCTCCTTTAGGATGGGCTGACCAGATCTTGTATGAAATAGCAATAGTTTTAGATGATAGTGAACTCTGAGAATGCCTGGAGTAAGTTCTAGCTTGTAACCTCAGATTATCTACTCTTGTCCTCAATTCTCTCTCAGAAGATGGGCAACTTTGTAGTACCTTTTCATAGTGAAATTTTGAAATAAGATAAAGCATGCAGGGGATTTGGTGTAGTGCCTGATTACTTGATTTTAGGTGACTTATCCTAAGGGTTTTTGTGGGACTTTTTTTCCCCTTGTAAAAATAAAACATGTTTATTGCATAATATTTAAATAAAAGAAAGATAACAGAAAGAAACTAAAACTAATCTATAATTCTACCATCCATAGACAAGAACAGAAAAACTTTGAAATATGGAAAAAATTGATTTGGGTTCATAATATATTTTGTCTTTGTTTTGAATACACGTGTGTATGATATATGACTATACTGTTCCTATTATTGTAAAAAAAAAAAGGGAGCTTTTAGAGATTATGTCATATGTGTATAAGTTGCTTTACACATCTCTTTTTCTAATATAAAAGGTTTTAGGAAATGTATTGTGATTACTGAAAGACATTTTAAAACTGGTGAACTCAGTAATCCAATTCAAAGATTTATCTTTGGTTACTTAATGTTTTCAGAGTGTAGATATTCTTTTTAGGACTTTTTAAGGATGGAAAAAGATGTTAAAGATTGTATCTGAAATCTGTCATGTTTCTTGAAAGTTCTAGTATTTCAAAGTTGTTACTAAAGGCATGCCTTATTCTTACCTGAAAACTGGATTTCCCTCTTGGTGGGTATTGCAGAAGATACAACCAGGAGAAGGAAGGATTTATTACTTGCAGCAAGTAAGAAGAACTTTAGCCATCTTTCCCAAAGCAGTGTCTCCCCGAATAGCAAAATTGGGGGAATTTTAGTCTACATGCATATTCATGAAGGACTGGAGCAGAGAAGAATTCCACATGTAGGAACTCCCCTGATGGTCCAGTGGTTAAGAATCCACTTTTCAGTGCAGGGGATATGGGTCTGATCCCTGGTCAGGGGGCTCAGATCCCGCATGCTATGCTGCACCCACTGAGTCTACAACTGCAGAGAAGCCTGCGCTCTGCAATGAAGGGCCAGGGTGGTTCAGCAAAGACCCAGTGCAACCAAATAAGTAAATAAATAAGTATAGTTTTAAAAATTCAGCATAGACTTGGGGCAGAGGTTGATAGAATCCAAGCTTTGTTGACTGAAGTCACGAGGGTCAGAAAAGGTCAGAATCATCTTTTCTTAGGTTCGGGTGTCTTAAAGTGTGGCTCCCACCCTCTACCAGGACGGAAGTCTTAGTTCGCGTAGAGTAACTCCCAGATGTGTGTCAGATGGCCATTGTGTCCCTCGAGGAGCAGCTGGGCCTCTGATCTATTGCCGAACTGTTGCTTCTTGACTGCCTTCCTCTGTTCTGCATTCCTTTGTTCCCTTACGATCGTTTACTACTGAGACCTGTTCAGGGACAAGCATTGTGTCTAGGCTTAGATCACAAAATGGCTTAGGCCTAAAATGGCTTCTCTTATGTCAAAAAGCTACATCTGGTTCTTTTCCTCCGAGGACACCCTATCCCATCTGCCTGCATTATGGCCTTATAGCAATATATATTCATTTAAAATATTTATTGAGCACCTTTTATGTGTCAAGCACTGTGCCAAGGGCTGGGGCTGTAAAAACAAATAATATGTCATCATAATTTCCTTTAAGTAAATTACAGTTTAGTGGAAGAGACTGACCTTGGTTCTAAATAAAGTGTGATCAGTGCCATAAGTGGATCTAGAGAGTGAAATATGGAAATATAGGGTAGTTTTGGGGACAGCCCAGGATGGGAGAGTTGTGCTGGGGCTTCCCAAGTGACAAAGAGCTGAAGAACTCACTTGCCTGTGCAGGAGATGTAAGAGATGTGGGTTCGATCCCTGGGCCAGGAAGATCCCCTGGAGGAGGGCATGAAAACCCATTCCAGTATTCTTGCCTGGAGAATCCCACAGACAGAGGGGCCTGGTGGGCTACAGTCCATGGGGTTGCACAGAGTTGGACACGACTGAAGCAACTTAGCATGCACTAGCTGGGGTGAGACCCACGTGGAGTTTTAAAGGGGTGATGGACTTAAACAGGCAGTGGTGGAGGGAAGGGTATGTCAGGTAAGGGATGCAGTGTGATGGAACCCTGTGTGACCCAGGGGCTTTCAGAGGCCATAGTAATTCAGGAAAGAGTTCAGAGGTGGCTGGGGGTAGGTGGGAGCAAGATGAGTCACAAAGCTCTGTCTTTCTGCGTCCTAGTAAGACACAAGGACTTTCTGCCTAACATTATAAAAGGTCTTTGGATGTGATTTGGAGAATGGATCAGAGATGAACTGTCAGATCAGAAAGTCCATTCAATGGACTATTGCTTAAGCAAGGTGAGAAGATGGATTTCTAAGGGTTTGAATTCAGCCTCTTGAAATGAGTAGCATTCTAGATATTTGGTTCTAGGACTTGCAAGGGATATTAGGACTAGAGTTTCATGTACAAGTCATCCCCATAATGGCCATGGTATGACTGTCACAGCACCAATGAGGTTGCTAAGGAAAAGGTATAGAGTGAAAGTTTGAAGAGGAACACTGTGGGGAAATAGAGTAGTTATCATAGGGATGTCAAAGAGTGAACTTTTAAAAGAGACTGAGAAGGAATACCCAGGAAGGCCTGAGAAAAATAAGGAGAATGTTAGAATAATGGAGTCCAGAGGCCAGTATGTTTCCTGAAGAAGGAAGTGGTGAACAGTGTCAGCTGATCCAAAGATGCCAGATAAATGATACAAGTGTTTCTTGGATTAGTAATGAAGAGACAATTTAGAAATTTCAGCAGGAGGAGAATAGATTGATGCTATAGTCCAGGGTTATTTTACTTAGGATTCTATGGTTTAAGATAAAAAGTCAGCTCAAATTAAGTTTTGGCAAAGGAGGGACTGATTGGCTAGGATTGTTTGGAAGATCCAAGTTATAGGAATTTTAGAGATGCAACGAGAATCCAGTAGAATGAGCACGTTTCCTATGAGCCGCTATCAGGATAACCTCTTGTCATTTCTTGGTTTCTTCCTACCTGTTAGTTGCCTTCTTTTCTAACACACACCTGCTTTCTGGACATAAAAGGCAGCAGACCATGTGATTTTCGCCTCTGGATTAGAATTACTTTTCTTTCCTGAGATTGCCCATCTCGGACTAAGTGTTGTGCCTGGGCCAGCCGCTGGTATCTGGGGTATGAGGTCATCAAAGAACATGGTGGTTCCCAAGGTAGCTATGAGATTAGAAGGCTTGGCAAGTCCCCGTCCTGGGAGGGAAGCTGTCTAGGCACAAGGTCTTATAGGTGTCCACTCCAGGTACCTGTAAGGAGGAAAAGGAAATAAGGAAAGTGAGTGTGGATGACTCTTTGAAGAGCCTGAGCTGTGAAAATGAGTGTTTTGATGATAGCTAAGCAGAGAAATTTGGACATTTGTACAGTTATTTTGTAATCAAATCATTGATAGAGATTTAGTAATGAGAATTGAAAATGTATTTAAAAACAAGAGCTAGGTGTTCATTTTAATATTTCTGGAAAAAGATTTCTGTTCAGGCATAGTTTGTGGACAAAGAAATTTATGTGAACAGAGGAAGTCTGGTAAATATTTTCTCCGAGGTTTCTGTTGACCTCCCTTCATAACCCAGGGTTATGGGCACAGGTTATAATTGGACCACAGCTCTCACTTCTGAAACCTGTTGCTATAAGGGGAATGTGATAACCTGAGTAATAGAAAACAAGCAGAATCTTTCCCTAAAAATTGTGTATCTGAACAAAATTAGGGCTCTTCAATGGGGAAGACCAGGATAAGGGCTATTAAGAAGGAGCTCAACAGTATCTGTGACATAAGGTAAGCTAAAGAACTTATATTTTATTTTGTGGTCATTGGGACATTTCCAAAAGTTTTAAACCAGATAATAGGTCAGGTCAGATTTGAATTTCAGAAATAAATATTTTCACATAACACATGGTAAGACATGACGTAACAGGTCATTCTTAAACTTTGAAACTACATAAGGTGGTTGCACAATTGAATTGAATTTTGGATTTTCAGAATCTTTACCTGCATTCCATTTTCTCATGTATTTGTTTGCTGTTGATGATTCTGTGTTTGCCTTTTGCCATGGAATTAGGGTTGCTATCTTTAAAGTGGCTATGATATAGGGAATGGGTTTGTAAAAATTACGAGTTAACATTCTTTCTTGTGAAAGCTATGCGTACATGCTAAGTAGCTTCAGTTGTGTCTGACTCTTTGCCACCCTATGGACCATAGCCCACCAGACTCCTCTATCCATGAGATTCTCCAGGCAAGAATACTGGAATGGGTTCCCTTCCCCTTCCCTAAGGGATTGTCCTGACCCAGGGATTGATCCTGCCTCTCTTATGTCTCCTGCATTGAAAGGCAAGTTCTTTATCCTTAGTGCCACCTGGGTAATGTTGAAAGCCAGGGTTGTGTTTATTTTTAAAATGTCTTCCTAAGGAGACACTTAAATTGCTATCAAGTTGCTAACTTACTTCCCTGGTGGCTCAGATGGTAAAGAGTCTGTCTGCAATGTAGGAGAACTGGCTTTGATCCCTGGGTGGGGAAGATCCCTTGGAGAAGGAAATGGCAACCCACTCCAGTATTCTTACCTGGAGAATCCCATGGACGGAGGAGCCTGGCGGGCTACGGTCCATGGGGTCACAGAGTCAGACACGACTGAGCGACTAACACGTAACTGTTACTGTCAATATTATCACTGGGTGGGGTGTTTGAGTGTATAATACAGATTCACATACACAGATCTTGTACAGATAGGCTATGTTAAATGCCAAAAGAGAGGCAGAGGAAGCCTGATGTGGTTGATACCTCGGGCAGCTGGGGAGAGCTTTAAGAGGATGTGGAATCCATAATGAGCAGTAAATAATGTACAAGATGGGACATGTTCTAGATAAAGGAAACAACAGCTCTATAAGGAAAGGCAGAAAAGTCAAGGAGTAATGTCAAGGTGCCCTGTATAGGCAGAGCATACAGTTGGGGAGAGGCATTAGAAATAAAGCCGTAAATGGATCATGGAGAGGAAGGCCAAAGAGAAGGCGCTCACACAAATTGGTGCCTGATACGAGTAGGCACTGTGGCGAGGGCCCTGTCTCAGCAGAGGATCGCGTCCCCATTCTTAAGAGGGACTGAAAAGGAAAAAGAAAGTGGAAGTGAAAGTCACTCCGTTGCGTCTGACTCTTTGCAACCCCTTGGACTATACAGTCCATGGAATTCTCCAGGTCAGGATACTGGATGGGTAGCCGTTCCCTTCTCCAGGGGATCTTCCCATACCAGGGATCAAACCCAGGTCTCCCACATTGCAGGCAGATTCTTTACCAGCAGAGTCGCCAGGGAAGAGCTGAACTGAGGTTCAGGGTAACTCACTTGCCTGAGGGCTCACTCCTAATGATCAAGAGAGTCTACATTTGCAACCATGTCTATCTTAACTTGGAAGTTCCGTTATCGCTGTTAATAAATATCCTTCCCACTGTATAACTGCATCCGGCTGAAGCATTAGCATTTGACTTTTATTCTTAAGCATTGGTGAAGGGTTCTGAGCAGGAATGAATGTTGCCAGAGGTGTTTATCGAGGAAATGAGGTGTTGGTGTTGTAGAGGCCAGAATGGCTACCTTTCGAGTCTGCAGACAGTTGCCGGTAACATCTCCCACCCAGTCACTGGAATCACCAAATGACTATTTTGTCAGAACCATAATGGCTGTATTTTCCAGAGAAATAAAAATCAAACTCTGTGCCAGTTTTTTCCTCCTGCCTTTCCATTTAATAGTACCTTGGTCTTTGGTTCCACTTGGGCTGAATCCTCTTTGGTGCATGCCTTGTAGCTTTCTTAACTAACATTCAGATAAGACTAACTCTGAACTAAGTACTAATTGACCAAAAAGCTCCTCAGTCCATAACACCTGTGAAACAGATATTTCTTCTTTGAAAATTGACATGATGAACTCTGATAGAAAATGTTACACCATTCATTATGCCAGTACTGAATTCTTTTACACCAATCATCTCTAGAATGGTATGTAAACAAGGGAAATGTCGAATGCCTGTGCTTCATACTGTAAAGACACATCTGGAACTATTTGAACTAACTAAAAGTAAAATAAGTGCCATGGCGGATTATGCCCTACCTTTTCACATAGAATAACAGCAACAAAAAAGGAAATAGAAAACATACCACTTCTAGAAGGCTCTGACATTGAATTGGGTATTGAAATGCTATCAGTAATATATTTTTATATACCACGCTTCCTTCCATGCATCAGCCGTCTTTGGTACATAGGTGTTGGATATTTGCCGTATGAGTTGAAAACTCCCCATATAGGGAAGATGTTGTTTAGAAGTGGTGTAAATCATTAAGGTAGATGATTCTTTTAAAAATACATAATTTACTGATCTGATAACTTTTTTTCTCTCTTTCTTTTTGGGTTTATCATTTTGGTGTAAATCATTAAGGTAGATGATTCTTTTTTAAAATACATAATTTACTGATCTGATAACTTTTTTTCTTTCTTTCTTTTTGGGTTTATCATTTTGTGTCAATAAATGTCAGCTTTCCCCCACAGCAACTAAAAATAGAAATTACATACAAGAACAATATAATTTTCATAAATAGAAAACTGCATAAGAAATATTATAGCTTAATATTGGTTTTACTATATCCTCTAATTTGAAATGGAATGAAATACTTCTATGATTGAATCATGGCTCTTTTACTGTTTGCTAGAGAAATTTCAAGAATATATTTCAAAATGTGTTTTTTTTTTAAATAATCCAAAACAAATGCAACAGAACTCAGCATAGTTAAACACATTTTCTGAGTTTACTTGCATCTCTCTGCTCCAGAGGGTTTTTGTGTGTATATGTATGGCTTAGGCCTGGCTGGTTATTTCACCATCTATCTCAATTCTGGATTGACTGCAGTGAACAGCACAGAATGAGTTACATATGGTCCCACTTTGACAAAGTTTGTAGGACCTCTGGGTTGGAACTCCATTTCATCAGAGTGAAGCTAACCATCACAGAAATGTGGCCGATGTCAAAATCCTAAATACACATACTCATGCACATACATTCTGGTGAGAATGTGTATATTACTGTTAGAAGTGTGGTGTTTTGCTCTTCACTGGCTCAGTGGTTATTGCTCCTAAAATGATGACATTTCAGTAATTAAAAAAAAAAAAAGTTGTTCCTTTGCGTTTTATAGTAGTTATTGATGTCATTATGGTTAAATTCTGGATAGGAATCATGTTACATAAGTGGACCAAGATAGGTATTCAAAAGGTATTCAGATTACAATTGCAAGTATATCAAAAATCTTTCTAAAACTGGGCAGAAGAAGACAAATACAAATTTTATCTTAAAAGAGTGTGAAGAGGAAACCCATTGTCAACTTGTTTATTATCCCCTTTTTTCTTAGCGTGGGCTGTTGAAGACAGAGTAGTAAAAAGTGGGTGTAGGGTATATTCTCAAGTTTAGATCTTGCTCAGGAATTACATCAAGGTGAGGCAGGGCCCGTGTCTACCAAGGCTCAGCCTTTCGGGGTGCTGAAGCTGTCCATTGTGACTTCCTCGCAAGACTCTGCCTTTCGGGGTGCTGAAGCTGTCCATTGTGACTTCCTCCCAAGGCTCAGCCTTTCGGGGTGCTGAAGCTGTCCATTGTGACTTTCTCCCAAGGCTCTGCCTTTCGGGGTGCTGAAGCTGTCCATTGTGACTTCCTCCCAAGGCTTAGCCTTTCGGGGTGCTGAAGCTGTCCCTTGTGACTTCCTCGCAAGGCTCTGCCTTTTGGGGTGCTGAAGCTGTCCCTTGTGACTTCCTCCCAAGGCTCAGCCTTTTGGGGTGCTGAAGCTGTCCCTTGTGACTTCCTCCCAAGGCTCTGCCTTTTGGGGTGCTGAAGCTGTCCATTGTGACTTCCTCCCAAGGCTCTGCCTTTCGGGGTGCTGAAGCTGTCCATTGTGACTTCCTCCCAAGGCTCTGCCTTTCAGGGTGCTGAAGCTGTCCATTGTGACTTCCTCGCAAGACTCCGCCTTTCGGGGTGCTGAAGCTGTCCATTGTGACTTCCTCCCAAGGCTCAGCCTTTTGGGGTGCTGAAGCTGTCCATTGTGACTTCCTCCCAAGGCTCAGCCTTTCGGGGTGCTGAAGCTGTCCATTGTGACTTCCTCGCAAGGCTCTGCCTTTTGGGGTGCTGAAGCTGTCCCTTGTGACTTCCTCCCAAGGCTCAGCCTTTCGGGGTGCTGAAGCTGTCCATTGTGACTTCCTCCCAAGGCTCTGCCTTTCGGGGTGCTTAAGCTGTCCATTGTGACTTCCTCGCAAAGCTCAGCCTTTCGGGGTGCTGAAGATGTCCATTGTGATTTCCTCCCAAGGCTCCGCCTTTCGGGGTGCTGAAGCTGTCCCTTGTGACTTCTCTCCCTCTTCAGGCTCCTCTCTCCCTGCTTTTTTGGTGCGTTCCCTCTTTCTCGTCTTCCCTTCTCTTGCTTGCTATGTTTATTTATTTATTTTCTGTTTTTCCCACTTCCCCTCCCCCCGCCCCCTTCCTTTCTCTGTGCAGCCACGTGCTTCAAATCTGTGGGTCTGGACTGCCTTCGCTAACAGCTCTGTGTGAGTGTTAGCAGAATGCAAACCAGATGGACCAGCAGTTCCCACTGTTATCTCCCAGCCGACTCTGGCAAGCCTGCCTTTATCCTTCCTTCCTTGGCAAGAGAGAAATATTTGCCTTTATTTAGGGAGACTTGCATTCGCTGCTGTGCCTCTTCCCTAAGCTGCAGCATAAGTGGAAGCTATTTATTCCCTTGTTGCTGAGGTTGGTTGAGGTGAGTAGACTGTGCAATGAATTTAACTATCAAAGAAGTAGTTTTGAGCCTGCCTAACTTCTGCTTTTCTCGAGAATAAGTTATTCACTGGCACTGGTTGTAAAGTGCTCTGGAATAGCATATGAGGACAAGTTTTAATAATAAGATAAAGGTAGAGGTGATCTCCATGTGTTTCACCATCATTTCACTCGGAACACTTATCCAGCATAGGGATAGTCACTGTTATTCAGCCAGCAGTACAGATGAAGAAACGGAGACCCTGGTACTTACTGTTCGCTGATTCATCTTTCAAGATGCTCTTTATTAGAATGGTGATGACTTTCATTCTTTCATTACACCTTCCCTTATGTGGTATCTGCGCTATTTCAGCTTTCAAATGTTACGTTCTGTTGCATCCCAAGTCTTACGAGATTGCTTTGAATAAAGGTGAGGTCGATTTGGAATTGTCATAGTAATAATTTGAGCTTTTCATTTTAATAATTGACAAGTAATTTTGAGACTGTTTCACTATGGTGATCATAATGATATTTTAAGAGACCCATTCTTATGAATAGTCTGTGTTGTTTTACTTTTCAGAAAGTCCAATTGATAGATATCTGTGCCTCAGGCTGCAAGAGGCACCTCAGAAACATTTTTGGGGGTATGTGTGCACGGGTACACATATTTGGTAGAAAATTGCATCTTAAAAAAAAAGCAAACACCCTTTTTTTTTTTTAAACTGGAGATCTTTTTCTCTGAGTAGATTAGATTGAGAAGTTTGAAACTGCAAGAGAAAAATACACTTAGTATAAAAGTCCTGAAGTACTTTATTGGGTAGTCAGGGAATTTCTCTCTGTCACCTACTCATAAAAAAATATTAGGAGGGTCTTTAGTTCTTTTGAGTTCTCAGTTTTGTATTTTTCCATTCTTCCTCTGCCGGAGATTGTTAGTTGAAGTATTGGTTACATGTTTTTTAAATGGTGGATCATAAACTCATAAATTCTAAGTCAATAATAACTTCATTGTGTGACATTTATGTAGTGGTGATTTTTCAAACAGGGCAGAAAAAAAAATGAAGTGAGAGGTTATGACCAGGAGACATAGCCTGCTTCATCTATTAGCCTGGAAAAGTAAGCATGGAAAAGGGATGGCAGGTATTACCAAAAAAGTTACCGCAGAACATCAGCATCTAACAGGATCCCACCTGCATAACAGCCTCAGATTTGTGTACTTTCTGAGCTGCCTGAGGGCTTCATTACCGGCCCACTTCCTCATCTATTTTTTACATCTTGCTAATGTTGGCTTCAGCTTCAAGTGAAGTTGTGCTGTTGCATATAACACTACCAAAGGTAGCATCTGCCCAAGCCAGAAATAACAATAGGATGTAAAATTACCCAGTTAGAAATGAGGTCCTCCCATCTGTGCTACACCTTCTTAAGAGGGGTTTGCATGATAAAGTCTTGATTTAAGCCTCAGTAGATAGACCTGTTTTATTGATAGAAAATGCTAGGTTTCTTCTGTTACCTTGCTTGTAAAAAAAGATGAGCCCCACTTATAAAACTGAGGTGTTAAAAAAGAAAAAGAAAACCCCAAGGTGCTTAAAGAGTCAAATAACATGATCGTGGTGGCGTCCTCCAGATCGTACTGAGAAGCACTCCACGATGCCAGACTCACCTGTGGATGTGAAGACCCCATCCAGGCTGACTCCTCCCACGATGCCACCTCCCCCAACAACTCAAGGGGCTCCCAGAACGAGTTCATTTACACCAACAACGTGTAAGTAGATGTTTCTGCGTTTTCTGTTTTCAAGCTCAAATTAATTTTGTTTTCTGCAAATAAAAGTCAAGGGACAAGAAGATCCAGCATAATGTCTTACACATAAATGAAGATCCCATTTTAGCTTGCTCCTTTTGACTTGGAACATGTTAATAGGCCGCAATTATTTCCAGGTTCCTTCTGATCTTCTAATACCACTTTCTTCCATTATTTACAAATAATGTTAAAATCTACATTCTTAAGTTAAAAGGGGGATTGTTTTACGCAACCAAAGCATGCAGAAAGCTTTTTGAAATAAGGAGCATCTTTCTTGTGTTGAACCTGTCAGACATTTATTAAATGTTTATTCCATTTCAGCTTGGCTCAGGACTTGTGTTCTGAACCAGTGGAGTGTACTGCGTTTTGTGTCAGTCTAGGAAAGGACAGACTATTCTGACAGAATGCCAGCTTCCCTTTCATTCCTGTAGATTTTAGTGGGGATGGGGGATAGCTTTGTTTTCCTTGATCTGAAAGTCCTAGTCAGAACATCATCAAAGATTTGTGAAACTAATATTTACAGACCATGTGCCCTGAAATCTATATGTCAATGAAAAATAACTAATAAGCAAAAATAGATCTGTGGGGGCATAAGGGATCAGCAAAAGAGATATCCAGGCTATTTATGAACTATTGCCCTGCCATTTAAAAGACCTTTCCAGACATGTAAGGAGCAGGGGGCTGCAAGAGCGCCAAGTTGTAACCCCGTTACCCTTGAATTTGGTTTCTTTTTACTCAGAGTCGCAGTGATAGGTGTCTGCCTGCTGTGAGAGGGCCTAGTGAGATGTCATTTCTTGACAGGTAGCTCTGGTCCTCACTTAGGACAAGACCATTTTATTTTCTTGAAACTTTTAAGAATGACAAGGTACTTAAAACATCTTCAAACTATCATTGGAGGCCATTTATCCAAATTATACTCAAAAGATGGGTTTGACAAAGATCTAACATGATAAAGTCAATAGTTTCTTTGGTGAGAAATGTGTCAGTTTTTCTACCCTAGTTCTTACGGATTATTACCTTGACGTTCAAGTAAATTTTATCGAATGAATTCACCAAGTTACTGCCCATCCACGCTATTAGTTGGATTGAGATGTCCCCTTTCGGTTTCTAGAAATAACTCTTAGATAATTACCATATCCATTTTGGCTTCTTACATAAAATTTGTGTTTTCCTTAAAGAAGTGGTTAAGAAATATGAGGGGGAGAAAATAGCCTTCTAATTGGGTGGTAGAAGGTTAAAACTTGAAAGTACTCTTTCTATAAACACAGCTGTCAGTTGTGTGTACAAAATATGATTAAAAATGTCCAGTGATAAATTTAGTCTCCACCAAATGTACACTTTCTCTCGGGGAGCCGTGTAGAAAGGAATAGTTCTGTTACATTGATGTAAGCCTGCGACAAAAAGCTGACATCCAAAATGCTGTTTGTTCTGTGCTTGAAGCGTTTCAGGTGGCTGGCATATGCGTGCTCGGGAGGCAGGGCTGGCCCTGCGCCCCAGCCAGCCCCCACTGATCACCAGCTTCTGTGCAGAGCATCTCCGTGCGGGGTGCGGGGTGCGGGGTCCACCCTGGAGTCACGGGGCCCCGAGCCCCAGGCCACCCTGTGACGTCAGAGCATCTCACCAAACGCCCCGCAGCTCTGAAATGACCCAAAGGCCCCAGGTTGGAAGGGAGGGACACTTAGTTGTGATTTTCTTGTTGCCGTTCTTTGTCCGTTTGCCTTCTTCTTTCTGACTTCGCGCCCTTCCACAGTAACCAACGGCACGAGCCATTCACCCACAGCCTTGAATGGCGCCCCGTCGCCGCCCAACGGCTTCAGCAACGGGCCCTCCTCCTCTTCGTCCTCGTCTCTGGCGAATCAACAGCTGCCCCCTGCCTGCGGCGCCAGGCAGCTCAGCAAGCTGAAACGGTTCCTCACTACCTTGCAGCAGTTTGGCAACGACATTTCGCCAGAGATAGGAGAGCGAGTCCGCACCCTCGTCCTAGGCCTGGTGGTAAGCCGGCGATCGCGGCCCAACTTGGGGGATGGGAGCGGGCGGGGGAGACTCTAGGCGCAGGCTGCGCTCTCGCAGCCCTTTTGTTCCACACACACCTGGTCTTGCGTGCAAGCCTGCTAATTCTGTAGGAACAGGGGTTTCATGTCTGCATTACGTATTGATCGACCCCCAGCGTGATTTACCGTTTGGCTGTGGTTATACAGTTTTATCGTTATCTTGGCCATAATTGTGTATGTGCATAAAATTTAATAGGTATATCCTCCTGGCATGGCTAAGGTACTTTGACAATGGCAAAATATTTTTGTTATGTTAGTGGTTTGCTTAATCTAATTGGGTGCCTATTTTAACTTCGTTGCTTTGGGGAATTTTTATTAGCAGCCTAGATGAACAAGAATTTATAACAAGTAACATGTTATTCTTTTATGTTTTCACTTTTAAGACTAAGAACAGTAAATTTTGTGTGTGTGTGAGGGGAATGCACATAGCATAACATTACCATTTAAACCATTTCTGAGTGTGCAGTTCAGTGGCATTAAGTACGTCCACATTGCTGCGTAACCATCACTACTATGCATTTCCAGAACTTTTTCATCACCCCAAACTGAAATTGTACATATAAAACAAGAATACTCTGATTTCTTCATCCCTTAACCCATTGTAACCATTGTTTAAAAAAAATTTTTTTTTTTTTATTGCTATAGGTAGAATTACATGAACCATTAGTGCGAGAATGGAAGTGTTGATTTGGGCACATTATACTACAATGTGTCCATTGTCACCCTGGAAATTGAAACATTTCCTTTTTTTTTTTTTTTTTTGCATTCTAAATCACTTTTACATGGCCTATGAATTTCTTTATAAATAAAGAGTTTTCATTTAGGATGATGATTTCATTTATTTTATTACATAGACCTATCATGGGCAAAGCCATACCAGTGTGTTTTACAAAAGAAGTCCTAAAAGTCTGGATGAGAGTCTGGTGCAATAGACTTGCTTCAGATCATGGTATCTCACATCTGACAGATTTTGCACTTCAGTTCTTAACCCTAACCTCCCTCTCCTTCACACTTAAAAACAAGAAGCTTTCGCGTGTTTGAGAATCCATCAGCAGCACCTTGTAGTCCTCTGTGACAGGAAGGTGATTCTGACAAGCGTGGCAGCGTAGTGCACGCACTTCTGTCGGTCATTTACCTTTTCCTTTTTTTTTATTCTTGAGTTTTGCACAAAGTCTTTTGACACATAAGTAACATATCATAGAACCACAAAGTAAATCCCAAAACAGTAATTGTATTGTCGTGTTTGTTACTAGTAAAAAAAAAAATGTCTTTTTGAAAACTGCTTTTTAAATCTGATAGGTTCTTTAACTGTGCTTTCTGTAACTTCCAAAATATAAAAATTGGGTAGCTTTAAGTAGGTTTCTTCCCATGCATTAAGTGGAATGCTTTTGAGGGTAGTACTTAAGATATATATTTGTCTAAAAATTTTTTGGAGATAAGTTAGGGGGAAGACATTAATTAATAATGCTAGGCAGGCAGTGAACATTTGTCAAATGATGAATTAATAGAGAATGAATTTTGCTTTGAGCATTTGACTGCACTGCAGGCTTTGACACATCATTTTATTTATATACATTTTACATGTGGGGAAACTGAGGTACAGAAGAAAACTA